>NC_140558.1:35716807-36376807 GCF_057381845.1 Rhamphochromis longiceps
GAAAGACTCACAAATTGGCTGCTTCTTAAAGCTGCAGCCACTCAAAGCTGAATTTGTAATGGTGTGAGTTTGATGTTTTGCAGCTGCACTGTGGATCTTTCTTGAATGATTGGACTTCAAGAAGGGACTTGGTGGCAGTCAGAGACTAAAGCAGAGTGCAGCAAAGCCCTGGGTGGTAAATTCAGGGATAATACATTATTAAGCCAGCTACATGGATGAATATTTTACATGATTCTTCACTGTTGACGCGACTGTTAGCATCCAGCTCTTGGATATGAAGAGTCCAGGATGATGAAATGCTTTTGGGGTTTTTTGTTTCAGGTTTGAGGTTTAAGGACTAACGTAATAAAAAAATAAAAATAAAATCATAGTTTTAGCTCACATTTGTTTCCATAAAAAAAGGATCTTGACATTTTTTCCCCAGGTGAGTTTCTCTTCATCTTTTCTCATCTTCTGTCTCTTTCTTTAGCTTTCCATGCTTGCCTTGTCCACTAGTTACAGGGATTCTGCCCACTGAGTTGCAGGGAGCGAAAAAGGGACATCTGCAGAGGACCACTTCAGCATGCTTGGGAGAACTGGGGCGGGGTTGTAGGGTGAGACAGGGGCATACTGCAGAAGGCTGGATGGTGAATTAGGGTAGTCTCTTGTGTAGTTGGGAGCAGAACGGTACATGCCTGTGGACAGTCAACCATGGATAAGTAAAGGAGACTCTCCGCTAAATAATTCATTCCAATGGGAGCCTTCTGAACCCACGCACAGACGCACACATGCATGCAGGGTTCTCTCGCACACACAAATGGCTGCTTCTTGAAGTAGAATGCTGCAACGCCCTTACACCAAACACAGGCTCCTAATTTTACTCTTTGATGAATATTTGCAGATGGATGAAGAAACATTGTCTTGGAATAAAGAAAGAACATTTTGGTGGAACAGTGACAGCAAAAAATGCTTCAAGGTTGTTTTTGGCTTGTGAGTAAACATCACAGAGAAATGCATACAATACTTTGATAAATCAAGAAACTATCGGAATCCTTCACCACTAAGTGCTGAGGGATTTAAATGTAAATTTTTAAAAACGTTCCAAGCATTTGTAAATCTAATAAAGCTACATTTTAGTTTCAACAGAATAAAGAAAACATGTCAAATGTTTGAACTGAGAAAATGTATATGACACGGCCATGTTTACCAATGTGCAGGGTACACCTTGGACAGGTTACCAGACTGTCACAGGGCTAACACAGACAGACATTCATACTTACAGGCAATTTAGAATCACCAGTTACACACCAGAAGAGACTCACACCACATGGAACGATGGTAGATTCAAACCCAGGACCTTCTTCTGGTGAAGCAACACAGAACTGAACCACCTGCTCTGAAGAAAACCCCCCAAAACAAAAAAAAAAAACCCCACCAACTCTTCTTATATTTAAATTATATCAGTTTGTTCAGTTAATTTTGATGCCCTGAAATTCGAGAAAAATAGCTGAAATTCTTAAATAGTTAATACAATATTTTTGTGAAACCCATTTAATTAAAGCTGAAAGTCTGCCCTCAGTCACGTTTTGACTGTTTGATTTCAGATCCACTGCGGTGGCACACAGAATCCAGATGAACAGAGAGTGTTTTTGTCTCAGTGATTATGAACATAACTACATAAATACAGCAGCATGTGAAGACAGATTAGGCTAACACAGACAGAAAAAGGGAAATACAGATTTACATACATACATATTGGCACATGGAGCAGCACAGCACAGTTTCATACCCACATTAAGTACATACAAGCACACAAACTTGCACAAACACATAAAGATAGACAACCATATCTGCAAAAATTCAGATTATAGACACGTGCAAATATGCAAAGCACAACTGACTCACAACTTATGACTACAGACATAGCCATTAACTCTTTGCCTACTAACTCTGGGAGGAGATGCTCCTACACACACACACACACACACACACACACACACACACACACACACACACACACACACACACACACACACACACACACACACACACACACAAGCCCGTTCAGCTGTCTTAGTGAGGACCTTCATTGACATAATGGTTTCCCTAATCCCTTACCCTAATCCTAAACCATTAAAAATGAATGCCTAACCCTAACCCAGTCACAAGGGATCGAATACGGTATATGCGAAGAGGACCATCGAGGAAAAGGAGAAGAGGAGCAGAGAAGTTGAACAGGAGTCTCAAGGGAGAAATCTGGATGATCCAGCAGCCCCTAGGACCATGCAATAAAAACTTTAATGAAAGTCAACTAAATCAAACTTTCTCTTATACCTAACCATAACCTAATTGTAACCCTGACACTAAAACTACATTTTGAGCCTCAAAAAGGCCTTCAAACTTGTGAGGACCGGTGTGTGTGTCCTCACAAGGGACTGTTGGTTCTCAAAAGTATAGTAGAATGCAGATTTCGGTCCTCACAAAGATAGCTAGACAGGAACACACACACACACAGTCGTTTTTTTCATATCTTAGTGGGGACATCTAATTGACACAGTGCTGATGCAAACAAACTGTGAAGCTTATATACTTGTCAGAGGGCACAATTAAATTAGAGGTGTTGAGGTCAAAAAAGGCTATTTTTTAATCTGAAGATTTTCAGATTAAACGTGTCCCAGCTCCAAACATCTGTATAGCATTTGAAAATTGGAATATTGTGCTTAATCTGTGTCTGTCAGTCTGTTCGCTTTCCCCAACAACCCTTAATCAGATCATTTTTAAACTTGCTGTATCTGCAGCCCAGTAAATGTAGTGCTGAGCTTGAAGCTGCTTGGGTGAGTTCTGTAACAGTCAGTGTTGGTTTATTTACGTACAATGTTACAAGATCATTATGCGGTCACAGATGATACTAATAACAGTGATTAATAATATCTGAACTGTGGCATTGTCATAATTTTCCTATAATGAAGATATTTAGCAACAAAGGTGAGTGGCTCCATCTACTGAATAAATATGAGAAGAAGACCCCAAAAATATGACCACAAACTGAGCACTGCACTTACTGTGGTAATAATACATTTTATTTAAATAGCGCCTTTCAAAGCACCCAAGGACACTGTACAACAGATAGTGTGGTAGTCACATATAGATGAATGAGTTATTTGTAGGAACTTGCTTTTATGTTCCAACAAAGTGAGGCAGGCATACACAGATGTTTATTTCTATAATGCTGTGAACATTTCTGCCGCACTTGATCTTTGCTCCTCCGTCTTTACACATTATCAGAAGGAGACAGAATTGTAACCCTGTCTGAGCGGCTAGAGTTTCAAACGCTGCTCCGTCTTTTCTTTTTCTCACGTCAGTCAGACGAAAACAAAAGGAAAATCAGTGTGAGCCTCTTAGACTGAAGTATCATGTTCAAGGTCAATAGTCATGTTGTGACTGTGTGTCAGTGGAGTGAGAAAGCTCACTCTGCTGCTAACTTTTTCCACTCCAGCATTGGCTCTTGAACTGATATTTGAGCCCCAAAGGGTATTATGGCCAATTTGTTTTAATCTCTCACTCCCTCCCTCTCTCACATGCTCCCCTTTCCCTTTTTATTCCTCTGTTGTAAGTTTGAGATAAATTTGAAAGATTTTTGCTCCTCAGATCTGGCCAGAATCTTTGCAGCTAGTTTCCCCTGCAGTTCTTTTGTGCTTCGGAAGATTAAAATATCAAATGACTGAACCGCTATATTATTGATGGGTTTTGGATTTTTTTTCATCAGACCATTTTAAAGTTGGAGTGACTTGGAAAAAAGTTTGTATCATCTCAAAGCTGCTATGAGGCCATCAGGTTATCTGATTTTTCATTTGAAGTGCTGGTGATAGCATATGGGGTGGGGTGATGCTATTAGACTACTCTTTGTGTTTCCCTTTGAAGTCTGTGTGAGATTGGATTTCCTTTGCTGTATCCCCCTCCTTCCTTTATGACCATTTTTTAAAACCCTTAAAACAACAAACACACTAAGATTAAACCCCCAGGCCTTGGTAGTCGAGGCTTTTTCCTCTTATTAATTCAATATTTCTGCACCCAGTGAAATTATGCAGACTCTAATTATGGGCTCAACAACGGCTGAGAAAACAAAAACAACACCAACACAGTCAAGAAGAGAACACACACACACATGAGCCGAGACAAGCAAGCGCCAACATTTTTGTAAACGCACAGATGCTGACAATGTGCTCTCTCCTCACTTTGCATTTTCACTATCTCACTTTCTCACTCTCACACACATCAACTAACACATACATATGCAAGCACGTTGCACAGCTGCCCACAGTCATCTGGGAAGAGACCAGCAGGTTTCAAGCCCATGAGAATTTATGTTTCTGAATGATTAGAGGCGAGGCGGATGGGTCGATCTCGGAGGCAGCAGCTGCCCGCCCCACCGCTCCAAGTGGAGCAGAAAATCAGGATAATTTCATTGTGATAATCAGCCTCCCGTTATCCCTGCTACTTCAACCCAGGAGAAGAAGGAAAGGAAACACAAGGGAGGGGGAGTGTGAGATAAACATATATATATATATATATATATATATATATATATATATATATATATATATATATATATATATATATATATATATATATATATATAAGTATGTGTGTGTTTGTGTGTGTGTGTACTGCATATGTATACTAGAAAGAGAGGAGGGAGGTGAAAAGGAGGAGAAAATAAAAATACTGAGAGTTCCTGTCTGCTTAGAATATACCTGGATGAGTTATGGAGACTTTTTTATATCTATGGAGCTTGTACCATTGATAACACCCTTTCAATGGCCCAACAACATTCAAAGCAGGTATCCAAATCCCTGAACTTTAACATACAAATAATAGCTTTATACATGCTGATATTTTAAGATGATTGTTGCCTGGTTTCAACCTGTGTTAACAGGGAACTTTAAACTTTAAAGTGTGTTTGTACATAACTAAGCAATACTAATGTGTTTGTATCAAAGATGCTGATTTCACACCTCAGCTAAGCATTTCTACAAGTTCCCAGATGTCAGCTGGTATAGGGCAGTACTGATTTCACATCACACATTTCTTTTCATCTAAAGTGTTGTTGTTCTCAGCTATGAGTTGTAAAGCATGTCTGCCGTCTCACCACCAGCCTGTCTTTGACTGCGGGATAATAATAAGTTTATGTTGCTCTTGGCTCTCCTTTTCTCACTCCTATTCTATTGTTTTTGCTTCTTCTAAGTGTCTTTCTTTGTGTGCGAGTTAGGCCTTATGTTCAGCTGTTTTTGTCCTGTATGCCATGAGTTTGGGTTTCCTTTCCTTTCCTTTTCATGACAACCCTCAGTCTTTTTGTTCAGTTGCATGCAAGGGCATGCCTCATAACATGGAAATATTGTTTCTGTTTCTGTGTCTTACATGTGTGCAATCATGTGTTTGAATTATGTAGTTGTGACCCCCAAATATTCTGTTTTTGGCACTTGAGCAGCCGATGACTTTATCTTGATGAAATATTCACACTGATGTTTGCAAACACACTTGACCTCTAAAAAATACACAACACAATAAACTTTCACTACACTATTTATGACCGTGTATAGTTGGTATCAGGTAGAGGAAACTAACAGACAAACTCATGCCAGGGTGAGTCTCAGCAAGCTTGAAACTAGCCAAACTAATCACATTGGGACATACTCAGTAAGCTTTGACTGATTGCACAGTGATAATGTAATGATAACCTGGTGCTCTGAGACAGAAATGTTCCAGTTGCATTGCAGGTTTACCTATAAATGTCTCAAAATCTGATTTGAATCTTTCTGCTTCCTGTTTATGTCAATAAAACTATTTTTTGCCTTACTTTAATTTGATCTATGTATGTTTGAGTTTATTTGTGCAAAATAAAACTTCAAAAAAATTCAAACAAGCGTGTCCTTCACATACACCAACGGAAGCACTTTTTAACAACTTGATTCAGTAATTTAAAGTTAAATATAACAGTGTTTGTAACTCAGATTCTTGATCCTGGGGATAATGGTGCAATAAAGTGTAATAAAGCTTTTCCAAAACATAACAACAGGTAAAACAGATGTTATTGATGAAGGTAGGCTAGTCTCCTGCTTAGGTACAAAGTGATTGCATTTTCAAAGGAAGTTCATCAAGACGCATCATTCATGTGATGTTTTCATGCGCACATACAGGGGCTTTCTGCATTAAAGGACGGGCTTAATTGCTTTGTGCTATGGACTAAAAGGTGACGCTGAAGGAGGGGCAACCATTCTCACTGCATTATATTCATCATTATTTTATTTCTAAAAAGAAAACTATAGAAAATAAAACAAAATGCAACAAAAGCTAAAGTCATTAGAGGCGGGTATTTGTTTGTCCCAAGTCTTTTGTAAAAAATGCAAACTCTACACACAATTTAAAGTGAAAGCTCAAGACTTACATTCCGAGCAGGACTTTTAAACATCGGCTAGTAATAACCTAGTCCATCCTGAGGAGGTCAGTAGCAGCAGTGAGCTAAACACAATGATTTAGAGCATCTTTAAAACTTCACTTATTTGTCCGATCCGGGAATCCCTCCACCACCTCCTTCATCCTCCCCGCTCCCTCCCTCCCTCCTCCTGCAAGCCACCCCGTCCACCGACAGCGGCGCTTCCCGTGACGCCTCGAACGGAATCAGATTCGGACACATGCGCTCTCACATCAGGTCCCTGCCCCCTGATACACGGCAGCAGTAACGGGGTTACTTTCCGTATACCGTCTAGTTCCAGCACTGATGGGAACCTCGGGGTCTAAGACATATCGGTGTGCATAGCCTTCTTCTCCAGCTGACAATACCATGAAGTTAGAAGTCCTTCTTCTCCTCCTCTTGGGTTTTTGCAAGCTGTCCCCCGCGAAGATTGCCGGTGAGAAAACTCTTGATATATGTATATATAAATATAATATTTCTTTAGAAGACATACTCTATGCTCAGTAATGCCTCCACCGATTTGTTCAGTGTTGTGCAACATCCGCTAATAGCTTTGATTAAACTCTGCATAAACTCCGATGACCTTGTCAAACGGGTAAGCACAAACTACTACCAACTACTCACCACTGGTCTTATAAAGCAAAGGATTATGTTTACATTCCTACGTTTCTTTTTTTAAAAGATTCAGTAACTTGGAGAAGGCATGCAGACTTCTAATTGTGTTGACAACAACAAAACAGCAAAAGCTGCCATTTTTGTGGGATGAATTAAGCTTTTTTTTAGTGCAACAAGATAGTCCTTTTAGCAGTGTAACGCAGTAATGCGATGGCCCTAGTTCTGCTTCTCTTGGAGCTGACTGGTCATCAGGCAAACAAGAACACAGGTGTCATATATCAGCATCTCTGCACCTGTCCTTGAAAGTACAGCCAGAGCTTGTGGGATTCAATCATCTGTAATGTGGCTTTTATGTTTGCTTGGTGGATCCTTTATATGCATTTACCCTGTCAGATGATGTCAGACAGATGTGAAGCCAGAGTGGGAAAAAAAAACAAAGCAAAAACGCTGCAGGTCAAAGGTGGACACCCTTCCTCCCGGTCCCTCAGCTCACACACATTAGTCCTTGCACATGATGTCCCTTGTGTCGGATATTTTAGATGTCTCTCTCCATCGACATTACAGTTTCTGTTTCTCTGGTGGCTTTATTTCACTGCAGACTGACTGATGGGCTGACTGCCCAGCTTCTGTGCACAGCCATATTAACCATTTATCCTATCTTGTTATCTTGTTATGCAGTGTGTGTTTTTTAGAGGAAGAGTAAATGCTCTACTTTCTATCCCTGCCACTTAAAATCAGGCTGGTGATGGTGAAAAGCAGCGGCAGTAGGAGTTATTATTGTTGATCCATCTTCCCTCTTCTTGTTCCAGCTCCAAATGAGTTTGTGTCCTTGGCGGAGATGGAGGATGCTTTATTGAAGAACCTTTTCCAAGGCTATCAGCGCTGGGTTAGGCCAATCCAGCGTGCCAATGACACTATTAAAGTACGCTTTGGACTCAAGATCTCTCAGCTGGTCGATGTGGTGAGACGACACACACACACACGTACAAACAGACTGACATCAGTTTGCAACTCCTGTTAAAAGTGGCTTCCTTAGTTTGAATGAAACTAAGTTTGAATTTTACACAACTTTTAGTCTTTCGGTCTTCCTGTGAGATTTGTTGGCAACATCCAAAGTAAAGAATATTGCAAGCCTTGCCCTTTAACAGCAAACACTAAATGCAAGCATGAACTTGCTTTGAAAATGCAATTATTGAAAAAGTATCAAGACACTGAGTTAGATAAAACACGTGTAACACATATAAAAGAAATATAAAGAGGTTGTTCTGGTTTCATCAGTCCCACTATGTGTGGTGCTGAAATAGAGCTCAAGCTATCTCTTCATACTTGTGACTACACTGTCTCTCTTTGGAGTGTTTGTTTAATATTTCAGAGGCTGGTTGCAATAGGTTGAGATGGTTTAGTTGCTCCGGAGGAGAAAACTGAGCACGCTAATGGAGGAACCATGCTTCTTGGCTTGAAATATTCATCTCAGCCAGTCCATATTTAACTTTTCTTCTCTTCCTTCCAACAAACACAGCCAGAAATGAATTACATAAAGCTGTTTGTGGCAAATAGGAAAGGTTTAGGTTGATCTGTTGGATTCTGGGAAAGAGAAAGGGCGATGGAGCTAAACATAAAAACAGCAGCCTGCCTATGCTGTGTATGTCCCCTGACTCTCTCTAGGCTGCTGCTCAGCTCTGTATTAGATTATGGTTCACCTCTGGTCTATGTGATCACCAAAACATTCAACTGAGTCTGACAGCTGAGGCCTGCGCTGGATATGCTGAACATCTTTGAATATGTCTCGCTCACGTCTGCTAAGGTTGTTGAACTTGTTTTTGTTATCAGCACAGCTTCCTGCACCCACTTTTGGTACTATGTTTTCTTTGTGTTTACTAAGAAAGTGGCAGATAAATCAGATTCTGTCAGATACAGTGGAAAACGAAAAGATGATTTGGTTCACCTGAGCTGGGGGTTTTATATTCACTAAAACAGTAGCAGACAATAAAATATTTGAATGAAATAAGTGATCTTGGATTTCTTTCTTTGTTTATGAATCATTTAAGCGTGAATCAGTGTTGAGTCTATACTGAACAGGTGCCTTAGCGAAGAACCAATTTTAAAGTGTATCTTTAGGTACTTTGTTACTAGAACTCTGTTACAAAAGCAAGTTTTTTATTTCTTTAGTTAAATCTTTTAAAAAATGCCAAAGATATCAAAGTTTATTGGCATAAAATAGTGTTTTTGGACTAATAGAATCATGACATGAGACGGATAAGGCTGAGGTATGCCAATGACATGAGAATTTGACTCAAAATCTGTGGCGATAGGTTTCATGGAGTGATGAATCCAAATCTGAAATTTCTGGCTGACATTTTTGTCAGTATGTACAGAGGAAGTCAGGAGAGGGGTATAACAATGAGTGCCATGTTTTACAGCCATCTGTAGAACACAGTGGAGGCTCTGTCAGTATTTAAGGCTGAACTTCAGTCTGTGGTTTTGGAATCTTTGTCAAAATGGATGGAAATATGAACCCAGAAAAGTATCATCAGACTTTGATCCACTAACAATTGGGAAGCTTCTGATTGGCAGTGCCTTCATCTTTTAATATGACAATGATCTCAAGCACATTGCCACTGCAGGAAAAGCATACTTGGATAGAAAAACACACAGTGGAACACCATCAGTCATGGACTTTCCTCCCCATAGCTCAAACCTCAACATTACTGAAGCAGTGTGGGGTCATGTAGACAGAGGGCACAACAAAGGGCAGCCAGTATCCAAAGAAGAGCTTTGTACATCCTTCAAGAAGCCTGGAGAACTGCTCCTGAAGAATACTGAATGACAATGAAAATGAGCTTGCAGCTAACACAGCTGAAGAATAAAAGTGTCCATGCCAAATGTTGACTTTCAAGCTTTTAGGAATTCTACAAACTCTGTTTTTGTCTTATTTTATTTCTATGTATGCAATCGCTGCACCTATTTCCCATTTTCCCTGAAAACATGCAAAGACATCAGGGGTGTCTTGAGTCTTTTGCACAGAACTGAACAACCCAACCAAAACCAGCCAAACAAGCAAATATATTTCATTTTCATAGTTGCATTTTAATGTGCAAATCCACCAAATAATAAAACAATGGGTTGCAAAAATGATTTCTTCTTACGTTTTTGGAAAGTATTTTTACATAACATATTTTCCCAATTTTAAATAATAATATTTTTTCTATTTTTTATGTTTTTGTCTTTTAGGATGAGAAAAATCAGCTAATGACAACTAATGTTTGGCTGTGGCAGGTAAGACAAAATGAACACAATGTTGTTGGGCAGGAGCATGAAAGATTGTACAGAATCATCCAAGAGACCATTTATAAACATTTTCTCATAAATGTTAATCAGTTTATTTTTCATGATGCATTAACAAATAACACATGGTTTGCAGGTAAAATGAGACTGACTTTTTGAATGTAATGTATTTTAAAACTAATTTATAGACCCTTGATTTGCTTAAATAAGCTGTATGTGTGAGCAGTTGGTTTAAATGTAATATTTAGTTGTTATTTGTATAACTGATGATGGGTGACAGAATTCATAAAGGAGTCTGTTATAGAGGGTATACAACAAATACAAGCAAATCACAGTATTATTGAGTGTTGTTTATAAGTCTGCTGATGTGGCTTCCTGCATTTTCCCTTGACCAGGAATGGATTGATTACAAGCTGCGATGGAATCCAGATAAATACGGAGGAATCACCTCCATCAGAGTTCCTTCAGAAAATATCTGGCTCCCAGACATCGTCCTGTATGAGAAGTAAGGCCGCTCTGAAATTTCAGCAATCCAGTGACTGATGATTACGTCATGTGAAACATGAGTCTGTCTGCATGAAAAACACTAACACAACGTGATGCTATCTATCTTAATTGCTTTAAAAAAAGCTTTCTTTGAGTGTAACCAGCATGTTGTAATATAAATAATATAAATATTTAATCTTACACCTCATCTAAAAAAATCAGTAACACTGAGCTGTGCTCAGAAAGGCCACTCTGTTCCTTGTACATTAATGGATTGGATTTATATAGCGCTTTTCAAGGCACCCAAAGCGCTTTACAATGCCACTATTCATTCACTCTCGCATTCATACACTGGTGGAGGCAAGCTACGGTTGTAGCCACAGCTGCCCTGGGGCAGACTGACAGAAGCGAGGCTGCCATTTCGCGCCATCGGCCCCTCTGGCCAGCACCAGTAGGCAAGTAGGGTAAAGTGTCTTGCCCAAGGACACAACGACCAGGACAGAGAGCCCAGGGATCGAACCGGCGACCTTCCGGTTACAGATACGCTTCCCAACCCCCTGAGCCACGGTCACCCAATCAGCCATACATTTACTTGACCACTTATTAGGTTTGAGCCTGTCTTAGTTGCCATTGGTCAAGTAGCAGGGAGCGATGTGGACACATTTCATAATGCTCTCAAAGAGTCCATAAATTTTCAATTTTCATGTGATTATCAGCTGAACTACAACAGGTGCATAAAAACAATTCATTATCAAAGAGATGGACGATTGCATATAGTAGTATTAATTTAACAGTTTCATGTAAATGGACTTAAGATGAGAATTGACTTGTGTTTCATATTTCTTCAGTGCTGATGGGCGGTTTGAGGGTTCCCTGATGACCAAAGCTATTGTGAAGTACAACGGGGCCATCACCTGGACACCACCTGCCAGTTACAAATCTGCCTGCACCATGGATGTCACTTTTTTCCCTTTTGATCGCCAGAACTGTTCCATGAAGTTTGGGTCGTGGACCTATGATGGCAGCATGGTGGACTTGGTTCTCATGGACAACCAGGTTGATCGGAAAGACTTCTTTGATAACGGGGAGTGGGAGATACTCAGCGCTACTGGTGCCAAAGGAAACAGAAAAGATGGCTTGTTATCCTACCCCTTCATCACATACTCCTTCATCCTGAAGAGGCTGCCTTTGTTCTACACGCTGTTCCTAATCATCCCTTGTTTGGGTTTGTCATTTCTGACCGTCCTGGTCTTTTACCTCCCCTCAGATGAAGGAGAGAAGCTTTCACTCTCTACCTCCGTCCTAGTGTCACTTACTGTGTTCCTGCTGGTCATTGAAGAGATTATTCCCTCCTCCTCCAAGGTCATACCCCTGATCGGAGAGTACCTCCTCTTCATCATGATTTTTGTCACCCTCTCCATCATCGTCACTGTCTTTGTCATCAATGTCCACCACCGCTCCTCAGCCACTTACCACCCAATGTCGCCATGGGTTCGAAACCTCTTTCTTCAAAAACTGCCCAGATTGCTGTGCATGCGAGGGCACACTGACCGCTACCACTACCCAGAGCTGGCTCCCGAAAGCCCTGAGCTGAAGTCTCGCTCTGGAGGTCGGAGAGGCCAGAAGACAAACAGTGGTTCGCTCGGACCGACTACTTCTGATGGGAAGGACGAAGAAGCCTGGGGTGCTATGTTGGAGAAAGCCATCTATTCGGTGCGCTACATCAGCAGACATATCCGTAAAGAACACTTCATCCGTGAGGTGTGTAAAGTATTTATCAATAAACATTAAATTCTTTTGACAGATTAAGAACTTGATGTTTATATTGCGCATACTCTTTCTGTAATCCCATGTCTTATTTTTACCTTTTCACAGGTGGTACAAGACTGGAAGTTTGTGGCCCAGGTGTTAGACAGAATCTTCCTTTGGGCTTTCCTCACTGTCTCAGTATTAGGCACCATCCTTATCTTCACTCCAGCTCTGCAGATGTTCATGAAAATCCCCCCTCCAATTCCAAGTGAGGAACAAGCTTCAGAGCCGTTACACTGACGAGGCAACTGATCATCTGCCTTCAAAGAAAACATTTTTTAAACATGGTACCACTGAGCAAGAAGAGCCCACTGCAGGCACCTTTTACAGGATTTTGTTGACTATCTGACTCTTTCTGTTAAACCACTGTGTAAAATATACATGCGAATAAGTCATCAGGTCACTCTGTCTGTTTTGTCAATATCATAACGTTTCATCTGATTATATTGGCATTTTATTCTGGTTTAAGATATATATGACAACCTGAGTAACCAGTAGTCTCACCTGTGTTGAGTTTCAGTTCGCAAATTGCCAAAATAAAAAACAACAACAAAGAAATGCTTCATAAACTCTACACCAAATGGTATTTAGCTATCAATATACAAGATTAAGGTAAAACCCAATAATTGCCTTATTTTTTATGTTTTTAACCAACATCATATTTAATTTGATATTTTTTTCTTGACATACTTTTTTTTCAAATTCAAAACAAATTTCTACTCTGGGAATTTTAATTAAATAAACACCCATGAGGGCGTTGTCAAAGCTATTATTTAACAGTAGGCTACTTTTTTGTAGTAAACTGTAAGAAAAATCATTTCTGCAGAAACCTTTAAACTACCTTAAACAGAGATCCCACCACCTCGCAAAACGTTTGACTTTTGATGTCACACATTAGGGGAAATAAAGTATTAAAGGAAAGATACTTAACTTACTCTTCCCTGTGTTTTTTTTTGCATGTGACAAGGCATGAATAAACCTGAAATAAAAGTAATAAACAGTAAAAGTTAATGTTAGCAATAACTGACTTATTGCTAACATTAACTTAATGATAGCCCTGATTTGGCCCTCAGGCTGTATGTTGAGTATCACCACACCGAAGCTTAAAAATTGTGCTGCTCTGTTTCAGTAGCATTTACTGATTTGTCACTTGTGTCGTCCTCATCAGATAAATTTTTCTCACAGCAGACAAAGAATACATTTAAAGTAACAAAGTGTACTGGATTAATGAAAACAACCCATAAGTTTGTTGTTTTTATTGTTTCGATGTACCTAATCAAACCAATAAAGCTGGTTTAAATACACAAGCCTGTTTAAGATAATGCTGTTTTTAGACTCGCTTACAATTCAGCAAAAAATGTATTTGCTCATCATGTTGTGTGCAAAATTTAAGTCACTGCAGTGTCACAAATGGTATGACTTATCCCCCCCAAACAGGATCATTTTAGCTTTGGCTGAAATCTGTGAAGTAAAATCTGCATCTTGCAGCACCACCTGGTGGTGAATCTCATTTCGTTTGATTCTTCGAATACTGTTGAATACGTTTTAATTAATGGCATAAAATCATTTTATTTCCATTAATAGACAATCCCAAAAGACTAAAGAAGCAAAATGTTCAGTTCAATTTAATTTGATTTTATTGTATGAAATGCTTGCATCATTTTTCTACAATAATCCAATAAATTTGACACAATTGCTAAAAACAACATTTTCCGCCATGCTGATATAGGAAATAATGGTCACGCTTCGTAACCAATGAGAGGCTTAACTTGAGTAAAAAAGCTGACCAATTAATGAGATTCTAAGACTTTCTGTCCAAATGTTGCGTTCATGTCATAGTGCGTTTGATCGCTAAATCTACAGTTCAGACAGGCTCTGAATGGAGAACATATTCAAAAACATCCCATATCAAGTAAGTCTTTATATACTTTCTAATATTTTGTATATATGCTTATGTAAATCACTTTTTATGAAATGTTTTCCATTTAATTTGTTTTTATTTTGGGCCCCCAGTCTTCTTTTTTCTTTACTACCCATTACGACCGGTGAGGCTGTCCAGGTGGGCGCGTGCATTGCGCAGCATCTCCATATACATCCTGTTGTTTTCGCTGCAAAGTAAAATACATATAATGAATATTGGCTTTAAGTTTGTGTGATCAAAAGTATCATAACTATATTAAAAGGAAGTTACAGTGCTCATTGAAGTTACTTCGGTTTGGGCACGCTGACCATTAAAACAGTAACCATTGTTGTTTCTTTTGCAAACGTGTTTGATTTAAAGTTACGTAAGTAATGTACTCGATAAACATACATATAAAATGATAATGCGTTACCTCGATAAAATTGGAAGAGTCTGACTCTGAAACATTCAAATGTAATTTAATAGCGACAAACAGTTACGTCACTCACGTGGCCACAGAGCGGTCAAACATCAGGTTGCTCATGTCCATGTAATACTGCGCATCTGTTCGAATGGCCGTCCAGTACTCATTAGCCTAATGAACAAACAATTACATGAAACGATTCTTACAGTGACTCACTCTATATGCTTAGAACATTTCACTAACATTTACCTGCTCCTGAACGGTGTAACCCCACTGGTTCTGAGAGTGGTGTGGATCCCAATATCCTGCCTGTCTCTTCAGCCTGATAAATCCCTTTGCCTCCTCTTCCTTCAGGAAAGGGGCAGCAAAACCCCCTAAAAACATTAACATCGACGGATATTATAATACTTGTAGGCGCATGTATTAAATAAGAATTCCTAACAACACTGACATAAATAGAAGTCATGAGCGAATCCTGGATGTTAAGTAGGTCTAGTAGAACACTGCATGTTTAAATTTTAAAACTATAATTTTCAAAACTATGTTTCATGACTTTAAATCTACAACACCAGCACATATACTTGCAGTAACAACAGAGGAGAAAACTTACCACTCAAAACAGCTAACAGGATCACAAACTTCATGTCTGTGAAATTATGAGTAAAGAAAATGTTTTAGAAGAAAGAGAGAAATGTGTAGACATCTAACTGCTTGAGCTGTCAGGTGTGAATACTGTAACGTTTCATTAAAACGAGACAGAAAGGGAGATTTACCTGCAGCGGTGTCATTCGTCTGAATGTGTGAGTGTTTCGGATTCAGCTTAAAATCCATCATGAAAAGTGAACAACACTTTCCTTCATAGATTTTTTTTCCTTTAATACCAGAAACCAGAAGGGAATGAAAGAACTCAAGCATCAGGGCAGGCCATCACTCTGAGTCAACATTTACATTTATCTGTTGCCAGCAGACCAAACAGCAGGCCTTCCCCCACAGCAGCCAGGCTGTGAGATTCAGCATAGAGATGTTACCGGCTGTATTTTTAGGCCATGACAGTCACTAAAACGTTTATTCTGTAAGACGTGTTTGGTTTAAATAAATTACAATTAGCGAAGAAAAGATGCTTACAAATGCTTTTTTCTAGACACAGCTATTCTTTGCTTTTTGGCTGCATTTTAAAACCCTTAAAAACAAAAGTTATGTTGAACTTTAAAGGTATTATTGCATCAACTTTTTCCACAAAAGATTCTCCACTCATGTTACTTTGAACTCTTATTGCATTATATTGCAATAGATATTTTTTTCTGTTTCAAATGGTATTACCAAATTCCTTATGTTTTATGTTATATAAATAACCATATATTATTGAACGCACGACCTATTTTTATAGTCTTGTAGAAGTAAAGCTTGTGTGTGTATGTCTACATTTCTACCACTAGGTGTAGTCCTATCCACACTGACTTTTGGTTAGAGCGTTCACTCTTTGTGTGACACAAATGGCAAAACAACTGCCATTTTTCCAAAATAATTTTTGTAATCTGTGTTGGTATATTAAGAAAATAAGTATGAGAAAATACACCGTGAAAAAAAAACACACTTAAAGAATAAAACAAAACAAACATAAATGTGGCCAGATGTTGATGCATTAAACTATTAACATAAAATCAGGAGTGAAACTGACAAAATGAAGCAGATTAATTAATAAACAAAAACTCCAACTTATGTGATGGATTTAATGAAAGGGAAATATTAACACATAAAGCAGCATTTTCTGAGGGAAGATAATTTAAAGCTTGCTTTTGAATCAGCTTAGACTTCCGGAAAAAAAAAAATCAAAGCAGGTCCCAGAAGGATTAATTTTCATTTTTACTTGTTGAGGTGCTGCGTTAGGTCTCATCCTTTTAAGTATGAGGAGGAGCCTGCCAGTGAATTTCTTTGTGTGATGTAATATTTAGGCCTACGATCTCGCTCAAACGCTGATGCAGCCACATGAAAATAACTATATAAAAGCTGAACTGAGGGTAACGGTTATCCAAAGAGAAACTACTGAGAATAATTTTAACTATTTATGAACCTAAGACTTTCTAATGATTGTTTCATACACATGTGACATTATACAATTATTTTTCAGCGTAATTGTATAATTTTTTATTTGTTTTTCTTTAACTGTGTAACATTTTCACTCGCCCCCACACACCGCACAAAACCTTTGAGCTCTTTTTGTTTGGGTTCGTCTGACACGCTCTGTCTGTCCTTTACCCTTGACACACTGCTGACCTTTTTCTACAGTAAACTACTAAGTGTGTATGAGAGGTCTGACCTTTCTGTCGCATCCCATAATAAACTGTCACCACCTGAACATTTTAACAGAGACAAATGGCAAGCTGGCAGCTAGTGAGACAAAAAAGGACGAGCTGTGTTGAGCGGACCAAGATGATCTTCATCATGTGGGCTAGATATTCACACGTACCTCAAACCAGCACATATTGGAGTGCAGAAAAGATGCATTTTATTTTTTGGGTTGAAAACATTTCAGATATGCACACACTTCTGAAAAGATTATAAATGACACAATGCAGATTCACGAATGCGTGCACACCTCCCACATCAAAGGTAGTGATTTAGATACAAACTAAAGCTCATCTGACCTCATTCTATCATGTACATGCATACATATGCGCCCTGCTGGGACTATGGGGAATATTTCAAATATTTAAGTTAGAAACAGGGCAAAGGACAAGATGGATGTTGAACAAAATATGTTACGATACTGAAAATTTCATGCATACTTTCTCATCATTGAGAGAATATCGAGATAGTGACAAATCTGTGATTATTTTTTCTGACTATCAGCTTTTAGTTGTACTGCGATGTGTGATTGTCAGTAATGATGTGTGCTAAGTTTGTTTCACGTAGTAGAAAAATACCATAAGGATTTGAAGAGAAGAAAAGACAAAGACGAAACAGGGAAGCAGTACCAGTAACGTCATAACATTAAGTAATTAAACAGAACAGTTTCCATTTATAAAAAAAAAATTGATAATTAACAGCTCCCTGCAGTCCTCACACTCCTTTCTGTGGTTATCATTTTCTCTTGTTCACTTCCTGGACTGGAGACATTTTAAACCTCAGCACTGAAGCTCACAATCAACTCAAAAAGGTGAAACATTAATTAAATAAGAATTGCACAGTGGCATCTTTCATGTTCATTCATATTACATACGTTTGCCAAACAACAGTGTTGGGAATACATCTGTACACGTCGTTAGGGTGGAAAATCTGAACGGTCTGTCTGAAAAAGGACTGTAGTATTTGGGTGAAAGAGTCCAGAGTATCATCAGCTGCCAGTTTGCTGGAGGATTGATTTTAAGAACTTTGAGCATAGAGATGTTTTTTGTTTTGGTTTTTTTAAATTGTGTGTTTGTGCAGTTGTAATGTGCACTGTGCATTGTTAAGTGGGGGCAAACAGCTATACAGAGTGTAGGAGGAGGCAAAACAGTGGAAAGAAAAACATAAAGTGAAAAAAAAATACTCCTGGTGCAACAGAGCCACAGAATCACTTTATAAACACAAACACACACAGAGACAGTACTGCATGCATAATGATGCACTTAATGTTTACACTCAACGAACACTTTGTCAGATGCACCTTAGTAATGTTTTGGACCCCTTTTACCTTCAGAACTGCCCAAATTCTTTGTTGTACACGTTTCTGGAAATACTTCAGAGATTTTGGTCCATATTGAATTGATGGCAATTCGAACAATTGCTGCAGATTTATCAGCTGCACATCAATGATGCAAATCTCCAATTACACCACATCACAAAGGAGCTCTATTGGATTGAGATCTGGTGATTTTGGAAGACATTTGATTACAGTGAACTCGCATTCTTGTTCAAGAAACCAGTTTGAGATGATTCAAGCTTTGTGACATGGTGTGTCACTGTGTGTGATTTGTTTACTTTTACTTCCTTCTCACTCCCTAGATGTTTTTTTTTTCTTTTACAGTGAGATTATTTGAAAGGATGAAGTTGGGATCAGAGGTTTCACACAGCCCACTGTGGCTTTCGGGACCACCTATTGAACAGATATGGGATGCTGTACCAAATCAGATCTAACAGCATAAATCTCCTCAGATGGAGCTCCATGTGGGGTAGGAAAAATAACTAATACCAATGGCGCAGGGCTGCTTCTTAGATAATACGCCCCTATTCCATTGAGAGAAGAAGAAGAGAGAAAGAGACAGGGAGCAAAGGCGGCGAGAACATTTGGAGAAATATGCAATGTTCCCCCTCATTGCCTGTTGGATTCTATTTCCGACTGAAATTATTTATGGACTGGAATAAATAGGTCATTTGATTATAAGCCAGTCTGGCACAAAAAGGAGACAAATATGACAAAAATGCAGTTGATGAACCTCTTTGTAAAGCTGGGAAGGGGGAAATTGCAGTGCGACGCGTGGCACTTCAATAAATGATGATCTACAGCTGTGGGAGATGGAGGGTATGCACTGGTGATTTGTACCTGCTACTTGGGTCAGAGTAAGTTTTCCTGTCAAACAGTGAGATAAAAAAAACGGACAAATGACAAATTTATTTATCTGGTATTTGTATAGCTACTCTTTGACCTTGTGTTTGATTTAAATGTGCACTTAGCAAAAGAAAAAAGATATATGTCAGTCACTGGGCAACTACCAATTTTACGAGTTGCTCAGAAAAGGCTATGCATAGAATCAAGCATGTAATGATTTGACTGATTGGACTGAGCAGATTGGTTTAAATCTTGCAGGATGTTACTTTCAGGCTACAATACTACTCCTGGGCTTAAGTAGCTTGTTTATCTGAGGTAGATAAGAGTATTGATACAACTTTTATTACACTTAATAGTGATATACGGCTACCAACTGATAACCTTATCCTAAGTTCACTAATGAATACATTTATTTACACTGTCAGAGCACTTATGCCATTTGGAGTTTTACTTAGGGTTACATATTCCTTATTTACTTTTAGATCTGTACTTATATAACAGTGCACAAATGGAATCAATTTTCATACCTTACTCTGTGCAAGAAAGATAAGATTTTTTTTCCATGAACATCTAAAAAAAGTCCCTGTTTAATTCTACTGTTTACTGTAATAGACTGCAGTGTATACAGGCGTGACTGGGAGAGCATACACACAGTCCTGTTTCCATCACTTCAGGGGACTTTACATTCAGGGTTTCGTTACATCATTGCCTGAGGTCAAACACTAACATTATCACCCCCAGAATGTGAGCAATATAAGTGGGCGGCACGCACACGCACCTTTATTTGATTAGACTAGTTGAGTTTAAGTAGACACTAATGTAATCTCTAGTCAGTGTCTCGTGAGCATGTTGTAGGATTTAACATTCAAATGTGAGCTAGTTTTCAGGGTTAGCACACAATTACTGGGTTACAGGCATCTCATCAGCCTCATCTGTGCTCATACTCCCGTGACAGAGGCTATTACTTTACTGTATCCTGTTGTGTTACCTGTGATGCGCACTCAGGCTGGGAAGGAGGTGCACTGTGCAGCGTTGTGTGCGTGTGCGTGTGAGGGAGACTGAAGCAGCGTGAACGTGCCAATCTGAACTCCGCACTCCTGTCTGTCAGTCTTTTTTTTCTTTTCTTTTTGCAAATCTCTCACGCCGTCCCGGTCCCCTTCGTTTTCCCCAGCCGCATGTTCATTTCACCGCCGAGCCGGATCAGAGTTCCCGTCTAGCCGACACAACCGCTGGAGTTCACCGGACGGTGCCAGCATGCGGTGCCACAAGTTTTGGAAACCGTGTTCGCTTGGATTTTATATTTGGATCGCAATGCTTTTCAGAGGTAGGTTTGGGGCAAAGTTGTTCTTCCCCTCCAGTTTATACAGATGATCTAATGAAGGGTACCGACTTGAAAACGATTTTTGTTTTTGGTTTTTTTTGAGGAGGATGGTAATTTAGACCTGAGTTTACGTCCTCAAACGACTAGTAGGGAATCTTTTCGGAATTTTCGGAAAGTTTTCTAACATTAAAAAACAATCAAAATTGATAGGATAATTTTAAATTGTCTGACATAAACAAACCAGAGTACGTTTAGATAATTTCATATCTGGATATAATGTGGAATTTTTTACTTAAGACCTCACAGTACAGGACTAGGTGACGGTTTTTTGTTTAGCAGTCACCATACACCTGCTGAATAACACTGGCTGCTGAATCTTTCACAGGCTATAGCCTGGGTAGGAAATTCAAAGATTTATAAATCTTTGAATTTCCTACCCAGAATCCAGACTAAAAAACAAGTTAAAGACGCAAAGAGTTATTTTTAAACACTGAGCATATGTGTGCATTACTCTCTACATTAATGTTTGCTGCGTTGAATGATGATGATGTGCATGCATGACTCTATAATGCATTGCTAAGCCCCATCCCATCATCAGCATCATCATCTAACATCTGGGTTGGTTACTTAACTCAGTGGTTTTGCTGAATCTGCTTTCCAAAGCACTGCTTTATGCATAGACATATGTCCACCGCGAACCCGAACCTGCCACCTTCCACTTCACCAGTCAGAAGGGAGGCAAGACCAGGAGACAAGGTCAAATCAAGTGATAAGACATTCTAACACATGTCACATATGGCTGTTGGCATGTATTGGTAATAGCACGCTAGTTATCCTTGAACAGGGTTAGCATGTAATGACTTCTCAGAATTGTGTGGTTTACCTCTTTCTTTTTTGTTGTTTTACATGAAGCAAGAGTAAAAACTTAACTGTCTTGGAAGCTTAGTTTTGCTTTATTGACATATGTGGACATGAACCAAAAAATGAAGGGAAGCGCAACAGAATGGATACAGTTTGTTTCACCCATTGATGTTTTTTTTTTTTTACTGTCTTTTAAGTGGCTACCAAAAATCAAGCACAGACACGACTCCACAGCACGCTGTTCAAACAGGGCATCATAACTGATGAAGCAAAAGCGATGAGCCCCATGCCAAGTAAAGGGTATTACCTCTCTCCATGTTAAAGGGGACAGAGGGAAAACAATTAATCCATTAAAGTACTTCAGGGAGTAAACTGGCACATCCAGAAAACATGCTTAGACTCACAGGGGTCCAATATAAAGACTGTAACCTCCCCCAACCACCCACAGACACACACATACACCCACCCACATACACACACACTACTCTGACTACACCAATGGCATCCTACTGAAACAACAGCCTCACTGCATACGTGTGACTCAGAATCAGATGTTTTTATTTAAAATAGCAGGGAAAAAACAAGACAAAGCAAAAAAAGAACAACCTGAACTAGTCTTCTACCAAGTGTTTCTAGTCTTCTAGTGTTTTCAAAATCAAATACTGGTTGACCATAGAGTTGTATTTGTTGCATCCATCCATCCATCCATCCATCCATCCATCCATCCATCCATCCATCCATCCATCCATCCATCCCTTCTATTCTGTTTTGGCAGCAGGGTACACCTTGGATAGGTCACCAATCTATCGCAGGGCTAACACAACCATTCACACTCACATTCACACCTATGGGCAATTTAGAATGATCAATTAACCTTACCTCACTAATTGCATGCCTTTGGATTGTGGGAAGAAGCCTGAGTACCTGGAGAGAACTCATGTAAATATGGGAACAACATGCAAAGTCCACACTCTTAAATTGTTAATGTCTAGAATGGCTAGCTAGGGTGGTAGTGGTGGGAGAAATTTATGTGTGTACCTGTATGTGTGTGCAGAATATTTATAAATGTTAATATTCTATAAAAACTGTTTATATGTTTAGTAAAATAAAATAGTAGAGTTTTATACTTAATGAAAAAATATTAATGATTACTTTGGATTAAAAAATTAATTAAGGTTGATTTCAATTGAAAACAGGGATGTAGAGGTTCTTATGGTAGTTTCCTCCACTCTACTGAGTCAAACAAAACAGAACAGTGACCCGAAAAAACTGATGTTGTAGAGCTCTTTAACGTTTTCTAGTTTTGGTTATCTTTATTTGTAAAGCTCTCCTCAAATTATTTTCCCATCCTTTACCACCCTTGGAAGTCTGTGATTACTCAAACATTTATAACACAGCATGTTGTGCAGAAATAGTTAACAGGTTGTTCTGCTATTAAGTTAAACTCAAATGTTTAAAAGTAAACCTAAAACATTTTTATTTTGCATTAACCATGTAGGTGTTGAAGGATTTTTGTTTCCAAATCTGTAAAAGCATGTGGGTTGTGTTCAGTGTATACGAGATGTGGTGGTCACAGACTCAGTGCAGCACTTCAGAGGTCTTAGCTCCTGGATTAGGATTACAGTGGTGTCAGGAAGCCATAGATTGTAAATCTCTCCTCTATAAATTCATCTATCTAGAGGTCCATTAACAAACTGCATCATACACGATTATGCTCGCTACTGTAGCCAGTCACACAATGCTGGAAATGATGTGTTAATGGATGAGTTCATGGTTCATCAGTTGATTTAAACATCCCACACACAGAATGGTTATAGTGTGTGTGCTTGCTCTTTGGAAGCCCAGAGCTGCACAGAGAAGTGACAAGCATTATTAGTTAGCAACAGAATATGTGGATGGTTAAATCTATTATATGAATTACAGTTTTCTGTTTTATCTCCATCCTAACGGTCTCCTTTACTTGCATCATTTTTAGCTCTAGGTCATTTCTCTAGTTTCACCCTTTTATTAGGGTTTTTTTTTACACTACTTTAAGTCATAGTCTTACTGCCTCACTAAAATATTTTGTGCTTTATTGAAGTTTACAGGTTCAGAGACCCTAATTTAAGTCCTTTAAGCATGATCAGGAATATGATGAAATGTAAAGGAATCCAGGATTTTAAAGGCTCTGTGATGGACTGGTTTTCATCCATCTCTTACACCTCCATCTAGCACAAATTATTTTTTCTCCCTGGATTCTTTTTGTACTTCCTGCTTAACTCAAATCAACTAATTTCCCAGAGTCTCATGTTCTTCCAGTCTCCCCAGCTGCATTTTGAATCAGGTTAGGTAATAGGCTAGTGACCTGGGTTCAAATGTAGGTTTAGAGCTGCTGAACATCTGGATGCTTCACTGCTGACCTCCCCTGACTGATATGTTTCCTTGCCAAACGACTGATAGTAAAATAATGAGCTGCTAGACCATGCCAGTGTAGATATGTCCTCAATTTACATGAATGCACACTTGCCTGGTGTTGGAGCCAGAGCGCAACACACAGTTTATAAGAATCATGCAGATTCTTATAAACAGAATCACACAGAAAAGCACTGTGCAAAAGTCTTGAGCCACCCCTCATTCTTTAATGTGTTGTTAGAAAATGGGAAAGATGTCCGGCGTCTTATTGAAACATGTAGAGTCATATGTGAACAAACTTGAAAGCCAATATTTGGTGTGATTATCTTCATTCTTCAACAGAGTCTGAAAGCTTTAGGTAATTTCTTTAAGTAGTCCTCAGGAATAGTTCTCCAGGCCTCTTCAAAGACATAGAAAAGCTCTTTGGATGTTGGTTTCCTTTTGCTCTGTCCTCTGTCAAGATGATCCCACACTGCTTCATGACATAGTTGGTTAAACGGGTCAGATTCTTGATTGGTTCATATCTGGATCATATCTTCATATCTGGTGAGTGGAAGTTTTTATTTTAATTAGCAGTTTTAGATCTGCCTAAAACCTAAATCAGGGGTTCCTCAAAGCACTGCCCTTGGTCCATTACTCTTTACAATTTGCACGATCTCACTTAGTACTGTCATAAGCAATCACAGTATACAGAAATCTGACCACATTAACACAGTATTGAAGTCACTTCACTGACTCCAAGTGCAATATAGAATTACCTTTAAAATCCTTTCAAGGATTAAGCCTATTATATCACAGAGCTCTCAATGGTTAGGTCCCACACTACATCTCTGACTTGCTCACTGTTTATTAACCAGTCAGAACTCTCAGGTCGTCAGACTGAGATGACAGGATTAGTCTCACTATACTGAGGGTGCTTTCAGTTATTGTGTTTCTGTTCTTTGGAAGGAGCTGTCTGCTGACCTGAGATATTATTAAATGTGTGTGTAAATTCAAATACAACCTCTAAACCTTTTTATTCAGACAGCCTTACACTCCATAGGGGTTTTTTAGTTTGTCTTGTTTTATTTGAATTTGTTATTTTTACTGCTTTATTGTAAACCTACACCATACATGTTTTTATGTTTTTATCTTCTGGGTTAAGCACATTGAATTAGCATATAGTGAAATGTGCCATTCAATACTGTTCAACACTGTTTCATCCCTGGAGTATGTTGCTATTTCTTGTTTCTGTCACTATAGTGTCTGGATTCTATTATCTCTCCACACTGTCACTGTACTGTGTTGGCCACAGTCTACAAAAGAGATTCATATCTATGCTGTTCACCTTTCTATTATTGTTTTATTTAGAGTAAAAAAGAAGATTTGAAGTGCTGTATAAGTACTTTAAAATTGACAAACTGTTAGTTGTAGGAGTTTGTGGTGTAAAACAAGGTGTGTTGTCCTGATCTAATTCCATCTCCTAGAAGCAAATTATAAAGTCTTAAACTTTATTTGTTTGAACCTGTGAAAATCTGTTTCCCCTGCAATGATCTGCATGTAGTGCAGCTGTTATTGTTTTGAAAAAATAACTGTGCGAGGCGATAACTTCTTTTTTACTAGTATGTTGACCATTTTCCTGAAACCTTCCTTACTCATTGTATGTTTGGTCACTTATCTTGGACATCTGAAGTGACATTGGACAATTGTTCTAGGTTGACATCACTGGCCCTAAATCTGAATTATATCCAAACTACAGGTAATGATCTGCCTCTAGGATCAAAATCTTTGCCTTCTGCTGTGCCAGACATTTGATTTTTGTTTTTGACGTTCTGTTATATGTAGTATGTCACTGCAGTCAAGTGAATTCAGGAAATTTCAGGCTCTGCGGTGCAAGGAACAGCTGTGATTGGCACATGCAGGCACGCTGTCAGAGAGAGCTTGATTTGCTTTTACTTCATGTCTAGCTGTAGCACACATTTTCATTATCAGTCAATCACGTTCATTTAAAACTGCAGGAAGTTGAAATTGTGATTCAGATTAAAATGTGATTAATTGTGCAGTCACCTTCCATCTTTTAGTCTTGACTTCTGGATTCAAAAAGCTAACTAACCTTTAAAATCGACAAAACAATGTGTAAGATCACACAAGGTATACCTATCATCCTGCCTATAGTGATGTTACGCATTCATTACCAATGCTGCAGCAGTATTTTTTTGTGTCAGACATATAATTTGTTGATATCTGCAGGACGGACTGCATTTTAAAAATATCAGTATGTTTCATAGCTGAGAAGTCCGTCTATTGATACTGCTTCAAAAAGACCCAGTTACGTTACATCCCAGTCTATTTAAGCAAAATATACAGTATTTGTTAAATGTTTATATGTTACGCCTAACTGCAAACAAGGAATGTATTATAGTTTGCACTCTAGCCTGTGTTTACATTCTGATTTGGTGTGTTTATTTTTCCAGCTGCCAGCAGATTTGATTTATATTCAGCAAGTTTATCATCTTTGGACTAAAAACATTCACGGTGTGACTTCGGCATCAGATATATTGCACATTCATTCAATAGTGGAAATTTTTCCATATTTGTTTCTTCCGCAAACACTCATAAATACAGTGCACTAATGCCATATATTTGCATGAGAAAGGGTCTAGATGCGTAGCATTTGTTGTGATGTCGACTCTCCGGGCCCTCAGGGAGTGGCATTCTGTTAGCAGCTCCTTTGTGCAGCATAGTCCTTGCCAGATTCATCACTCTAGTCCCAGGGCACTGTGGGTTCAGAGCCTTTTTGTGTTCCATACTGGATGATAGATCTGGCTTTTTGCATCAGGTTTTATGAGATTTGCCAAGTTTGTTGTGTGAAACAAAATTACGATAAATAATAATAGATCTGTTTCTTGTGTAGAGTTATTTTATTTGTATGTTTTGTGCTTTTCTCTTAGGGACAAACCTCAAAAGAAAGAACCTGCTGGCTGCATGTAAATTAATGTTGAGTCACACTAAAGTGAATGTCTTTAAAGCCTTTTATTTGTATTTTAATCTTCCCGAGCCTTTTGTTACTACAGCTTTGTAGTGTTGCTGTTTATTCACCAGGATTAAAGTTACATCATTTAGAACCTCGGGGGTCCCAGCTATACCAGAGTCCCCGGGTTAACTGTGAACAATGTCTGTCTAGGAGCAAGATCACTGGTGTGAATAACAGTTTATGAAGACTGTTACACTCCAGCTGCAGGAAAAAAACATCTATAACAATTGCTCCATCACTTATGGATTATATATTATGCTGAAGACAGTTTTGACATTAGGAGATAATGCCTTTTGAGTCCTTTTAAATTGATTAATGTTCATGAGATGCAATTTTGCTGCATCATCTCACTACTGTTATACATTTGAAGGCTGATGATGGGTGTCACTGTCTCAGGGTATAGGCAGAGGCAAGTGCAGATGAGGAAGAGATGGAGTGGCACAAGTATTTCAACCTTTTGCCTAAGTAAAAGGTCTAAAAGTCCTGAACGTCTGAGCTATGGATAGTAAACATAAATGGAGACAGCACAGTGGAGCACCACAGGGGCCTGCATCCTCCACAATGCAGCCCCTTGATGGGGTTAAACTCTCTGCAGCATGGATATGATTGCATCATTGCACCCCGATCTGGGAACCAGTCTTTCCAGTGCTACAGTAACTGGTCAATAGTCAATATGCTCTGATGGTGTCATCTGTTTAGTATAAGAACCAGATGTGATGTTTTCCACAGCACCAGTATCGTCTTCAGTTTTAGATTCAGGTTGTAAAATGTGACTCACAGACAGCCGGCTAGCACATGTCCTCATAACCTCGGGGCTGATACAATGACATAGCACAGGCACACCAAGAATACTAAACACACCATTTCTGTCCCATTTGTTACCACTTATCTGTTAAATATCAGCATTCCCATTGATTAGTTTTCACTCAACTAATCACTCCAATAACTTCAAGTTAGTTAGCAATTTTCAGGCATGAATTTCAAACAGGCCTGAAGTCCTTTATTCACATGCAGTAAATAGCAGGTAGGTCTGCTGTAGATGTGTTTTCACTGCAGGAAACACTCAGTTTGATTTTGGTAAGGGTGCTGTCTTAGTTCTATCTGCTATGGAGATGGCAGGTTAAAGACAATTTAATGCGATCCAGTGTCTGATATTTGCTTTCTTACCTGCAGCTGAGCTGGAAAAAGGTCGAGGGCTGCTGTGCATGTGTGAAAACAACTGAAGTTACTCAGCCTTATGTCAATATTGCAAGTTTAGTTACATAATATTTTGGATTTGCCCAAAGCATAATAGTAATTAAATCACTTTTAACTGTATAGGTAATCTACACAATAGATTACCTAATATTCATGATTCATGTGGTAGATTATCTTGACAAAGGGAAAAAATGGACCGAGAAACAAAGCCATTATCATCGCTGCACAATGGAAAGCAGCTCAGCGTGGATAGGTTTACCTGGCCACAACAGGGGCCCTGATTTAAGAGCTGGTCATTTAGTACTCTGCTTAAAATAGCAATCCTGTTGTTTGGGTGTTTGTCTAAGAGGTATGTGTGACAGCAAGAAGGAGAATGAGTCCCTCAGGCTGTTTGTGTGTGAATAGCCTGTCTGATGAGCCTGTTTAGAAGCCTCATCTGAACATACTGACCTAGTAAAAGTATCCAAAAGGGACAGAATCAAATAGCTGAATTTCTCAGTATATATTAATTTGTGAGCATGAAAGAGAGAAGATTAATGTGCTTAAATGCCACCCCAAAATCACAATCACTTTGCGATGGTCACCTTCTGCCTGTTTGTTTGGCCTCACATGACCTCGACCTCAAACGACTCTGCTATTTGTTTGCAGCTGATTGGAAATAAATTGCATAGGTGACAGTGCTGATTTGGATGGTTTTGTTCATATTTTTGTGTGCGCCATCTCATTCTCTGTAAATAAGAGCAAAAGGATAGAAAAGGGAGAATGTACTTTTCATTTTCTTGTAAAGATTTGCTCTTGACATTCAAAAGTGCTTCAGATAATTTATATTTGTGGAAATAATCAACATAAATCCATCCATCCATCCATTTTCAGCTAAGTCAGTGACATTTGCGTACAACACATAATTTAGATATCGTAGATATTTTGTACTAAAACGAATAATTTGAGCTTCACTGATCACATAAGAACAAATTTCGGTTACATTTAAGCCCTCAGACAAGTTCTCATAACGTTGATTAAGTCTTTTAGCATTAATGATATTATGAAAGTTGCCTTGCTATTACCTAGTTTTTCAAAATTTAAAATCTGGTATCTTATAGTG
Source organism: Rhamphochromis longiceps (assembly GCF_057381845.1). NCBI lineage: Eukaryota > Metazoa > Chordata > Actinopteri > Cichliformes > Cichlidae > Rhamphochromis > Rhamphochromis longiceps. Next base: position 35,746,191 of record NC_140558.1, read on the forward strand.
ATACTTTTTAGTTTATAGAGCAATGTGTAATTTGTTGGAGGTGAAGGAAGTAAAAATCATTGCACTGGAAAATGAACAAGCTACAGCTAGGTGGAGGTGGTGGAAAGACCAAGGAAAGTTTTGAGCAGCGTCTGATTCCAAAGTTAAAAAATAAGAACCAGAAGTTAGAAAGATAAGACCTGCACTGCAGATTTAAGGTGTTTCTTTAGACTATGTCTAAAAGAGTCCATCCCACAAAGCACCAATATCATTATTAATTTCTTTAGTATTTGAAGACCTCTAAATTTTTGCTCGCATACAACATCAACACAGACTGATTGAGAGACAAGCGACACATTTCTGGACAGGTTGTCTTATCAGCACAGAGCTAAAAACATAATGATATTCATACCAAATTCACATCTCCATGGGTCTCACATTTTTAATTTCCTCTCCATTCAGTTCCACAGTCATCTGTGAGCTAGAGCGCACATCCAATATTCTTCTAATAAATTTCATGTCAAGGAAATCCACACAAATAAAATTGGCATGGTCTGTAGTAGTAGACCATTTGAATATGTGAAATGCATTAAACTTTCCCCCTGGTGGTGCCTTGGAGTGACCAGGAGCAGGCTGGCTCTCCTTATTAGAACTAAATGCATGCAGACACCTCGGGGTAAGCTCAGAGTACCAAATCATTATGAATTGTAATGTGGACACATCATTGTGAGCCTGTGAGTGTACTGAGTTAAAAACAAATCACCTGTTTCTGTGGAATCTGTGTCTAATGTGGAAATGAGGATGAGACTTGTATTGACATCAACAACACATTGCCATTGTGTTTGTTCTTGACTCAGAGGTAGCTGTTTTTTAAAAATGAAATTTAGCCTCTTTTTAAATTTACAGTTGCATATTCTTTTATTGTTGTTGTTTGTATACAGTGAGTCAGCAGCAATCTCCTGCTGGATGCCTCAGTGTTTCACCGGTGATAAAGATACTGACACAGGGTAAACAGGTCATCAGAGCCATGGGATGAAACCGAACGTCATTAACTGGGAGGGAGAAAGGCAAAATATAGAACTACAATGGGCTGCAGCGGGCTCAGTGGGGCTGAGCATGACAACACAGCTTTTCTCCCACTTTCTTTCTTGTTCTCACTCACTTCTGTGGTTGCTCTCTGGGAAAGGTCCAGGTTCTTCTGATGTGGTAGGGTCCCCTTTCTTCATACTAGCTGCAGTTAGCTCACCAAATAAAATGAAGTTTTATGTTTAATTGAGAAGTATTAACAGCAGAAGTCTGTCGAAAAGAGAATTTGGTTAAACTTGAAGAAAATGTTTCTTTGTTCAAAACTTGGCTGCTTAAGTATTTTGTTTGAAGTAAAGTAGACGTCCTTCTGACAATTCCTGAATTTTCTCTCACATAAACAATAAATTTAACTCAAACAGAACCCTGAAAAAAGTGCTTTCATCCACAGTAATCCACAATTAAGTGCATTTTTCTGCAACAGTGTGTGGCCTACCAGTGTTTGTGAGCTTTCTGAAGGAGGCAGAGATAGTCACTACTTGTTCCAGTGGCAGTATAGACTCAAAGTTTGGTTCCTGAGACTGAGACAATTGTCTCTTGACCTTCTCTGCTAATATCTACAAATGGTCTGACCTTCACTTTTTAAATGTACATATAAATAATGAACAGATTCTCTGTTGTAAAGTTGAGCTAATAATCAATAATTTTGTGACCTTTTCATAGGCTGATCATTTCCTGTAGTGATCTATATGGGGTTAGAGGGACTGAGCATTGAAGGCAGTTGTTGTATAACATTAGCCTGAGTTTAGCAGGGATAACATGCATAGTATAAAAGACACAATACGTTAAAATGAAATATGTTAATGATGCAGCTTAGTTTCAACAAATACCCCCATGGTCAAAAGTAAATGCATTAATAAACATGTTATTTTTTAACTGGCAAGTTATTCATGTACTGTAGTTAGGGAAAGTTTGTGGCTCTTCTATTAATAACACCAGCATTCAACCCTTAAGTCCCCCCTAAAAAAAACCAGCAGAGATTTTTGGGGGCCTTAAGTAACATACTCCTGAACTGGAGTAGAACAAGGATTTTCTCTTCCCAACAACCACAAACCGCCTGCTGGTCTTCTGCTGGTGCAATGGTGGTTAGCGCAGACATGTCACAGCAAGATGGCTGTGAGATCGTTTTTACGTGGCGCTTGTATGTTCTCCCTGTTACTGTGTGGGTTATCCCACTAGGTTAATTGGTGATTCTAAATCAGCTGTATGCAAGATAGATATGTGAATGCTATACACACACAGTGATGCTCTTTTATATATACATTTTCAGAAAGAGAGTAAGGAAGTAAATACTATGAACCCAAATGTTGTTTTGTCAGGACTCTGTAAAAATCTGTATGTATTTGCATATATTTGTACAGTGTACAGGCAATAGAACTTCATTATTAAAGTAGGACCCCATTCAGTAATAGTATTTGGTAGTATTTTGCAGTATTACAATTTATTTCTTTAATTAAAGACATTAACTGGTAAATGGTAAATGGCCTGTATTTGTATAGCGCTTTACTAGTCCCTAATAATAATGGATACTTTATTGATCCCCATGGGGAAATTACTTGTTTTTCTCTGCATTTGACCCATTCACTCAGTGAAGCAGTGGGCAGCCCACTAAGCAGGCGCCCGGGGAGCAGTGTGTAGGGACGGTACCTTGCTCAGGGGTACCTCAGGGTAGCCGTTAAGTGGATTCGAACCGCCGACCTTCCGATCATGGGGCGACCACTTTACCTACTGAGCTATCCCTGCCCCAAAGGACCAAAGGACCCCAAAGCGCTTTACACAACCAGTCAACCACCCATTCACACACACATTAACCCATGTAGAACACTCTTATCTCCCTGCAACAGGAACACATTTGCCCAAATGGGTGAATAAAGTGCCAAGAAAGTGCTCCAACTGAGGGTCTACATCAGTTGACCTATCATGGATCACCATTAAAACAGTTTTCACATTTTTTCCCAACTGTGCAAATTGCTAAGAAGACTCGTAGAATAACATATACGTGTTAAAAGTATATATATATATATATTTATCTTTTTCCTTGGTTTAGTTTAGTGGTGTAAATGGAGTCATTTGGAATTGAAATGAACTTTGTGTAAAGGTGACTGAGATATAACCTCAAAGGTCAAACCTCTCAAACTATTTATATAATATTCTTAGTTCTGAAAATATTTGATTGACCTCTCTTGTTTGACCAGCAAGGTCTACACATATTCTGAGTATAAAATGAATGCTTTTCCTTTACGATACCTTCTAACACTGATGCACGGTAATCTTTCATATTTCCCCCTCAGAAACATATTACCACATGGAAATCACAAATTAATACAATAAATATATGTCATATATTTTCTATATTTTTTTTCTCTCTTTAATATATTGACCTATAGTGTACTGACCTTGGTAAGACTTGAGTGAGAAACCAAATCCATCATAATCCGAGTCTAGAAAATAATTAGCATCTGTGTTAATGAGCCACACCCATACAAGTTCCTAATTAAAAGTGTGTCACTCTCACTTTCTTATTTCAAAAAGAAAGCAACATTAACAATAATCTAATTCAATCTAAGCCAAATCCAAACAAAAAAAATTAAGAAAACATATTTGACTAAAAAAGGAAAGAATTTTTTTTTATTTCTTTGAGGATTATCTTTATAGACAGTTTTCTATTATACTTATTTAAACAATAGAGCAGATTTGGAAAACATTGAGATAAATAGTGAAGGTGATTAAGAAAAATAGCTCCCACTGCTCCCTTTACTTCCTTCTTTCATTCCCTCTGCTGGATGCGTAATCTTTGTTTTGTTTTGAGGACGCCTCTCGCTGTGTTGGTGGAAATTATTCCTTCATTGCATCTACTCATATAATCTTCATTAGTGAGATGATTAAAAAGAAAAAGAAAAAACAAAACAAAAGGTATGAATCTACCCCTTCCTCCCTAATGTACACTGCACACGGTTGTATGTGAATTAAAGTTTGCAGTGGTTTATTTGACTTGATTATTTAATTCCTTATAAACTTGGTTTTATGATACAAGCTGCAACAGAGACTGAGGTTTCAAATCTTTTTGATTGGTTTAGTTATGTTTGTTTGGCCCTCTGTTCACATTTCACAGTAATAACACATAAAAGTGACACAGGAGGGAGATTGGCCGGATAACAGCTGCAGACGAGGCTGTGTTTGAGTCATTGTGAATGTGTGCATGCAAATTTTATTGAGGGTATATCGACATATTTATAACTTTGTTGTGCTGTGATTTCTTTAAAATGTCTTTTTGACCTTGCAGAAGAAATCAACTTTTAACATACTCGTAGTCCATTCCAACACGTTTTTAAAAAGAAAGAAAAACAAATGGTACAGATGGTGAATAATGGTTCAGCATGCATGTGTGTGGCTATTAATGAGTTTAAATGTTTACGTGGGAAAAATATTTATTTATCAATCCCACTTGAGCAGAAGGTACTGGGCCTCGGGTGGATGGGTGCATAAAGTCTGAGAGTGTGAGGAGTCTTAGGAGCAGTCAGAGGGCATCTGCTGTGCTGAGCAGCTTCTTGCCTTTGACCTAAGGCTCCGTCCTCCTATAATTCTTCTCATTATAGTCCTAATGGGCCAATCAGCAGCATGCTAAGCCAAAGGCATGCTTCTATCATCTTCACAGCTTTGCAGGGCTGTGTCAGTAATCCCTTCTCCTTTTTCCCATTCATACTACATGCCTTCTCTGATGTATTTGTTCTGTTTCACTGGATTACTCCATCCAGCAATTCACTGTTGACTGCCCTCTGATGTTAATATGAGGAAGTCCTTTTACTGTTTGCATTAGAGTATCTATATGCATGGGAAGAGTAGCAATTTGGTATCTAGAAAACAATGTGTGGATTTAATGACCTGTGTGCTGTTGACCATGTTTTGAGAGTGTTGTGATTCCCAAAACATATTGGTCCTATGAAATCCTTTAAACAAACTATCAAAAAATAACAAAGATAAAAAATGTATGGGATTTAGTATTCCATCCACCCATCCATCCATCCATCCATCCATCCTTCCATCCATCCATCCATTTGCTTCTGCTTATCCTTTTCAGGGTTGCAAGGGGTGCTGGAGCCTATCCCAGCTGTCTTAGGGTGAGAGGCAGTGTACACCTTGGACAGGTCGCCGGTCACCATGTAGCACATCATCATATACCAGCTAGCCCAACATCAGTAACCCTTCAAACGTCACTGCTGTTTAGTTTCCTGTCTTCATTTATGCCAGAAGTGATAGCAGAGCTATATGTTTTAATTTTTTCAGAAATTCCTCAGTCAGAACATGGTATATCATGTTTAGGTGGGAAACTAGGCGAGCTAACTTTCTGCTAACTTCTAACTCAGTGAAATTGAATAAATTCTGTTTTTATGGATGCCTGGATTTTAAACTTCATTGTTACACCTGGTAGAGCAGCCACACTGATCATTTTATTAAAGATGAAAGAATTTTATCTTTAATAAAATGATAAAATGATAAAACTCAGAAAATCTCAATCTGCTTTCATAAAAATTAGTTTGCTGTACTCAAATAGTCTCTGTAGCCACCAAATTTGAATCCAATAGCCAGTAAATCTGCCACAGCTCTGCGATGCTATCGCGTCAATGTGGATGAAAGACTCCAGCAACTTGTTGAATCTATGCCACAAATAATTAATGCAATTCTGAAAGCAACAGGGGGTCCAACTTCACAGCAAGATGTAACTAATGAAGGAACTAGTGGGTGTATATTATCACTTCGACTGTTAATTCACAACTTCAGCTTATGTTTTTCATTGTAGCTGGAATCCAATATCATTAAGAAATTCATCTACACCAACCCTCAGATGCTCACGTTTGTAGAGAATTAATGCTATATTGAATCAAGTTATTGGACATGCATATGATGTCATTTTAAGTCATTTTTGATACTCTAATTCCAGCTGTTTGATAATAAAGGCAGAAAATCTGATTTTTAATTTTTTTTACATTTTAAGGCCAAATACAGTATCATCCTGCAGCTAGTCAGAACAGTGACTTCAAGGTTAACAAAGTGTCCTGATGTGAAAAGTTAGGTTGTTCTTGTGCTAAACATGTATGGGGCATTTGAATCAATAATGGTGACAAAAGCTGGGCCAACAAACACATCAACCTAATCACCTTAATCCTAGAGATCCCCAAACTCACAGTCCCTCCACCCTCTCTTTGTGTTACAGTCAGCAGATGTATCTGCAGATGTCAGCACTTGTTTATTTGTTCATTATTCATCAAAACTCATGGCTCAACATACACACCTTCTTCTTATACATTTTCAATAAGCTCACATGATAAACTATAGAAATCAAAAGCCTCTAGAATGAGGCAGTAAGGCAGTGGTGCCAGCAAATGAAGGGTAAAAGGTTCTCAAGACCTTTAAAGATACTTTTTGGATTAGGAATTCAGCCCAAATGCACCACAGAATATGTTCCAAGAAATTGGATAGTCCAAGCCAAAAAAAAAACAAAAACGTCTTTCTCCATAACATTGTTATTCTACCACTAGATTTATGGCTTAAAATGCAAAACACACCCTATCAATCACATGCTGACCTTCAGAAACTATTTATAGTGAGTGGAGGGCATGTAAGGAGTGGAGCATTTATGCAAACTAGTGGAGCTTAGGTGTAAAAAACTCATAGACCTCCATACTTGCTTTCATTCTCACAGAGCCTCCATGCGTATATGTTGTAAATGCAGCAGACGGCACTTTGGGTTTAATATGTATTCAACACAAACCCCTTTTCCTGTTGCATTTGTCCTCCAGGGTCCTTGCAGGGCGAGTACCAGAGAAGACTGTACAAGGAGCTGCTGGCTAACTACAATCGATTAGAGAGACCTGTGGTCAATGACTCAGCTCCCATCCTGGTGGAGCTGGGCCTCACACTTCTGCAGATCATAGATGTGGTGAGAAAACTGGATGTGTGTGTGTGGCATGGTATCTAGTTTGGTCATTTTAAAATAAAGAATGTGTGGAAAAATATGAAGTTTTCCAGGTGTAATTGTATGAAAACCTGAAGTGGATTTTAGTTACTTTAACGTTGACATTTTTGTATTTAGCTGAGTGTTACATTCATGGAGACTTTTCCGTGTAAGAGTTGTGGCTTTAAGGTTTGCGCTAATTTTGCAGGTGACATTAAATATTACACAATACAGGCAAGTATAAATGCAAATGTGTTCTTGTTGTGTCTGTTTGAAGCTGTAATGTGGGTATCCATGAAGTGATTGATGAATCAAACACTACATTTGGGTTAATGAAACAATTTTAAAAGCTCTGTTTTATTCTATTTATTTTCATTTTAAGGTGGCTCTATTGTGTAGTAGTTTACTTATTTGCTTGGCAAGTGAAAGGTCACTGATTAGAGTGAGGCCCACTGTGGTGACCACTTGTTGCAAGGGAGGAGCCAAAAGTAGATTACATTTTATTTTTAAAATTTTTGCAGCTCCTTCTTGCAGCTCAATTGTAGTTTTTTACCGTGCCTCAAAAGCCCTGTGATTTTCTCTACCACAGTTTCCCATGTTGTCTGGAGTATATTTAAGAGATTTTTTAGAATCTCCTTTCCTGATTGTGATTTTGAGTTTGTGTGAGATTGCTCATACAATTCTTGTTTATTAGCACACTGAATGGCTGTTACCAGCTTGTAATGCATCCCATTTGGCCAAAAGGTGCCCTCCTAAACTTTGTGGTAAGACTGTTTTCCTTGTTAATGGTTGTGTTTAAACTCAACTTGTGGTTTGTCTTACCTTCGACCAAGTTGTTCTGGTGCGTAAATCTAACCAAACCCAAATCTTACTGTATAGTTTAATTTTAAACTAGAACTCTGCCCAATACACAGTGGAGTGACCACTGTTGATGTGTCTATATAAGAGTAATAAAAATGGTAAAAGTAATTCAGTGGTTGATAATATTCGATACAGGGGAGCTTAATACACTTTAAACAGTTGCAGTTTATGAACATTATATTTTATTCCTCTTTTCTCAGGCCTGTGACCCCAAAATCAGGTTTCTACTAACTTTAATGACTTTTTAAATAGTAAATGATCTTCTCAGAGTAGCAGCAGGTTGTCACATGAAGCCTCATTAACCATCAGAAAGAATTAAAAACGTAACAGACCCGACAGAGGCTGTGTGTACATTTATCAGTCAGTCTCATCCACAGAGAGGAGACAGTTTAGGGAAGTGTTAGCATGTTACATGCACTGGTTCTGAGATTTAACTGCCATGTGTCTGCTGTCATTTGTCAGAAATGACAGATGCAACAGTTTGTGTGTGTGAGAGCGTGCACTTTCAAAAGGACGTCTTCCTTTTGAAACTGGAAACAACTGGAAATAAAGCGTTTCCAGTTGTTCTTGTTTAATCTATTTGATAATTAAGGAACCACATGTTTTTCTGATGATCTACAGTTTCTAACAGACTGAGGAAGACATTCAGACAGATTCAGAATTTTACACTAGTTTACTGTAGTAGGGCTGTAGTCTAAAACAAACAAACTTTCAGTCCTTCTAAAATCACCTTTCAGTCTGTTTTTCCACTAATTTTTGTTTCTCTTTATATGTGGTGATGCTTCTTAAATCACTGAAAAGCTTTTATGTAAAAACTGAGGACTCAGATACTTACAAGTCATTTATTTGTCAGATCAGATTGGCTCTCCTTCATAAAGGGTCTTCAGTTAAGAGTGTACAAAAGATGTGTTTGGAATTAAATTTTTTTAGACTGAATGTCAATTAACTTTTCTGCACCTCAATATGTTTCTTTTTTGACAAAGATTTTTGACTGTTCCAGACAACTTTCAGAAAAAGGCTAATCCTGTTTATTCCTCCTGTCTCTAACAGTCTGATTTCTACTATCCATGTTGTTACTGAGATACTTTGACACGTGTCACCATCTTCTGCTCTTAGTTCAGTGGTATCCTTCGTTAATAGATACTCAGATTTTGTTGAAAGTGTGTCTTTGAGCATGGCCCAGGCCCATTTATTCCATCATACGCCTTCCAAACAAAGTCAGCAAACTGAAGTGCAGTTTTTGTCCGCTGAGCTGCTTCATATGGACATAATGTCTGTCCTGCTGCTTCAAAAGTTATCAGTTTCCTAAAAAGTAATTCCTGAGAGAGGCTGTTCCAGGGCATTTTTGTTGTATAAGTAGAAGCTGCTTAAAGCTCTTGGCAGTCTCTGATGCTTTTTCAATAATGAATCTGACCATCCTCTAGTTTTTTTTTTAACTTGAGTGACGTGGACTTCATCTGTAATCAACAACCAAGGGAGCAGTCTTGACAGCAGGGTTTTGACGATGGTCTTAAGGAACTTTGTGATTTCTCATCTTGGCTTCTGGACAAGTTCATGCCACCGAGACCTGCATTGCTCCTGTTCTCCAACATCTTAGCTGGTGCTTCAAACAGCAACTGGTGTATTGTGTTCACTGAAGCTTTGGTCTGATTTTTATATGACGTGAAAATGCAAATGAACACGTATTGATAGAAACACCAAGATATTACTAGGAAATGTATACAACACTATTACTGTAACATACAGTAGAAACCCCCAAAGCTTGATTTTTGCTGCAATAATAATAATGATAGACCATAAATTAAATAAATAAATATTGCCATTCTATACATTATGGCCCTGTTTACTGTGCTGCAAGAATTTTGTCTGACATCAAATAGATATGCAAATTCAGCTTTTCAGGATATTCCGTTTTATTTTGATTGTTTCATTAAATTGTTTATAGACAAAGTTATTTACCTTTTATTTGACAAATTCAAAAAGAGGACAAAAAGCTAAAAAGATGCAGGAATTCTGCTTGGATTTCATTTAATATATATCCCCTTTTCTTTAAAGTAAGGGAGCACAGGGAGCAGGAATAGTGATGCTTGCAGAAATGCTAATTTCCACCCTGCAGCTAGAATATGAGCAACATCATTTCCAGAAATGCTATATGTACACTTTAAAAACATTTCCGAAGTTCATTATTTTATAATGTTCGTCATTCTTTGATTTCAGCATGACATGCAGTATTTTACAAGAGCTAGCATGATATTTTACATTACATCACCCCTGTTTAACAGACAGTGTTATATAAAAAAGCTTGGAAAAGTTTTAAATAGTCCTTTGCCACCATGAAGCTCTTTAACTGAGCTACACTTTATTGCAAAAAATCACTTCTAGAAGGTTTCACATAGCGTGGTTGGTTCTTTGGAAATGCAAAACAGCTGCAATGACTTGCTGATCACAAAGGCATTTTCCAGTTTATTAAATATGAATTGCTTTGGTTCTTTGCTCTTATATAAAAGAAAATCTCACTCTCTTTTTGTCTTTCTTCTACTTCTGTTTTTAGGACGAGAAGAACCAAGTGCTGATAACGAATGCCTGGCTGCAGCTGGTGAGTTAAAGTCTGAGTGGGGCACATGACCATCAACTTAATGTGCTGTAATACTTGCTTAATTGTTGTCTCTGAAAATAACAGTGCATGCTCTAAAAGTTGGAATAGTCTTACTCATTTCGGCAACTCTATTATCAGCATTATAGGTGTTTTTCAGTTACACCTAACAATTTGGCTTTTTTAACCTGCTCACCTATGAAAGCCTGCCTGGACCCAAGCACCAGATTCTCGGTCTATGGAAAAAACATTGGAGCAACCTGATGTTTAGGTTTCTAATGGTACACAACACATAGGTTGTTAACACAAAAGGCTCAAGCAGCCAGATTCAGTGTCTCTGTGTCATTGTCTTGTTGCCTTTCCCGCATATACTGTTTATATGACACAGTCGACACCCAAGTCCAAAGTCCAGGTGTATTTAAAGAAATAGAGCAGCTTTCAAAAAGCTAAGGGAAGAATTATCACTAGTTTACTGTCCCATGCTTTTTCTATTTTAAGATACAGACTTTTAATGTAGCTTGTCTGCTCCATTTACATTTTTGCTATTCAATTTCTTACATTGTGACAGGTTACAGGTTTAGCAGTGCATGAGGGTAAATTATGCCATTTTATAAAAATGCCACATAATCTATAACTGAATGAATGAGTCTATAAATATGTATGTTTCTGTCTCAGTACTGGACAGACATCTACCTGACCTGGAATCCAGAAAACTATCCCGGTGTCCAAAACCTGCGATTTCCTTCAGACCAGGTCTGGACGCCTGACATCCTTCTTTACAACAGGTCAGTTCTGACTTTGTCCACTCATTGCAGCCTTACTTTAGAAGGTTATGACCTTGATCTTTCTTAAAAAAATGTTTTTCTACTTTTCTTGTGGAGCAGTTTAACACTGTCTGTCCTTTGCTACAAATAAACTCACCTCTCAGAGCCATCTTTCCTTGCACTATGTATTTTTGACAGGAGCGAATTAAACGTGTATATAATTCTTTAGATATGCCGCCATTTTTTAAATTAAATTCCACCTTTAATCTCCACAAAACCGTGCAGATTAGTTTGAGCCAAAGTGATAAATATTCAATCAAAATGCAGCACAAACACATTAATACAAAACAGGAGGAGACAGGTTATTTTAAAAACTCTGTGGCAGTCAAGTCACTGACGATGAACGAAAGCTGATAAAAAGCAGCTGATGTCATTAAAACTGATTTTCACTATATTAAAAAAATATTAAAATGTTAAAAAATAATAGTTTTTAATGAATTTAGGAGCCGCACAAGAGCTAAGGTCAAAATCATTGTTTTCATAAACGATGTTCAACAAGCTCATTGCATTTTTGATTCAGGTCAAGCTGATGATGGTGGCTTATCCACTTCATGCTTCTGTGTAAGGCTTTCTCAGTCCAATTAGAGATGTAGGCCAGTTGTTTTCCTCCAAAACAACTAATTGCAATGCTTGAGTGAGAGATGGATGTTCAGTTTGAGACTAAAAGGAAAGGAGAAGATGAAGGGATGGATAAATTTAGTACCTCCAGCACACACATCACATGGAACATTAGGACAAAACAAAGGTCTAGGAGTATTAACCCAAATTTTAAAAGCTTAGCTTTTAGACCTGCCAGGATTACCCAACCTAATCTCTTGACTCTCACCCCTCTCTTTCCCCATGTCTGCCTTTTACCCTCCCCTACCCCTTCACCGCCGGCCCGTCTCACCATCCCTCTTTTCATTTCATTTCATTTGTGTCTCCCTCCACGTCTCTTTCATAACTCACTGTCTTACTATAATTCATTCCATTCAATCAACTCTTTCTCTCCATATTTTATCGTTCCCATCTTTCATCGAGTGCTCTTTATAAATCACTCCATCTGCTCTGTCAAAGTGTCAGCATGTTTCCTCGCCCTCCTCTCTCTGCCCGCTTGTCTTGTTTCTGAACTGGCTACACACTCCCCTAAAACTTAGGTGCTACAAATGTTATTTACCAAACACTTTGTTTTGGTGTTTTGTCTCCATATTTTTTTGTTTGACTTTTTTTGTCAAATCTAATCAAATCATAGTGAAACGTATCAGTCTGTGCAAAACAAAGGTTCTGTCCTCTTTGTTTCATGTTAAGGGTTTTCTATAAATTTGCATACTTTGTCAAAGTAAATTCTCCCTGTTGTATTTTACAAAATATATTCATAGTAACATATGTCCATTACAGCACTACTGCTAATATATTATGGCCTGAATATTTCTTTTACAGTTTTTTCAGAGCAATGGCTGAAAAAACCCCCAAAACAGACTCTAATGAGAAATCAAAATATCTGTTGAACTCGCTAAAAATGAACAGCAACATGAAGCTAAATATGAAGATCCAGTCCACAGTTGAGCATGAGGGTTTATGCACCTCATGAGGAAATATCTAAATTTACAGTTTTCAGAAATATTAATAATATAGCTACTATTACAGTTATTATTGGTAGGGTTGCTATAGTTACACTGCATGACACTGAGCTTTTACACAAATGCACAACAAACATCTGTACAAAAATTCCCACGACCTCTTCTCTTAGGGGTGCCACTTGGGCTGATGTATGCAGTCTTGGTAAATATAATAATTACATACTAAATAGTACTTATTCCATAACACTTTAACTCATAACCTAAAGTAACACTGTGAGGGACCAAGCAGCCAAGGCATAGAGGACACGGGAAAAATGTCTTCAAAATGGGTTCTCTTTATTTTAACCCTCAAAAAAAGTTCAAAAAGACAAAATTCAAAAATATAATTAGTGGGCTCATAAAAGAGGTCAACTAAATATAACTCTACAAAAAGTAATTTCCAGAAACTTATATAAACAAAGTGGACACAACTTAACTCACAAACTGACCTATAATCACAAAGTTTGACCAAACCATTTACACACAACAGGGGGGAAACAAAAACAAACACCAACACTAACTAAGCACAGAATAACTTTAAGTAAAGCTAAAACACCCCTGTTTCTGATAGCACGTGCTTGGTCCTGCTGAGCAGGCATTTTGTTCTCAGCCATACCTTTTGCCCAGACAGCAGACAGCCAACGCTCCAAACCAGGTAACTCAAAGAAAGAGAAACATAATTAATATAACAGAAAATATTTTTAGAAAAACCATACAATGCTATTATGCGTGTGCCTCATAATATCAGTGTTAGGTTTAAGTAAAATGATTAAAGAATCATATTAGTGAATAAGCAACTGCAAACCAAACTAATAAAGTGAATGAATGGACTAGTTTTACCTATGTGTGGCTGATGCCATCACAAACATATTCAACATATATATACATAACATATATACATGTAAGGCAGCACGGTGGCACAGTGGTTAGCACTGTTGCCGCACAGCAAGAAGGTCCTGAGTTCAATTCCACCATCAGGCCGGGGTCTTTCTGTGTGGAGTTTGCATGTTCTCCCCGTGTTTGCGTGGGTTCTCTCCGGGTACTCCGGCTTCCTCCCACCGTCCAAAGACATGCAGCTTGTGGGGTTAGGTTAATTGAATAATCCAAATTGCCACTAGGTGTGAATGTGAGTGTGAATGGTTGTCTGTCCCTGTGTGTTAGCCCTGCGACAGACTGGCGACCTGTCCAGGGTGTGCCCCGCCTCTCGCCCTATGACAGCTGGGATAGGCTCCAGCGCCCCCCGCGACCCTGAAAAGGATAAGTGGAAGCGAATGGATGGATATATACATGTATACAATGAATCTGCAAATATATATATAACAAAAAAACTGCTATGAGGCATATTAAATAACAGTTTGTCATTTTTACCCAGAGATCTCGTCATCCGGTTTGGGCTAATTTATCTGTGATTTATAACTTTATATAACTCTAAGAACAAAATGTATTGCACTTAATCACTCTCATTTTTATGTCAACACTGTGAAAGATGCACTTTGTGTTTTCTTTAAATGAATAATTCCATGTTACCACTGTTGGATGCTTGGTGTAGGTGTCCTCCCTACAAGTTGTAAGCTGAAGAATGAAAATAGGAAGTACTTACTAGACAAAAGCTTACCATAAATTTTTTTATTCATTTCAATTGTATTAATATTACCATAATGATGTTTAGAGGTGCTGAGATCCGATTCTGTCTAAATATGGAATGGACTGAATGGAAAGACAAAAAATGAGATAAGCCAGCTCATTTCTTTCCCAGTGTGAAATCTCATATTTCTCCGATATTGCTTTTGTTATTGTCAGCCTGTTTTGTTCACACTGCTTCACAATTATATTTTACGCATGGGTAATCTATACAGTGAGCCATGGATTTATCATCCAGAAGATATCTGTGCATTCCTGCCTGGGGAAAATAGTTTTTTATCCTCCATCTTTGCAATAGTTTCAGTCTTTAATTAGCACATTTCATCTTCCAGTTCAATAATTACAGTGGGTCTAATGACTTGCTTTTCATCAACTGGCCTCATGAAAACACAAACCAAACTTTAATTAACAGATGAGACCGTTAAGATATTTCTCTTCTACTGAGACTTCTACTTTACTTCTACTATGGCTTCTCTGAAAAAAACCAAAACTTTTCTGTTAATTCACAAAATACTAAGTTTTAAAAAGACACTTTATTTTCTGTTTCATGCTTTGTCTTTTACTTGTTTCGTTTTAGTACGCCAGGTTTTGGATGAAGCCTTTATAAATGCTGAAACACTGAGAATGATTCAGACCTTTGATGGTGCAGATAAAATAATAGTCGTTATAGTTATACCATTGTGACATTTTTCAAAGCCACCCAGTGGCAGGGCTGTTCTGGTTGCTGAGCATATGTTTGACATCTCTGATATAAAGTAAATAGAACTATAACGGGCCGAATATTTGAGCTGTTAACTTTTCTCTCATTAGAGGAAACAGAAAGCTGCAACGATGAACATAACAGACGTCAAATTCAGGTAGGACAAAGACTGAATTGCAGTTATGGCAGAAAACGTAAACATACAGCACACAACATTGTGACAGGCCATATGAATTAATAGAGAAGTAATCAAATAAATGGATGTGAACTTTTTTTTCCTGGACGGATAGCTGAGTTGAATGAATAGACAGATGGCTGGATTTAATGATGTTTCTCTGATCCATTAAAATTAATGAAGTTTTGAATGAAAGAAAAGAGTCAATGTCTTTACTGCCCAGGAGCATGTTTTCAAAATTCACGATGGTTTATAATAAGGTTTATAAGAAACCTAAAAAAACCCAATTCTGTCATCTATTATTTTTTCACAAATCGCTGAAGTGGTGACAGGATAAGTAACAATAAGGTGCGGCGTTATTAGTATATGTATTCATGCCTATGAGGCTGTGCAAGTTCCTAAAATGCTTATGATGACAACATGTTTAAACTTACATTACAGACAACATATTATATGCAAAACCAAAGAAATTATCAGATACCACTGTGTAACATTACAAGTCTTCTTCCGTCCTGTTTGCTTCTGTATTTTATGATTTGAAGCTGAATTAAGTTTATAAGTAATCTATTTAATGTCACTTTGCACTCTGCTTCTATTCTGTCCATTTGCTAACCACGAAGCCTCGAGGCTGTCAAACAGAAAGCCTCAAGTCATGATGCCCTGAGGCTGCTTAATAGAGGGCTGTATCTCTGGAATATGACATAATGGACATGGACAGATTGGTCTGTACTTCATGCAGTCATTCTGAGTCTGAGGCACTGACCTTGTGTAATTCTCAACTATGCTTGACTAAAAGCTTCAGAAAAGCTTTGGGGAAGGTGTTAGCTGTTTCCTCTGGAGAAATACACATTCTGTATCTCTATTTTATTCTTATCTTTCTCAGATTTCTTTTTTAAAAAAAGCTTCAGACTAATCATTTAAGATACATAAGATTATATTTGACATAATTTTATATAAACATGTTTACCGTTTGTACATTTCTTGTGCTGCATTTAGAATTTGTTCACTCTGTATGGCCTTTTTTCTGCCTCACATCCAAAAGACTTCCTTCTTTTTATTATTGAGAGTCAGGTGTTGAGTTAGTGAGAATAAAGCCGGGTGAGTCATGTCCCATGGTGCAGAGACCTGTCACTGCCACCATTGTCACTGTCGGTCAGTCTCCGTTTCCCCCTTGCTGCACTCTGACATATCCACAGCGCCCTTTTGCCAGCCTGTATGTGTGTATGTGAGCGTGACAGCTTCTCCTTCTCCCAGGGATATCACGTGTCCAACTGTATGCTGTTTTAATAATTCTAATCTTTACATGGCAAAATGTTGGTTACTCCATTATTAAGGGTTTCAGAAACTTCAAATATGCTCACAAATGTTTAACTGTAAGGTCTGGTAGATCTTTGATGTTACTTGTGCATCGTGGAAGAGCCATGTAATGATGCTTTAAATTAATAATTCCATGTGACCACTGATGAAAGCACTGTGGAGGTATAAGATAAAGAAATGCAACAAAAACTATAATCAAGCTGAAGGGGTAGGCAAGTGTCTTAAGTAAAAATTGAAAAATTGCGATTAGACAAGTGTGTACCTTCTGGCATCTACTCACACACACACACTTCAGGACATCGTCTACTGTGATGTGTGTAAGCGCTGATTGCAAGAAAGCTTGCACATCCAGATAAAGTAAGGCCAAAGCTTGAATAATTCATTGCGTGTCTCCACCTTGGCCAACCCCACACATCCCTTCCTGAGTACCTGCAGGATCCACAGCTAATAGCGACGCACACAGCAGAGACATAAAATATAACACTTGACCCTCCAGAGAAAAGGTCAATCACTCAATCTGAGAAGAAGCAGGTACAAAGAAAAAGGAGCCATCTACAAACTTTGGTTAAAATGCAGGCCACGTTTTTTTGTTAAGTCTCAATACTGCTGTGGGGTATTTCAGACACGCTGATGTTATCACTCTCATTGGGGATTGAAGTGTGTGTGTGTGTGTGTGTGCCTATTGCTTTATTTTTTGTTTGCATTTTACTGCATTGTGTGTGCCTGTATACTGTGCATTTATGTACAGATCTATATGTGGCTTTTTAAGCTGTTTGGAGTGTGAACTAAAACAATATAGCTCACAACAATTAATACACAATGTGTCTAATAGTTTGCACATGTGTATTTTCATGTAATAAATACACTTATTAATCAAAATGTGTTATTATTTAAAAACTACAGTACAATAAAGCATTTGCTCCTTTGCCAGTCATATTGTCCACAGCATCAGTGGTCTGTTCCTTTTTTCTGCAGTGTTTTTTGCAGGGCTTATTTTTTGGGCTATTGCTGTATACTTTTTACCAGCACTGTCTGCTCCTTCAGGTTCAGTCCTCTGATCAAAACTTCTGTTTTGTATTCACACTCTTGCAGACCTTTCTTTCAGGAAGCTGAAATTTGAAGCAATATGAGAAACTCTCACTCTCTCACTCTTTTTGTTGCAGACTTTTGTGTGTTTTTGTATTGTCTTGTTAATTTTGTTGTTTTGGTAGCTCATAAAAGAAGATTTCTTCCCCTTTATTTGATAGAGCAGCAAGAGTGAACAGGGAAAGACATGGAGCAAACTCAAACACTGTCTGCTGCATGGTCACCTGCTCAACCTTAATTGATATATTTTACTGAATTTTTTGTATTCACTGGTCTAAGCTGACTCATTTTTTCACTTCTATCCAAATGCCGTATTGAAGAAGGATCTAAATTGCTTTCTTCCAGCCAGCTGCTACACTCAGAATTTAGTTTGCTTTATGACTTTTGCCATATACTGTTAATTCTCTAAAAGTTCAGGTTTTGCCTCTGGCACTTTATTAAGGACTTCCCATTCTAACCAACACCAGAGGAGCTTTTCTTTAATATTTAATTAGAGTTCAAGTGGAGTACCAGAGCTGTAGTACAATCAAGGTTATGCACATGCATTTTCTTTACTGTAAGCATCTATCTCTAAGTGCTAGCACTCTTCGACTTGCAGATGTAACGTCAAATTATTTATTTGTTTTTGGTACATTACAGCGAATATTGTCAGTGAAACAGATCCAATAATTTTTATGTGTTTCATATTTTGCTCAAACTGGCGTTTAATCATTGCAACAGTTAGTGAGTTACAAAAAACACAAAAAGGATCACCTACTCTGTTTTGGTTTTGCAATTACATATTTAGCGTTTAACAGTTTTCATCAAGGTGTATAGTTGCAGGCAGGTTGAGGGCTCAGTAGATATATCACTCAACAACTCCCTGCTGCCACTGCAGTCACTGCAGACTATACATGAAATACGTCATCTCCCCATTTTGAAGCTTCAGTGTTAGCATCTTGGCTGCTATCATGCTATAATGGGGCATGATAATTGCATTAAAATGCTCCGACCAAACGTAGGTGGTAGCTCTTGGCTACATCACCCCCTATCTGTGCATGCACCTGTCCCTTAAAGCAGCCTTGCCTCAACTTAAAGCGTTGATAAATTGTAACGGGTTAGTTTTACATAAGCTATGTACCCTTGTAAAATTATTAGCTATAAAGATCAGTTGCTAAGCATGATCGTTTCTGTGCTAAAGATTGTTATTTTATTATCTAGTCCATACAGATTGACTCATGACCTAGTCTCAAAAAGTCACTAAAAGAAATGCAGTTTTTGGCACTTGGCTTCAGTTTTCAGACTGAAAATGCTGGCACAAAATGCAAACAATATTAACTGTATCAGGTATCAGCCCCATGGTAGACTGGTGCCCTCTCTCAGGTGTAAACCCTTCTTTTGAACAGAGACAGGCATTGTGCAATTTGCTATTTCTGAGAGCACAGCAAAGCTTCAGGGCGACTGTGAAGAGTAGGAACTGCTACAAGAATAAAAACACACAAATAAAGGCACATTGGCACCACGTTTGCTGCAAATAAACAGATGTGACAGAAATACCTTCTTGTTACTTTTTCCATCAGCGCTTGCATTCCCCAACAAGATAATTTTATCATGTGGCAATGAATGAATGCTTTAAAAGTACTGTCCTCTGCTTTCTTCCCAGTGCGGATGAAAGGTTTGATGCCACGTTTCACACCAACGTGCTGGTGAATGCGTCGGGTAACTGCCAGTATATTCCCCCTGGCATCTTGAAGAGCACCTGTTACATCGACGTGCGTTGGTTTCCCTTCGATGTGCAGAAGTGCGATTTGAAGTTTGGCTCATGGACACACAACGGCTGGCTTCTGGACCTCCAGATGCTCGATGTGGACACATCCACTTATATACCAAATGGAGAGTGGGATCTTGTGGGTAAGAGGGCTTCTTTAATCAGAACATTGCAGAACTTTGCAATAAGAAAGGCTGCTTAATTCAATCTGTCACCAGAGAGTGAGGTGTTACATCAGGTTTTCTTAAATCAATATTTCGAATCTCTTTTATGTAAATAAAAAGCTAAAATACTCAGACATAAGCAGATGTTATACATTATATACATGCACACTGCCTGTTAATAGACTGACATGAGGCCAAAAAAATGAGCTATAATGAATAGACTGGAAATGGAAGAAGTTTTGGAAGACCTCTCGAGGTTTTCAAGCTGGGACAGAGTAGAAGGAAATCCCAGTTCCAGGGCTCTGGGGTTTAGGTTAGTTTGAAATGGGTGTGAGACAGAACCAGATGGCATGCAAGAGAAACAGTTTGACACTTTGACATGAGTGTAGCCAAGCCATATGTGAGTGGAGCTAATCACTTCCCTAGAGCTGAACCTTAAGGTGAGAAAATTCTAAAATTCAGGAAAACCATGGCCTACCTACTTTCTACTTTTTTATTTTGCCAAACATTTAAATACAGAGTGAAAATAATGAGGTTGAAATACAATTTTATTTGAGAAGGGACTGTATAAAATATTAACATAAATGCTGGCATTCAATGCATTGTACCAGAGTTAGCCTAAGCTAATTTGCAATCCCATTGGCAGGTCGCATGGTCACATGGTGTTTGGGTTTACATGGTAACAAACATTTAAATGAAGTTTGCTCTTTAGTCCACAGAAACAGATCTGCATTTGTGTCCTTCAGGTGTGCCGGCCAAGCGTAATGAGTTGTACTATGAGTGCTGTAAGGAGCCCTACCCTGATGTGACGTTTACAGTCACCATGCGCCGCAGGACTTTGTATTATGGACTAAATCTGCTCATCCCCTGTGTGCTGATCTCTGGCTTGGCCCTGCTGGTCTTCCTTTTACCTGCAGACTCAGGAGAAAAGATTTCTCTGGGTGAGAGGGGCATGCTGAACACACGTTAGCTTACTGCAGATATGTATTGGTGCATATGTGAATAAGTAACAAAAAAGAAGAATTGATATAGAATATTGGTCGAGTAAAATAAAACAAACAACAAAGGGGGTGTATTGTTTAGACATTCTTTAAGTTTTTAAATAAAGGAGAGTGTTCAAACTAATAAGAATGCAAACACCCTGCACAGTACATCAAAACTTCAAGGTGCCCTCACATGCATTACAAGCATATTTGTCCACAATGAATGTTGTAATGAATTCATGCATTTAAAGACACTTAAAAAAAAATCACTGAATGCATTCTGTCCGTGCAGAGCATTGATGAATAGCTACCTGTCTGTGAGCAATCAGCAGCTACAAAGTAGGGGAGTTTTGAAGCTGTAACCTACCTTGAACATGTCAGAGAGGGCACCATCTGACAAATGGTTGTAGTCACGAGAACATAACTGATTACATACATAAGTAATTACAAGAATAATTTCATACACCAGTGACCCTGATTGCATCATTATGTATATGCTCATGTTCTCTCTCACTGTGTCTCTCTTGGTTTCTGTCTCAAGGCATCACTGTGCTGCTTTCGCTAACTGTCTTCATGCTTCTGGTAGCTGAGATCATGCCTGCAACGTCAGACTCTGTCCCCCTCATTGGTGGGTTATATTTCTGTGTCTGTGTGAGTACATGTAACATGTTTAAGCGTGCGTGAATGTTGAATCAGGGGGAGCAAATGAGATTGGTATGCCTTAGAAGATAAAGCATACCAATGATTTTGTTTAGCTTTACCTGATACTTATGTCACGGCGGGGTGCGCCGGTGTGTTTTTGAAACAGGACCCAAAAGCAGATGTGGACGAGGTGTTGCAGGTTTAAACAGAAAGCGATCCTTTATTTGGATGATTGCAGGAGTAAACCAGGAAACCAAAGTAAACTGACAAGACACTAAGAAACAAAATACTAAACAGTACTGAGACCAAAACCTAAACTATGACTGTGGTGGAAAATAACAAGCAAAGACCATGACTAATAATACATAACAGACAAAAAATCGTAACTAAGACTGAGGTCAAATAAACAGAACCAGGCTAGAACTAGGGCAGAATAAACAGACGACCCGACAATGGCATGAAGAAAACAAAAGGCTTAAATACAGACATGAGGTGAATCAGGGGAAGTGGAAACATATGGGGAAACAGCTGACAGCCATAAACCTAATGACAGGACCAGGAGAGAAAAGCTAAATACAATTAACAGAGAACACATGACATTGTCAGAATAAAACAGGAAATACTAAAACTAAACATGACAACACAACTCAACAGACCCAACACGTGATGAATAAATACCAAACCCCAAAACATAGAAAACCCAGGAACAATAACCAATAACTGCCTAAACTAAAGGCAAAATAGGAAATAACACAAAAACTAATAACATATCAAAAAATACAAAGAAAACTCAGAGTGCTGGGTCGGAGACCCAGCCTGTGACAACTTACTGATTATACCTCTTTGTCAAAACTTTATTATGGCTTCTGAAAAATGAGTGACAGCAGCAATAACAGGATAACTTATATTCACCTGCCACTTTATTAGTTACAACTTGTTGGTACTACTTCCGATTCATCTCAAAGGCGCTCTATTGGATTGAGATCTGGTGGCTGTGGAGTACATTGTCATGTTAAAGAAACCAGTTTCAGATTATTTCAGCTTTGTGTGCTGGAAGCAGGCAGAAGATGAGAACATTTTGTTCATAAAAGGAATGGACTCTATGTTCACTTGGTACTAAAGAGCCCACAGTGTGCCACCACCATCACCACCACCTAGAACAGGGTGGATCCATACTTTCATGGCAGTTATGCAAAATTCTTGCCCTGCTGTCCAAATATATATATATATATATATATATAAATAAATAAAAAAAATATATATATATGTGTACCTCGTCAATCTGGAATCGTCATGGAAGGACAGGCCCCTGCACGGTATGTACCACCGGCAGATAGAGGAGGTGGCTGATATCCAGAAATCCTACCAGTGGCTGGACAAAGCTGGACTGAAAGACAGCACAGAGGCACTAATCATGGCAGCACAAGAACAAGCTCTGAGCACAAGATCCATAGAGGCTGGGGTCTATCACACCAGGCAAGACCCCAGGTGCAGGCTGTGTAAAGATGCCCCAGAGACAATCCAGCACATAACAGCAGGGTGCAAGATGCTAGCAGGCAAGGCATACATGGAACGCCATAACCAAGTGGCCGGCATAGGGTACAGGAACATCTGTGCCGAGTATAACCTGGAAGTCCCGAGGTCAAAATGGGAGATGCCCCCAAGGGTGGTGGAGAATGACCGAGCTAAGATCCTGTGGGACTTCCAGATACAGACGGACAAAATGGTGGTGGCTTAGATAAATAAATAAATAAGTAAATAAATAAATAAATAAATATATATATATATATATATATATATATATATAGCGTAGTGGTTAAACTACACGCCTTTGGAACAGAGGATCGCAAGTTCGATTCCTGCCTGGGGCGTCTGTATCCAGTAAGGGTCCTAAGGCTAGACCCCCTATGCTAAGCAAGCCTACCGCAGACATGAGCGAGACAGATAAATATGAAGGCATGCCGGCTCGGACGTCGCCCGGATCAACAAGGTCCGCGTCAGGTGTTGAGGAACCAGGGCACCCTGACGAAAAGTGGGCTACTGGAACAAGAAGGCATCGGTGGGCAAGGGACGAAAACAGGGCGTTGTTGGAATGCTACTACGCAAGTAACCCCGGCGGAAGGGGCTACATGAATAGGATGAGGGACCTATGGATTCTTCGATACCCAACATCCACAATGACAGCGAAACAACTAGTAGCTCAGTGTTCCAACATTCGAAAGAAGGGACTGCTCTCACAGCTAGAGATTGACGAGGTACAACACAAATGCTACGGCAAGGAGGAGTCAGGACGCCAGGTCAGGGGGGAGATATCATCACCCCCACCCGAGATTGGGTACATAGCCCCAAGTGCGATAGGAGAAGGATCGTTGAGTGCGAGAGGAACTGACCTGAAAAATAGGATCATGGCCAAGCTTGAAACCTGGATCCCCCGTAGCCGGTTACCAAGATTACGTGAAGTACCCTCAGAAGGTCTGCTAGATGATGTTAATGCAGCACTACGGGCAATACCTACAACCACGATTACCGACACTAACAAGCTGATCTACAATACGGCAGCAGTGATCAGTGAGATGCTTGGCTACAAGTTGAACAGCCACAAGGGGCAGTACCCTCCATGGAGAAGGAGGCTAGAGGGCAAGATCAAAGTAGCACGGAGGGAGGTTAGCCAACTAACAGAGTTGCAGAAAGGTGCGACAAATAAGGTGCCTAAGAAATACAGCAAGCTGTCCATACCTGAGGCCTTGGAAACTGCCAAGCAAAGACTCACAGCCTTGGCCAGCCGCTTGAGGAGGTACACCAGAGAGATAGAAGGCAGGAGAATAAACCAGCTGTTCTCCACAGAACCAGCAAAGGTGTACTCTCAGTGGCAAGGGAACAATAAGAGAACAGCACCACCAAGGCTGGAAACGGAGCAATACTGGAAGAGCATATGGGAGAAGGATGCAACCCATAACGGCAATGCTCAGTGGCTAGTGGATCTGAGGGCAGACCACAGCGACCTCCCTGAACAGGGTCCAGTAACCATCACAGTGGCAGATATCCAAGAAAGGGTCTCCAGTATGAAGAGTTGGACAGCACCAGGGCCCGACATGGTTCACGCCTACTGGCTGAAGAAGCTGACTGCACTCCACGAGCGTCTGGCAGCACAAATGAACCAGCTGCTAGTTAACGAGAGACACCCGGAATGGCTAACCGAAGGTCGGACGGTCCTGATCCCCAAGGACCCCAAGAAGGGACCGGTCCCCTCCAACTACCGACCAATAACCTGCCTCAGTACTACATGGAAGCTCCTGTCAGGCATCATATCGGCTAAGATGAACAGGCACATGGGTCAACACATGAGCGGGACACAGAAAGGAATTGGCAAGAATACCAGAGGTGCAAAACACCAGCTACTGGTAGACAGAACAATCAGCCGAGACTGCAAGACCAGACTGACCAACCTGTGCACTGCCTGGATTGATTACAAGAAGGCCTATGACTCAATGCCCCACAGCTGGATACTGGAATGCCTAGAATTGTACAAGATCAATGGGACCCTAAGAGCCTTCATCAGGAACTCAATGGGGATGTGGCGTACAACACTAGAGGCCAACTCCAAGCCCATAGCACAAGTTACCATCAAGTGCGGGATCTACCAAGGAGATGCTCTGTCCCCACTGCTGTTCTGCATAGGCCTGAACCCCCTCAGTGAGATCATTAACAAGACTGGCTACGGATACCGACTACGGAACGGAGCAGTTGTCAGCCACCTCCTGTACATGGATGACATCAAGCTGTATGCCAAGAGTGAACGAGACATCGATTCACTGATCCACACTACCAGGCTATACAGCAATGACATTGGAATGTCGTTCGGACTGGAGAAGTGTAGTCGGATGGTATCAAAGAGAGGGAAGGTAGTCAGAACTGAGGGGATTGAACTACCAGAAGGCAACATTGCAGACATAGAGGACAGTTACAAGTACCTGGGGATCCCGCAGGCAAATGGGAACCATGAAGAGGCCGCTAGAAAGGCTGCAACCACCAAGTACCTGCAGAGGGTCAGGCAAGTCCTGAGGAGTCAGCTGAATGGTAAGAACAAGATCCGGGCCATCAACACATACGCCCTGCCCGTGATCAGGTACCCTGCTGGGGTAATAGGCTGGCCAAAGGAGGAGATAGAAGCCACTGACATAAAGACAAGAAAGCTCCTGACCATGCATGGAGGGTTTCACCCCAAGTCCAGCACCCTGAGGCTGTACGCTAAGCGGAAGGAAGGGGGCCGGGGACTGGTGAGTGTCAGCACCACAGTCCAGGATGAGACAAGGAACATCCAAGAATACATTGGGAAGATGGCCCCAACTGACCGAGTGCTCAGTGAATACCTCAGGCAGCAGAAACCCAAGAAAGAGGAGGGAGACGAGGAACCATCATGGAAGGACAGGCCCCTGCACGGTATGTACCACCGGCAGATAGAGGAGGTGGCTGATATCCAGAAATCCTACCAGTGGCTGGACAAAGCTGGACTGAAAGACAGCACAGAGGCACTAATCATGGCAGCACAAGAACAAGCTCTGAGTACAAGATCCATAGAGGCTGGGGTCTATCACACCAGGCAAGACCCCAGGTGCAGGCTGTGTAAAGATGCCCCAGAGACAATCCAGCACATAACAGCAGGGTGCAAGATGCTAGCAGGCAAGGCATACATGGAACGCCATAACCAAGTGGCCGGCATAGTGTACAGGAACATCTGTGCCGAGTATAACCTAGAAGTCCCGAGGTCAAAATGGGAGATGCCCCCAAGGGTGGTGGAGAATGACCGAGCTAAGATCCTGTGGGACTTCCAGATACAGACGGACAAAATGGTGGTGGCTAACCAACCGGACATAGTGGTGGTAGACAAACAGAAGAAGACGGCCGTAGTGATCGATGTAGCGGTTCCGAATGACAGCAATATCAGGAAGAAGGAACACGAGAAGCTGGAGAAATACCAAGGGCTCAGAGAAGAGCTCGAGAGGATGTGGAGGGTGAAGGTAACGGTGGTCCCCGTGGTAATCGGAGCACTAGGTGCGGTGACTCCCAAGCTAGGCGAGTGGCTCCAGCAGATCCCGGGAATAACATCGGAGATCTCTGTCCAGAAGAGCGCAGTCCTGGGAACAGCTAAGATACTGCGCAGGACCCTCAAGCTCCCAGGCCTCTGGTAGAGGACCCGAGCTTGAAGGATAAACCGCCCGCAGGGGCGTGCTGGGTGTTTTTATATATATATATATATATATATATATATATATATATATGTATATATATATATATCTGAGTTACTGTAGCTGTCAGGGCATGAGTCTTTTATTACTCGCCAGCCGTTAATCACAACATAGGTGTGCTAATTTCTTGTTTGGCTTAGTTCATTTTAATTGTGTTTTGATTAATTCGCAATTTAGTTTGTTCTGTCTCAAAAAACAATGTGGTTTGGGTCCACTTACCGTATTTCTGGAATTATTGTACATCTTGTGTTTTTCTATTGATTCTACCTCCGTATAGATATACACTTTCTAATAGCAGCCTAATTTCGTGCTCCACTTCTACTATAACCTTCTTTTCTGTCCTTTTCTTTTCTTTTTTTTTTTCTTTTCTTTTCTTTTCTTTTCCTTTCTTTTCTTTTCTTTTCTTTAAGGCCCTAACCTCTTCTCTTTTATCTTTAAAAAAAAAAAATCCTAACAAATAATAATGAAACTCCACCTACACACTTATCCTACCCCCTCCTCTACTGCTTCCTGATAAGAGTCTCTCTCTCTCGCCTCTGTTTTTGGGTTTATTTACCTTTGTTCTCTGTTTTGTTGCACTGTTTTGCACTGCTTTTATTCACCCAGCTTCAGTTCAAATGTGCATCTCTTCCCTTTAGCACAATAGTGTGTTGTAGATTGAGGAGAATTGCTTTCCTTTCATGATAGAGTGTGAAATCAGCCTAGTTTATTCAGTCTTGTCTGTTTCTAAATGCTAGTAATTATGAGCATCTAATAATAAAATGAGGAGTAAGTGGGAAAAAAACATGCCACAAGTAATAAAATGATTGATCTCATACATAACTCTGGGGAAAAAACAATTAAGCCTTGTTGATTTTCTTTTGTGTGTGTGTGTGTTTGTGTGTACTAAACAGCTCAGTACTTTGCCAGCACCATGATGATTGTGGGAATGTCTGTGGTGGTTACAGTTATAGTCTTACAATTTCACCACCATGACCCTCACGGCGGGAAGATGCCTAAGTGGGTGAGTGACTGAAGCTTATATTAAAAGATAATCATCATGTTTGTGTTTGAATGAATATGTTAACGGTGCCTATGTGTTGATTTTCCCCTTTCTTCTTTCAGATCCGTGTGGTTCTGTTAAATTGGTGTGCCTGGTTTCTCCGTATGAAACAACCTGGCGATGAGCGCAAGCGGCCGGGTTACAAATATCGTCACACCTCCCACCACCACTCCAGCACCAGCTCCATAGAGATGGGAACAGTACCAAGCCTTACTGTGCCGATGTCACAGACGTCCTGCCCACCCTCAGGCACCTCCAATGGTTCCATGAGTCTCTACTTTGGCAGTTACCATCCTATAGAAAGCCCACACTGTCCACCTTCTAGTGACTCTGGGGTAACGCTTGGGGGACGTGCCCACAGCTCCCCCAGTGATGAGGCAGAGCCACATGTCAGCAGTGGTGTTGTAGGCCTGGGGATGGGAGTGGGCCTCCCCCCACCAGAGATCCAGCGTATTTTGGAGGAGGTGTCGTACATAGCTCAGAGGTTCCGGGACCAGGATGAGGCTGAGGCGATCTGCAGTGAGTGGAAGTTTGCAGCCGCAGTAGTGGACCGGCTGTGTCTAGTGGCGTTTTCTCTCTTCTCAATCATTTGTACCTTCACAATCCTGTTGTCTGCACCCAACTTCATAGAGGCTGTTTCTAAAGACTTCACATAACTGGTTACAACAGGAGAGAAGGAATGAAGAAGGTGTAACAGGGAGAGAGAGAGTGTAAGAGTGAGGACAGTGGAGAGGGCATAAATGTACGTGGTCCCAAACCAACCAAATCTACTGAATAGGAGGCGAGCTTCAAAATGTGGTGCAAATAAATGCAAAAGCACCTGCATCATGCTACATCATAAAGGTCAGGAAAAATTCTTTTTATTCTTTCTGTCTTGATATAAGAAATAGATTGATAGATTTTCTTTAAAAGGAAAAAAATATAACCAAATAAACAAACAAAAATACTCAGAACACAGAAAAGCAGTGAGAAAGCAGAGGACAGCATTGCATACGGTTTTTTTTTACATTAAGTAAGTGGAAGACAACTGTCTTTACCCTGAAACTAGTGTAAACATCATTTCTGTCCATTAAAATCACCTCTCCAATGATACAAACTCCACCACAGTCCTCTTTGTTAAATATTATTCTCCTGTCCACTTGCACCACCTCAGTCTGAGTTCATACACCCGTTGTTTACCTTTTAAGCTAATAAGGAAGTCACACATTACTTCTGATAATGTAAATCCTTGTAAAAATGTTTAGTGTAGTTACTGAAATGAGATGTTTCACTGTGAATCTTAATGTTTTCTTGTCCGCGTAGATCAACAGAGCACTGAACAAAACTTTATTGCTTTATTGTTCTTTATTCATCAGTTTAGGAACTTCTCACTTTGTCTCGCCTCTTCATTTCGAACTATAGAATCTGTAACATAATAAGAGCTGTTTGGGACAGTGAAAAATAATGTTTATGAAATATCCAGTGTATTGTATTGACAGCACTGTGTTGACTGGTATTTATGGTTGTTGACCAGTAAAAACAAGATGAACTGGTGTCTTTTCTTTTTCGAGTACTGTAAAATATCACATGTTGACCTGTACAGTAAATCATATAACCAAGTGCTCTGATGTGACATGCGCTTAATATTCATTTAACTGTTGAAAACAGGTCACGTAGTTGCACCAGTTTAAAAAACAAGCAATCACTTGAAAGCTGTTAAAGAGTTTGCACTTGTTGGAAATCATACGTGGTTTCTAAGGATGAAGAACAAAGTGACTTTTGAATCCTTGACACTGCTGACACTTGCTAGAGGCTCAATCGCAAACAGAAAATGTCATAACCTCATTTGCCACCATATCACCAAAGAATATAGTGTTGATTCAGGCTAGGATCCCAGTATGAGTTTTCCTGAAGGAGCTGAGGAACTGAAAGTGACTGAAAGCTGTAAATGTTTACTTCCACCTCCACCTCCCACCCATGGAACAGTTGCCACCATTCTCTGGTAGTTACAGTCTTTATCTCTTTCATTCTGCCTAAATGTGAGTGTTTTGCTCTCTGTGTTAATAAAAGACTATTTATTCTCCGTATAACAGGCTCTGCATAAATCTGTGGGGATATAATGTGGAAGGAGGCAAACGTGTGGCTTTGTTGCTATGTGAGACAGTCACTATAGAGTCTACACATAAAACACAATCACATCTAATCCTTATTGGTCTATTGTTGTGAATATTGCATTTATTGAATACTTTTAATCACAGAATGATCCCAAACAACAAATAATAGTTGAGAATTGCTGTAAAACACATCAAACAGTCCAAGGATCTTACTGGAGTAGACAAATACAGTGTAACATTTTATTCAAGATCTGTATATTCTTCGCTCTTTTCAGTAAAGCTTTGGTTTTCTTAGATAGTGGCATAAAATTGTCTTTGGTCCCAGATAAGGAAGGGGAATGAAAAATTGAATGCGGGAGGAAATTAAATATAAATCTGAGCTAAAACCATGACCAAGAATTTGGGGCATGTTTTCCTTCTGTGATTTAGGAAACATGCTCTGATTTCTTTCTTCCTCTTTTCCTTTTTTTCTTTTGTGAGACCAACAAAGACATTCTCTAAAGTCCCAACTGTTTGATGTTTTTTGTGGATAAACTCCAACTGATAGGACTGAGCCAAGACTTCAAGAAGAATGACTCGTGCATTTAAGTCTTGAAGCGATTTTACTGTTGTATGTACGCAGACAGGAGTAGTGTTAAAACCAGTTTACAAGAGCACATTTCCTTCTACAACCACAATTTTCCTGAACTCAAGCACAAACTCATTTTGTTAACAGTAAAACTACAAGTATTATCATTTGAAATGATTCGATTCACATGGCAACATTAATTAAAAATAAAACCTTTGTTCAGGTAAATCTTTTGAAGCTTAGAAATTAGGGTGGGCTTTATTTTGCAGGGGTGGACGTGACAAAATAAACCTTTTGGTTGAAGGGTTAGACTGAAAAAAAAGTATCATACTGTACAGTTATGTGCCTCTGACTATGAAGAAAATCTATACTGATGTAGTTGGTACGTATAGATGATGCCACAGACTGACATGTATACTTTCTATTTATTTTTTTTATAAAAATTAAGAACTCTATAGATTCCTCCTTCTGTTGTATTATATAACTGTGATCAATCTCACCCTCATGCTTGTCTTTTATTATTAATAAATTCAGGGTTATAGATTTGATCAAAATCACACCAAACAGTCAAAGTAACAAAAGTTAATCTCAACTTACAGTTGGGGGAAATAATAGTAGGAAACCCTGCAGAATTTGTTAGTTTGCTGTTATCTTTCTCTCCTTTAAAATTATACACAGTTCATTTCTTTGTAAGTAGACAAACTTACAAATTCAGCAGGGGATATAATAACTATTTGCCCCACTGTAGGTCAGAAGGTGGCTCAGTAGTAATCTATGGCCCCCATTTACCTGTATGCACTCTCGATAATACCTGGACATGTTCCTGTTGAGATGGTGGATGGTGTCCTGGGGATCTCCTCCTAGATCCAGATCTGAATTAGCTCCTGGACATTCCTTGGCACTATTTTGTGACTGAAATGAACCAATACACAACACTCCAGAGGTTCTCAGATGAAGGCAACGATTGGCATGAGGGCCAGTGCCTTTGTTATCCAATAACTGCCGACACAATCTGGCACATGAGGCTGTGAGGCTCAGAGAACCAACTTAAGTTCTGCCTGTGCAGTCTGAATAGGCTGCAGATATGGTTTCATGCTACCCACAGTGACAAGGACACTGACAAAAAGCAAAACTAGAGGAAAATCAGTCAGGAGAAATAACAGACTAGAGCACTAGTCTGTGGTTACCACTTGCAAAACCATTCCTTTTTGGGGAGATCAGTTGTTTTTGTCTTGACACTGCGCCTGTTGTGACTTTAATTTACATGAAAGCGTGAAATAGATTCACACTGGTTTATGCTTCCTGACTGGACAGTGGGATGTCTCTGAAATGTAACTGTTTTGGGGTTGTGCAGTGATGATTAAACATTTCCTCAATTTTTGCAGTGTATTTCATTGTGTGCTTTTCACTGAGACAATAAGAAATGGTTTCTAATAATATATTTTGGCTTGTAACTAATGTCACCAAGCTAAAGCTCATAGGTATGGTAAAATTATAATATAACCACATTTCTCACCAGGCACATAAAGTTATTTTTCATAAGACTGTTTTGAGCGGGGTTACCCGTCGAGTGAATTCTCTGGAAATTAAATACTGTATGATTAAAACTGTGAAAACCAAGACATAAAAAAATTATTTTGGACTAAATATATTTCAATAACAACAATAACAAAATGCTAAGTAAAAATATGAGGGGGTACTGCAAGAATTACTGCAGATGCCTTCTCTCATGGAAAAACTTCCTTCTTTCTGACCATAAGAAGGTCTATTATTCACGTCCATTATTCAATGTTTATTCTCGTGCATACATTATTTTGTGTGTGTGTGTGTGTGTGTGTGTGTGTCCGTGTAGAACATGTTGAGGGACTAAAGTACTGTACTGAGATATGCCTGCTGCACTGCGTTGGCATTCAAATTACTTATTAAAAGGGCATGGGAATAGAAATGAGCGAAACAGTCCATGACAGCAGGAGATGAAAGCACTGCACCTCAACGGCATCACTATGAACAAGCTGTTAAAGAAACACGTTAACTTGAAAACTTAAAATCTATTCGTTGATGTAAAACATGAAACTGCATGATCAGACTGTCATGGTCCTGGGTCGTTGACCCAGCGTTTTGTGTTTTGTGACTATTTCCCTCTGTTCTAGTTATTCTGTGTCCTCCCCCCTTGTGTCCGGTTCGGGTTCTAGATTTCCTGTTTTACTTTGTAGGTCTGTGTCTCGTTATGCCCATTAAGTTCCAGCTGTGTCCCCTCCTGTGTGCCATTTCCTCATTACCTGGTGTGTGTATTTATAGTTGGTGTCTGCCTGTGCTCCTCGTCGGCTCGTCTGCGTTCATCCATGTATCACTGCACTCATCCGTGTATTTCTGCGTATCTCTGCATTCATCTGCGTTCCATGGTGTCCTGTCTCTGCGTCCCTCTGCCCCGCACCCCCTTTGTACGATCTCAGGTTTGCTATTTAGTTTCTCCCAGTTTAGGTTTCCGTTTGTAAAGTACTCATACCTCGTTGCCTGTTTTTGTCACCGCCACCTTTGTAAATAAAACATCACTCGTATCCAGGGCCGGCCCGTGGCATAGGCCGTATAGGCAAATGCTAAGGGCGCCGTCCATCAGGGGGCGCCACGCCAGTGCCATAAATGTTGAAAAAAAAAAAAAGTTGGTACTATTATTTCTAAATACAAAAAATAATCCCACGTTAATTAAAATGCAAAGTAAAGCTTATTTAATAGAAACATTATTTGTTACAACATTATGCCCCCCCTCCCCGCACGGTGCGCCCCCTCCCTTCCCGTATCATGGTTCCTTTTGGACGTCACCACATCAAAAAATCAACACAAGATGTCAAAAAGGCCAAAACTGTCAGGTGCCCAGGGAAGAAAAAAGAGAGAAGAAGAGGAGGAGAAATGAGAAAAAGACAGAGGTAGGTAACGTTAGCCTACATGAAATTATTTGTCTGAATGTGATAGTAACCTAAATTTTTAGGATTAAGCTAATGTTACATGATTCGCTAATTGCTAATCAATAAATAGCTAGTTAACTGTTTTAACGTCAGTTAATATTGTGGAGGGGGCTAAATTGTTATGGAAAATAATAATGTAACGTTAGGTAATTACAGTACTCCCACCTTTCCCACCATTCCTCATTTGTATTCATCTTTTAAGCAGGTGTTTTTTGTTTACATTGTTATTGCCTTCTGGTTAGCTAACGTTTACCCTGCAGGTAATAGTCACTTTTCCACCCCTGTATATATTATAGTTGTAAGCCTAGTTGTTAAAGTGCACATCATTAATGTTAATTAAGCAATATCACATGAGAGGGAATGCTGTTTTTTAATATGAGCACTGCTGTGATTCGGTCAAAGATAATCATAACATAACATTCTCATATGATTTTATACTTTTACTTTGCATTCTGCTATTCAGCATTTCACTGTAATGATGACAATAAATTGAATCTAATCTAATTTGCATAAGAGTTAACATCATACATATATCTCTTTGGTTTTTCATTTATATTATATCATTTCATTTTATTCCTGGAATCATATGTTTTTATTATTAGACTTTAATACTCAGTGGTGTCACATACTCCTCTCTTCAGATGCACTGTTGAAGTTTCTAAATCCCACCCCTGGGCCATCTACCACATCTACCGCTGCTGCCTCCACTTCAGCAGCACAACCCACCAGTGATGCAGCATCAGCAGCACAACCCAGCCATGATGCAGCAGCATCAAGCGGTCTTCCTGTTGCCTTATTTATATTGTATTTTTAATTTATTTTATCCAACTTGTTGACACATTTTATTGTGTTTATGTATGTAAAATTTATTGTATTTCATATATTCATTTTTTATTTTTTGTATTCATTTATTTATTCATATCTTTTTTTATCTTGTTAATTATTCTGATTGTGAATTTGCTTTCTTTAAGTAAAAAAAAAAAAGGTCAAAGACAAAGCTATTCGGTTTCTTGTGAGTACATACACTACACTGCCGATGTAGGGGGGCGCCACCTAAAATCTTGCCTAGGGCGCCAGATTGGTTAGGGCCGGGCCTGCTCGTATCATCAGTTTGCTGCATCTTGGGTCCTCCTTTTCCTCCACACCACACGGCTCCCTCCGCCAGCCGTGACAGTACGAGCCGACCAACATGGACCCAGCAGCATTCGCACCTACCCAGGAGTTTCGGGAGGAGGTAACCGACACGGTCGCAAGGTTGGTAAACCTGTGGCTCGAGCAGGAGGAAGAAGAGTTCCACCGCGCTGTAGAAGCCAGGCTACAGCAGCTACTCTCTGCACACTCCTGGCTGCTAGACTCGCTTCACCCGCTGGCACGGGACTTCCTCCTTCATGAGCTGCACCTTCGCCCTCCAGCCGCTACCGCTTCCCAACCCAGCCCGGCGGTGAAGATTTTGCCCGGCCCGCCGGAGGTTTTGCCCGGCCCGCCGGAGGTTTTGCCCGGCCCGCCGGAGGTTTCGCCCAGGAGGAAGCGACGATCGCGCCGTCGGCGCGTCGCCCCACAGCCGGAGAGTAGGACTTCGGAACTGCCGGCTGTGGTGAGTGGAAAAGACACTCCGTCTGTTTCGCCAGCTCGAATGACTGTTTATTCCGGGGCTGTGTTTGTTGAGCCAGCTGCCCAGCAGGTAGCTCAGTTAGCCGCCCAGCAGCCACTAGCTCTGGCCAGCCCAGAGACTGTGACGCACTCCAGGGCCTCCCCAGAGGCTGGGTCCCAGCCCCCGGCCGACTCTGGACCCCTGGAGATTAAGAAGCCAGCTGAGGACTGTATCCGGCTGTCGCTGCCCGAGCTGGGTCAATGCCCTGTGCAGCTGCAGTCTGCCTTGTGTTTGCCAGAGGCCCGTGTGCCTGCTGGTTCTGTTCTGTGCCTGCCAGAGGCCCGTGCGCCTGCTGGTTCTGAACTGTGCCTGCCAGAGGCCCGTGCGCCTACTGGTTCTGACCTGTGTGTTCCAGGGGCCCCGGTGCCCACTGGTCCAGAGACTGTTTTTGCTGGGGGGCCCGAGGAGCCCGTCCAGCCTCCTGCTTCGCCTGCTGGGGGGCCCGAGGAGCCCGGCCAGCCCCAAGACCCATCATCTCCACCAGCTGCAGCCTCTGTGTCTCCATCCTCGCCAGCTGCGGCCTCTGTGTCTTCACCCACGCCGTCGCCTGGTCCAGCCACTGCTTCACCCACGCCTGGCCCGGCTTCAGCCTCTGCTTCACCCACGCCTGGCCCGGCTTCAGCCTCTGCTTCTGCTTCAGTCTCGTCTGGTCCAGCCTCTGCTTCTGCTTCATCCTCGCCTGGTCCGGCTCCAGCCTTCGTGTCTTCAGCATCGCCTGGCCCGGCTCCAGCATCCTCGTCAGCATCGCCTGGTCCGGCTTCTGCTTCAGCATCCTCATCAGCTGCCTCATCTGGTCCAGCCTCTGCTTCGGTCTCGTCTGGTGCTGCGACGGCCACGCCACCTTCGGGTCCCAAACTGCCGCCTCGACATCGGCGGTCATCTGCCAGGCCGCTGGTGGAGCGTCATCGTCAACATGGACGACCTCCTAGACGCCGCCGCTGCCTTCCGCGCGGTCGGCCTCCAGACTTCTGTTATCGCTGCCGTTGCCGTCCGCACGGTCGGCCTCCAGACTTCTGTCATCGCCGCCGTTGCTGTCCGCACGGTCGGCCGCCTGAACGGTTTCCCTGTTGCCGCCGCTGCCGTGTGCACGGGCGGCCCCCTGAACTGCCTCCGCTCCGCCACCGCTGCCTTCCACTCGGTCGGCTTTCGGAGCTGTGTCGCCAACGTGGCCGGCCTCAGAAGATAAACTATCCTGGACTTCTGAGCTGTGAGCCTCTGGGCCGGCCTCCTGAACTGTGTTTTGTCCCGGTACTCCAGCATGTGTGTTTTTGTTTTGGACAATTCCCTCGGTCCGCTGGAGCTTGTTTTGTTCGGTGTTGGTCCCTCCGTCCTGGGCCCCCGCCGCCCGCCCTGGGTTGGTCGTCTGTTTTTGTTTTGGGCTGTCTGGTGCCAGCCCTTGGAGGGGGGGGTACTGTCATGGTCCTGGGTCGTTGACCCAGCGTTTTGTGTTTTGTGACTATTTCCCTCTGTTCTAGTTATTCTGTGTCCTCCCCCCTTGTGTCCGGTTCGGGTTCTAGATTTCCTGTTTTACTTTGTAGGTCTGTGTCTCGTTATGCCCATTAAGTTCCAGCTGTGTCCCCTCCTGTGTGCCATTTCCTCATTACCTGGTGTGTGTATTTATAGTTGGTGTCTGCCTGTGCTCCTCGTCGGCTCGTCTGCGTTCATCCATGTATCACTGCACTCATCCGTGTATTTCTGCGTATCTCTGCATTCATCTGCGTTCCATGGTGTCCTGTCTCTGCGTCCCTCTGCCCCGCACCCCCTTTGTACGATCTCAGGTTTGCTATTTAGTTTCTCCCAGTTTAGGTTTCCGTTTGTAAAGTACTCATACCTCGTTGCCTGTTTTTGTCACCGCCACCTTTGTAAATAAAACATCACTCGTATCATCAGTTTGCTGCATCTTGGGTCCTCCTTTTCCTCCACACCACACGGCTCCCTCCGCCAGCCGTGACACAGACATTGTTTAACAGCTATTACAGTGGAGGTTTTGAATAATTTTGTCAACATACTATAAGCAGGAGATGCAACTGTATCCTAATACAAATGCACCATTAAACACCGGTGCCAGTTTAACCTTCCTGCCTTCTTGGGACCTTTTTGTGCCACTGCTATGTGTTAAATGGCTGCCATTTCCACTGTGTTCAGTGGAATATAACCAAACTTGCCACAGGATAGTTTTTACCTGTCAATGTTAATATTCCAGTGTGAATTCCTTAAATCAGCCTAAAATGGCTGAGCAGCAGAAATCCCCACACCCATCACCCTGGGGACCATTTTCTGCCCATTGACTTCCATTATAAACGCTATTTTTCAACCCCAAATTATCATCATATGATTTTATTTTTTCTTCTTTTCTTGGATGTCAATGAAGACTCAGGGCCTTGAAGTTTTAATTTTTAAATTGCAAAAAAAATGCAAAAAAAATAATGGCAAGTCAAAATGTGTGTTGGTGCCAATCTTTGGTCCATCTAAAGGCCTACTTATAATGACAATCACATATTACTTCAACTGTTTTTTTTGTGGAAATATTTAGTTTCGTTTTTTGGTTTTTGGGGCTTATAACACAGGGCGCTCATGTAATAACACTGGGATTTGAAGGGTTAAAACAACGAAAATATAATTAAAACTTTACATGAATATTTCAGGGAGAAGTAGTTTTACAAGGTTGGCTAATTTAAAGTGGAATAAAATATGGATATATGGTCTTTTTATGGCGTGGCTGAGAATGGTCCCTAGGGTGATGGGTGTGAGTTTTTTAAAGGATGGCAGGAGGGTTAAATTTGTAAGTAGAACAAAGAGGGTACATTAACCTCCTTGTTCCAATTGTCTGTGAATTTCACGACTCACAAGTGCCACTTCATAGATCTATTCACACGAAAGCCCACATACTTTTATTCTGCAGTTGTGGAAGTTAGATAATTAGAATTTATATTTTGGTAGAGAACATACGCAAAAGTGTAATTTTGGACATAAACTGAGTTTGGTTTAAAAAAAAAACACACAGAGACACTTTTAGAGAGAAGACACTTAGACTCAGTCAGTGGGAATATTACATAAATGAGAATAAAGAGGGAATCCTACAAATGGAAGGTTTGTGATAAGAGAGCTTCTATATCCCATGTATTCATATATTTTGTGAGTGTGTGTTATGCATAAAAGCTCTTAAGATATTCTGGCTGGGAGACAAGTAGCCTCTCTATATAAAGCATACTGTGTTAAAGGTTAATCCCCCTCACTCTGTTTCTGCAAGACAGGCCCTCCTTTGTTTAGCTTTGCTTGCCTTAGCTACACACTTGAGGTTTTGTGTATATTTGTATGTTTGTGTGCACTCACGGTCTACACACTGATGATGGTATAGTGGAGCAAAAACAAAAAATATAAAAAATAAAAATAATTAAAAAAAATACTCAGGGGAAAGTTATATTTGAATCCAGGACTTTAGGTTAGTAACAGGTATGTTATTAAACAGTAATAAACCATAACTAGCCAGCCCTTTATCCATATTAGTGATACAAGGCTGAAACACATATCAACTTAAAATGATTAATTTATATTCATTAAAGGACCCCAATATAAGAAGAATTCATATTTATTTGGTAAATTAAGTAAATTTTGTTGTGACATGTTACCACATAAGTGCTGCCAAAAATCTTTTTTTTTTAACTTCCCAACTGGTTTCACTGCAATCTTTTCATTTACTAACTGGCACTGAAACAAGACCAGAAAACACCAACTTCATGTAATTAAATTGGTTAAAATTCTACCTCGAAGTGTCGACATCTGACATATTATCATCTCTAACATTTTGTCATTATTTGTCATCAAACAATGCAGAAAGACACTGGTGCCATATTGGTACAAACAAACAACCATAACGCAGGGCAAGAAGAGTCTAGGACACCTAATGGGCAGGCAAAACCCAAAATAATAAGGACCTAAACATGCAGCAAACAAATTCAATACTATAGACAAAAGCAATGCAAGTGTAAAAAACTATTAGGGCATTCAGGTCATGGAGGAACATTTTAATCTCTAAATCAGTTTTAGGCTTGGACCTATTCATGAATTTACAGGAAACATAGTCAGGTTAAGTCAGTTCATTTATATAACACATTTAAATACAACAGATCCACAGAAAGCATGGGAGATGCTGTATAATCCATTTATAATGAATTAGAAGTCACTCACCTCCCTTTAATTAGAAGTCTGGTTGCTCTGGTACTCATCTGATACATCATCATGGATCAGAGCACAGCAGTGGTGAGAAGGTAATGGTAGGTTTGTGATACACACTTATACATTATATTGTAATCTCTTTATTGTTGCTATTAATTATTATCAACATTAATAATTCAAGATTTTTACATCATAGATTTACAGTAAAACATACATGACCAGACCTAAGCAGACCCATATGGAAAAGAAACAGTAAAAACTTATATGATTTACTCATGAAAGTGGCCACTTTCTCATTTCTTTCATATATTGTTTTAGTAAGTGTCCAAAACATACAAGTTTCATTATATAATTTTTCAAGGGATCTTATATATGTTTTCACTCTTGTATGCTTTTCATACAAGTTTCACACAAGACAGATACAAACTTCATAAGATTTATATATATCTTTTCCATATGGGAGAGCTCAGTGTATACAGCAGAAATACAGCAGCAGCATGCTCTGGAGCAATCCAAGGACTGTGAAAGTAGATGTTCAGCAAAATTCAGAGATTTCCCCCTGTGGGTGGAAAAAGTCTTTCTGTTTTCTGGCATATAATTTGTATTTCAAACCTGTGCAAATATGTTTTACATTTTTAACCCTTCCTCAAAAGCATTCTCATGCTTTACATCTTCAGATCATGTTGTATGTTTTTCACCATTAAAAAAAAATTGGAGGTCTTGGAAAAGCAATCAGACGGTTCCATTAGAACAGATGTGTGCACCCCATTTCATGCGCACCACCTGGTATGTATAGCAAACTCTCAATGATGGAGAGAGAGTCAGCCTGTTAAGGTTTAAGTGCCTGAAATACTTGCCAGACCTTCACCTTCAAGACTCTTCTGGGATCACAACATGTAAAAAAATGTTGTTGTTGCTGCTGATGTGTTCCCCGGTGTTGCTGTTTTATATCGAGCCAGCAACAGAAGCTTTGAAGTCTGGATCTGTTAACATGGGGTTAAAGTGGTAGCAAGACTGAATGTCAGGGCGCCTTCACGTACACACACATGCAAAATTTCTGAAAATACACTCGCACATAAACACATGCTTATGTGTTGCCGGTGCACCGGCATGGTGCACCGACAACATAAACTCGATCACACGGTGGGGGATTCAGTGAGGCCAGATTGCATGTCAGACTGCTGAGCTCGGCGTGCAAATGATGCATACATCACAGGGAATCAAGAAGAATTGAACCAAAGCAGATTTTTTTATTTCAGTTTTTCCTGCGAATATAAATTAAAATCTATGAACCTAAAAATGCAACAACAGTATATGACGGACTGAAAATGAATAATTTAGGGATCCAAACCATAAACAGGTTCAGGAAGCTATAGGGAAAAGTCAGGAAAGGGCAGAAAAGTAATAAAATCCATAAAAAAGTTATGGAATGAAGCTCAACCTTATTACCATCCAATATGGGAATGACCTCTGCCTGCTGAACTGCTGGGCCAGCATTATTATTTTAAAGAAAAATGAAGCTCTCACTTTGTGTTTGTGTGTGGTAGGTGGATTATGAGTGGGTGGAACTGTGTGTGTTTATGCTTGGTGAGTGGGATTTGAAAGCCAAATGTTATTGCTTTCCGAACACACACTAGCTTCAATGCACAAATACTGAACATCACCAGAGGCCATTACCACCCCTCTTGCTCCCTCTTCACATTTTCTCATTCCGGTCCCAATTAATCCAACCCTGCTGGATGCTGCTGCCGCCATACCCGAATATTGTTTCTCTTTTCCCTAAATGTTGCCAGGCCACCTGCCTGGTCCTCTGATCCAAGGAATCCCAAACACACAATCTCCCTGTCCAGCCAGCACATTTGTTAGATTGGTTAGAGCAATTTCCCTCCATTTTCTTCTGCTTATCTGAGTCAAAGATTTGGAATGGAGTGGTGATATGGGCAGCCAGATGTCATAGAGTGAGAAGCAGGGTACACTCTGGACATGTCACCAATCTGTCACAGGGCCAACACAACTGTCCATGCTCACAATATACACCTATGACCAATTTATTATCACTAATTAACTTCTATCTATCAATCTAGCTGAGCAAAAATTTCAAATATAGTAGTCTGCCCAGATCATGTCAGGTTTCAAGGACAGCAAGAGTGAAGACTGACTTGTATTGTTATTTACAATATTCAATGCTGGACTCAACCCTAATCTGAAACGTCAACACTGTGATAACGGAGCCTTAGATCATTAAGATGGAATTGACATCCATGCAGTGTTGAAGCCATTATTTTTACAGCACTCGCCTTCATGCCTTGACTTACAGAAATGGCTCTTTCATGCAGACATACACTGTTAAATTACCTGCTGTGAAACAAGCAAGGATACACAAAAGCAGTGAAAGCTTTATTTGAGGTTAGGTAAAGCATCACTGATAATCCTCAGGCATGAAGTAATCTGAGTATGTGGATTACCGGTTTGAAAACACTTCCTCTAGTACTAAAGTAGGAAGCCATGACGACCAAGTGGCAACTATGTGTTTTTTTCCCATTTTAGTCAGTTGCTCACCGTTCACTCTCAGAGGTGTTACATGTCTCATTAAACTCTTGCTCTTTCATTTTAGGTGCATGAAATCAATTCCAGACAGCTTCCTGTGAATCCATTTACATCACAACCCTTGATACCTTACTGGATTTCACTCATTAGATTTGATAAGGGAAGGAAAACCTGTGCAGGGAAGTGTATAGTTCCTAAAGGGCCAATATCCATGAACATCATACCACCAGTGGGTGGCCATGCTGCCTGATTACCTATTTTCCTAGTCAAACCAGAACTGATCATCACGTTTTTTATTATTATACATGTCACAATTATTTAGATGACCGCTTTGCTTAGCCTGTGGTTAATCTGTTAGTGCAAGTAGGGGGAATGTTAACACTTCATATTTGTTCAGATTTTACCCCATTCAGTCGGCTAAATATTTATGTTTAATCTCCATTTATGTCACAAACCAGCTCAAGATACAGAAAAGGAAAAAAAGACCATACAGACAACTGAGAAATGAATTTAAGACAAACAGGGCTCAGTGGTGTAAGGTGAGGCCATAAAATCATAAAAAAACAAAAACAAAGCACAGAAAGAACATCAAGCAGAGTCATTAAAAACCATCACAAATTAACCGATATCTTACTAATCTGCAGCACACCATGCTTCCATTTAGGCAAGGTTCACATGGGCTTGTTAAAAAAAGCATTTTTAACTGGGTTACTATTAATCTTTGAGCCATTACAAAGGTAAACTTAGTAAGGTCTTTGTTGGAACATATCAAACATGAAACTCTGACTGCTGCCACACCTCATCTGTGAGTCAGCGACTTCTATCATTGTGATGCGTACAGTGACAGCTGCTGCAAAAGGTCTATGAGCTCTATGATCAGGTTTTAGATGTGCAAATTGACTTTTCCATTGCAGCTTTCTTGCATCATGCTTCTGTGCCAAGTTTATTTCTTTCTTAGACTAAATCATTTCTTTCAACAACTCAGCAATCTTTTTTCTACACACTGGGCTCTGCTCATAGTGAGTGAAACCAACCCTTGTCTATTAGGAGATTTACACATGACGAGGAAAAAATATAACTAAAAGTGGACTCCTTACTTAAGTCCATATACAGCTTCCAAGACTTAATGGGTCCGGCACTTAATCTAAACAACCAAAAGCACTTGCCCTTTTCCTGATGGGTGCTCCAAGTGTTCTTTTCTTGAGGTAAATTTTTTTTTATTTATTTATTTAATGTGTGTGTATGTGGAGCCCTGCCTGTGCCCCTCAACAATAACATTTGACTATTAATCACAATTTTGCTAAATAAAAGGTTCTGGTTTGCATCAGTCACATGACTACCATTAACCAATGCTCACCGTTAATGGCAGAGCGTACTGGTTATGAGCCGGAAATGAGCTCGCAAAGAGCATGCACATTTTTTGCCACCTGGGCGGTGCGCAGTTGTAGTATGATGAGATTCCATATTAGATTCCTGATGAATGTGGGTTGTTGTTATTCAGCCCGGTTCTATCTGCCCCTTTTTAACTGGAGCACCCGCCCCTTCAAACATCTCTGCACAGCCCTGAAAGCAGGGTATACTTTAGGGTGTTGATACAGTGAGCTAGAAAAGCCAATATCACATGAGCATACATTGTCCTTAGGGATGATATCTGCTTCTGATGAAACCAAAATGTCTTTGGTTATTCATAATATCAGTAAACAATAATATCTCCTTACTTGTAGGCGATGAGTGCTGGGGAGCTAGTAACAGACACAGTAGCCAACTGTTCACACTAAATAACAGCCGTCTCAATGGACAGACTAGATGCACTATTAACCAGGTGTCAGGAATTGGACTGGGGCACTGTTACAATGGCAGGTGGAGTGAGGAAGAAAGGATGATGAATCCAGCCCAGGTCAGGATCTTGCTAACACAAGTTTGCACATAAGGACTCAAAAAGGTTAGCCACACAAAAAGAGGAAATGTCAAGCCATCAAGGGCTGTAACAAATAGATGCTCTGTTTTTCCATCACAGCCATTTCTACTTTCTACTTCCCTCCACTCTGTTTAGCAGCTGTGTGATGGGTTTGCACGATGAGTCTGTAGGGATTAGACTCCCAGATAAGGGGGCAAGTAGCCAGTTAATGTGAAATTCCATCAAGCCAAATTCATGCAAATGACCCCAGCTGCAAAGGCTTACAGAACAGCCTTACTCTACACACAAGCAGACACACACTTTGCTTGACAAAGTATGTGCATATGCAATCCTGCACACATGCATGCTCACATGTATTCTTAACAGTAGCCGACACGTTCTTAACGGAACGATAATGGTCTCATCCTTGTGTCTCTCCATTTGCTAATGTCCCATATGTGCTCACTTGCTAGAAAT
This sequence comes from Rhamphochromis longiceps, assembly GCF_057381845.1. Taxonomy (NCBI): domain Eukaryota; kingdom Metazoa; phylum Chordata; class Actinopteri; order Cichliformes; family Cichlidae; genus Rhamphochromis; species Rhamphochromis longiceps. The sequence continues at coordinate 35,790,197 of NC_140558.1, forward strand.
GAGCTCTTCTGCCTGTCTTCATTCTGTTCACTGCACTGCAAATGGCAAATGTGTCCCTTATGTAGAGATATAGCATCTCGCTTAAAGGAAAAGCGTAAACCTCATTCCTATCCTCAGTTTTAGAGCGTTGAAGACAGGACAGAAAGGTTTTGAGCTGCCTTGGAGTTTGAATTTACAAGTGAACTGCACACAGAGTACCAGAGCAGCGTAACAAGACCACAGCAACAAAATAAGCAAATGCTGAATACACAATTTGGATGCAAAAGAAAATCTATTTAAATATTCAATTAATTTGTCCTACTTTATATATTTTTTGCCCCTTTTCTTCCTTTTCTCCAAGAAATGCAAAACATTGGAGAAGCTGTCTGACAACATTGAAAGTTGTGTTAAATAAAATCAGACAAGTCTGCCTGAACACCCAGTGGAGGAATAAAAGATGAGAAGCAACTTCTTCCATAACTTCCCCTCTCATCTTTCCACTCGCCATGTTGGATGACGCAGTAATAACGCAGTAAAATCTGGAGATTGTTCTCAAAAGGTTGACAGATTAACATGACATGAAAAAATGACAAATGAATAAGAGGAATCTGTCAGCACGGGAAAATAATTTCACATTATTTGGTTTCAATATGGGAATATATTGAAGAATTTATCAAATATGCCTAAAGTAAGTGGAGAGATACAACTTCCCACCAAGAAAACCTTACTGTGCAAATTATGATCAATGCAATGTCTAATATCTGTTTGATTCACAGTTTGTCTGCATTTATGTAATTGCCTAAGTGGTCTCGAGTGCCTCATGCTGTAAATCTGGACCCTTTGGACCCCGTCTGGAAACATCTAAGTTATGTTTCATAAATGTTTTCTACTTTGCTTTTTTCCACCTTTGTTTCCACATAACCCCCAACCTCAATTTTCTTTTTCCTTCTGCTCTTTATCATACCCCATTTGATATGTGTGTCGTGCTTTGTTTTATCTCCCTCTGGAGAATAAAGACACTGTGGCAGGCCTGCAGACTCCCCATACAGCTGCCATATAAAACCTTGATTCCTCCACCAAAGTACAGACTACAACAGGAAATGGTTAAAGCTTTCATTTTGAAGGCTTTTCTTATCTTTATGTGCTCAAGCTCAACAAAGCGCAATAGTATCTTATTCTATTCTAGTTACAACATGAATGGTCCAGGGCAGCCTCACATTACTTGTCTTGTCAAGAGACTGTTTTCTCATTTTAACAGTCATAGGACACATGGGGGTCATAAAGGTTGGTGCTCAATGTGAACCTGTAATAGCACATGAGCCATATGACACTTTAACAAATCAATAGGTCTCCCAGGACAGACACAAGGACAAAACTATCTGTGAAATGACCTTTGCTAACATCAGGTGATTCTGTTTCAAATGGTTTAATGACACATCTTCTGGCACAGGGATTAAATTTAAATGTGTATATACATAAATAATCCCATTATGCTACAATAAGGATCTGCTCTGGTTGACTTTCAGGGTGTTTATGATACAGAAACTATATTTGTAATTCTTTCCTGTAAGCTTTACACACACACACAATCTCATGTCCCCTGGTGTGAATATCACCTAAATAGTCTAGTGAGCAGGGAAGTTTTTAGTGCATGAGGAGAGGGAAAAAAAAGCAAATCTTCAGGTGATGCATGTTTGACTTTACTTTCTGCTATCAAAAGTGATCAACTTTCAGAGGAAATGCTGGGTACTATACAGAAGTGAGACACTCCAACAGATAAGAGTTACACCAGGAAAAATGATAGCATGATTGCAGCATTTAAAAAAAATCAAAAAAAAAATCTTGGAGATAATTTTCAGCAACATTTTTTAAGCTTTATCTAAAGCTCTTCTTTGTAGGTTTTATTTGCCCATCTTTCACATATGGAATAATTAATGAGTCAGAGGTTACATATAGAAGACAGTGTAAATTCCGATAGGTTCATGAATGCAGCGCCATCTGGTGGTGATAGGAAGCACTTTTCCAAGACTAGGTAATTTCTGTTGACAGCGACAAAGGAGAGACATCTGCAAGTAAAGCCCCATCTTTCACTTGTACACAGAAATTATTGAAAATACAAGCTCACATAAAATCAAGAACTTCATCCCACAGACAGTGTGAAACTGAGGAAATGCAATTTTTTGCCATAGGAAGGGACTCGAAATTGGTTCAAAGTTACCCAATACTTCAGAAATGCATGTCTTCGTGTATCCTGGTATGCTTTTCGTGTACATTGCAATAAACAATTACATGGCAGTGGAGGCTATTAAGGCCTGAGCCAAATAAGCTTTCTCACTTTACACACTGGTCAGATTCAAAGGTAAGAGATGTGTTAACTGCAGAAAAACAAAACAAAAGGCTACTTCTTAACCTCTCTATTAACCACAACTTGGTGAGTCATGAGCGAATCGGAATAAATCTTAACATAACTATTCCTACAAGCCCCATTTAGATGCCTGCACTGCATAACTTGATTTTGGCACAACAAAAAACAAAACAAACAGGCTCAGTCAAGCTACTTAAATCTCAAGTCTACACTCCTGACCTTCAGACTAATTTCAGTGTCAATTTATTTGCCTTTAGCGTGTACACCTGTAGAACAGGCTATCACACCTCATTAAACCACACTTCAAATATCAACAGTCATATGTTGATACAATATAAGAGAATTTCCTTCACCATGAACAGTTTAACATCACATACAGCATTTGACCTAAGACAATCTGTAACATCTCCCTTTCTCAGTTGCCATCGCCCCCCTTGTCCTTGCTCTTGTCCCGTGGTATGCGGCCCAGGTTAAAAAATTCCAGGTTTGGCCTCATGTCTGTGAGATGGGCGAGCCTGTTAGACATGGCAAAGAAAGCAGCAATGGCGGCTATGTCCCAGGCATCCTCGCGGTCAAAGCCCGCTTCCTCCAGAGATTTAAAGTGCTGCTCTGTGATGGTGTCGCAGCGACACACAGCCATGGCAAAGTCCAGCATGGCACGCTCCCGAGGGGCCAGGTCAGCATTTTCATAGTTCACAATGACCTGGAGAAAACAGAGCACCAATTAGACCTACAAGTGTGTTTTGCTGATTTATGGCAATTAAGAAAAACCAAACCGGAAGGTCACATGCAAACAGCATCTGTATTAGAAAGTAAAAAAGAGATGTGACAGACAGCCTAGTTTTAATTTTGCACATCACATAATGAGTGTATATACAAAATACCTTAAAACACCTTTGTTATAATTACCGGATTTAAGATTATACCTGATCACAAAGTGTGGGGTTCTTTGAGTAGATGCGATGCAGAGCACCGTGGGATACCACACAGTACAGACACCTGTTGTAGATACTGGTTGCCACTACAATCAGCTCACGGTCTGCCTTGGTTAATCTACCTGCAAAACAATTGACATTTATAACTATCGGAAAAATACTGAGTCAAAATTACATTTGCTGCATTTAAGGAAAAGGTGCAAACACTTCTCACAAACCTGTTCAAATAACAATCCAGTCCTGTACTAAAAGACTGAAGTGAACCTGATCTAGCTAAAGTTTTACCAATAAATCAGTACACCTGCTACATCTTAGGCGCAATCTCAACTCTGTTTAGAATTAAAGCCAATCTGCTAGACTCTCAGGCTGTGGTGCATTGTTCAGGACAGATTTTATTTTAGATGTACAGACTTGCAGACAAAAGGCTAATACAAATATGCCTACACCCGGAAAAGTTAATTTACATTGTAGCAACAAAATAGCCAAACAGTGCAAATGGCAGCGATTGTTAATATTAGTGCTGGAACGAGCCATTTCCCACATTGCATGAAGTTTACGTCCCATCTTGAAGGCTTCTCATTAAAAAGAGAATTTTTAACTTTCTGTGAAAGATAATTTGCTGGCGCTGTCCCATTTCTAAGCTACTGAACATTTCTTTTGGACAAACAGTGACTCAGGTTACACATTACCAAAATGATCTGAAATGAAAATAAACACAACTGAATTTTAAGTCAAGAAAAACAAAACAACCCCTGTTACAGGAATACTCCACAAATATATTGCAGTTGTGATTTCATCATCAATCCCCCGCAGTGCACGCAAGTATGAAAAGAGCTCATTTTACATATTGTCTAGTATTCATTCATACTAGGCAATATGATGCATTCTTTTTAAAGGTAGCTGCTAAAAATGCATACCAAATCTGCAGCTCTCCTTACTTTTAAAAAGCAAGGCTGGTGCACACAGACAAATAATGGCTTATGGATTCATTGAACCCAGAGTGCTATAGATATCCTGGAATGTGACAGGATTTACATGTGTAGTTTTGCAAGGGTTACAGGTTTTGAATTTTAGAAATGCTTTTCTGAAAGGAACAATTCAACATCCAAATCTAACATCCATCCATCCATCCACACTTTGGCCAATTTAGACTCACCAATTAACCTAACCTCACTAAAGGGTGTCTTTGAAGCCCAAGTGCCCAGAGAGAACATCCAAACGCCACACAGAAGGGCCCTGGACCTCCCTGCTGTGAGGCGACAGTGCTAACCACCACACCACTGTACTGTCTGTCACACACATACACACACACGACAATAAACTCCAAAGACTTTCTCATCCCTACTGAAACTACTAAAAAAAAGCAAGTTGTGTCACCATGGTTCATGTCAGTCTGGGTGTTGTGTTTCTCAGTGGGAAGAGTGGGGCCATTACTGAAGTGTGTGCGCACCTTCTGGGGCCTAACGTTTCCCAGAGTTTGTCAATTCCATTGAATCTCAGACAAAAACGCACCTGCTGCTAGAAAAAAAGACATACAGCACACCTGTGTCCTTGTTCATCAGTTCGTTGTAGTATGCAAAGAAGGCTCTGAACTCTGCCGGTCTGTGAGACAGAACTTTGAAGACATTGGGCAAAAATCCTCCCTGTAAGGAAACACAGGTTTAACGGGGAGCAGAATCAAGTTCAGCAGACTTAAAGACCTTGAACGCCTCATATGTAAACCTTTGATTCCACTTCTTCCATAAGCTCCACTATATCATACGGCAGATCTTTCTTGTAAGGAATTGGGTATCGGCTGATCTTCTCTGGTGGAGAGCCACTGGAGGAACATCTGGTACACATCGCTGCTGCCACCTCCCCCTTCCCCCGTAACAAGCAACCTGAACGGAGAGACACCTGCAGGGAGGACAGCGCAGTCACGTAAAACCACCCATAAAGTGCGCTTTCTACAAAGTGGAAAAGTGTGGAACAACTTACAAGCTGTGTCAGATGAGGGCGGAACAGCTTCGAGACGAGGTTACTCGCCATGTCAGTCAGCAGAAACTGGAGGCTGGTGTGAGATTAATCTGATCGTCAGTCAGCTACTGCTGTATCCAGGCGGAGTGGTTTTCAAGGAAGTCAGACTAATCCTTAAGAGGCACAAAGTTAGAGCTAATGTCGCTAAGTTAAGCAGGGATATTTACCTATCCAGCTTTAAGTCGACTTCACAGTGCGTCACATTACACAATAACTGAAGCAGTATTTACCATTAATCAGCTATCGTGTTAGCAAATATCTCGTTTTTGCTTCGTTTATATGTCAGACGTTAACAGTCTCGTGGAAAACAAACCAATCAAAACCCAGTATGGAGGCACGCCTGCTGCACGTCCACACCCTCACGCACTAGTCCTCCTCACCGACAGGGGTCAGTCTGTGACTGGATTGAAAAGGTTAGCCTGATTGCTGTGGGTCGTTTAAATAGTTAATTAAGCGATGCGTAGATAAGGCAGGTAAAATATTTAAATTGTTATTATATTTATTGTTTAACTTAACTTGTGATTATTACATTTAACTTTCGTGTCTATCAAAATTAGAGAAGAAAAGCGATACGCTCCTGAGAGACAGAACTGAGGGCAACAACTTCCCAACATCGACCTCTGACTCGGAAGTGACTTTGTTAGGAACAAACGAGCGGCTGGTTTTCATTCAATACACGAAAAAACATCTTTTAGAAAATATAATAAAACGATTTTTGAGTTGGGACTAAACGTAAACAGACCGAAATGTTTTACCATGTAAGTATTTGTATTGCTCTCTGTATATAATCGCTAACAGCAGTCTGGTTCTGTCGTTGATACAAGTTTGGCTGGCGTGCTTGTAGCTACTGTAGCTTTGTAAAACTTTATCGTATACCCTTAAAAGCTGTTATCACTGTTGCGCTTTTATAGTCGTGTGGAGATGCTACAAGTGTTTTTTCTCTTGTTTTTGAACGGCAGCAGAATAGCTTGAGCAGTGACGTTGTCCACGGCAAGCTAATTTACAAAAGCCTTGTTTTCACAGATTTCTTTGGAGCACGAAATCTTACTACATCCGAGATATTTTGGTCCGAATCTGCTGAACACCGTGAAGCAGAAGCTCTTCACAGAGGTCGAGGGGACCTGCACTGGCAAGTGAGTGACTCTTGTGTTTGACTTAAAATAGTTTAAAACAAAGGCTAAAAAGAAGCTGAAATTTGACCAGTGGCTTCTGGAAAACTGGGCCACAGATGGAGGTTGTTTTGCAATTTAAATAATTTGTTTAATTCTGTCTTGCAGGCATGGCTTCGTCATTGCCGTTACCACCATTGACAACATCGGTGCTGGCGTAATCCAACCAGGCAGAGGTTTTGTCCTCTATCCAGTCAAATACAAGGCCATTGTCTTCCGTCCGTTTAAAGGAGAAGTTGTGGATGCAGTGGTCACTCAGGTTAACAAGGTGAGGGGCAGGTTTAGAGTCTTAAAACACAGTTTTCATACCATGCTGTAGGAAAGTATTTGCCCCCTCTCTGATTTCTTAGTTTTTTGTTTGTTTGTGTGTTTGTTTGTTTTTTGCATTTTTGATAATCAAAAAAAATTGTATCAGAGAGAGGGTTAATATTTAACTTGAGTAAATACAAAATGCCGTTTTAAATGAATTCCTTTATTAAAGGGGGGGGCTATCCAAAACCTAGTTGGCCCTGTGTGGAAAATAATTCCTGCTACATTTTAAATCCTATATTAAATATGACTAATCATTTTGGAATTTAATTTTTTTTTTGGAAAGTTGAGTTCAGTTTCACTATCCACACCCAGGGCTGATCACTGTCAAATCTGTTGACTCAAGTACTCACTTAACTTGTTGGGATTTCTATGTTTGTTTGTTTGTTTTTACCTTACAAAATAAAGTGCCTTGAGGCAACTGTGGCACTAGATATATAAAACTGAATTGAATTGAAGTAGGACTGGTCTGACAAAGTGATGTAGGCTAAAAGATCTCAAAAAGCAACACACTAAAGAAACTCAAGAACAGATGAGAAACAAAGTCATTGACACACGTGAGTCTGGGAAGGGTTACAAAGCCATTTCTAAGGTTTTGGGACTCCACTGAACAACAGTGAGAGCGTTTAACTACAAATGGAAAAATGCATTCAGCTGTCTGTGCATTGAGGCTCTCTGTGACTTGGGTTATGCAGTAGGACAATGAGTCAAAACAAGTACACCTCTGGATGGTTAAAAAACTAAAATGAAAGTTTTGGAGTGGCATAGTGAAAGTCTGGACTTAAATCAGATTAATATGCTTTGGCATCACCTTAAACAGGCCATTCATGATTGAAAACCCTCTAATGTGGCTAAATTCAAAATAATTCCGGAAAGAGAATTGGGCCAAAATTCCTCCAAAGCGATGTAAAACATTGCAAATGCAATAGTGGCACGAAAAGTTACTTTTTTACACCGTGTATTCCATCCATCCTATAAGATGTAGAAATATAAAAAAAATTGTACTTCTGAATTTTCTGAATCATTTTAACAGCCAAACTGTTAAACTAAATGTGTCCAGTTTTAAGAAGGAAGTCATGAATTGCTGAAAAAGAATAGTGTTCTGTCTTCCTTTTGAAATGTTTCTAAATATGTCTGTAATTCTTACAGGTCGGATTGTTCACAGAAATAGGTCCCATGTCCTGCTTCATCTCTCGCCACGTGAGTCAGCAAGATATTTACAATTGTGTTTAATTAGTTGTCATTTAGTGCACTTTGCAGTATTTATGTTGTTTGTAATTCAATCTCATGATACATTTCTTTTGCAGTCGATCCCCATAGAAATGGACTTTGACCCCAATTCTAATCCACCCTGTTATAAGACAGTTGATGAGGTATTGTTTCATTGTTAAGTTGAAACAATAATTGTGTTACAGAAACATGTATTAAAATACATTTCTCTTCTTTGCCTTTATTGGCTTTTAAAATAAAGTTAAAGTTATCATTATTATGTGTTTAAAAAAAAAGTTTTCAGCAAACTCAGACATGTGTTCACATTATAGTGAAGATAAAGGTTAAAACACAAGTGTCAGTTTTGCATTTAAGGATGTTTCTTCCTCTTATTTTTAAGGACATTGTAATCCAGCAAGATGATGAGATCCGGCTGAAGATTGTGGGAACCAGAGTGGATAAGAATGACATTGTAAGTGTTTGTTCTTATTTTTTGAAAAACTTCTTCACCCCAAGTTTGTTACTCTTCTTTAGTTAAGTACTTCATATAAACTTAAGCCGGAGTTAATTTCCTATAAATATAAAAGATGTTCATAGTTACAGGCTCTGAAAAGTTAAGGCAGTGCAGAAGTGCCTTACACCTAGTTTTGGTCACAGGATTGATTGTGCCACAACCAACTCATAGTTTATGACTGGGTTGTGGCTCTTCTCCTGAATTATATGTCTCACCTCAACATCAGTGCTGGTGTAGAAACGGGAAAAATCGAAACACAAAGCAAAGCGATCGCTGAGTTTTCTCCAGAAAGTTTTGCTTTTTTCCAACTCTTCCAGCATCTCCCTCTCTGTAATTGGGGAATCTCTGAGCTCCTGCACTAATATATTATTAAAATGGTGGTAAGGACTGACCTGCTTTTACCCTTGTGTCTTCAACCTGGGCTGCACAGGCTATGCCATGTGTGCCAGGTTACAAAAATCACACCTGGTTTATCAGGGCCAGTGTAGTGTGTAGTTGATGGCACTATTGCGCCTTTTTGTGTATGTATTTCATTACAGACAAGCATACCAACTGCATGTTGCAGGATGTGGATAACGCTGTGTGTTGGTTGAATGCCGATTGGTTGACAAGTGGGCCAAAATGGGGAAGAGAGCGACCACAGAGTTCTCCACGAATAGGAGAAGTGTGGAAAAAAACCCTCAAAATGTCAAAGATTAAAAAGTACAGCATTAAAAGTACAGACTGTAGCTGCAGTGGACACTTTTTCATTGTCTCTAGAACTCTGTTTCACTTCCTCTCGTATGTTAATTTGGTCCAACTGGCTGATCAACATCGCAGGCAAGAGTTGCCCATAGACGGGTTGCACCACCCACTTTGTACTCTGTCCCCATCAACAGCAGACATTCTTTGCCAGTCGATGTGCTGTCTGCAAACTGCCAGTGCGCTACAACTGTCTTTGTTCAGGGCATACTTATTAAAGTGTATGGTTCAACAGTCAGATCACTTGTCACATCCAGTTTACAGACGCCAAGACGGTAACAGTGAAAAATCTCAGCTCAACAAATCAATGTGGGATGCCATTGTGCCTTCATCAATCTTTTATACTTAAAACTATATTAAAACAAAGTTTTCCTTGTTTTTCAGTTTGCCATTGGATCTCTCATGGATGATTATCTGGGTAAGTTATTAGACCACAGTACATTGTCAGATGGGTCATAGATCTGCTTTTTTGTTGTTGTTGGTTTAGTTTGGTTATGATTATTTGCACATAAAAACAACAAGAACAAACAAAAATAATGGCGTATGTTTTTTTTTTGTTTTTTTTTTTTTTAAACTTACCATCTGTATTTTGTTTCAGGTCTTGTGAGCTGATTTTCTTCTGAGGAGCAAGAAACAGTGGGACTTTATTGCGTTGTATCTCAGTTTGTCTGTCTTAATTACTATTAAGACAGACAAATTACTATTTTTCTTCTGTTCTGGTATGGAGATGGGGGCCAAGCCCTATAGGCACATCATGTTATTATGCTGTACAGCCTACATTTTTTTTTTAATGGAAATGTTGTAAGAGTGTTAACAAATTTACTTAAAAATTGCTAACGAATAGAAGTATCCATATTAGTAGTGTTTGTTATTTTGAATGCTCATCATTCCTACATATTTTTTGCTTTTGCTGTAATAAAATATTTAATTTGTTCTTACATCCTTGTGTCAGTGTATGTTTATCTCCCTGTGTTAGCTACAAATGCTATTTGTGAAGGTACTAAGTTTTTAAGTCATGTTTGGATGTTTTGAAATGTGACCAGGCAGCTTTATCCATGCCGTTCAGAAGAATTGTGAACGCGGATATTTCAAGAACGCGCACGTCATTTGGCCGTAAATACGTCAGTGAAGCGCGCCGTCGTTCTTTCTTTCTCTCGTCCTGAAGATGGCGGCAGGGGTGAGTAAGATGGAGAGATGGCCAGCTATAGTGCTTACTTTTAGGTTTCCTGCTGCAATCCGCTAAAAATCAGATGCATCTGCCCTCTTACTGAGTAGCTTTTCACACAGACATTGCTTTCGGAGTGTTTTCTAGCTTTTATAGGGGATATTTGTAAACAATACCATTCAGTATTCCTCCTAACACAGGTTAGCTGTTGCTAACGATGCATTGTAAGTGGAAGACTCCGCTCTCTTAGCTCAGGGTTGTGCCACGTTACCTTACCTATTCATCACTTTGAAAACCTCCTCCTCACATCATACGCTTTTTTCCCCCTCTTTTTTTTTTTACCTGAGGGTATCGCTACAGTTCAGTTTATTTAGTCTCAATTCTGCCGTATATTTAAATTTATTCTCCGAAGTTAAGCGACTCGGTGTTAAGGAACAGCTTATTTGTCAAGAGAGCGTTTTAAGCCACGTGAAAATAATTTATTTATTTTAGATAACTGATTAACAGAAATGCAGTATTCCGTGCAAGTCAGCATGTATTTCAGCTTCATCATGCTCCATAGCCTAATCAGCCAGATTTTAATTGGTCCACCCTTTTAATTTGGATGGGATCCTTTTATTTGTGACTATAAAACAAATTAAATGCTGCCTCTTAACGGGTTTGATAGATTGCTTACCAATTTTATCCAAGTTTACATGCCTTAAGTAGAATTAGAAAACCGACAGAAGCCTGTTCAGGACTCAGTATATACATTAGTAAAACACCAGGCTATTTCCTGAAAGTCATTCATAGGCCAATCAAATGGTTAGACATCCAGCTTGAAAAGGTGTGGTGCATATATATGCAGTTTGCTTTTAAAAACAGTTGTCTTCTGTCCTTTCAGACTCTGTACACGTACCCAGAGAACTGGCGGGCCTTTAAGGCCCAGATTGCAGCCCAGTACAGTGGTGCTCGCCTCAAAGTTGCCACGAGTGCCCCTGCCTTCACCTTCGGGCAGACGAACCGTACTCCTGCCTTCCTCAACAACTTCCCTCTGGGCAAGGTAAGTACAGCTGGCTTAATCAATTCAATGTATCAATTCCCTTAAATATGCATTTTTGCTTTGCTTTTAGAGCCTCTCTTTTTTTCCTTCCCACACGAATAAGGTTGACTCGTTATTTGTCAAATGCAACTTATGAGCTGGGATTTAACCAGTTTGACAACACACCCTTTTATGTTTCGTAGCTAACAGATCTGCACATGCACCGCTTTGTTCTCTGACTTAAAAACACATTGAATGTGTTCAAATGAGTAGTTGTGTCATTTGTAGGTACCTGCCTACCAGGGAGATGACGGCTTCTGTCTGTTTGAGAGTAATGCCATTGCTCACTACTGTAAGTCTCACATTTAATAATAATTAAGTGGCTTGAATTCTACACTCTTGTTTTAGAAAATTGCTCAGGGATGCAGTTAATTCGGTCTAGAATTTGTGATGGGATACAGCACTCAATCAGCAAAACATTTAAATTCACAGGACATTTCTTGACTCAAGGGTTTATCATCATATAGATGGGTCAGACCACATTACTAGTTATATCTATACAGTTTTACCTCTAGTGTATTAAGAAAATCTTAAAATGCTGAAGTTGTACTATAATTTTTTTTAAAAATCAGAACGACTGTGAAACCATAACAGCAACTTTCCTTTTTAAAATCTTGTGTGCGTAGTGAGCAATGATACCCTACGCGGTTCCACTCCTCAGGCGGCAGCCCAAGTGCTGCAGTGGGTGAGCTTCGCTGACTCAGAGATCATCCCTCCTGCCAGCGCATGGGTCTTCCCCACTCTGGGAATCATGCAGTTCAACAAGCAGGTATACAGCTCAGTGTTTCTTAGTTGAAACAATGGCTTCCTAGAGGACTGCACCCTGTTGTTGCACCTTGGTACTGGAAAATAAGATTTACAGTCATTTTTCTTTCTTTTTCTTCCACTGTCCAGGCCACCGAGCAGGCCAAGGAGGATGTGAAAAAGTTCCTTGCTGTGCTGAACCAACACCTGAACACCCGTACCTTCCTTGTGGGAGAGAGGATCACCCTTGCAGACATCACCGTGGCCTGCTCCATGCTCTGGCTCTACAAACAGGTTTGTCACAGACGGCTGCACCTTGCGGTACCTTGGAGCCTAATGGCAATACTTCATCTCTGTAATGAAATTTGGGGAGGAAGTTGCACCAGAAGCCATTAACACCTCACTGTTCCCTGTAGGTCCTGGAGCCTTCTTTCCGTCAGCCCTATCCCAATGTGACCCGCTGGTTTGTCACCTGTGTCAACCAGCCACAGTTCAAGGCTGTCCTGGGAGAGGTCAAGCTGTGTGAAAAGATGGCCCAGTTTGACGGTGAGTCACCAGCAGTTAGATCAGAAGGCATACATGTTAGACAGTATGAACTCGTAGCCTAAGTGTCTGAAATGTTTAAAAGCAAAAGTCCACACCATTGTTGTTTAAATGATAGTTGGAAAAGCTGCATTCACTGCTAATATTTGAGTTATTTGCACAATTGGATTCTTCAAAAATAATAGTAATACTGTATCACTTTGACAACTGAATTTTGTGGGTAATTATCTTCCAATCACCTCGCTGGTGAGGGATCTCAGAGTAGAACCCAATTTAAGAATCTAGTATTACACCCGATCGTGCTGCCAAGTTTAAGGTGCACAATGGAGTCGGGCCATACTTCACACTGCCCCCCCCCCCCCCCCCCCCCCCCCCCAGCATTGTCTTTGAGGCTATTTGAAGTTAAGAAAAAAAAATAAAGTTTGCATATCTGATTTAATTCACGCCAATACTAACACAGCTAAAATCAGCCATTGTTGGGCAAATGATTTGAGGGCAGGCTCCTTCCCAACAGATACAAAACCAAAGATGGAACATGACTTTCACTGTTTTGTTCTTCCAGCCAAGAAATTTGCTGAGATGCAGCCCAAGAAAGAGACTCCTTCTAAGAAAGAGAAGGGAGGAAAGGAGGCTGGCAAGCCCCAGGAGAAGAAAGAGAAGAAAAAGGAAGAGAAGAAGCCTGATCCTGAAGAGGAAATGGATGACTGTGATGCTGTTTTGGCTGCAGAGCCTAAAGCCAAGGACCCCTTTGCACACCTGCCAAAGAGGTAGAGAGATCTTTTTTCTTTTGTGTATACATTTCATCATTCAGAATTTGTTTCGCTGTAAGCTCACACCTTGTATGGTAATTAAAAAATCTATAATGTGGAGTCAATCTGCAAGTGTTGGGTGTGACCCTTTACCCCAGTAGTTTTCCCTAAAGGCTTCTCTGCCTTTAAGAGTGTTAATCAGTTGGTGAAGGCCTATTTCTCTATTGTGCATCTGTAGCAGTCTTTGGCATATTGATCATTTAAAACTCGTTATGTGGTTTCACATGTTGAGTTTTGACATTCCTATGCTGTGGAAAGATGGTCCCCTATCATTTGGCAAGACTGTGCCCATTTAATGGCACCAAGTCTTAATCTAACAGGGGAAAATAAAATCAAGACCACATTCATCCCAGTCATCTCTGAATTCAGTGAGTAAAAGGCTGGTTCATGCTGTGGCCACAAACAGAATGTAACTTTGAGATGCATAGTTGCCCTTCAAGGTTGACTGTATATCTGTGTGTCAGCTGGCTTAGGTCTGATTAAATTTTTTTTTTTTTTGGGGGGGGGGGTTGACTGTGCAGACTTGTCTGCAGAGAAATTTACATTACAATTTGCAAACTATGCGTATACCCCAGGCAGTGGACTTGGAGAAGTATAAAAGGAACGACTACTTGGTCACGTCGTCTCCAGCTGTCCATGTCTGCAACAGAATATAATCAAGGCTTTATGGTATTTAAAGATTCTCTTTGAAGTAAAGATGGTGGAGTCATGTGGGTATTTATAAACTCGGGTTATTGTCAGTGGCAAATCCTGGCTTTAAACGTCCTTTTATAGTCCTGTAGGACCCACAAAATGGTTGTAGGCATTCAGTAACTGTTCCTACATTAATTTTTTTCCAGTGATCTCAATCTAATTTCTGCACCTTGTTCTCTTCACCTTGCATGTACACGGATCACATAACTCGTGTCATTTCCTTTTTTCATTTTAGCGCATTTGTTATGGATGAGTTCAAGAGAAAGTATTCCAACGAGGACACCTTGACCGTAGCCATTCCCCACTTCTGGGAGCACTTTGACCGTGAGGGCTACTCAATCTGGCACAGCCAGTACAAATATCCCGAGGAGCTCACACTTACCTTCAAGAGCTGCAACCTTATCACAGGTGAGACTCAGCAGCAGCCATTTTATATAACACCTTTGGTCTCATTAGTATCTAAAGTTACTTTATTATTATGGTTGTTTATTGGTTGGAAAGCAAACGCAGAAAAGGCTTTATTTTCTTCCCTGGTCTTACATCTTTCTTTGCTACTTCATGTGCTGGCATGAATTTCCTCCATCTGTTTAGGTTTGCTCCTATGGCCCAGGAACAAGTTGGGATCAGAGGCAGTCGTGTGCATATGGGAATTTTTCTGAAAGTCTGTAGACTTCTAAGACGGCTCTCATGTAGCCTTAAAGAGGGGATTAGAGGAGACAGTGCTGGGACTTGCTACACAGGACAGATCATTTTAAATGCATCTTAACTTGTGTTCTTGTTGACTGCAGTGGGTACTGCTGGTTTTCTCAGTCCTGGTGTAGATTTAGGTTTTAGTCTCATTTAAATCATTTGGACTGATTCTGGGTTGGAATTAGGGCTGCCACGATTTGTCGACTAGTCACGATTACGTCGACTATCAAAATCGTCGACAACTGATTTAATAGTCGACGTGTCGTTTGAAGCTTTGTAAGATCGCAAAAGACGCAGGAATAAGCAGCAGGATTTAAGAGTGTAATAACGGACTGAAACAGAAGATGGCAGCACTGCATGTACAAGGATGCCAGCTGCCGTTAAACCCCGAAGAAGAAGAAGCAGCTGTGTCCCAGAATTCATAGCGCGGCCCAGCTTAGTTTCCAACAATGGCGGTAGCTAGTTAGTTTTAATATTACTCTTATTATTCTTTCTGGGTCACAAAATAAACGTTTAACATATTTTCAGGCGAGAATGTAGCTGTGTAAACCTCAAATATCGGCTCAGTTTATCAGGACACCACATATTTTCAAAAGCGCTCCGACGTTTTCGGAGACGTCTGTTACCCACTAGCTCGATAGCTAGCCGGGGGCTAGGTCACTAGCGCCGTGAGAACACCGGACTCCCGGCAAATTGTTTTCAAACCCACCGCTGTCTTTTGCGACTCAGGTTAAATATATATGAGTCACTTAGATAAATTAAAAATGTTGTTGTTTGGCTTTTTTTTTTTTTTTTTTTTTTTTTTTTTTTTTTTTTTTTTTTTTTTAGTATTTTATTTGTTCCTGAGTAAATCGGTTTGGCTGAGATTAAAGTTATAGTTTTTACACAGCTGAATAAACGTCAAGCAGACAGCTGATTATCAGAAGTGTGAGATGCTGGAGAATATACTCCGGTGTCCTGTTATATTTTAGATAGCAAGGAGTTTATTAAACTTTACCGAAACAATCTGCAAATTTCATTAAAATTGAATAAACTATCATCTTGTCTTTATTTTTAGTTAGCACCTTAAAAGCTTAAAGCTGTAAGCTAATGATAGTTATATAAGAGCAGATGCTGCTGGTGCAATAAGCTGTAGTTTTACGTCCAGTGGATGATGATCTGATTAGTCGACTAATCGCATAAATAATCGGTGACTAGTCGACTATCAAAATAATCGTTTGTGGCAGCCCTAGTTGGAATTTAATCCTGCAGTTTTTCAGGAAAGCTGATTACACCAGTTTTCAAAGAATGTGTAAATTGGGACAAACGGGCTTGGCACTGCTAAAACCATGATTTGTTTTTTAAAAATAAGTGTTAAGTACCTTTTTGTCAAATGTTAAATTGGTCATCTTCAGGTCTTCAGTGACGTTCTTGTAAGGAGTTTGGACATGTTTGAATCAACTTCAGAAACGGGTCTGTACTACAATTAGGAGAAAAGCAATTATTCCCCTGTCATTGGGCAAGGCAGTGTCCTGTCATGACACACAGTCTTAATCAGACGGGGGAAGAGAAACTGCAAGCCATATTCATCCCAGTCATCTCTGTTTTAAGTGAGTTTAAGGCTGGTTCATGCTGTGGTCACATTAAACAGGATCAGAATTGCCCCACAGGCAATTTGTTTTTTTGTTTTTGTTCTACATGTAGAGAGACAGAAGTTCCTTTAGATATGGATCAAATAGAAGATGTCCTTGACGTGTTGATAAAAATCAAAATGTCTCAAATCTCTGATTGTACCTCACAGGTATGTTCCAGCGCCTGGACAAACTCAGAAAGAATGCCTTTGCCAGTGTCATCTTGTTCGGCACCAACAACGACAGCAGCATCTCTGGCATCTGGGTCTTCAGAGGCCAGGAACTGGCCTTCACAGTAAGTATTAGATTTTAAACGTGCTTTGATCAATGTTCTGATTTGATAATATCCCCAGTGTTTCTCACATTGATTTGGGCATTTCCTCATGTGTCGAGGTGAAGTGCATGGATTGCAGCTCTGTTAGGATTAACGTTCCAGTCAGTGTTTTTAAATTACCCCTGTTTTTGGGCAAGGCAGTGTCCCATTATGACACGCAGTCTTAATCTAACGGGGGAAGAGAAACTCAAGACCATATTCATCCCAGTCATCTCTGGTTAAGTGAGTAAAAGGCTGGTTCATGCTGTGGCCACAAACCGTATTGCAGTTTAAGACAATTGTCCTTGAATAAAGACAGATTTAGTTGTGCAGGTATTTGTTGGTTACTGACCTAAGCTGACTTTTGAACTCTGTGGATTGTCATGTCTATTTTAGGCAGCAAAACATTGCTTTTGTGCAGTGGACATGTGCACACACTAAACCTTACATTTAAATTTCAAACTATAATTATTGATACTGCTGTATTTAGGCTGTTGTCACGGAAAACCACTCTGTTGTATACAGTTGTTGTGAAAATGGAAAAAAAAAACCATTTGAGGAATGTTGAGATCTGGCATTCATATAAAGTGTCCCGTAGCCTACATGGTCTGCATTTGAATGCATTCTGTTATGGTTCACCTATCGCCTTGATAGGTAGGATGGAATGTGTCATCTAAAATCGGATAGTGATGTTGATGATATATTTTTGGATTAAAAGCTGAGGGTAATTAACTTGAATTCAATTTGTGACTTTCCTTCCCAGCTCTCTGAAGATTGGCAGATTGACTACGAATCATATGACTGGCGCAAGCTGGATCCAAACAGTGAAGAGTGCAAAACCATGGTAAAAGAGTACTTTGCCTGGGAGGGAGACTTCAAGCATGTGGGTAAAGCCTTCAACCAGGGCAAGATCTTCAAGTGAGAGGACACTGATAGTCAACAAAAGCACTCTGCGCTTCTGCTCTCCAACACTTAAAACCAATGGACATTGAGCCACACATGCTTACTTACCTGCAGGAATGACAGTATTTGAAGACAAGAATGAAGTTTCTCTGTGGCCTTCAAAGTGGTTTTCTGGTTGTTTGACGTGCGAAATAAAGCATTTCCCTCAATGCTATCTCTTTCTTTGATGTCCATTGTGTGTGAATTCAATCTGAATGTATTTCTGTTAAGTTTTGTTTTGAGAATAAGCAAACAGAAATATTTTGGTTTTCTTAACTTCAAATCATGCATACCAAAAACAGAAAATGACCTTGCAGTCTATGGTACAACAGTGCCCACACATGCTAATAGCCAGTGGTTAGGTTTTGAAACATGCAATGAAAAATTCAACCAGAAGAGGTCAGTAAAATACTGCATTTTGGCTTTATCCAGTTACTTAACCTTGGGCTCAGCAGGCATCTTGTGATGCACTTCAGCTGATTTTGTGACTCATCAGGATTAATGTCTAGCTGTCTTGGAACATGTATAGGGCGTTTTTAAATTTCTAACTTGCAAACCATATGTGGGTTTACTATACAAATGGTAAGCCAACTTAAAACTGTAGATTCTTCAAGTCCCTGTAGAGGGCAGGCAAAGACTTAACATTGAAGGCTATTGAATACAGCACATCTGGTAGAGAAAATGGCTGGGCTGAACTCTGTGGTTTGAGAAGATGGGAATGTTGTCTGCCTTAAACTATGGGTTCTTGTTTTGAAGTAGTCTGTGCTCCCCTAAGGAGATGACTGAAACAAATCTTTATAGGAACTCCTCTTGGATACACGAGGGCAAGGGCCATTCACATAAAATCTGTGCTTTGTTATCATGTTTACGCCATGAAAAAAAAAAACTAAACTTGATAAGCATCAATAAAATGTGTTTCAGTTTTGGAGTGGACAGTGGTTGAAAAGGCACATGGACTCCAAAGTAAAACAATTCTTTAAGACTTAGAAGTTCAGAGCAGATTTTCACATTAAACTTTAACTTGTTTAAAGCTCCAAATGCGCATGTAAATATGTAGTCTGTAAGTGGAAAATGATTTTTTATTTTTTATTTTTGACAATGATAAGTGTGCGTGCAGGGCTGATATAAAAATGTAGAGAGAGCCACACCCCAGTCCAATGCTGAAATACCATGTTTCAGAACCTACTTCTGCAAGTTGGTATTGCTAGAGTAAAAAAAGAGGAAAAGAAAGCAGGGATAACCATAATCCACAGTTTCCTGTGTGGTACATCAATTTACTTGTTTTTTTAACATCTGCCTGAATGCCCAACTCAAAGCTAAACTCTTTCTTTTGTAATGGCAGATGATTTGAATAAATTTTGTCTGTTGGCGGTGAACTGTGAGCACAAAGCTTTTGTCTTCATCGGACACACCCAACCATATGAAAGTTTGTTGAACACACTTGATCATTTGTTGTTGAAATTTCCCCACACCTGCTGCCCGGCGTTTCTTTGTTTGTCGCAGCATTGTCTGTTACAAGTGGTTGCAGGTGAAACGGTGCACCTGGACGAGCCCGTGTAATGAATGCAGATTATTCAGGCACATATTGATTTAACTTCCCTTTAATATCAAACATGTGACACATTTAGTACGCTTGACTGTGGTTTGATCACTGAAGTGTTGCGCATTAAACTTTATAACTTCTCGGGTGGATGCAGGGGCTTTCTTTCTGACGCACTCATCCACACACTCATGGGAGATGCACAGGAGAGGACTCTCATCTCAGAGTGAGTCAGATGTGTGATATTTTTCCTACTTGCTAAGCGTGATTCAAGATCATTTTGGCGCAACCATCTTCCACCATGGTGTGGAATCAGGGAAGCCATTTTAGTTTGTTCTGTAGTCTCATGGAAATCAGAAAATGGAAATGTTCCCACAACAGCCAAGCACCCAAGTCCTTGAACACATGACTCACTCATCCTGTGGATCACGGTGGAAGAGGGCTGTAACTTGAGCAAATAACTTTGACTTCACTCGCACCACAGCGGCAGTTACAAAAGTGCTGAAGGATAACCCTTTGATTGCTGAAGGAGTGGCGTTACCAAAGCTGTTTTGTAAGTCAAATATGAAATGACTCTGAGCAGAACCCATGCAGTTTTAATCGTTTTGAGGCAAGCTTCCTGCCAGATGGAGGCAGCATCAAGTCCACACAATATGCTGTGCCTGCTTTGTATTTAGAAGCCTCAGAGTTAAAAAACCAAACTGAAGCAAGCCACGAGAACAATGAGCTGTCTTATGCTGAAGGATAACCCTTTGATTGCTGAAGGAGTGGCGTTACCAAAGCTGTTTTGTAAGTCAAATATGAAATGAGACTGAGCAGAACCCATGCAGTTTTAATCGTTTTGAGGCAAGCTTCCTGCCAGATGGAGGCAGCATCAAGTCCACACAATATGCTGTGCCTGCTTTGTATTTAGAAGCCTCAGAGTTAAAAAACCAAACTGAACCAAGCCACGAGAACAATGAGCTGTCTTATGCCAAAGAGCAACATTTTCTCTTCCAGTCCTGCCAACCTTCCTCCCCCTGGTCTTTATTTCTTACTTGGCCACACACTCACTACTTTTTCCTTCCTCTACTGATCCTCGTTTTCTGGACATTTTTTTTCTCTCTCTTCTGTGTGCTCGCATGAGGAGGGGTGGGGATTCTTGAAAGCAGTTGGACCAGCGAGGAGCCCTGTAAGGGAGGAACACAGAGAGCTGATGTATTGTTTCACCACACAAGGTCCCTGTGTGGCTGTCAGCTTGCAGTAGGAGCTCTGGGCATGGTATGCATGTGCTGAGCATCTGGTGTTGCGAGACACACATCTGGAAAAGGGTTAGGTAGTCAGTGGAGGGCTTGGAACAGCAAGGTGAAGCAATCTGACACAGTTTTCATGAAAGGAAAGCTACCACTGACATTCCTGTTGTGTGGGTTAAGCATGTCTATGGATTATGAGTGTGTAGATTTTGTGTCTTTAAGTTATCGTTAAAGGCCTTACATGTGTCTATTTTACACAAATCTGGACATATTTACAGCTCTGCTTATTGTCACAGGCCAGCTGGCCAAAACAAGAGCACATCACTCTTGTCACAGTTGGAGGGACATCTCTGGGCGGATAGAAACAACACTCAGCCACCACATAATCCCACCCTTAGACTTTTATGGGGTTTCCCTACACTCTAGTATGTTGCTGGGTTTTAAATTCCTCTAACACACTCACACGCACACACACAATAAATTTGAGCAATAAAAATGAGGTCAGGAAGATGGATTCTTAGTCAGCACCCAGCGCGACTTCAAGTCAAATGTCCTCTATTTTTGAGGCAGGGCCAAGAATGAAAATATGAAGTTTAAAGACTGCAACACATTACAGATAGTTACACATGCATATATACATGCTGTATATCATATTATATCCTCTTAGATTAGAAATGTGACCTTGAGATCTTCTGTTTGGTGATAGGGTCTTTTCATGGCTTTAGTGCAGTCAAAGTGTGCGAGCTGCACATTTCTCTGCAGCTCTATAGCTCTAAAACGCAGCCCTAGAATGGAATGAGGGAGGTCAAAGGTGAGTATGTTGAGGGGAAATAGCTAAAGGAGGCAGGGAAAGAAAAGATTAGATCTTTTGCAGTAGTGACGAAGCACTTCGGACAACATAACACGAAACATCCGCTGCAAGTACCAGCTTTAAGTTGAAGCAGTTATTGTCATCCGTGAAGAGATTATTAATAAGTTGTTTGTTGGTGAGTTTGTGTTGCCCTGCAACAGAGTTTGTCGGTGTGAAAGTAGAGAAGAAAGTGCGTGACACAAGTCAAGAGAGAGGTATGGAGAGAAAACAGTCAGCCCCTGCACTTTTGGACATGAAACCCCAGAGTTGCTTCTGTCTCATGTTACCAGAATCTGGAGGTGGGGCGTGTTGTCAAACTAAGCCAAACTACAATAATGCACTGCCATGACTACTAAGGCAGAAATATTGCATGTTGGAAAAACATTCAAAATAAATAAAAATGTGTTCTCTTTAATAAACCTTTATAGTTGGTTCGCTACCCTACAAGGCTAGAGGACGGTGCATTAGGAAATATTACTTTCAAATGTTAGTCATAATAGCTCCACAGTTGTGGTTTGGGTGTGTACTCAACGTTCAGTGTTTAAAACAGCCCTAGGCTATCTTCACACGAAAAAACAAATGTGCGTTGCTAGAAATGTATTTTTTGCAGAACTAAAAACAGGTACCACTGTTGTCTCACTTCAGTTCAAAATGTTCTGTTAAGAAAGAAGCCGTTTAGACTTGTATTAGCAGAGGGGTACCCCCCACTTCACTCATCTGTTCTTCATGTACTGACTTGCTGGCCGTTTACATTATACTCATGTGAGTGAGCGCATCAACATTTTTAGCTATGACTGGAATGTGCAGCTTGGGATCATATCTGCCTGCACAACCGATGGAAGTGGAGTGAGAGATCAATAGCTGAAAACAGTTGATAGTGAATAGCTGTGAGACTCTGTGAAGAAAATGATCACAGTAATCTAATCAGATTCACAAAGGTGTGCATCAGTAATGTGTCAGATCACTTGCTTAATTTTCTGGGGGCAATGCATTACAACACTTGAACAACATAAATTTACCGGAGGTTTCCAGGAACTTATTAAGCCTGCTGTAGGGTGGTGACAACAAGACCAAACGTGCGGAAGGCGTTCCAAGCATCGGGCTGTTTAGATGACTCTTCTGTGCAGACAAAAAGGTCTGTTCAGGCTGAAATAGAAAGACAAGACGGGAGGGGGATAATCATCTTCTTTAAAAACTGTTATAATACTTTGTGTAAAAAAGTGGGGCAGAGTTCCTTACTACATAACAAACTGCTTTTTGGGCATGTGATATTTATCCATACACACACACAGGGCATTGCTATGGAAACATCCCTGCAAGTACCTGCCCCCTTGCTTATTATGTTGCTATAGTAGCCATCCCAGAATAGTCTTTTTTTTTTTTTTTTGACTCACTCCCTCGTGTTTGTGACTCATAGCTTGCAGTGGAAACCACAACTCGATCTGTCTCTTATTCCCCTTTTTTCCTGACATTCTCTTCTCTACCAAAGGAACAGCTTGCCATTCTGAGTCATCAGCATGTGCTCGTTCGTGCCCTGTAAGTCAGCGTGTGCATGCGAGAGAGCAGGAACTGAGGGGAATTCCAAAAAGATTACCAATAGACGAGTTACTATGGTGATAGCAAATAACAGGCAGCGTGACCCGTGTGTTGCAAGATAGTTTATCTTGAGTACTGCACATTCATGAGCTGCCAGTGATTTCTTTCTAGTGTATCTCCACATAGGTACACTCTGCTCTCAATGATTATTTGAGGTCCACTTTGTTTTGAGAAGCTGCAGCTTGTAGTTTACTTACCCACAGCGCTCTGGGGCTAGCGTAGCACAGAATTGCATACGTGGTAATACATTGCATCTGACGTAACAAATGATGCATGTGTTAATTCAGTTATGGGGAAACTTCTTAATGATGGGGTG
This sequence comes from Rhamphochromis longiceps, assembly GCF_057381845.1. Lineage (NCBI taxonomy): Eukaryota > Metazoa > Chordata > Actinopteri > Cichliformes > Cichlidae > Rhamphochromis > Rhamphochromis longiceps. The sequence continues at coordinate 35,813,558 of NC_140558.1, forward strand.
ATCAGTTTTCATTCCATAGGTTCGCTAATTTGCCAACAAGATGAAATTCAATTATCTGTGCTAATTAAATTGGTTAAATAGGTTTTTAAACAGGACTTTACCCAGTACTCAACTTGCAAAGCAATTTGAAAGGCGAGGAATTACATTCTACTTTTATTACAAGGATTTAAACTTCCCTGGCTTGAACAGTCTCAACACAGTTGAAGACAGTAGAGTGATTTTAATCTTGTTGAATTGCAGATATGTTTGGAAATAATATAAGCATTAGAATAAGCCATGTACACCGTCCTTACAGAAGTAACAGCAGGCATCATCCCAGTATTCAAATATTCCCTTACAAGTACATGGTTTGTATGTAAAAGTTCTTACCATGACAATGACAGTGTGAAGGCTAACTGCAGAGCATTATTATGAAGGTACAGCCCCCTTAGCTTTATGACAGTTTAGCATGAGCTCCCACTCACTGCTTACATTTTTGTTTCCTCATAGTACTGCTTTCATAGTATCATTTTCAACAGTAGCAGGTATCTGTTTCCTCAGCAATAGCCCTGTAAATGCATTACATATTACCTGCTCATCAAGTAACAGACAGACACATACATCTGTAGCCAGTCTGCAGCTCCACTACCATGGAACATTTAACAGCTAAGGACAAAACTTAAAAGATGAAAATTTGTGCTGTATATCCAAAGTTCAAATACAACCCCAATTCTTAAAATGTTGGGATGCTGTGTGAAATGTAAATAAAAACAGAATGCAATGACTGTCAAATCTCATAAACAAATATTTTTTTTCCACAATAATTCAAAGAAAGCTGAGACCATTACCGTTACCAAAAGTATTAGCTAATTTATGACCCCTATTTCAGTTGGGTTGGGGTTAACAAAAGACTGCAAAGGTAAGTGGCACTGCTGGAGGAATTTTTTTGCATCTAGGTTCATCGGTAAAAGGTCAGTGAGATGACCTTAGAGAGGCAGAATTTCTCCCAAATAAAGATGGGCAGAGGGTCAGCAATATGCAAAAAACTGTCCACTAAGTCTGGAACAATTTCAGAATAATGTTTATCAAAAATCATAAAGTGTTTGAAAAACTCATTTATGACAGTACGATAAGATCAGCAGAAAATGTTGTGCACAAGGCAAGGCAGAAAATCAGTACTGGATGCCTGTGATCCTCGTGCCCTTAAGCAGCAGGCATGATTCTGTCATGGAAATCAGTGAATGGGCTCAAGAATACTTCCAAAAGTTATTTTTTTCTATGCAAAGATTTCACTATCCCACCTACAAATGCAGGCTAAAGCTCTGCCATGCAAAGAAGAAGCCATAATTGAACGCAATCCCAAAACATTGCCACCTTCTCTGACCCAAAGCTCATTCAAAATGGACTGAGGTAAAGTGGAAAACTGTTTTGTGCTCAAATGAACTGAATTTAGAAATGTATTTTCGAAAACATCAACATCACATCCTCTCGACTTAAAGAAGAGAAACAGTCATCTGGCTTGTCAATCACTACTCAAAAGCCTACATCTCTGCTGGTATGGGGATACATCAGTGCCTATGGAATTGGCAGCTTGCATCTGGAAAAGGCACCATCAATGCTGAAAGTTACATACAGGTTTTAGAGCAACATATACTCCCATCCCACCAATGCAATGCTAAACTGCACACTGCAGCTAATACAAACAGCATAGCTTTATGGATGAAGAATCAGGCTGCTGAACTGTCTTGCGTGCATTTCCCAGTGACTCTGAAAAATTGGTTTATGCATGTATTACTTCTAGGCTGGACTACTGTAATTTGTCATTATCAGGATGCCCTAAAAACTCCCTGAAAAGCCCTGAGTGGATCCAAAATGCTGCAGCAAGAGTACTGACGGGACTAGAAAGAGAAGAAATATTTCTCCTGTCTTCATTGGCTCCCTGTTAAATCCAGAATTGAAGTCAAAATCCTGCTCCTCACATGCAAGGTCTTAAATAATCAGGCCCCGTCTAATCTTAATGACCTAATGGTGCCATATCACCCCATTAGAACTCTTCGCTCTGAGATTGCTTTTAAAGTTAGGCTTAAAACTTTCCTTTTTTGCTAAAGCATATAGTTATGGCTGGATCAGGTGGCCCTGAATCCTCCCTTAGTTACGCTGCAATACTTCTAGGCTGCTGGGGGATTCCCATGATGCATTGAATGCTTTCTCTTTAGTCATCTTTTTCACTCACTATGTGTTTATACATCTCTCTGTATTTAATTATTTGTTATTATTAGTCTCTGTCTCTCTTCCACAGCAAGACTTTGTCCTGTCTTCCCCTCACCCCCAACCGGTTGCGGCAGATGGCTGCTCCCCCCTGAGCCTAATTCTGCTGGAGGTTTCTTCCTGTTAAAAGGGAGGTTTTCCTTCCTACTGTCACCAAAGCACTTGCTCATAAGGGGTCATATGATTGTTGGGCTTATCTCTGTTTTCTTTGTATTTGTAATCGTTTTCTTTGTAGGCTCTTTACCTTAGAATATAAAGCACCTTGAGGCAACTGTTGTTGTGATTTGGTGCTATATAAATAAAATAGTATTTAATTGAAAACATTTGATGCATCATGAAATGAAGGGCTGCTTATCTTCCAGATGACTATGGACCGTTGTTAATAGTTACAGTGCCATGAAAAGGTATTTTCCCCCTTACCTAGTTATAATTTTTGTCATAATTAAATGTTTCAGATGATCAAACACATTTTAATATTAGACAGAGATAAACTGAGTAAATACAAAATGCTGTTTTTCATTTATTAAATGGGAAAATGCAATCCAAACCCACCTGGGCATATGTGGAAAAGTAATTGCCCCTTAAAGCTAATAACTGGTTGTGCCACCCTTGGTGCCAAGAACTGCAATGTTTGCAATAACCAGTGATGAGTCTTTCACATCACTGTGAAGGAATTTTTGCCCAATCTTCTTTGAAGGATTTTTCTCATTCAGCCAATTTTGAGGGTGTTCGATCACAAATGCCCCATTTAAGATTGTCTTTTGCCCTTCTCCCCCGTCCCTCTTCTCAGCTGTTTCTCTTTCCCTCTTTCTTTCTCCCCTTCTTTCCCCCAGTCAAGTCTGTCCCGTATTCAGTAAGTGAAAATAAAATAAACAATAAAAGGTGAATCAAATGGACCATTACGGCAAGGCTGGGATGGTCAGTTTGGTAAAGTAAATCCGTTGGGCATCTTTCTTTGCCTTTAGACAACAATTCTGATGGCAAAAGAGCCAAACGGGACAGGCCAAAAAAAAAAAAAAAGAAAAAAAAGAAAAAAAAGAAATAAAGAACATGTTAACTTAAAAAAAAAAAAAAAAAAAAAAAAAAAAAGATTAGGCAGACGCATCTATTTTTGCTGAATCTCTAAGCAAATGAGGCCTGCTGTTCTTTGGATGTTGCCCTCGGTTCTTTTGTGACTTTCTGGATGAGTCATTGATGTGCTCTTTGAGTAATTTTGGTAGGACAGCCAATCTTGGGAAGGTTAATCAGTGTTCCCAGTTTTCTGCATTTCTGCATAATGGCTCTCACAGTGATTCCCTCAAGTCCCAAAGCCTAATAAATGGCTTTGTAAGCCTTTCCAGACTGATAGATGTCAGTCCCTTGGTGATCTGTTCTCGAGTTTCCTTAGATTGTGGTGTGATGGGTGTTTTTTCCCCCCCTCAAGCTTTTAGCCAACTTCACGTTGTCAAACAGGTTCTATTGAAATGATTTCTTGATTCAGCAGGTGTGGCAGTAATCAAGCCCGGGTTTGGCAAGTGAAACTGTATTCAGCTTTTTAAAAAATATGGTTAATTCATTCTCAGTTGTGGTTATTTGCATGACATCTCATTTAACTTTTTGCTTTGGCTGATACTGAAAACACATTCTAGTGGAATTTCATAAGTTCAAAGCTTGGTAAGAAGCTAAAATTCCCAGTCTAATCACTCAGCCTGATCATTCACATTCATCTAGAGTTAAATCTGCAGCAACTCTAGCGAATCCTCCGCAGCTAAGTTTGCAGCACTTGCACCAACACATTCAAGTTAGTTTTCTCATTATATTGCATCCCACTCCTGTAAGCAGAAGGTGAGGATTCCTCTCTTTAGCTCATGTGGCAGTAGTCCACATGTTCTGTATGAGTAGCCAACTAAAAAGTGGGCAAATTCGGCTCAAGTCACTTTGCTATTCAAAACCTTACAGATAGGACATATAGTGAAATCTAGCCATAGTTATAAAGGTGCAGACCCTGTCCACCATTGTAGAGGCAAGAGGGGTGTTCAGGTTAGACATTCTCTTGCCTGCAGTGGTTTTTCTTTACTAAAGCATGAACTGTGTCTGCTCAGCATTCGCAACATACCCCCATTTGTTTCAAATTTTTCAGTTGGGTCATGCCTTAAACTAACTGTGCAGATAAATGCCTTTTTTTTTTTTTTTTTTTTTTAAATCTCTGAGAGTCATGAGTTGTATTTAGCAAAGCTAGACCCGGATAGGTCAGGTCAGGCTTTGGTCTTTGCAATAATTACTGACGTTTCAGTTTTTCAATACCAAGTAATATGAAACTGATCAAAGTTTATGTGTGGAATTCAGGTGAGGGGGCGGAGCCTGTTTTCTTTTTTCTTAATAGGGTGATATGTTTAGCTTTGATTTTTACATCTGCATAAGCCATTTATACGGAAGTTCATTCAGTCCACTATAGTGAACCTTATATAATAAAAAAAACCCCAAACAAACAAACAAAACCCTTAGCCTCTTTCTGTTATTCCAGGAAGCTTTGGTTAGGTAAATCTCTCTTGTCGTTCACATGTTGGTGATTATCGGCTTACTGTTTCCTGTCTTGCAACTTTCAGCCTTTTGCAGGCCCTCTGCTCTCTGTTGGCCAGCCCGCGCCTCCATGCAGGCTCTTTTCTCTCCTGTCTGTGCAACTCTCAGTCTTATTGTAGGCTCTCTGCTCTCTATTGGCCAACAGCGGCTCTGAGTCTTAATGCAGGCTCTTCTCTTTCCTGCATTTTGCAACCCTTTCTTGTCTCCTATCATCTTTCTGCTGCAGGTTGGCCTCCAGTGCCCCTAAGCTGGCAGCCTCTCCTCTCTGCCCTTCAATCTCTCCTGTCTCCTTTGCCAGCTCTCAGCCTTATCACTAACTCTCTGTATCTCTCCTGTCGTACCTCAGCTCTGAGCCAAATCAAAGGATCTACGTCCCTGTCTTAGCTCTAGTCTGTCCTCATGCCTTATTACAATTTCTCTCCACCCTCCTGGCCCCCGATGGCCCTCGAGTCTTGTCGCAGGCTCAATTTCTACTCTGCTGCTTCATAAATTCATATGTTCCATTCCCTATAGATCAGATCTTCCTGTCACGGCAAGAATGCGTTCTTTTCTTTGGGTATCCTGCCCTAATACCTATCACTTCTGGGATTCTGTTCTGCTGTAATTGGCCATCGAAGTCTGACAGTCAAATACCTCAAATTGTATTTTCTACATCAATAAATCATGTTCAGTTCCTTCTAATGATCTCTCCTTATTGAAATGAAGCTTATGCATTAGTTCAATAAAGAATTCAAAATTCAAATTCAAATTTTATTTGTCACACACACACACAACCATACACAGTATGACATGGGGGTGAAATGCTTGTAGCTGTACAAGAAGATCTGTAGTCACACATCTGACTGCTTCCCAGGTATTGGCAGTCAAGGTGACGGTGACATCACTGGTCTACCCCAATCATCTTTCTGCCGGCCTTCTTCAGGCCAATCAGCTTTCACTCTGCGTGCTTTAAATCTTCCTGCGCATCCATCATTCTTCCTTGCAGACGCCTTTGTGCAACACACCTCTTTCCCCATCACCCTCTTTCCCTCATCACTGAGGCTCCATTCATGCCTCCATCTCCACCACCAGCGTCTAGACTCTGGTGGGTCCTGCCCTAATCAAAATCACAGCTGGGATGGCCATTGGAGTCTAACTGGCAAATACCTCAAATTTAATTCTATACATCAATAAATCATGTTTAATTCCTTCTCATGATCTCTCTTTATTAAACTAAACTTAACAAATATTGTCATTATACTTAATTATTTTTTGCGCACAGTATAATTGCAGAGGGTGCCTATATTAATAACTTATTAAAAAAACTTTTATTCTTTAGCAGTGCAATAGAATACAATTCTTTTAGATTTAGTGGGTGTTTTCCTTAAAGAAGTTCTTACTTCAATTTGATTTGCTTTCAGAATCAAACCATAGAAAAAGATAAAACATCCTAAATAAGTAAATAAAAAGAAACTGGCAGCAGCTGTAGGAACATAAGACAGGTCAGTGTTTGTTCTAATTATTTTTGCAGTTATTTTGAACTCATCTTCTACAATAGTGCATTCATTCACCAAAAACACAAGTGGAATTTGTGGTGAATTTCTTTTGACATTCTCCACTACTGACAATGCCTCTTTGACAATGTTTATCTCACTCTGTCTTCAGCATTGGCTGGAAAAACACTCAACACAATATCGACAATGTTGCATTGTGTAAAAAAAATCTAATGAAGCTACAAAGAACTTCTATTTGCTCACTTTCTGCGTACTGACCGCCTGCTTTTGATAAGCTCTCTGAATGCAAACCAGGCTTTTAAAATACTTTTGAGCAAACTTTTCAAGCAAGCAAAACTACAGAAAGTAATCTTGTCGTCAAATAGATGCGTTGAATTTCTTTTTTTCTCATTTTTTCTGGGATTACTGCCAGGGATGGTTAGTCATTACACTGAATACTCCATCCATCCATCCATCCATCCATCCATCCATCCATCCATCCATCTTCGTCCACTTATTTAACAGAAGTTTGAAAAAATCATAACAGAAGCATTTTGACAATGTCTCTAGAAATAAAAAGCAGCAAACATTGAGTTATATTCTTAAATGTGCTCTGGAATAGACATTTATCATATCTTGAAAATCATCTCAATACCTACAAACAAGATACTTACAGTACACTGCTGGCATGGTCTGAATCTAAGATCATAGTTTCCTTCAATATTTGTGATTTATTTTTTACAGATATACTATAAAATCTTTCTCTTTTTCCATCGTATACTACATTTTATTTGCAGCTTTCAAAGCCATTATACCATCCATTCAAATCAAATCAAATCAAAATTTATTTATATAGCACATATTAAAACAACAGTGTTGACCATAGTGCTTCACAGTCAGTAAAAACACGAGACAATTAAAACAAACAATAAAACAGGACAACAAACAATAGGTAACAACACAATAACCTAAAACAGCCAACTAGTTAGAATCAAAAGCCAAAGTAAAAAGATAAGTTTTAAGACGTGATTTAAAAGACTGGATAGACATTTAGAAAAAAAAAAAAAAAAAAAAAAAAGACTGGATAGACTCGGCAGTACGAATATGTACAGGGAGGTTATTCCAGAATCTGGGTGCCACGGTTGCAAAGGCCCGGTCTCCTCTCGACTTCATTCGAGACCTAGGTTGTGCATGGAGCATGTGATTGGATGATCTAAGTGCTCTGTTGGGATTGTATAAGTGGAGTAGTTCAGAGAGATAGGCGGGCGCTAAATTATTTAGAATTTTAAAAGTGAACAAAAGAATTTTAAAATCTATGCAATATTTAACAGGGAGCCAATGTAGTTTGGCTAAAATTGGAGTTATGTGTTCATTCAGTTTAAAAACCTGATATGTGGTTGGAAATCATTGATTGAGATCAGTCCATTGTGTATGATTAAGCCTGTGTTGCACAATCAGGTGTTCTACTCACACCTTCTTACCTATAGGCAGGTCCAAACAGCTGCTGAAAGAAATTTGATAGATTAAAAGTTATTTTGTCTGGTTGTTATGTTACTTTTATTCAGTCATATCACAAGTTACAGTTAGGCCAGTGGCATGTGACTTCCCTTATCCTGCGGGAGAAATTATTCATAACACGCACACAAACAATCACACGCAGACACACACACATACGCACACAAGCACACACACATTTATTCAACCGTCCATCCCAATCTAATCCTCTGATTTTACTCCTCTCTGCAGTCTGAGCTGCCCATGTTTTCATTGTAGTCATGGGCTGTGACTCATCGTGCGTCTGAGCCAAGCTATTTGCGCTGGTTCACACTGGCTGACACACCTAGAGCCAGGAAACACACCCATTCCCACATATCCTTGTATTCAAGTGAGTGATCTGCAACAAAACAGTGATACACAGAGGACATTGACTTTGCAAGAGCATGGAAGATATTTAGCACATTTCACAATTATCCAGTTTGAACAGTCCACATTTGAGTTGTCCCAGAGCTAACTGACTGCTCTGCTTATCTTTGTCTCCCTCTGACCTGCTGCAGTGAGTTCATTTAGAATAAAAGCAGATATATTTATAAGAAATTTATATGTGAACACCTGTATTATAGATAAACGTCATGAGTATCTGAAAAAATAACCAATGATATGATTTACTGATGAGTTATTAAATAACTGTAAACATTTAACTCCTACTGAAAAGTTTGTGAGCAGTGCATCGTTTTTGACAGGAGTAATCCTGATTGCTAGCAGACACATAACAGGAGTTGTCTGTCTGGAATCAGCATTTTCTGGTAGCTAAGACTGTTCTTTAAAGGCCACACCCCGTTGGCAAGAAAGGGAATCAAATAGGCGCTGTACTTCGAAAGTGGGTGAAATCTTATTCTGTTCAAGTTAAAACGTTAAATTCTGTGGAAAATACTATAAGCACTAGATGATTGCTTTAGTAGTTGTGCACTCATACACACAGTATACTTTAAACACTAAAGTAACGTTTTTCTTTTTGAAACTTTTGAAAAAAACTCTTTTGAAACTTCCCCTGAACATTTTTAAACACTGTTCCATCCCAAAGAGTAAAGCTTTACCCCACTTTATACACAGTTCTTTAGGATCTCTGCATGTCTTGCACATGTTTGGTGTTATTTCTCCACTTTTATCTCAGTGTGCTCACAATTACAGACATCTACACACGTCTGCGCACAAACAGCGGGCCTTCTTTTTTGTGGGAGAGCTGCACCCTGTTTTCGCAACAAAACAAAATCTGAGATCTCCTGACTCAAAGTTTCTAGTGTAGTAACATTAAAATATGCGTGTGTGCGCGCACAAGCACAAGCGTGTGAGTACCACTCCCCGGTTCACTCCCAACAAAAACAACACAGTAACTTCCTCTGTATGTAATCTATTCCTTGCATGTTGCCTTCATCTCGCTGAGTATGGGTGTGGCATATTGAGAAGGACACTGCAGGAATTTCAAAGACACTAGACACTGTTGTGAGAAGGGGAGACGCACATGTGTACACTTAAAACACACATGTGCATCCACAACCCACATATGAATTCTATTTTCAAAACTGGATGCACACATATACTCCCCCTAAAAAACCCAAACAAAAAATCCCATCCATCCATTTTCTTCCGCTTATCTGGGGCGGGGTCACGGGGGCAGCAGCCCAAGCAGAGAAACCCAGACTTCCCTCTCCCCAGCCACCTCCTCCAGCTTGTCCGTGGAAACAGCAAGGTGTTCCCAGGCTAGCCGAGAGATATAATCTCTCCAGCGTGTCCTGGGTCTGCCCTGGGGCCTCCTCCCTGCCTCCTGTCCTCCGTGAATCGCTACCTTATCGTGGTGGAGGGGTTTGTGTGTCCCAGGGATCACAGGGGCTATGTTGTCTGGGGGCTTTTGCCCCCTGGTAGGGTCTCCCATGACAAATTGGTCCTGGGTGAGGGACAAGACAAAGAGCGATTCAGAGGGAGCAGTTCACCCTCCCTGCCCTGGAGCCAGGCCTGGGGAGGGTACCCGAGGGCGAGCGTCTGGTGGCCGGGCCTTAGTCCATGGGGCCCGGCCGGGCACAGCCCGAAAAAGGGACATGGACTCATCTTCCTGCAGGCCCAACACCCGCAGGAGGCACCGTAGCCGTGTGGCGGCCAGGAGTTGAGGTCCTGACGGAGGTCCCCAGCTACCAAGACTGGCAAAAAATCCACAACCCTCCAAAATTACTGTTACTGATAAAAGCATGTGGCACAAAATATCCATAGCTATATACAGCTATGCTAGATGGTAAAAGCAGCCAAGAGTAATAAGATAAGATAAGATAAAATAACCTTTATTAGTCTCACACGTGGGAAATTTGTTTTGTCTAGCAGAAAGTGAACAGTGCAAAGTTATATATAGTTGTATATAAAATTAGAGAACACTGGAATACAATAAGAATAAGATACTGTACACAACTGTACAGAATAGAATAGAATGGAATAGAATAAAATACTATATACAATAGAATGAAATGAAATAAAATTATATATACAATAGGATAAAAATAAAAATAATGGATAAGTGATGGTAAAGGTTAGCTTGTGGTGAGCTACAAGAAACCAGCACATAAGTTATAAATTCTGCTCTGCTAAACACTGTAGTAACAGCTTTCACACTTGCATTAGTAGCGTTAGGAACGCCCAAATAAACACTTTTCGAAACATGTCCTTGAGGGGAGTACTTAAGTTCATTTAACAAAGCTGCTGGTGTACACTGGGAACAAAAATGGATGGGAATACCTTTTTTTAAAACATAGTGTTAGTCATGGCTTATCAGATGTTCTCATCTATAAGCCTGTTGGTGACACAGCCATACCCATAATCCCAGTATGATTTGTCAGAGGAACCGCCCAGTGACTCTCGTAACAAGCTATCATGCCATCGCTTTGCGTGTCTGCATACCACATTGAAACATTTCATAGCTATGATCATTTAGAATGTTTTGGTTTTAATTCATAACGTTCAGTGTTTGGCTTTGCAGTACTTTTAACACAGTGGGATGTAAAAGAAGTACTCTGACATTAATCTAGGACTTTAAGCTTAACATTAGCAGTTTCACTCTAAAAATAAACTTTCATGTGACACACTCAACATACAGCACACAGACAATTACAGCAATGACTACTGCAACTACAGTTTTCAGCGTATGAAAGTGAGCTAAAAACAACAACAACCTGTGTAAAGCACAGTGAAAATGTGGAATACATTTTAATGTCCAAATTAGATGCAAAAATTATTTAATATAAATTATATTGCTACTGCAGTTCACTAGCACAGGGTGGGCCCCATTAAAGCGACAGACTTCTGTAAATCCTGTCTTGTAAATAGACACCTTGCCTTTTGTGTTTAACTAAAGGCCGTCCTCCCGAACCATTTTGGTAATGATAGCTTTGTGTCAGTTTATGTGCGGCAGTGTAAATGTTTTAATAACATGTTGATGTCATTGTCTGTCATGATAACCATTTTGTGGAGTGCATCTCTTCTTCTCTGTGTACTTCATTGTTATACTGTAGAACAAAAACTGAAGTGGGCAAAAAGCTGTTTTAAACAGAAAAATCATGATAAAAACAGTACAAGTTTCTTGCCTGAATAATTTGTTACATAGTGCTGATTACATTCGGATAACAAGAGTTTGAAAACCTGACATTTAAGTGTTGAAAGTTCTTTTTTTCAAGCAGAGCTCACTTTTCCTGTTGCATGTCTTTGCAACCATCTTTGTGAAGCAGTGGGTGGTCCCATGAACACTAAGGACCACTCCCCGTACACGGGTCCCCTCCCCTGGATTCCCCTCCCTCTGCTAACCAGGAGCCCAGCCCAGCTCCCTGTCCAACCACTCTGCTCAGCCCAGACTAGCAGCCACTCAGAAAAAAAGAGGTTAAAATCAACTCAGAACGGTGGAGGGAGGGAGAGAGAGGGGGCAGAAAACGCCCTGGAAATCTGGTTGATCAAGAAATCGAAAAAGACTGACAGAGTCCTAGCAGACTGCGAAGGCGTGACAGTGTGAAAGTGTTTTTCTTGGAGTGAGGAGAAGTGGAGAAGTTTTCAAGGATGCTCAAGCAGGCGTGAGGCTTCTAGGGCGCTAAGGCTGCGCACAGGTAAAGCTGCACACTTTTTTATTTTCTTTAATTGAAGTTAAAAGTTTTTTTTTAAACTGTTCTTTCGGTTTCTGAACTTTAACAACTCTGCTGCAAGACAACAAATCAGTCGTTCCAACTTGGCCAGAGTTTAAATAACTAACTTGCAAAGGCGTCACAGTTATCTGTCCAGCATTCTTGTTCATAGCACCAGGCACTTGCAGTGAGCGTGTTTATCATTGTAAGATTATTATGAGTTGTTTTATATGACTAGAAAACTTGTCTCCAGAGTTTTTCAAGGACTTTTTATTTTCCCCTAAGGGAATGTTTTTGCATAGGAGCATCTTGCCTAAACAGTGTTATTTGTTTTCATTGTAAATATGTAGAGTGGCAGTAACTTTGTGTGAAAACATTCATACATGATAAATATTTAATTAAAATAGAGCAGGACAGGAGATGAGGGTGTGGGTACACACCCACCACATGAATGCAGACTAGATTGAAGTTGTGCAGTTTACTAAGATGCATATAAGTCATTCATGGCTATATACTTTATTGCCTTTAGATGATTTTGATCCTTCTTAGAGATAACAAATAAGAATAGCTACATTTGTGTAGTTATTTCACCTTTGTGCAGTGTGGATGTGTAGATGTACTTTGCATAGTGAGTGGGACTTTTTCTTTTGTACAGGACCTCAATAACCCACATTTTAAAGTTATATCAAAGAGGTGCCGAAATGATTGTTGACAGTGTTGATGTTATCGCTCAGATGTCTCTCTTATCTAATCCAATGTCGTTTGCCAAGAAATGGAAGTTTAAAAAGTTACTACTACTTCCCTATGAGAGTGTACAGCAACAACTTTGGGTGTGGATCCCCCCTCTCTCCTCCCCCTTCTTTTTTTCTCTCCCTCCCTTTTTGTTTGCTGTCTCCTCACAGTGGCACACCCTTTAGTGCCAGTGAAAAAAAGGAAAACCATCCACGCTACAGACAGTTTTTTGCAGCGGGTCTCAGCAAATTACATTTAAATGTCCTTTGTGGGATACTAAGGGTGTGCTGGCGAAGACAGAAAAGTCATGATTATGGCTTTTTCTATGTCTTTTCACTGGATTCACTGTGTTGTTGGTTGGTGGTCTCTCTCTCTCTCTCTCTCTCTCTCTCTCTCTCTCTCTCTCTCTATATATATATATATATATATATATATATATATATATATATATATAGAGAGAGAGATACAAAAAGTATTATATTTTTAAATGCAAACTGCTTCCGTTTATTGGCTAAATATGTATCAGCTTTTGAACAAAACCTTTTTGGTTTGTGTTGCGCAACATGAAGTTGAAAACTTTCACTGCTGCTTGGCTCTGAGGCATATATGCATTTCATGACTTACTTTTTAAGGTCTTGAGCAGAGAAAGATTTGTCTTTGTCTATTTTACCATGGGTCTCTCAACCTGGGCTCCTGGCCAGGGTGTGCAGGGGGAGAAGAAGGGAGGAAGACAGGGAAAGAGAGTCATGGAGTGAGTTGGTGAGGGGGGGATGGGCGGGGCAGGGGGTTGAGGAGGGGAGTAATGGAATGTAGTGGTTTGGAAAGACAAGCTAATTGAAACCAGGTTTGAGGCAGAGCAGGGGGAAGAGCTGAGACTTTGCACGTTTGGGGAAAAGAAAAAGAGGCATTTCTGAAACCCTAAAGTCAGGGGATTATTTTCTTTCCCATAATATATTTAAAGCCTAAAATGGCATCATTTCAGCTGTGGTTTAAAGTAGAATCACTGCATGTAGTGCTGCCTATATTTTATGTGAAGTGGGTGTATAAGTTGAGAATCAGGAGTTCAGAAAGATCCTTTGTTTAATCTCACTTGGAAGTCAAATTTCATTGTGCTGTTGCGTGTCCTCTGCAGCTCCCTCCTGCCACACCCAAAAGTCACTTTAGAGGAGGGTTAGCGAGAGCTGATTTTTGCCCTGCTCTGCGTAGTCTTTTCTACAACGTGCACTTAACTCACACTGGGTGACCCACAGCTGTACATGTGTGGCATTTCTCAAATTGCTCTAGTCAAGGTGATTGATTATAACACAGGCTGCTTAAAGGGCCAAATGTAGTGATTGTCATTTAATCGGCATTATGTTTAGCGTTTTTAGCTTTACTTGGTGATAATACGGTGTGAATAACCAAACTAAACACGATATTTCAGGTGTAGAGTTTTGCTTCAAGAGAGGGTGTGGACCTTAAACATAATAAATTTGAAGCGTGATTTATATTTCAGCTGCTCAAACATTCAGAGCTGCTCCTAACCGCCCCAAAGCTGAAATGCTCGTCAGTTAACAGGGCCTCATCTTGGCCTGGGGTGGATACTGTTTGTCTAAATACTTGCTCTGTCTACCAGTGCAGCAGTACAGAGGGTACATTATTTTGTCACCTAGCAATGTAGGTCACTTGGAATTCCAAAAAGCACACCTTGAAATTTTAAAGCTTCATTGATCACATTTTTCTTTTTCTTTCACTCCGATGTTGCGGCTCTTCTCACCCATGTGACAACCAGCGTCGTTAGTAGGAAGAACTGGAAGAAGAGCATGCCGCATGACAGTTTGGAGCCTTGACAGTGTTGAGATGCTTATCGCAGTTCTCTGCCAGCGCAACTGCGTATTCTCGCAGTGTTGACTGACAGCACAGGCGCGAGGAATGGTGTTACTCATATGTTCCAGTATAAAATGCAAGGAAACTGGTCTCTGGCATGCTTCCTCTGCTATTTCCTCATGGGTTTGTTGAGCGGGTGGTTGAAGAGGTGGGGCGGGGGGTGTTCAGTAAGCTGAAAGAAAGCGTGGTGGTTTCGAACAAACTATAGCGTATCCTTTTCACACTTGGCTTTCATTACGAAACCAAGCATTCCGGACGACTCCGTAGACGCACACCCTGGATATTGGTTGGATAAAACAATGCAAAATGTATAGAGTGAGAAGATTTTCAATGAGCAACATTTTTCTTCCCTAAAGTTGCAAATAAAAATTTAACCATAGTGTGCAATTTCAGAACGTCTTTCTAGGCAATCCACCCAGCAGCCACGCCCTTCTCACTCACCCACTGCTGGAATGTTTCAGTGTGTACTCAGTATTCTCTGTGGAGCGCCTATCATTAGCTTGTCTTGTTTTTGAGAAACAGTTATTTTAAATTTGCGATGAAATAGTCACAATAAGTCACAAATAATTCTGTGGCAACCACGCACCTGCATGCAATTCAGACTATTTCACTGTAGATTTTAGCAATGTGGGACCTTCCCAAGCATGGAGCTCAAAAAGGGCGTGAATCATTTCTGTCTGATAAAGCAAGAACTCGCACCAGTACTCCTCCAAACATCTCCTATATAAAAATATCAAAAGCCATCTGTTACTAAGCACTACTTGGAGATACATGCCCTAAATGTCAGGGCAACCATGCTTGGAATGTAAACTGAGAAATACATTCAACATGGTTTTTCTTTATCTGGCACAAGATATTCGAGGATGGAACTCTCGTGTGGTCTAAATAGAAGTGTGAATTGAAAGTACAATCCTGATGCTCTGTTTATGCTTCAGGTTCTTACAGCAAAGGAAGTCTCACATCTATATATACATTCTGCTGCTATGGTTGCCACCTAACTCCTACTCATAACCTTGTCCCCTGTTCCGTGAATGGACTTGTATTTGCTCTCATTCAAGCAGCAGCTGAATATATTGCCATGTTAAACTAAGCGTGGCAATTTTTTGGCGTGACCTGTTTAATGTGTCAGTAAGCCTCTTGTGATGTTCTTTTTATATGGCTGATCTGTTCAAACTTGGCGCTTCTCTTTGGTCTAACTTGTTATGCCAGTTCAAAATTTACATCCTAGCTGCTTGATAGTCATGCCACTGAAACTATTGTTGGGCATTAGCCCAGGATCACTTCTCATTTAATAGCAGAACAGATCTTAAAAAATAGTTTGAATAAGCTTTTTTTTTTCAAATCAAATCAAGTTTTTTGTCTATAGCACAGTGTTACATATACAATCTCAAAGGCAGTTCTTGGTGTAATAATAGGAATGCAAAAAATAGGAATGCAAAGGAACAGGATCTCTAAAAAACCTGTAAGAACCCTCGAGAGAGGAAATTAAAACTGAGGTCTTAAATGTCTTGGTGTGTAATAGAGAACAAGCAGTTATGACAGAACTGTGCAGAGCTTAAAAAGTATGTGAAAATCAAGGCAAAGCTGAAGTATGCTTCAAATGCAACCCCTCATTTCTGATTTTTTAAGAGCAAGAGAGGAGGATTTTAAGAGTTTCTTCAATTTTTCCATTTGGTGCATGACTCCTGCCAAAGTCACAATGGCTTAATCAGAAGCAGGCCAAGTTAGCGTCAGTGGGCAGGCTTTAGTCTTATGTTGGACTTGTGGTTTGCTTCAGGGCTATGTGGACTATGGAGTGCAGAAAACAACCAATTATTTTGACTCTCGTTCCTTTTATACACGTCACACGTGCACGTCCTATCTGCTTTTGTGAAGGAACATTGAAGGCCAGATACTGCTGTCTTCTTTGGTATTTCTTCGCTTTTGCTGTGTCTAAATACAATGCAGCAGGGGGGGAAAGAGAGTCTGTTTTGTTTTGACAACAAGACTGATTAGGTCACTGGTCTTCTCTCCGTATCTGCCTTGCTGTACTGAGGTCTTTTTATCTGCTCATAATCAAATTTTATCAGAGCTCCACTCTGTGTGATACACTCTGAAATTGAGCCTTAATCATTGTCACATTGCTCCTCTTTTCTCATTACTAAATTGATTGGATTTGGCAATCAAATTGGTAGACGGACTAAAGCTGCTTTGATCAGTTTCCAGAATGTATTGACCTACTTAAGCACAAAGTATGAAAGTTAACAGTCCAGGTTTGGAGGCATGTCTCTTTTTAAGTGATGGGGTGATGAGCTGGCTGCTGTTTACTGCGTCAGTGAAGCGCATGTTAAGCCAAAAGACACCAATGTAACCTCTCAATGCACATTTGACACACGTCTTAGGGTGCCATCACAGATGCACTGCTGACTTAACGTTGCATTTTTGCTTGTTTGAGTGGAACCTGGAGGTTGGGGGTGTGTGGTGGACTCATTGCAGGTGGGTGGGCACTCCAGCTGTGTGCGGGGTGGGCAGCACAAAATAAAGCTAGAGTTAGTGTCAGAAGGAGGACATTTCTTTGGAGTTAGTCACTGTAGAAGAGGTTGGGCTTTCTTCCAGCTGGCCTGAGGGCTCTATCAAGGAATGTGTGACTGGAGGCCTGGGTGGGGCTGTGCACTGTGCTACTCCCTCTGCAAGTAAAGCTGAGAGGCAAAGCGACACGATCTGTGTCGTGGACTGTGGTATGGTACTTCTGGGCACTGCGTGTTTTTATTTGCTTCCTTCACTGTTTGTTGACCACATTTTATCTTCCAGAAATACCTGCAGATGTGCTATGTGTGTGTGGTCTTACCAAGACACTGAGTAAAGAGGGTGGGGCAAACTGTCTCATATATTTTGATTTTGTTAAATCCGATATGCCTATTTCGTCATTTTCTATCATGACGTTGTAGCACAACACCTAAAAGCTTACACATATAATAACTTTATCACTAAGGCAAACACAGTGTCACATTTTCTTTAGTCTACCTTGTTGTATTCTGTGACATAACAGTCCGAATCAGTAACAGGGGCATGAGTATACACAGCTGCTGTGGTGCAAGTCTCACTTCACACATGTAATGCGAACCCATTACTGGCTGGTATTTTATCTCAGCTATGTATTCTATTGGTGCAACAGAAAACAGGCCAAACTTTACTACGTTTTTTAAACTTTGCATCACTGTTAGGGGCTTTGTTACATTGCACAGGTATTAAAATCTGACTGTTCCATCTCACAAATATAGTAATGAGCAGTTTAGGTTATTGAACATAAAATGTTGGGAAGGGGGAAGTTAATGATGGGGTTGAAGAAGAATTTTCCTGAAGGGCATGTTCCCACTGGTGCTGCATGTCTCTGCGCACATCAAGTCTGGTTCTGTTTGTACTGAGACTGACAAAAAGAGGGCTTTGTTTCACAATAACACAATAATTGGCATAAGACCTGTAAGATGTTGGGCTAGTTACAGCACGTGTCTCACATTTTCAGCTTTGCCTTGATTTTCACAAACACAAGACTGACTTAGTGTAAAGAATGATGCTCAGAATTTAAATGATAGATTCAATTTAGGCAACAAACTTTGCTGCTATATTTGCTATTATTGCTTCGCATTTCTGCCTTTCTGTTGTGGTTTGATATTTTTACAGTCTTCCATGAAGCAGTGAAACTAAGGCAGATCAATGCATTAGCATTTTTAATAGTATACTTCCTCTCTGAATTCCTCTATAGCCAAATTTTCTTCATTTTTAATCAATTTCTAGCAAACCTACTTGTTGTAGTTTGGCTAGTTTAGAGACAAACAAGTGGTTAAATTGATTTAAAAAGACATATTTCCTTACCAGTGTCAACACTGCTTCCAGCTACTTGTTGGTTAATTATTAAAGCCTCTTAAGGTGATGATTGATCAGCATCAGTAGTCTACTACATTAGACTACTTTATAAACGTATCTAAAAAGAAGTAAAGGAATGAATACCTGTGATTAAGTCTAGTCATGAAAGTAAAAAGTGCAGGGGCTTTTTTGTAAATATTTTCTTATGCATAAGTATGGTAAGCTTGTAAGCTTCTAAAGTGAATCCCCACTTTTTCAGTTCTGCCTTTCCCATCTCTTAATGTGTAGGCTAACATTCTATAGCACAGCTAAATTTCATCACTTAGTACTGAATCCTACCACAGCATTTGACTTTATCATTCATATGGAGATGCACCTCGTAACATAGCAGGGACTTCTATGTGGAAAAGACATGCATAGCTTTTTGTCATCTGTCAAGCATGTGACTGAAACTCAACTTTACATAGCAACATGGAATGTTATTGCAAAAGAGAGCAGCAAAGGTTTCTTTGCTGTCTTAGCAATACTTAATCTGTGTACAAATCATACTAATTGTGTTTTTTTTTCTCAACAGAAGTCAAGAATACAAGAACAGAAGCAATAAACTGAAGCTCCTTGGCTTTGCTTGAGCAATCCAAGGTAAGTGAGTGCCCTTAAGTATATTGGAAACGATACAAAGAAAATCTATGATAGACTACATAACCATCACTTTGCTCAAACACTAACTAGTCAGTGTTACCACAGAGCAGCATCTATTTTATGGTCAGACTGCAAACCGCTTTTGGAATGTTTGCTGCAAAGCCTCCAACGTAACTGGAAGGTCATGCCGCCGTCATTCAGCTGTGAAAGGCCTGCCTTGTGGAAACCTGATACCTGGGTGCTTCTGCTCCATGTGTCTCCTTTTGGTATCCCGTCCCTCCTCCCAAAGTGACCACCTGCTTCACTCAAGTCCCTTTTCCCTTCTTGAGAAACGACCATGTCAAGAGCCCGCCAAAGATAATTTACTTCTTTTGTGTGTAGGGAAAAACTAGCAGTACTTTGACTGATTAGTGTTAAATCTGTAGGCCAATGATACTGTATAAATGATCCATATCCAGAAATGCTCTGTGGTTGCATTCGAGGTAACAGAAGCTTTTGTTTGTCTGGCTGGCTGCTCATATCCCCTTCTGGACAGACATACCAAGCCATAATAAAACATGACAGACAAGCCCGTTGATCTACCTTCGTATTTGGCATTGGATCAGCGGTACTCAGGCACGTTATAGAAATGAAAGAGAAAGAATACAGAGCTGAATGACTGTCATGTACTGTCAACTCCTGGAGTCCCAGACCATTTGCTATGATTTCAAGAACAAGGGCTCATTCATTTGGCATATGTTTATAATCATAAGGTCTTTTTGGGTTAATTGTTAATTTTCCTAATTTAGTTTATACTTAATTACACTACTTTCTAAGTTTATCTTAAAATAAGCAAAGAAATTAATAATTGTGATTAAGTTGAGTAATGACAGTAAAAAGTGCAGGGACTTTTTGCAAATATTCTCTTATGCATATCTCTGAACTTGTAAGCTTCTGAGGAGAATCCCCACTTTTTCAGTTCTGCTTGGATGCCTTTCTTTAATGTTCTATAACATAGCTTGACAACACCCCCCCCCCCCCCCTTTTTAATTGCCTCACTTTAATTTTTTTTAACATACTCTTTTCCTTATATCTCTTTCTGTGTGTTTCAAATTCCCCCTTGATTTCTGTTGCATGCCTCAGCTTCCCCCCACAGCTTGCTGCCAGAAATATGTCAGAACGTCTAGGACACAATGGCCCAAATAGTTCAAACATGGTAAGCCTGTGTGCTAGGCCAAAATCAAAATATTTATCAAAACTATATGATTATGCTTGAAAATAAACCTTTGAAGGGATAAAGGGATAGTTGTGTCCCACGATTATGCGTATGAATGTGGATGCATTCTTAACTTCCCACCCTGTTTTTATAAACCCAATAATATTTCTTATGCTTTTCCCCTGTGAACATTTTTTCTGAACAATTATCTCATCTAGCAGTAATCTGTACAATGCCAATAAGACTAGCAAAAGAGAAAAACAAGATCATGTGAAAGGTTTGTCAGTTATTTGGGTCTGTTTTTATTGACTGGATTAGGACAGGATATATTCGGGCAAAATGAGCTGTGTTCGAGCCCATGGGGAAGACAAATTCCCTTTGATTTCTCCCAAATGCTGTGAGTGTGGGATCTGAAGGACACTTTAAAGATTTTGTAAATGGCTGCATCAGTTGGCCTGATTTGAATTTGCTCTACCCAAGATAATTAAATAAAGCTGTGTTTTTTGGTACTGTTTTTTTTTTTACCCCTTCAGTTTTCACACATTTCAACTATAACTGATGCATATAATGTTGCAGCTTGAGGTCTTGATAGATTCGTGTTTCAAGGTACTATGAGGCCATGCGGAAAAGCACAATGTGATAGAAAGAAGGGAGGAGGACAGATGAAGCAACAAAGTGAAGATCAGGTTTTATATACCTGCAAGCGGCTGGAATCACCTTTGGAATGAGCATTATCCTATTCTCCGGCATAATCATGCTCAGTGGCTAAATGCTATTTTTTCAAAGAATTTTAATTTTACCTCAAAGCATTGCATGCTTTCTTCAGTATTCCCAACCATGCAGATCCAGTCTATTTATTGACTTGTGTTAATTTGCAGAGGGCTTGTTATGTGACCTAGGACTGGCATCAACAGACTACAAATAACTGAGACAATAGTTCATATTACACAGAACTGTATGCACCACCTAGATCTGCAGTCTTAATTTGGACATTGCAGGAAACACCAGAACTGTTTTCTTCTAACGATCTCATTTGTTTGAAACACTGCATTTTAGCTGCATGGCAGGAGTGGCATATGGCTGCTGAATAAGTGATGCATATTACAAAACCTCTTAAAACTGTTGCTTCTTTAGCTTCGTCTCAGGTTCCTCTTGTTTCCAGCAACTTGTTATCTTGCATAACAGAGAGGCAGTATCAGTGAATGAGGAAGGGATTCGTGGCCTGTGTGGTAACTGTGTTCTTGACTGTGGTGTAAAATTATATTAATTTTTCTGCTAATATTATTATTTCTAGCACATTGACATTAACATTAAAATACATATATTTGTAAGGTCAGACAAGATTATCAGTCTTATTTTTTTTCCAAGTTATTATTCCTTAAATCTTTGTTTTTAATCATAATCACAATAAACACAGGAAACTAATCACCAAAGTGACTCATATCCTGTTTCATTCATCACAACTATGAATAGGCTTTTGCCATTTTCTGTTGGCCGATAGAACCTTTGTTAAATCCTCCTCAATGGTTACAGTAGGCATTTGTAGTGATTGTCTCACTGAAATGACTGTGGTACTAGAGCTTTGCTACTGTCTTGTGGTGCAACATCATTAATCAAAAAGTACTTCCAATAGTGTTGTCACCAATCACATTACATTCTCTCGAATTTAAAAAAAACAAACAACAACATAAAAATCCCTTTCTATTGGTAGAGACACATCATCGTGGAACAGCTTTGTATATTTCGAGGAGTGGGTGGTGGAGAGCTTGGTACTAACAAAACAATAGGTTCTGTGTTCCAAAAAGGAGAGTGGGTATTACCAGTCAGCATGTTTGTGGACACATGTCTAGTAATGTTGTCAACAAACTTTATCATTGATGTGATGATCTTTTTACATTGCAAACAGCGATAGTGACAGTTGTTGAAAAGCTAAGCATGAATTTCAGTTGGCCTAATTTAAAGTGATATAAATATGGTAAATTTGGTAATTATTTGAAGGTATAATGTATACCTTATGTACTCTGATGGCCTCACCCAACCTAATGTGTGCTACTACAGCGTAAAGAGGTAGATCATTGTCATCAGCTTTGTAAAAACTTTCAGCTGTAGTGATAAAAAAATTAATAACAAATCTATGGTTAATTGCTGAAAAGGAATTCATAGCTCTTGTTATTGAACAGAACTACAAGCTTAATGTGGGATCCTATACAAGGGTGCAACTGTTTTCCTATTAGATTAGTGTTTGTGGTTGTACATCTGTATTAGAGTAGTAACTCTTTTAGGTGATGTATTTGTTACCATACATTTCTCCACCTTGGTGTGTTTTTGGTTTTTTTCTTTAAATAAAGTACCTGTGACCCTCACTTTTGTTTCTATTGATGTTTGAGTTGATCTGTACGCAGGGGATTTGGCTGTTTCCTCAGGGCAGGGAGTGGTCTGACTTCAACCAAGTTTCCAAAACGTAGTGCATCCTGGAGGGAAGGGAAGGCACTTATAGTTAGATAGGCTATATTGTCTGAAGGAGTTTTAACACCATCTAGTGTTCACTTTTGGGTCTTTTAACCCAGGCTCCTTACAAAGTGGGATGTGGATAGAATTTGTTCAAAGTCTGTCTTTTGTTTTTGCAGGAAAACAAAGAGAATTTGTGCTACAACGAGGCTTGAATTGAAGAAAACAAAAACAAGGTATTTTAGGAATTTAAGGTTTAAGACTAGTATTCCATATTTTATGCTGTAAAGAGTTTTTGCCAACTAACTATGATTTTTTTCTGTTGAACCTGCTATTTTTATGGCTATGTTTACAGATGGCTGACGAAGAGGAGACAAGGGAGGTACTCTTTCCAGATTGGGAAGGTGCTGACAAAACTGGCATGACCATTGAACAGACAAGTGGAGGACAGCTCTTTGTTAAGGAGGTGAAAGGAGAGTCACCAGCAGCACGGTCTGGAAAAGTATATGAAGGTAACAAATTCAGTTTTTGTTCAAATATGTAGCTTTCACCAAATGTTTAGTAAGATGTGCACGCTGACTTTTGCTCTTTTGTTTTTTTGTGCTGCTTCCACTTAAATCATAGGTGACCAAATTGTGGGTGCCACTATCTACTTTGAAAATATGAGTTCTGAAGAAACAGCAGAGCTACTAAAGACACTGAACAAACACAAGGTTGGACTGAAACTACAAAACAAAGGAGACAAATCCCCTTACTACTCACCGCTGAGCACACCATGTCGTTCACCAGTCAGCACCCTTACATGGGAAGGAAAGACCCGCTTTGGAGATTCCAGTCCAGATATCATTCTTGTAAGTTCTTTTTAAAAAACAAAAAAGGGAAAAAAGCCCCCCAAACAAACGAAAGAAAAACCAACTACATTATCACTCATATGTCTGCAGGAAAGCTAGTGGACTAAAACAGGGTGTGCTGTAACACTTGCATGTTTGTGTCATTCAATCAACAGAGTGGGGATGATGAAGATTATAAGCGAATATACACAAGAAAGATAAAACCAAGGCTGAAATCTGAAGACCTTGCAGAGGGAGTGGATGTTCGCACGGAGCGGCACAGCAGCACAAGCAGCGATGGCAGCACAATTACTACCATCACTCGTCGTATCACTACTTACACAGTAGATATGCCAAGTGGCATAAGTGAGCAACTTGAACTTTCAAGCCCAGACGTCAAAGGGCTAAGGCACGAATCTGGAGATGGATCTTCTCATATCAGAATCTCACATGGCAGCCCTTCAGGTAAAATGGGAGCAGAAGAAGGTGTTTTTGAGTCAGGCGACATAACTTACACTGGGCCAAATATCACTTCCACTGTGACACGCTGGGGCAATGGTGGGGTTCAAACTACAACGCATATAGGAGAGGAAAAAGAAAGAAGTGATCTTAGATTTAAGGTTCCTAGCTTTGGAGTAACAGGTAGTAAATGCCATGAAGGCACTGAAACTTCAAGAGGGAGTAGTGAGCAAGGAGATGAAAGTGTTCAGGATTCAGAAATGACTGTGACACTAAGAGACAACAAAAACACTGCTGGCAGCCATGTTACAGCTGGGTCAGGGGGTGCTGGGATAATTTCAACTGACGAAAACGGAGGGTCGGGTAGACTGTCTTTACCAGGAAAAGGAATGAAAATTTTGACTGCAACCACAGAGAAAACACAGATGGGAAGTTCAGACAGTACTTTAGATGAGAGGACAAAAGTTAAGATATCTGGAATTACAATCAGTCCCCTGCAGACGAAAGGATCAGGTAGTACTGACATTCCACATATCAGAATAGGAGGGTCGACAGATACTGGTGCAAATTTGAAAGATGGCAGGATAGAAAAATCAACAATAACATTAGATAATGTTACCTCGGGACTTTCTTCAAAAAAATCTGAACTGGTCATCAAAGGAGCCGGTGTTCAGATCAAGGGCCCCAGAGCCAACACTGAAGGGTCAGTTTTGAGTGTAAGACATTCAGAGTCTGAAAGTGACATCGGAAGTGCTGAAATCAACTCTAATATTCAAATCAAACTCCCAACAACTGATAGCAAATACAAAATGGATGTTAATGTTCCATCCATATCTGGGCTGAACAAGGTTGAGGGAAAAGGTGATTTAACTGGTGAGAGAAAAACAGCAGGACTGAAATTTGACATTAAAGGTTCAAATACAGACACTGAGAGGAAAGAGGGAACAAACGCTCATGTACAAATTCCTGAAGCTGACATTAAAGCAATAAAACCTTCTATTGACAGTAAGGATGTAAAAATTAAAGGACCCAGTGTTGATATTAAAAGAACACAAGTAAATGTCACAGTGCCTGCTGCAGAATTTGGAGTTCCAAAAGCAGAGCGTCTAGATGTTGATCTAAAACTTTCCAAATCCAAAACTGACACCAAAATACCTAAAGTTGAAAATAAAGCAGGGATAAAAGGGGAGATAAAAACACACGAGATTGATGTCAAAGGTCTAGAGATAAACCTTCCCAGGACTGGTATTGATGTTAAAGCACCTGATTTTGATATTACAGGACCGCAAGTGGACACAGAAGACCTTGATGTGAATCTCAAAGGATCAAAAATAGAACTACCATCATTGTCGGGAACTAAACTGAAAGATTTGGACATGAGTGTGAAAGGTCCCAAAATGAAGGGAAATGTTGATGTACCAAACCTTGAGAGGGATATAAAAACTCCAAAAATGAAGATTGAAGGAAAAGAAATTGACAGTGAAGGCCAAACCAGTGGACTTATTATGTCCAATATTAAAATGCCATCTCTTTGCATAAAAGGTCCAAAGCCTGAAGGTCAGGATGTGAATATTAACCTTTCCAAGACTGAAATTAATGTTAAAGCACCTGAAGTCGATGTATCATCATCACGGGGACCCAAATTGGAGGAGTTCAACAACACTGTAAAAGGGGCAAAACTCAAGGGAGATGTTACTGTATCAGCTCCAAAGATTGAGGGAGACCTACAAGCTCCAAAAGTGGACATTGAAGGAAGATATGTTAATATTGAGGGCCATAAAGGAGGACTTAAAATGCCCAAAGTTGAAATGTCATCCTTTGGTGTGAAAGGTCCAAAGGTTGAAGGTCCAGATGTTGATGTCAGCCTTCCTAAAGGTGATATTGAAATCAAAGCACCCAACATTGATATTAAAGGAGCAGACATTGATGTTGAGGGTCCGAGTGGAAAGATCAAAGGACCACAATTCAAGATGTCAGGTATATCCGGGCCCAAAGTTTCCATGCCTGATGTGGATTTCAATCTGAAAGGCCCCAAAGTTGAAGGTGAGGTGGATATTCCAAAGATTGAAGGAAAAGTGAAAGCACCGGGAGTTGACATTGAGGGACCGAAAGTTGACATCGAAGGTCCAAAAGGTGGATTTGAAATGCCCAAAATTAAAATGCCAACATTTGGCTTTAAAGGTCCAAAGGTGGAGGGTCCAGATGTTGACATAAACCTTCCCAAAGCTGATGTCAATATCAAAGCACCTGAAGTTGATATTAGAGGACCAGAAATAGAAGGCCCTGATGCCAAACTCAAAGGACCCAAATTCAAACTGCCATCACTGTCAGGACCCAGCCTACCAGATTTTGACATTAATTTGAAAGGCCCAAAACTCAAGGGAGATGTTGATGTGTCCGCTCCAAAGATTGAGAGAGACATAAAGGCACCCAAGGTGGACATTGAGGGACCAGATGTTGACATTGAGGGCCACAAAGGAGGACTTAAAATGCCCAAATTCAAAATGCCAGGCTTTGGTATGAAGGGTCCAAAAGTTGAAGGTCCAGATGTTGATGTCAGCCTTCCTAAAGGGGATATTGACATCAATGCACCCGACGTTGACATTAAAGGAGGAGACATTGATGTCGAGGGTCCGAGTGGAAAGATCAAAGGACCAAAATTCAAGATGTCAGGTATGTCCGGGCCTAAAATTTCCATGCCTGATGTCGATTTCAATCTGAAAGGCCCCAAAGTTGAAGGTGAGGTGGATGTTCCAAAGATTGAAGGAAAAGTGAAAGCACCGGGAGTTGACATTGAGGGACCAAAAGTTGACATCGAGGGTCCAAAAGGTGGATTTGAAATGCCCAAAATTAAAATGCCAACATTTGGCTTTAAAGGTCCAAAAGTAGAGGGTCCAGATGTTGACATAAACCTTCCCAAAGCTGATGTCAATATCAAAGCACCTGAAATTGATATTAGTGGACCAGAAATCGAAGGCCCTGATGCCAAACTCAAAGGACCCAAGTTCAAACTGCCATCACTGTCAGGACCCAGCCTACCAGATTTTGACATTAATTTGAAAGGCCCAAAACTCAAGGGAGATGTTGATGTGTCCGCTCCAAAGATTGAGAGAGACATAAAGGCACCCAAGGTGGACATTGAGGGACCAGATGTTGACATTGAGGGCCACAAAGGAGGACTTAAAATGCCCAAATTCAAAATGCCAGGCTTTGGTATGAAGGGTCCAAAAGTTGAAGGTCCAGATGTTGATGTCAGCCTTCCTAAAGGGGATATTGACATCAATGCACCCGACGTTGACATTAAAGGAGGAGACATTGATGTCGAGGGTCCGAGTGGAAAGATCAAAGGACCAAAATTCAAGATGTCAGGTATGTCCGGGCCTAAAATTTCCATGCCTGATGTCGATTTCAATCTGAAAGGCCCCAAAGTTGAAGGTGAGGTGGATGTTCCAAAGATTGAAGGAAAAGTGAAAGCACCGGGAGTTGACATTGAGGGACCAAAAGTTGACATCGAGGGTCCAAAAGGTGGATTTGAAATGCCCAAAATTAAAATGCCAACATTTGGCTTTAAAGGTCCAAAAGTAGAGGGTCCAGATGTTGACATAAACCTTCCCAAAGCTGATTTAAATGTGAAAGGACCTGAAGTTGATATTAAAGGACCAGAAATCGAAGGCCCTGATGCCAAACTCAAAGGACCCAAATTCAAACTGCCATCACTGTCAGGACCCAGCCTACCAGATTTTGACATTAATTTGAAAGGGCCCAAACTCAAGGGAGATGTTGATGTGTCCGCTCCAAAGATTGAGGGAGACATAAAGGCACCCAAGGTGGACATTGAGGGACCAGATGTTGACATTGAGGGCCACAAAGGAGGACTTAAAATGCCCAAATTCAAAATGCCAGGCTTTGGTATGAAGGGTCCAAAAGTTGAAGGTCCAGATGTTGATGTCAGCCTTCCTAAAGGGGATATTGACATCAAAGCACCCGGCGTTGACATTAAAGGAGCTGACATTGATGTCGAGGGTCCGAGTGGAAAGATCAAAGGACCAAAATTCAAGATGCCAGGAATATCTGGGCCTAAAATTTCAATGCCTGATGTGGATTTCAATCTGAAAGGCCCCAAAGTTGAAGGTGAGGTGGATGTTCCAAAGATTGAAGGAAAAGTGAAAGCACCAGGAGTCGACATTGAGGGACCAAAAGTTGACATCGAAGGTCCAAAAGGTGGATTTGAAATGCCCAAAATAAAAATGCCAACATTTGGCCTTAAAGGTCCAAAGGTGGAGGGTCCAGATGTTGACATAAACCTTCCCAAAGCTGATGTCAATGTCAAAGGACCTGAAATTGATATTAGTGGACCAGAAATAGAAGGCCCTGATGGAAAACTAAAAGGACCCAAATTCAAACTGCCATCACTGTCAGGACCCAGCCTACCAGATTTTGACATTAATTTGAAAGGGCCCAAACTCAAGGGAGATGTTGATGTGTCAGTTCCAAAGATTGAGGGAGACATAAAGGCACCCAAGGTGGACATTGAGGGACCAGATGTTGACATTGAGGGCCACAAAGGAGGACTTAAAATGCCCAAATTCAAAATGCCAGGCTTTGGTATGAAGGGTCCAAAAGTTGAAGGTCCAGATGTTGATGTCAGCCTTCCTAAAGGGGATATTGACATCAAAGCCCCTGAAGTTGACATTAAAGGAGTGGACATTGATGTCGAGGGTCCGAGTGGAAAGATCAAAGGACCAAAATTCAAGATGCCAGGGATATCTGGGCCTAAAATTTCAATGCCTGATGTAGATTTCAATCTGAAAGGCCCCAAAGTTGAAGGTGAGGTGGATGTTCCAAAGATTGAAGGAAAAGTGAAAGCACCAGGAGTCGACATTGAGGGACCAAAAGTTGATATTGAAGGTCCAAAAGGTGGATTTGAAATGCCCAAAATTAAAATGCCAACATTTGGCCTTAAAGGTCCAAAGGTGGAGGGTCCAGATGTTGACATAAACCTTCCCAAAGCTGATTTCAATGTCAAAGCACCTGAAGTTGATATTAGTGGACCAGAAATCGAAGGCCCTGATGCCAAACTCAAAGGACCCAAATTCAAACTGCCATCACTGTCAGGACCCAGCCTACCAGATTTTGACATTAATTTGAAAGGGCCCAAACTCAAGGGAGATGTTGATGTGTCCGCTCCAAAGATTGAGGGAGACATAAAGGCACCCAAGGTGGACATTGAGGGACCAGATGTTGACATTGAGGGCCACAAAGGAGGACTTAAAATGCCCAAATTCAAAATGCCAGGCTTTGGTATGAAGGGTCCAAAAGTTGAAGGTCCAGATGTTGATGTCAGCCTTCCTAAAGGGGATATTGACATCAAAGCCCCCGAAGTTGACATTAAAGGAGCTGACATTGATGTGGAGGGTCCGAGTGGAAAGATCAAAGGACCAAAATTCAAGATGCCAAGTTTATCCGGGCCCAAAATTTCAATGCCTGATGTGGATTTCAATCTGAAAGGCCCCAAAGTTGAAGGTGAGGTGGATATTCCAAAGATTGAAGGAAAAGTGAAAGCACCGGGAGTTGACATTGAGGGACCGAAAGTTGACATCGAAGGTCCAAAAGGTGGATTTGAAATGCCCAAAATTAAAATGCCAACATTTGGCTTTAAAGGTCCAAAGGTGGAGGGTCCAGATGTTGACATAAACCTTCCCAAAGCTGATGTCAAAGGACCTGAAGTTGATATTAGTGGACCAGAAATCGAAGGCCCTGATGCCAAACTAAAAGGACCCAAATTTAAACTGCCATCACTGTCAGGACCCAGCCTACCAGATTTTGACATTAATTTGAAAGGGCCCAAACTCAAGGGAGATGTTGACGTGTCCGCTCCAAAGATTGAGGGAGACATAAAGGCACCCAAGGTGGACATTGAGGGACCAGATGTTGACATTGAGGGCCACAAAGGAGGGCTAAAAATGCCCAAATTCAAAATGCCAGGCTTTGGTATGAAGGGTCCAAAAGTTGAAGGTCCAGATGTTGATGTCAGCCTTCCTAAAGGGAATATTGACATCAAAGCACCCGGCGTTGACATTAAAGGAGCAGACATTGATGTCGAGGGTCCGAGTGGAAAGATCAAAGGATCAAAATTCAAGATGCCAAGTTTATCCGGGCCCAAAATTTCAATGCCTGATGTAGATTTCAATCTGAAAGGCCCCAAAGTTGAAGGTGAGGTGGATATTCCAAAGATTGAAGGAAAAGTGAAAGCACCGGGAGTTGACATTGAGGGACCAAAAGTTGACATCGAAGGTCCAAAAGGTGGATTTGAAATGCCCAAAATTAAAATGCCAACATTTGGCTTTAAAGGTCCAAAGGTGGAGGGTCCAGATGTTGACATAAACCTTCCCAAAGCTGATGTCAATATCAAAGCACCTGAAATTGATATTAGTGGACCAGAAATCGAAGGCCCTGATGCCAAACTCAAAGGACCCAAGTTCAAACTGCCATCACTGTCAGGACCCAGCCTACCAGACTTTGACATTAATTTGAAAGGGCCCAAAATCAAGGGAGATGTTGATGTGTCCGTTCCAAAGATTGAGGGAGACATAAAGGCACCCAAGGTGGACATTGAAGGACCAGATGTTGACATTGAGGGCCACAAAGGAGGACTTAAAATGCCCAAATTCAAAATGCCAGGCTTTGGTATGAAGGGTCCAAAAGTTGAAGGTCCAGATGTTGATGTCAGCCTTCCTAAAGGGGATATTGACATCAAAGCACCCGACGTTGACATTAAAGGAGCTGACATTGATGTCGAGGGTCCGAGTGGAAAGATCAAAGGACCAAAATTCAAGATGCCAAGTTTATCCGGGCCCAAAATTTCAATGCCTGATGTAGATTTCAATCTGAAAGGCCCCAAAGTTGAAGGTGAGGTGGATATTCCAAAGATTGAAGGTAAAGTGAAAGCACCGGGAGTTGACATTGAGGGACCAAAAGTTGACATCGAAGGTCCAAAAGGTGGATTTGAAATGCCCAAAATTAAAATGCCAACATTTGGCTTTAAAGGTCCAAAGGTGGAGGGTCCAGATGTTGACATAAACCTTCCCAAAGCTGATGTCAATATCAAAGCACCTGAAATTGATATTAGTGGACCAGAAATCGAAGGCCCTGATGCCAAACTCAAAGGACCCAAGTTCAAACTGCCATCACTGTCAGGACCCAGCCTACCAGACTTTGACATTAATTTGAAAGGGCCCAAACTCAAGGGAGATGTTGATGTGTCCGTTCCAAAGATTGAGGGAGACATAAAGGCACCCAAGGTGGACGTTGAGGGCCCAGATGTTGACATTGAGGGCCACAAAGGAGGACTTAAAATGCCCAAATTCAAAATGCCAGGCTTTGGTATGAAGGGTCCAAAAGTTGAAGGTCCAGATGTTGATGTCAGCCTTCCTAAAGGTGATATTGACATCAAAGCCCCCGAAGTTGACATTAAAGGAGCTGACATTGATGTCGAGGGTCCGAGTGGAAAGATTAAAGGACCAAAATTCAAGATGCCAAGTTTATCTGGGCCTAAAATTTCAATGCCTGATGTGGATTTCAATCTGAAAGGCCCCAAAGTTGAAGGTGAGGTGGATATTCCAAAGATTGAAGGAAAAGTGAAAGCACCGGGAGTTGACATTGAGGGACCAAAAGTTGACATCGAAGGTCCAAAAGGTGGATTTGAAATGCCCAAAATTAAAATGCCAACATTTGGTTTTAAAGGTCCAAAGGTGGAGGGTCCAGATGTTGACATAAACCTTCCCAAAGCTGATGTCAATGTCAAAGGACCTGAAGTTGATATTAGTGGACTAGAAATAGAAGGCCCTGATGCCAAACTCAAAGGACCCAAATTCAAACTGCCATCACTGTCAGGACCCAGCCTACCAGATTTTGACATTAATTTGAAAGGGCCCAAACTCAAGGGAGATGTTGATGTGTCAGTTCCAAAGATTGAGGGAGACATAA
Source organism: Rhamphochromis longiceps (assembly GCF_057381845.1). Taxonomy (NCBI): domain Eukaryota; kingdom Metazoa; phylum Chordata; class Actinopteri; order Cichliformes; family Cichlidae; genus Rhamphochromis; species Rhamphochromis longiceps. The sequence goes on from NC_140558.1 coordinate 35,845,482, forward strand.
AGGCACCCAAGGTGGACGTTGAGGGCCCAGATGTTGACATTGAGGGCCACAAAGGAGGACTTAAAATGCCCAAATTCAAAATGCCATCCTTTGGTATGAAGGGTCCAAAAGTTGAAGGTCCAGATGTTGATGTCAGCCTTCCTAAAGGGGATATTGACATCAAAGCACCCGACGTTGACATTAAAGGAGCAGACATTGATGTCGAGGGTCCGAGTGGAAAGATCAAAGGACCAAAATTCAAGATGCCAAGTTTATCCGGGCCCAAAATTTCAATGCCTGATGTGGATTTCAATCTGAAAGGCCCCAAAGTTGAAGGTGAGGTGGATATTCCAAAGATTGAAGGAAAAATGAAAGCACCGGGAGTCGACATTGAGGGACCAAAGGTTGACATTGAAGGTCCAAAAGGTGGATTTGAAATGCCCAAAATTAAAATGCCAACCTTTGGCTTTAAAGGTCCAAAGGTGGAGGGTCCAGATGTTGACATAAACCTTCCCAAAGCTGATTTCAATGTCAAAGGACCTGGAGTTGATATTAGTGGACCAGAAATCGAAGGCGCTGATGCCAAACTAAAAGGACCCAAGTTCAAACTGCCATCACTGTCAGGACCCAGCCTACCAGACTTTGACATTAATTTGAAAGGGCCCAAACTCAAGGGAGATGTTGATGTGTCCGTTCCAAAGATTGAGGGAGATATAAAGGCACCCAAGGTCGACATTGAGGGACCAGATGTTGACATTGAGGGCCATAAAGGAGGACTTAAAATGCCCAAATTCAAAATGCCATCCTTTGGTATGAAGGGTCCAAAAGTTGAAGGTCCAGATGTTGATGTCAGCCTTCCTAAGGGGGATATTGACATCAAAGCACCCGAAGTTGACATTAAAGGAGCAGATATTGATGTCGAGGGTCCGAGTGGAAAAATCAAAGGACCAAAATTCAAGATGCCAAGTTTATCCGGGCCGAAAATTTCAATGCCTGATGTGGATTTCAATCTGAAAGGCCCCAAAGTTGAAGGTGAGGTGGATATTCCAAAGATTGAAGGAAAAGTGAAAGCACCGGGAGTTGACATTGAGGGACCAAAGGTTGACATCGAAGGTCCAAAAGGTGGATTTGAAATGCCCAAAATTAAAATGCCAACATTTGGCTTTAAAGGTCCAAAGGTGGAGGGTCCAGATGTTGACATAAACCTTCCCAAAGCTGATTTCAATGTGAAAGGACCTGAAGTTGATATTAGTGGACCAGAAGTCGAAGGCCCTGATGCCAAACTCAAAGGACCCAAGTTCAAACTGCCATCACTGTCAGGACCCAGCCTACCAGACTTTGACATTAATTTTAAAGGGCCAAAACTCAAGGGAGATGTTGATGTGTCCGTTCCAAAGATTGAGGGTGATATAAAGGCACCCAAGGTGGACATCGAGGGACCAGATGTTGACATTGAGGGCCACAAAGGAGGACTTAAAATGCCCAAATTCAAAATGCCAGGCTTTGGCATGAAGGGTCCAAAAGTTGAAGGTCCAGATGTTGATGTCAGCCTTCCTAAAGGGAATATTGACATCAAAGCACCCGAAGTTGACATTAAAGGAGCAGACATTGATGTCGAGGGTCCGAGTGGAAAGATCAAAGGACCAAAATTCAAGATGCCAAGTTTATCCGGGCCCAAAATTTCAATGCCTGATGTGGATTTCAATCTGAAAGGCCCCAAAGTTGAAGGTGAGGTGGATATTCCAAAGATTGAAGGAAAAGTGAAAGCACCAGGAGTTGACATTGAGGGACCGAAAGTTGACATCGAAGGTCCAAAAGGTGGATTTGAAATGCCCAAAATTAAAATGCCAACATTTGGCTTTAAAGGTCCAAAGGTGGAGGGTCCAGATGTTGACATAAACCTTCCCAAAGCTGATTTCAATGTCAAAGGACCTGAAGTTGATATTAGTGGACCAGAAGTCGAAGGCCCTGATGCCAAACTCAAAGGACCCAAGTTCAAACTGCCATCACTGTCAGGACCCAGCCTACCAGACTTTGACATTAATTTGAAAGGCCCAAAACTCAAGGGAGATGTTGATGTGTCCGTTCCAAAGATTGAGGGAGATATAAAGGCACCCAAGGTGGACATCGAGGGACCAGATTTTGACATTGAGGGCCACAAAGGAGGACTTAAAATGCCCAAATTCAAAATGCCAGGCTTTGGTATGAAGGGTCCAAAAGTTGAAGGTCCAGATGTTGATGTCAGCCTTCCTAAAGGGAATATTGACATCAAAGCCCCCGAAGTTGACATTAAAGGAGCTGACATTGAAGTCGAGGGTCCGAGTGGAAAGATCAAAGGACCAAAATTCAAGATGCCAGGGATATCTGGGCCCAAAATTTCAATGCCTGATGTGGATTTCAATCTGAAAGGCCCCAAAGTTGAAGGTGATTTAGATGTTCCAAAGATTGAAGGAAAAGTGAAAGCACCAGGAGTTGACATTGAGGGACCAAAAGTTGACATCGAAGGTCCAAAAGGTGGATTTGAAATGCCCAAAATTAAAATGCCAACATTTGGTTTTAAAGGTCCAAAGGTGGAGGGTCCAGATGTTGACATAAACCTTCCCAAAGCTGATTTCAATGTGAAAGGACCTGAAGTTGATATTAGTGGACCAGAAATCGAAGGCCCTGATGCCAAACTCAAAGGACCCAAATTTAAACTGCCATCACTGTCAGGACCCAGCCTACCAGACTTTGACATTAATTTTAAAGGGCCAAAACTCAAGGGAGATGTTGATGTGTCCGTTCCAAAGATTGAGGGAGATATAAAGGCACCCAAGGTGGACATCGAGGGACCAGATGTTGACATTGAGGGCCACAAAGGAGGACTTAAAATGCCCAAATTCAAAATGCCAGGCTTTGGCATGAAGGGTCCAAAAGTTGAAGGTCCAGATGTTGATGTCAGCCTTCCTAAAGGGAATATTGACATCAAAGCACCCGAAGTTGACATTAAAGGAGCAGACATTGATGTCGAGGGTCCGAGTGGAAAGATCAAAGGACCAAAATTCAAGATGCCAAGTTTATCCGGGCCCAAAATTTCAATGCCTGATGTGGATTTCAATCTGAAAGGCCCCAAAGTTGAAGGTGAGGTGGATATTCCAAAGATTGAAGGAAAAGTGAAAGCACCAGGAGTTGACATTGAGGGACCGAAAGTTGACATCGAAGGTCCAAAAGGTGGATTTGAAATGCCCAAAATTAAAATGCCAACATTTGGCTTTAAAGGTCCAAAGGTGGAGGGTCCAGATGTTGACATAAACCTTCCCAAAGCTGATTTCAATGTGAAAGGACCTGAAGTTGATATTAGTGGACCAGAAATCGAAGGCCCTGATGCCAAACTCAAAGGACCCAAATTTAAACTGCCATCACTGTCAGGACCCAGCCTACCAGACTTTGACATTAATTTGAAAGGGCCCAAACTCAAGGGAGATGTTGATGTGTCAGTTCCAAAGATTGAGGGAGATATAAAGGCACCCAAGGTGGACATTGAGGGACCAGATGTTGACATTGAGGGCCACAAAGGAGGGCTTAAAATGCCCAAATTCAAAATGCCAGGCTTTGGTATGAAAGGTCCAAAGGTTGAAGGTCCAGATGTTGATGTCAGCCTTCCTAAAGGGGATATTGACATCAAAGCCCCCGAAGTTGACATTAAAGGAGTGGACATTGATGTCGAGGGTCCGAGTGGAAAGATTAAAGGACCAAAATTCAAGATGCCAGGAATATCTGGGCCTAAAATTTCAATGCCTGATGTGGATTTCAATCTGAAAGGCCCCAAAGTTGAAGGTGAGGTGGATGTTCCAAAGATTGAAGGAAAAGTGAAAGCACCGGGAGTCGACATTGAGGGACCAAAGGTTGACATCGAAGGTCCAAAAGGTGGATTTGAAATGCCCAAAATTAAAATGCCAACATTTGGCTTTAAAGGTCCAAAGGTGGAGGGTCCAGATGTTGACATAAACCTTCCCAAAGCTGATTTCAATGTCAAAGCACCTGAAGTTGATATTAGTGGACCAGACGTTGAAGGCCCTGATGCCAAACTCAAAGGACCCAAGTTCAAACTGCCATCACTGTCAGGACCCAGCCTACCCGACTTTGACATTAATTTGAAAGGGCCCAAACTCAAGGGAGATGTTGATGTGTCAGCTCCAAAGATTGAAGGCGATATTAAAATCCCTGAAGTAGATGTCCACGGTCCCAAGATGGACATTGGCTCTCCACAGGGAAAATTTTCAGGGCCCAAGGTAAAGTTTCCAACAATAAGTGGACCCAAAATGTCCCTGCCAGATGTTGACATCAATTTAAAGGGACCAAAGTTGAAAGGAGATATGAAGGGGGATTTTCAACTATCAAAACCTGAAATTGAGGGACCAGATGCTTCAATTGATATTCCAGAAACTGGTTCAAAGAAAATGAAATTCAAACTGCCAAGGTTTGGTTTCAAGGGTCCAAAGCTAAATGCACCAGACAGTGAGTTGAAATTGCCACAAGGCGACATCAACCTCAAAGGAAAAACTGGCAGCCTTGAGGGTGTTGACCTTGATTTGGAACTGTCTACACCAAAAGCCAAAGGATCTAAATTCAAAATGCCAAAATTTGGATTTAAAAGTCCAAAAGTTGAAGGTCCAGATGCTGATATAAATGTTTCAACACCTAAGACTGAAATAGAGACACCGGAAGTGAAAATAGAAGCACCTGATATTGACGTTGAGGGTCCAAGTGGGAAGATCAAAGGATCAAAATTCAAGATGCCAAATATCTCAGGACCAAAGATTTCCATGCCAGACGTAGATTTCAAACTAAAAGGTCCTAAATTTGAAGGTGATGTTGATATACCAAAGGCTGAAGGAAAAATAAAGGTACCTAAGGTGGATATAAAAGGCTCAGAGATTGACTTGGAAGGCCCAAAAGGTGGACTGGATATGCCCAAAATTAAAATGCCAACATTTGGTTTCAAAGGTCCAAAGGTTGAGGGTCCAGATGTTGACATAAACCTTCCCAAAGCTGATGTCAATGTCAAAGCACCTGAAATTGATATTAGTCTACCAGAAGTTGAAGGCCCTGATGGAAAACTCAAAGGACCCAAGTTTACACTGCCATCACTGTCAGGACCCAGCCTACCCGACTTTGACATTAATTTGAAAGGGCCCAAACTCAAGGGAGATGTTGATGTGTCCGTTCCAAAGATTGAGGGAGACATAAAGGCACCCAAGGTGGACATCGAAGGACCAGATATTGACATTGAGGGCCACAAGGGAGGACTTAAAATGCCCAAATTCAAAATGCCAGGCTTTGGTATGAAGGGTCCAAAAGTTGAAGGTCCAGATGTTGATGTCAGCCTTCCTAAAGGGGATATTGACATTAAAGCCCCGGAAGTTGACATTAAAGGAGCAGACATTGATGTGGAGGGTCCGAGTGGAAAGATCAAAGGACCAAAATTCAAGATGCCAGGTATATCCGGGCCAAAAATCTCCATGCCGGATGTGGATTTTAACTTGAAAAGTCCTAAACTTGAAGGTGACATCAAAATTCCAAAAATGCAAGGAGAAATAAAGGTACCGGAAGTAGATATCGAAGGTCCAGAGTTTGAAGCTAAGGGCCCCAAAGGTGGATTTGAAATGCCCAAAATTAAAATGCCAACATTTGGTTTCAAGGGTCCAAAGGTGGAGGGTCCAGATGTTGACATAAATCTTCCCAAAGCTGATGCCAATGTGAAAGGACCTGAAGTTGATATTAGTGGACCAGAAGTTGAAGGGCCTGATGCAAAACTCAAAGGTCACAAATTCAAACTGCCATCATTATCAGGACCCAGCCTACCAGACTTTGACATTAACTTGAAAGGGCCCAAAATTAAGGGAGATGTTGATGTGTCGGTTCCAAAGATTGAGGGAGACATAAAGGCACCCAAGGTGGACATCGAGGGACCAGATGTTGACATTGAGGGCCATAAAGGAGGACTTAAAATGCCCAAATTCAAAATGCCAGGCTTTGGTATGAAGGGTCCAAAAGTTGAAGGTCCAGATGTTGATGTCAGCCTTCCTAAAGGGGATATTGACATCAAAGCCCCCGACGTTGACATTAAAGGAGCAGACATTGATCTGGAGGGTCCGAGTGGAAAGATCAAAGGACCAAAATTCAAGATGCCAGGTATATCTGGGCCCAAAATCTCAATGCCTGATGTGGATTTCAATCTGAAAGGCCCCAAAGTTGAAGGTGATTTAGATGTTCCAAAGATTGAAGGAAAGTTCAAAACACCTGAACTTGACATCAAAGGTCCCCAGGTTGATATTGAAGGTCCAAAAGGTGGATTTGAAATGCCACATATTAAGATGCCATCTTTTGGCTTTAAAGGTCCAAAGGTGGAGGGTCCAGATGTTGACATAAACCTTCCCAAAGCTGATGTCAATATCAAAGCACCTGAAGTTGATATTAGTGGACTAGAAGTTGAAGGGCCTGATGGAAAACTGAAAGGGCCCAAGTTCAAACTGCCATCACTGTCAGGACCCAGCCTACCAGATTTTGACATTAATTTGAAAGGGCCCAAACTCAAAGGAGACGTTGATGTGTCTGCTCCAAAGATTGAGGGAGACATAAAAGCACCCAAGGTGGACATTGAAGGACCAGATGTTGACATTGAGGGCCATAAAGGAGGACTTAAAATGCCCAAATTCAAAATGCCAGGCTTTGGTATGAAGGGTCCAAAAGTTGAAGGTCCAGATGTTGATGTCAGCCTTCCTAAAGGGGATATTGACATCAAAGTCCCCGACGTTGACATTAAAGGAGCTGACATTGATGTCGAGGGTCCGAGTGGAAAGATCAAAGGACCAAAATTCAAGATGCCAAGTTTATCCGGGCCCAAAATTTCAATGCCTGATGTGGATTTCAATCTGAAAGGCCCCAAAGTTGAAGGTGAGGTGGATATTCCAAAGATTGAAGGAAAAGTGAAAGCACCGGGAGTTGACATTGAGGGACCAAAAGTTGACATCGAAGGTCCAAAAGGTGGATTTGAAATGCCCAAAATTAAAATGCCAACATTTGGCTTTAAAGGTCCAAAGGTGGAGGGTCCAGATGTTGACATAAACCTTCCCAAAGCTGATTTCAATGTCAAAGCACCTGAAGTTGATATTAGTGGACCAGAAATCGAAGGCCCTGATGCCAAACTCAAAGGACCCAAGTTCAAACTGCCATCACTGTCAGGACCCAGCCTACCAGACTTTGACATTAATTTGAAAGGGCCCAAACTCAAGGGAGATGTTGATGTGTCCGTTCCAAAGATTGAGGGAGACATAAAGGCACCCAAGGTGGACATTGAGGGACCAGATGTTGACATTGAGGGCCACAAGGGAGGACTTAAAATGCCCAAATTCAAAATGCCAGGCTTTGGTATGAAGGGCCCAAAAGTTGAAGGTCCAGATGTTGATGTCAGCCTTCCTAAAGGGGATATTGACATCAAAGCCCCGGAAGTTGACTTTAAAGGAGTCGATATTGATGTGGAGGGTCCGAGTGGAAAAATCAAAGGACCAAAATTCAAGATGCCAAGTTTATCCGGGCCCAAAATCTCCATGCCGGATATGGATTTCAATCTGAAAGGCCCCAAAGTTGAAGGTGAGGTGGATATTCCAAAGATTGAAGGAAAAGTGAAAGCACCAGGAGTCGACTTTGAGGGACCGAAAGTTGACATTGAAGGTCCAAAAGGTGGATTTGAAATGCCAAAAATTAAAATGCCAACATTTGGCTTTAAAGGTCCAAAGGTGGAGGGTCCAGATGTTGACGTAAACCTTCCCAAAGCTGATTTCAATGTCAAAGGACCTGAAGTTGATATTAGTGGACCAGAAATCGAAGGCCCTGATGCCAAACTAAAAGGACCCAAATTTAAACTGCCATCACTGTCAGGACCCAGCCTACCCGACTTTGACATTAATTTGAAAGGGCCCAAACTCAAGGGAGATGTTGATGTGTCCGTTCCAAAGATTGAGGGAGACATAAAGGCACCCAAGGTGGACATTGAGGGACCAGATGTTGACATTGAGGGCCACAAAGGAGGACTTAAAATGCCCAAATTCAAAATGCCATCCTTTGGTATAAAGGGTCCAAAAGTTGAAGGTCCAGATGTTGATGTCAGCCTTCCTAAGCGGGATATTGACATCAAAGCCCCGGAAGTTGACATTAAAGGAGCGGACATTGATGTCGAGGGTCCGAGTGGAAAGATCAAAGGATCAAAATTCAAGATGCCAAGTATATCTGGGCCCAAAATGTCCATGCCAGATATGGATTTCAATCTGAAAGGCCCCAAAGTTGAAGGTGAGGTGGATATTCCAAAGATTGAAGGAAAAGTGAAAGGACCGGGAGTCGACTTTGAGGGACCGAAAGTTGACATTGAAGGTCCAAAAGGTGGATTTGAAATGCCCCACATTAAAATGCCAACATTTGGCTTTAAAGGTCCAAAGGTGGAGGGTCCAGATGTTGACATAAACCTTCCCAAAGCTGATTTCAATGTCAAAGGACCTGAAGTTGATATTAGTGGACCAGAAGTCGAAGGGCCTGATGGAAAACTGAAAGGGCCCAAATTCAAACTTCCATCACTGTCAGGACCCAACCTACCAGACTTTGACATTAATTTGAAAGGCCCAAAACTGAAGGGAGATGTTGACGTGTCCGCTCCAAAGATTGAGGGAGACATAAAGGCACCCAAGGTGAACATTGAGGGACCAGATATTGACATTGAGGGCCACAAAGGAGGACTTAAAATGCCCAAATTCAAAATGCCAGGCTTTGGTATGAAGGGCCCAAAAGTTGAAGGTCCAGATGTTGATGTCAGCCTTCCTAAAGGGGATATTGACATCAAAGCCCCGGAAGTTGACATTAAAGGAGCGGACTTCGATATCGAGGGTCCGAGTGGAAAAATCAAAGGACCAAAATTCAAGATGCCAGGTATTTCCGGGCCCAAAATCTCCATGCCTGATGTGGATTTCAATCTGAAAGGCCCCAAAGTTGAAGGTGAGGTGGATGTTCCAAAGATTGAAGGAAGAGTGAAAGCACCGGGAGTTGATATTAGTGGACCAGACCTTGAAGGTCCTGATGTAAAATTGAAAGGGCCAAAGTTCAACCTTCCATCACTTTCAGGACCCAGTCTACCAGACTTCGACATTAATTTGAAAGGCCCCAAAGTTAAGGGAGATGTCTCAGCTCCAAAGGTTGAGGGAGACATCAAAGGCCCCAAGATGGATATCCAAGGTCCAGAGATTGACATTCAAGGACCCAAAAGTGCACTTAATATGCCCAGTATTAAAATGCCATCTTTTGGTTTGAAAGGTCCAAAGGTTGAGGGTCCAGATGCTGACATACACCTTCCCAAGGCCGATATCAATGTAAAAACACCGAAAGTTGATATTACAGTGCCTGAAGTTGAATGTTCCTATGCAAAACCAAAAGGACCCAAAATGAAACTTCCATCATTGTCTGGACCTAAGTTGCAGGGCCCCGACATTAACATTAACATTCCCAAACCCAACAATGAATTTAAAACATCCGATATTGGAATTGACCTAAAAGGGCCTAAAGTTAAAGGTGAAGTGGATGCATCGGTGCCCATGTTTGAAAGTGACATAAAAGGTCCAAATGCTAACATCTCTAATGATGATGAAAAGACTGCTGTTACCTTTCCTAAGTTTAAAGGTCCTAAGTTTGCAATGAAAACCCCAGTTCTCGAAGAGTCTAAATCCAATATCAAGATGCCCAGTACAGCACCAAAAAGTCTCAAAACAGAAGTTAGTTTCCCAGACACTGACGCAAGTGTTGATGCCCCTGATATTGACATCAATGTAAAAGGGAAAAAAGGAAAATTTAAACTTCCAAAAGTTAAAGGAAAGGCAAAGAAACCTGATGTTGACATAGAAACACCATCAACAGAAATCAATGCAGACATAACAAACAGTTATGCTAAAGGAACAAAAACAAAGAAGTCTCGGTTTGGAAAGCTTCATTTTCCTGATGTAGAATTAGATATAAAATCACCAAAACTAAAAGGAGATGGATCTTTATCTGCCATTGATGGCTCTGGCAGTCATAGTGCAAATGTTAACTTGGAAGGGTCGAACATGAAAGTAAAATCTTCTAATATTAAAATGCAAAGCGGGACTGATTCAGAAATAAACGCAAGTGCTTCAGGAGGAAGTGCAAGTGGTGGCCTTCAGTACCCAGAGGGTAAAGTCACATTTACCAAAATCACAATGCCAAAGTTTGGCATTGTGTTGCCACAGGTGGAAACCAAAGAAAGTGGAGGAAATATTGAATCAGAACCTGCAGCTAGTGTAGACATCAAGACAGAATCTCCATCTATTAGTTGCCAAGTCAGTTCTCAAAATATTGAGGTTCCCAGTCCAGAGCTGAGACAAGAAGGCAAAGTTAAGGTAAAGATGCCAAAAATTTTTGGCAAATCAAAAGCGAAGGGCAGTAGTGTAAGTGACCTTCACGGATCAGAGGCAGAATTAAGTAGCAGTGGAAAAGCAGGTAAGACCTCTAAAGAGCTAAGTGTACATTCTGGGGAAATGATGGGTGGAAAAATAGAATTAGAGGGTGATCCTGGACTGGGTTTGTCAACTAAAGGCAAATCGGCCTCACTTGATCTTTTTAAGAAATCAAGACATCGATCTTCCTCTTTCAGTGATGAGGGGGGAGTTAGTTCTCCTTCAGCTCAATTAGAGGCTGAAGGTGGTGACATTTCTTTAGATCTCGGAAGCAAGGTCAAGGGAAAGAAAGGCAAGCTTAAGTTTGGTACTTTTGGAGGTTTTGGTTCAAAGTCAAAGGGCTCATATGAAGTGACACTGGGAGATGACAGTGAAGCACGAATGGAGGGGAGTGCAGGTGTTTCGCTACCTGCTAAAAAATCAAGACTGTCTTCATCCTCTAGCAGTGATAGTGGTTCAAGAGGTGGTTTCAGGTTCCCCAAAGTTGAGCTATCAGTTTCACCCACAAAGTGATAAAGAGACAAATTAAAACCTCAATTGCAACCAAATGTTTTCTCCTAATATTGAAAATTGCTCTTTGTTTCTTTAAAACCTAAGGAGACATGCACAATCATCTCAGTGTGGTTAATTATGAATATCTTTTAGTAATCAAACAGAAGTGCATGAGATTGTTTAAAATCCCTTCAAACTGTAAATAAGATTAATTTGTAATAATAAATATTGTTTTTTGTATATAGTCCAGATTTAATAAATATATGCCATCTCACATCAATAGTTTGTTACAGGGTTTTCTCACTGTGTTCTTTTTCATTCTATTAAATAAATGTTAATGAATGGTTGTGGTATATTTGTGTCCAGGGGTCTATTGCACAGAACCAATATGTTTTTTTTAAAGATTAAAATGTTGTTTATTCACTCAAATACAGTTACCTTTTTAAGTAGGGAGTGATTTTATTTTCAAACTTTAATAATATATAATCAGTAAGTAAAGATGCCTTTTTATAACACATTGTAAAGAGTGATAATGTATATACCAATACTGCAACTGTTTTTACATTTTCAAGTGCTGTCAGTAGTATTCTGTTCATTTTAAACAAAATGTATTTGCTTAAATTTGCCGTTTACCACAAATATTCATTTGGTTCAGTTATTTTAAACAGGATCTCTTTCCTAATCATGTGTTATTGTCACTCATTAATGGTCTGTTTAATGATTTTATTTCATTCTGTCACTCTCTCTCTTTGTATACACACCATATGCTTGCATTAAGTGTCACAAATAGTACCCCCTTGATGTTAATTTGTTTGCATACAAATTCTTTGTTGATAGACAAAGAAATAGTATTGACTAGATGCAAGAGAGATCATTATTTGGGTCTATTTTTTTGTGTGCAATCTGCCAAATAAACTAAATAAAAAAACTTTTTGAATTCAAAGTGTTTTAAAAGAAAATCAGTATATGTTGCTATTTAGGGTAACACAACCATTCACACGTATGGGCAATTTAGAATCGTCAATTAACCTAACCCCACTAACGGCATGTCTTCGGACTATGGGAGGAAGTCGGAGTACCTGGAGTGAACCCACACAAACATGGGGAGAACATGCAAATTCCACACAGAAAGACACACACAGAAAATATATTTCTAATAGTGTTTGTTTAATCATTATAATAAAAAAAAATCGTAATAAGGGTGAATAAAACATAATGAAACAGAGAGTAGTTTTTACAGATATGTAATATCTTAACTTGCTTATATACTTCATTGGAAAAGCTAACAACTGAAATTCTTATCTTCGTAGGGCTCTGTATCTTTTTTTTATTCACCCAGCGTTCACAGGTCTGACAGATCACCAGTTTTGTTGGGGTATTAAAGCAGTTCAGCTATTTAAAAAAGGAAATGTCAACTTTTACTCAGTTACATAATTATTATTACAAAATCCTGCTCCTCACATACAAGGTCTTGAATAATCAAGTCCCATCTTATCTGAATGACCTTATAGTACTGTATCACCCCATTAGAGCACTTCGCTCTTGCACTGTTGTTCCTAGAGTATTTAAAAGAAGAATGGGAGGCAGAGCCTTCAGTTTTCAGGCATCACTTCTATGGAACAAGTTTCCAGTTTGGATTTGGGAGACAGACACTATCTCTACTTTTAAGATTAGGCTTAAAACTTTCCTTTTTGCTAAAGCATATAGTTAGGGCTGGATCAGGTGACCCTGAATCCTCTCTTAGTTATGCTGCAATTGGTGTATGTTGCTGGGGGATTCCCATGATGCATTGAGTATTTCTTCTTTACTCACCTATGGCTCTGGCTCCCTTTTATCCTGTCTTCCTTCTCTCACCCCAGCCAGTGGCAGATGGCCACCTCGCCCTGAGCCTGGTTCTGCCAGAGGTTTCTTCTTGTTAAAAGGGAGTTTTTCCTTCCCACCGTCGCCAAAGTGCTTGCTCATAGGAGGTCATATGATTGTTGGGGTTTTTCTCTGTATGCATTATTGTAGGGTCAACCTTACAATATGAAGCATCTTGAGGCGACTGTTGTTGTGATTTGGCACGGAATAAATATAATCGAATTGAATTAGAGAGTTGACAGTAAAATGATTCTTATGTAATTATTCTTATATATTCTACTGATATACTTAAACTATAAGTTACATTAATTTAAAAAACACAATAATTAAAAAAAACACCTATGTCACTGATAAGTTGCTGAAGTGGAAGCTTAGCTTCATTATTTAGTTAACAGTAGTTTTTTTTTTTTAAATAATGGAGGGTTTTGCACCAAATGCCTCCTGTCACATTTAGTTTATATTGGCTTTTGCCAACTCTGTTAATTTAAATTGCATTGTGTCGACCAGCTGAGGGAGAGAGAGTCAACAGATTAGCACATATATATACTATATATATAATGTACTTCCTCTACCCCCCCCCCCCCCCCCTTTTTTTTTTGTTTTTTGCACATGTCGAGGAGCGTGTCAGGTTACATTTCACTGTGTGTTATACTTGTATAACTATGCATGTGACAAATAAAGAACCTTGAACCTTGAACATGTACTGTACAACTCAATATCACTAAAACAAAACAAAAACAAAAATCTGACTTTTATTTGTTTTATATCCATTATATATAAATTCAAATATTTCCAACTTTTTTTAATTTTTATTTTAATTTAAATTTTAAATACGACCCGCAAAAAAAATAATATACTTTAGTAAAAATGATGAGCTTTTCAAAAATTGATGTAAAAACAAAACACAACAAATTTATACCTGACTCCAGAGTTCTTAATTCAAATTTAGAAGGTCTGTAATGTGTCTTCAATTTTTATTACTAGTTTGGAGTTATTCTCAAAATGAAGCTTACCAAAGTACACACATTTACTCTTCAACAAAACCAAAGGCCTTTTGCATTAATGAAAAAAGTAAATAATTGCAGACCTGTGTCACTGCTTGTGATACTATGGATTGTACAGAAAGCAGAAATATATAATAAAATAAAATAAAACTGTTTTACTTAAAAGCTCCTTACCTGCCTCAACTGTGTTTCACAAAACACCAAAAACAAACAAATAAGCAAAAAATACTGAGGTTTTACTTTTAGGGGTCTCTTTCCCCATTTTCCTTTAAAAAAGCCCCCCCCCCCAAAAAAAAAACAAAACAAAAAAAAAACAAAAAACAAAACAAACAACAACAAACAAAAAAACAAAAAGCAAAAAACAAACAAAAAAACCCAATTACATTAACTTATGCAGCACACCTTAACAAATCAAACACAGCTACAACACTGTAACATGTGTTGACGCTGGTAGTAACCTATTATGCTAACATGTATTATCATCTGGAAGTAGCATTTGTTCAAAGAGTTCAAATCACAATGCCATATTTATCATCTAGCAACAAAAAATGGAATTATATACATTTTTATTAATAATGAATAATGAAAAAATATGAATAATGAAGAATTTTTTCCATCTTTATATTTAACACTTTAAAATAGCTCAACACTGTACTGAAACACTGCAAGTGAACTTGTGTGGTAAAACCAAGTATCTATTTCACTACTGATGTACTATACCCCATGTTTCTGGGTTTGTAGCCTCTATAATTACCCACATCCTCACCCAGTAAGACTTACTTACTTTTAACCTTGTGGTTTATATCTTATGGGGACCAGTCTTAAATTCCGGTTAATATTAAATCATTAACCTTTATGATATTGAGTATGGCCATATAAAACTAAAATGTGACTACACCCCCCAGTGGTTGAGTTAAAATACAACATCACTGATACTGATTATTCTTCAAAACACTTTTAACTTGCGTTTTTGTAATGATATCACGAGGACTTACGTTATTGCAAGATGTTTTAAACCTTTTTTTTTTTCATATCTGACTATTTTATTTAATGAGATTAGAAATACAATATTTATAAATATATACTATAAATACTTAAAATTTACTGGTAATTCACAAAAATACCATGTTTAATGGTTTTATATAATAATTGTAATATGTTATAGTTAAAAATCTATGACACATTAAATTTCATCAACACAAACGTAACAGACGCCTCTTATTGAAAAGGGCTTTGTGAAAGCTTTGCTTTAAACACAGGATAGGACCTGGTTGCTTGAATGCAGTTGTTATTGTCGTACAGAGGAAGGAAATTATCAGGAGTTTCCTTCAAAAGAGGAAAGTGCCCCTTTCCTTTCTGGAGAAGCAAACAATTCTGTAGTGAAAGAGTTTGAGCAGTCATGAGGATCATCCCTGTTGGCCATTCATTTTAAAAGATCCTTCCACCATTGGAATGTTGAGGAATATACTTCAAATCAGTTTCTCAGGTAAGAAGAAAGATTACTAAATATTACTGTTTTGTAGATATTTGCTGTAATTTAACTCACACTGTCCCTTTTGCCAGATGATCGTTTTGCCAAACAATATAAACTGAAAGCATAAATTAGTTTAGATGCAAGAAGGGCCAATCATAAACAAGACGTATATTGCAAATATATGTTTTATGAAGTTAAATATATTTGTGATGAACATATGGAAAGTTAAAATATGTGAAGTGAATGTTGAAGAAATGAAATTATTCACAGACTGCCTATTGAAAGACCTTTGTCTTTCCTTTGCCAGACAGAACTAAATACTGTGTTCAAACCTGTCTAATAATTTCCTAAATAGTATGCCATAGTCCATATGTTTGCTATACAGCAGTCTTGTCTGCTTCTTCAGCCATAAAATCACAGACTAAACACAATTTTCTGGCTTTCATAGTAAGTTGACAACCGAATTTCCTTTCTACATAAACTGAGTTAAGAATGTAATAGCAAACTATTAGGTAGTCTTCTGTTTTAAAGGTTGAAATCTCTATTGTGTGGAAAATCGAAGTGGCTTTTGGTGTGTGCACGTATAAGTGTACTTTCATGATTGTCATTTGAGTGCTTGTAATGAAGAGAGAACATAGTGTGTTAGTGTGTGTTTTTTTATGTTTTGATGGCATTGTCTTTGATTGGATCTTGGTAGTCTCTGCCCAACAAATCACATCACACATGTTGAGATACAAGCTCGTTCTTACATTTTCAAAATAAATAATTAGCTAGCATTCGTGATACATAATTAGATAGCAACAAACAAAAACAAGCAAACAAAGGAAAAGATCAAGGGATTTCAAGGAAGGCATTACATTAATTTAGTAGTTTGAATTTTTACACAATTTAATGTAATATATATCATTTAAGACATTTGACTGTCTGATCTTAATGTGACTGCTGCTCTAAACCGACCGCTTACATTCAGTGACTGACTAGGCATGCAGCTATGGTATGTGTAGTAGGGAGACAGATGTTGGACGATAATATAGTTGACCACGCCAATCTGGCATCTCACATTTCATGTGTTGTGCAGTGTACAGCTAGACTGTGCCCTTGACTTCTGTGCAAACAAAAGCAATGACCCATTGCGATGTCACTGTGCATTATAGCATACTTGGACTTTCTAATGTATTTTTTCATTAAGAATCCATTCTGTTGTCATGATGCATTATTGGTAGCATTTTGAAAAACTGTTGGATTGGATGTTTTATGAGACTTTTTTTTTCACACAACTGTTTTAATATTCCTTTAACACATCTAGTCAGGATACAATTCCCCACATCTGCACCTTGATTTTAAAAAAAATATCTTATAAAACATTAAATCCAGCTTCTAGACTAAGATGAATTAATATGTGGAGAATATATTTGCAGTGGAAAAGGGAAAATTTAAAGTTTCACTGAGTCCTGTCTAAGCTTCTGCATTCAAATTAGGAGAAAATCACTGTCTGATGTATTCAAGTAAGAAACTGTCTTGGAGAAAGTTGCATAGTGTTTTGAAAGCTTCATCTGTAAGGATATATGGTAGAGGGTGATGAAGAAGAGTGCCGCAGGTAGTTCTAGCTTGCATGCTAGTTCGCTTTCATGTTAAACTGCAAAGGAGAACATTCATTTCCAGCACTGTTTTGCTACTGAAACACACAATTGCACAATGTAGTTTTTGTTGGTACACATCAAAAGTTGTTTTTTCTTATAAAAATGACTCTTGTCTTGTAAAGTACATTAAAGGGTAGTGAAAACCTGGAAATTTGAATATACTGATGCAAATCTGACAACATATTTAAGGAACTTTTAATCCACAAAACCTTAATTTTAACTAGAGATGGACTGATCCGATATTACGTATCGGTATCGGTCCGATACTGACGTAAATGACTGTATCGGATATCGGAGAAAAATAAAAAATGTAATCCGATCCATTAAATATCAAAAAAGCACCTCACAAAACTTTCGACAAGGCGTAACTCTCCTCATAACCGTAGCACGTGGGAGCAGTGTGGTGATAGAGCGGCTACCAATCCGGCATTTCATCTCCGAGGAAGTGATCCCAGAGAGAAGTAAAGCAAGTGTGTAAGTTCATCTCTGAATGTTTGTAAAGCATTCCCGCGTTAAGCTTAACAACCGATATATGGAGCGACTGCCTCTTCTCTCCCCCTCCGTCTTCTGCTGCTACTTCAATCATGAAACTGATCAGTGATCAGCTGATCGGCTTTTCTGTCGCGAGTCCGTCTCTCTTGTTTGTTTATTTCCCAGAAAGAGGACACCAGCGGCTGAATAACAGAAGCACGTTTAAGCTTGATAATCTGTTGCTAGAATTTATTTAATATTACTTTCTAGACCAGGATTCTTTTCTACGTAGCTGACGGCTGGTAACTGTGCAGGGGCGGATCTAGCAAAGTTTAGCCAGGGGGGCCGATAGGGCATTAACAGGGAGAAGGGGGCACAAAGACATACTTTTCTTTCTTATTCTCATTTAAAATGTTGAGCTTTTATTAAATAATTATCTGAATCTTACACCCAAAGTTTTACTCTGATGTAAAATGAATAGAAGTCCATTACTGTATAGTAACTATTAAGTCTAATATACCCTAGTAAGCTATAGTACTTTTTCCTTTGGGAAGGTACCATCTGTGCAGTCTGCAGTTCTGTTGAAGAACGATGTTGAATCTATTTAATTATTCTTGAAAAATAATTTATTTCTGTGCAATTATTTTCACACTGCATCAAATTAAATTTGATTACTTCGATTAAGCATCATGAGGTGGAGGGTGGGGGGTGGTTCCTTATTTTTTCGTTTTTTTTTTTTTTTTGCTGGGAGTTTTAGAGCCCTATTAGTTAGGTTGCTTACTCTTTAAAATACCAGAATAGGGAGGATGGAGTAGGTTTAAGTTTATTAGATTGATCAGTATTGCTGAACTATGAAATATTTTGGGTGCAGTGCATTTTTTGCATACAGGTATAACAGAATAGCTTTAGTGTTTTGTTTTGTTTTTTTGTTGTTGTTTTTTTTAACTTGAGTATGAACTTATACAAAAAGCAGCAAGATATTAAAAAAACAGTTTTATTGATTAAAAAACACACTATATCGGCTTCATATCGGTATCGGCCGATATCCAAATTTATGATATCGGTATTGGTATCGGACATAAAAAAGTGGTATTGTGCCATCTCTAATTTTAACAGATGAAAAGGTTTGGAGAAATCATTTTGCAAGTTAACTTTAGTGTATGGCTGTATGTTTGATCAGAATAAATGCCAAAGCAATTAAGAAAAACTAATACAATATTGTACATGGCAGACCTCTGTTTTGTTTCTGCAATACATGTATTTTCCTTGTAAAGGTACATTTAGCTGTGTGCACTGATGGTAACTGACAGTGGAATTTTATGGTAGATTTAAAGACTCAAAGAGCTTGTTTTGAAATAGACAAAGGAAACAGACTAGAATTCTTAATCCTTTGATAATGTCATTGGCAATGCACAACCTCCTAGAGCAATATATTTAAGCATATTTTAGAGGTAAAAAGAAATTTAATATATGTGCAACTGCCCCAACAAATAACCCATATTTTAGCTCGAGCTGATCAAGGAGGATAAAGGCATTTTGAGAGGGTTTCCTCTCACTTTTTTGAGTGAAGTAAATATTGGGCATAAATACACAAAGACATTGCTGCATTATCATTTTCATCTATTTCACAGTAGTAAAAGTGAAACTTGTTGTAACTTTGTAATACAGCAATAAAATCTGTGAAAATAGTAGTGGGAAGCTAAGGTGCAAAACATTAAATCTGACTGAGCTATTCCATTGCAGAAATACATAAAACATCCTGATCCTATTCAGATAAAAAAAAAGGTGTTATAAAGTATTCACCACTAATTTTCCTAGTTTACAATGGGTAACAAATGAAATAAAAAATCTATAAATGCTGTCCAAACATATACACTGTTGTTCTGTCACTTTTACTTTGAAATATGTTCAAGTATATGTTAGAAAGGAACAGTAAAATATAATGCCTGACTGCGGAAGAAGGTTTGTAATGACCTTGAAGGCTCATCAGTATGTAGTCTTTTCACTTGTAATTATAGGGGGCTTTCAAGACAGTGAAGGGGAATATATTTTTTCTGCATGGGCACCTACATTGACACATTCTCCCATGAGATTCTGTTTGATGTGAAAATGGCAGACTGCATAAATGTGTGTATTAGTGTGAAATTAATTTCTCTGCCATTTAACAGCGTGAGGTGATATGTGGTGCTTATTTGTTTGAGATTAATGTATCTCATATTTTCTGTTTATAGACAAGCATGAATGTGCATCCACGTAGATTAATGTAATAAGAGCTCCTGCAAATGATCCTAGCATGTAGAACTAGTATATAGTAGTTAGCTAGCTTCCTGTGTTCCTCATTCAACAAGCAGTGATTTACTTTGTTACGGTGTGACCTCATCATCTAGGTTCTACGATACCCCACCTCCACCTCACAGCAAGAGCAGCCAGCTCACATACACATACAGAGAACATACTCATGGTCACACACAGAACAGAATCGAAGGGGTCTATGCAGAGCTGGAGAGAAAGAGAGAGAGAGAAAGAGCGAGAGAGAAAGCGAAACAGACGAGGCGAAGGGGAGGGAGTGTGGATCATGCATGTGCATTAACTCAGCACAGCAGCAGCAGCAGCAGCAGCAGCAGCAGCAACAAACAGAAACAGCAGCACAGGAGGAAAAAAGAGAAAGAAAGACAGAGAGGGGGAACTGGAGGGAGGGTTGTAGTCTAAGGCACAAGAACAATAGCTGCAGAGGACTGCTTTCCATCTCCACTAAAAGAACAACGGAGGAGTAATAGAAGGAGGAGGGGGTGGTCATGATAGTAATGAGACAATAACGGAAGAGAAGAGGCACACTGTAGTCAGTGAGGACTGAAACCAAGGCTCTTCTCTTCTCTGCTCTCCATGTTTTTGGGGACTCAACGTTCCCTTGCCTTATTCTCCAAACCCAGAGGAGGATGTCTGTGTCAGGGAAGAAGGAATTTGACGTGAAACAGATCCTCAGGCTTCGCTGGCGCTGGTTCAGCCATTCATCCCAAGGTTCGGCTGGTGGAGGAGGCGGTGGGGTTGGTGGTGGAGGAGGTTACATTCAGCAGGATGGCCTGGACCACAGAGGAACGCCTGTCCAGGGACGACTGAAAAGTCACTCGCGGGAAAGAGGTGTTGGAGGTCTCCGGAAGACTAACAGCCCAGTACACAGCATCTTGGCACCAACGCCAGGCCCCACACCTGTCTATGTCAGAGCAGGTCATCAATCATGGCATCATCAGCAGAGCACCATCCAAGGTTCCCAGGCCAGCGAAGATTCTTCAAAGAACAGTTCTTCTCCCAGTACAACAAGGAAAGATGACACAAACACTGGCCAAGAAGATGTAAAGAGTTCCACAGAAGACCCTGCAGAGCTGGAGGCCAGAGAAAGGTATGACTGTTATTAGGTGTTAGAAATTAGGAGACTGTGTAAAGTGCTATAACGGTCACTTTTGATCATATACTCAGTTAGCAGACACTGGTTATGGGATGCTCTTTTATAAATACATGGTTTCTTCAGGTTTCACAGTGAAAATATAGCTACTGAATAAAATAAGCAACTGAAAAAAAAAGAAATATTACACATTAGGCAGTATCCCCTTGATTAAATTTTTAAAAAGTGTTTGTTGTTATCAGTAAAAAAAAGAGAACAACCCAACTTTAAATAATAAAGATATAACAGTCATACTTAAAAATGGCTAAACATTGTGAAACTGCATTTTAACTTAAATATTAGCTGTGCCATTATGCATGTAGATCCTCTAATTATGCAAAGATTAAATGAACTGCACAGCCATCATTTTCCAGTTTACTCAGGCTATTCAGCTTCTACCATGGCTCACCTGGGGACAGCTCACTCTCATTGTCCACAGCATGTTAGGCAGGATGAACCAATAAAACATCCTTTTAATTATTCATTGAACTGAAAGCTGAGGCTTTTCCTGCTCCTCTGACTGTGTTGTGGTCCAGGTTACATGCACAGTATTCCTTTGAAAGAGTGTTTTTGTTTTAACAAGGCACACTATGGCATTCTACTATAGAAATATAAAAGGATAGCCGGAAGGAGTGATTACATCACATAACAAGTACTGGACCTATAAAAAGAAGAAGCAGTGCAATCGCATGAATTATCTAGACTGCCGAGCACAACTACATCCACTTTATGAGCTAAAAGCTATTCAAGCTAGTGGCTGGTATATGATGTTTGATTTATTTTCTAGCAGAATGTTATTACAAATCCTATACTGAAGTGAGTTTTACAGCTATAAATCCTTCCCCCTGCCTTTTCATGTTGTGTTTTTCCTCTGACTTCCATGTGATCCTACAGCTTCTTCCAGGAAGTAAATAGGTTAGAGTTCTATATGTGTGTTGCTGTGTGTGTGTGTGTGTGTGTGTGTGTGTTTGCACGCGTGCACACACTGTCTGGCAGAAGACTAAAAGCACGTCATATTAAAGATGAAAAGACCAAGTTTCCTTTTATCTCGGCTGTGACATTCTAAGGTGAATTGGTCCTTAAGCATTGCTGATTTCTGTACGCTTTTGTTCTGTACACCTGGTGAGGAAGTGAACAATGAAAGTAAACCTTCCCCTATGTTTTTGTACAGAGCTCAGTGAGAAAAAAGCACCTAATTCCCAATACATAGTCTCTACCTACAGCCAAAAACGTGTCAATATGAATTGAATAGATATCACAGTCAGTGGATGGTTTGGTTCTCGGGGAAGAACATGAATAATTCTCAGCTAAGGTACAGTTTTGGAATCAATTCAACATCCTGCACTGTGTGTTGGCATAATTGGCAGATGTTCATATTTTTTGAGTCCCTATGTGTGAAAAGTGCATGCATAAAAGATGTGACTCACAGTAAAAATGTGTAACGGTCTGGCTCTCGGGGACCTTGAGTTCATGCTGGTCATGTAAAATACAGCACAGTCGTCACATTCACACGATTTTGAAATATTAAAATGGTTCTGTTTTTGTTGGAGCATATACTCTGCTCTTATGTGTTTGATTGTAGCCTTATTCATTTAAGACATTATCATGACTTATTTTACATTTTGTTTTGCCAGCCTAACCTGTGAAAAATCGAAACAGAACACGACTCTTCAGTACTGACAGACATTTCATCATTTCCCATGTTAAAATTCGCCCTGTGAGCAAATGCTTTATATGATGACGAGTCCAATATTTTTTGATCATTCAGTACAATAAATAGTTGGAAAGTAAAATTTAGTCGTGAGCAGTTATTGCAGAAATAAATAGGTGCATTGCATAATGCCACTTTTCAGTCACGGCTGTGCTTAATGGAAATACACCAACTCAATAACTGTGAAGGAGTACTTGCTGGAAATGACTTTGGGATGGATGTACGATGTAGCCTGGTGAATTACACCAGTGGCTGTGTCACACATCATGGCTCACATGTTCATCTGCAGCTAAGCAGATGTATGGATGTCACTGAGATATGCACATTCATTTACTCTACCAGCTGGGTGGCCTTATTATGTCTCACATCATAAATCCTTGACACATAATTTGTGACAATCCCTCAGGCTGAATCTCACAAATGAGTTCTGCTGGCAGTGAAAAACACAAAAGTTTGGCCTTTTGCTACAGCTAGGAAATACCTGTCAGTCATTTTGAGATATATGCCACTCAGTGACTAGTTTTCATTCATATAATGTCTTCGTCCCACCATTTTCTTTCATTCATAGTAGAATTCAACTCAGATTACTGTCAAACTGAATTATCTGGGAAATTCAATGAAAACTGTGCACCTCTTGTGGCTGTATATTTACAAGATTATATGTAATGTTGTTATACCAAAACATATAGAAAGACAAAAAAACTGACACATGCAATGAGTATTTAGATAATAACACAAAAAGTCAGTGACACATTTATGCTGTGGTTACAAAACATTTGCTGTCCAAGTTACTTCTACATACTGTGTGTGGAAGCTATTGAATCAAATGTAGTGTAGTAAATGGGTTGCTGTTTCCCACACTTGCTCTTAATGCCCCAAATGCTGCATCTACATACTATATATTTGCTCTGTCCTCGTGACTCTCATCCAAATAGCTTCTTTCTACAGTTGACAGAAAATATATGGCAGAAGTTAACCTGAATGGAATGGAAACCCTGACCTTTCCCACATAAACACTAACAGTGGCTTGAGTCAGCGTGCTGTTACTATGAATGATATCTCAATTCCCTCTCCACCACCTTGGAAAAGAAATACCACCACCTTACCCCCTGTCAGCAGCAGTAATTCAGATATTTGTCCAGTTCTTCATAATGGCACAAGGCTTATTAGGTCTATGTGTGACACATCCAGTTGATGCATCCTTAAGATATTTGTAAACTGCAAAACACAAACTTTCTGTTGTAATCTTTAAATTACACCCGGAGGGTTTAGGTGATTGTGTTATTGCCTGTAATAAATTGTGAATGTTGTTTGCCCAATCAGCGTTCTGTATGCCAAAGGCAATCTTAGATGGAAGCTAAAGATGAAGCCAGAATTAACATAAAAAATTTCTTTGTGCTTTGAGCAATACTGAGAAGACACGCATTATGTGCCGCCCACATTTGGTAATTTCTGTTCAAATGAGACATGAATTTTTATGAATTTTCCGTGGATACCATAGAAGGGGCCATGACTTGGTTCAGCAGTTTCACTCATAGCACTTTGCACTGAAATAGATTAAGGAGGTGCAGACTGCGATCAGTTTTATAATTATGACAGACTAAAATATAAATCAATCACAATATGCACAATTACATAGCATTGGTAAGATTTAGGAAAATGCCACGTTTACCACATTTAGTGGCCCCCTTGTAAAGTATAGAAACTTTAAAGTTACAACTATAAACATTATATAACAAGTACCTTTAAATATCCAGTATATACAAGGTTCCATTGAAATGGTAAAATGGTAAATGGTCTGTATTTGTATAGCGCTTTACTAGTCCCTAAGGACCCCAAAGCGCTTTACACATCCAGTCATCCACCCATTCACACACACATTCACACACTGGTGATGGCAAGCTACATTGTAGCCACAGCCACCCTGGGGCGCACTGACACTGCTGTAAGATCACTGACTAATTTATTTAGCCACGAACATCAGATTTATATAAATTATGCACAATCCACAATATGACATCCTCATACCTTATGCAAGTTAACCTGCCACCAGCAAAGCAGTAAGGAGATTTCTGCTAAGATCTGCACATTTTTTCACTTACAGGACGCCCCCAGCTCCTAATACACACATGTGCATGTGTTTCTACATTTGTGAGGACACTCATCTCTTACCCTTTTTGTTTTCTCTTGTTTTGCTTTCATGACCTCTGGGATCACTGAAAATATTTAGGGAGACAAAATATTATTGCTGTGCCCCCCCCCCCCCCCCCCCCCCCCACACACACACACACACACACACACCCACACACCCTTCTGCTAACTGCATTCACCCTGGCCCATTCGACTACAGTCAGAGCAGATTTCACAAGCTATGGTGGTAATGGGTATGCCCACAATAACAATGGCACAGGAAGGAAAAAAAAGACATCACCAAAAAGCTGCAATCTTCAGTGACACGGGGGAAAAAAAGCAGAGAGAAAACTATATTTGTGCAAAAATATCATCTCAGTCTCGATGCCTGGATCAAGTTATTACAGCCAGTGTATAAAATCTTTCCAACATAAAGCCCAGTGGCAGTATACTGACTGTCAGAGTACAGAAAGAAAAGGATCTCATTGAATATATAGAGCTGGCACAAGCTGTATTTGTAGGAATTGTTGGATTTTCCACACAACTCAAGCTACTCAGTAGAATTCTGGGGAAAATGGCTGCTCTAATCCATTTTCAAAGATTCATTTCACATTTGGCACTCACATAGAGAGATGGAGTTGACATCAGTTGGAATAAGAACGAAAATTTCAACAACATATCTGACACATAAATTTATAGCTAAAAAGGTTTAAAAGCTGATGACAAAACTACATAAACAGTCTAACAATCCTTCAGGTATTTTAAATAACCTGCTGTCTATTATTATTTATTCATGTATTGTTTGCATGTATTTATCTGTATCTTGTGGTCAAAAGTTACACAATTGGGCTACAAGTCCTGACAAATGCAATAAATATTGCATTGCCTCTGCCTCACCTGCATAGTGGAATTTTTAAATATGCAGTGTCTCAGAAGCAATTAGTCACACTGTGGTGTGATAGCTCTGAGAGGGTGTGAGGAGCATATGACAAGACTTGGGTTGATATGTGCTCAGTGAAGGAAAACTGATGTAGTATAAGGTGTGATGATAAATAAGGCAGAATCTCCAATTCTGTTCTAGTTTTTCTTATTGTGTTTTGTCTTATTATTTAACTTCTTATAGTTTTGACTTTAAGTAGATGCAAAAAAAAAATGCTTCAGTTTGTACAGTACAAAAGAAATCTGGATGCTCGCTGACAATGCGGCTTTATGTGGATTGCTTTGTAGTGTGCCTTGTGCAATGTAGAGCATTGTCTGTAGGGCAGCTTCTTTGGAGATGGGTGTTCTAGGGTTTTAGTGCCTCTATAAAAATGGGCTATACCTGTGATGATCCAGCCCACTATTGGAAGCAAAATATACACCTCAGAGCAAATTTACTGCTCCCTAGAATGTGATACCAAAGCAATTAGTGTCGGAGAGATTGGTAGGCATGAAAAATCCTTACAGCATGCCTTGGAGCCAATACAAAGGCAATGCATCTCAGTTTTATGGCCCAACTGTTTATTCAGTCTTGTTTGGTGTTCCTCTCCGAGACTCTGGAGTCAGTGGGGAATATCATGACAGGGCAATAAATTACATTTGAATTTAGCATAAAGTCTCCCAATAAAGCTTAGACCATAGGATATGGTATAACTAGTGTGCTGTATAAACAATGCCTGGATGGAAAATGTTTTAGCTTTTAATAGTGAAAGAGGAGAAAGTCACACGCTCGGCTGAAAATTTTTATGATATTAATCAGGATGTCAATAAAACGCCCTCCATCTTTCCTGCAGTATCAATCCCACTGCATGCCAATATATTGCTCTGCCAAGCTTTACAGGGTTTTCGGTTCATTTGTATTGACAAATCTGTAACTTCACTGGTTTATGCAGCTCTCATATCAGCATATGAGTAGTAATGAGCGGGGGACATAAAGTGTTGCTTAAAATAGCAGTGACATTTTTTTTCTTGAGCACTATCAGTCTTTACACAGTAGAAGCGCCATGAGATGACTGTAAATTCCCCCAGAGAGACGGCTTGGGTGTTTATGTAGCATAACAAACAACTCTAAATGTCATTGAGTAGACTTTTCCTGTGAAGGACACCAAAGCGACTGGGCTGCAATATTTGCCATGAGTGTGAGGGATTACTCGGATGCCTATAAAACAGCATGTAATCTAGCAGCCTATGGGGACGGGGACTCAGCCTTACCACAATGCTGTGAGGAACAGGCTGGTTCACTTGTTAAGTCGCTGTTTTTTTGGAAAACACACATGCACACCCAGATATGCAGAGGCACACAGGAACAGACAAAAAGGCATGCGCGCATTCTCGCTGCAAAGCTGTTGCATTGATTGTGCTGCTGGCTTGTCCCATTGGACTGCAGTGCTTAGTTATCCACTTATGTGTGGAGTTTAGTCCATAAGAGTTTTAATTTCAGCTTAGAGTGGCAAGAAAGATGCAGATTCACTGCAGGGAAAAAAGGATTCAGGAGTGCAATGTGTCCAAATAAGCTCTTTTGTGTCGTTGGTAATTTGCTGTTTATCTTGCTGTGTACAGCTATTTAATTTTGTTTTTAGTTCATATTTGGACAGATAGAGTTAACAGCAAGTGAGAGTAATACACTTTCTTGAATAATTTGTCACAGCGCTGCTAACTTGTGTTTCATGTCTTCTAGAAATGGAGTCGCTGCTCCTACATTGGTATTAGATTTCATAAATGACAAAATCATGCAAAAAAAATAAATAAATAAACAAAAGCAAATAATAAAAAAATCCAGATGAATGGCTGAATTAAACAGATCACAAGCAGATCCAATGAGTGAACACAATGGATCTGCTGATACGTCTATTCAGCAGCATATTTTTTCCCCATTTAAAACTAGTAGATTAATGTTTTTGCTTTGTTCCCTAGGCAGCTTTTGAAATTAAAAAAAAAAGTCTCTTTTAATTTTCTGATGATGGGAAAGGTATACAAACTCTGTGTTCACTGGTTTGCATCCTAATTTCTATTCCACTGTGATCTAATTACACCATTGCCCAGCCGTATTCCTGCATTACAGCTTATTCATGGACAAACCCTGTGATCCATTGCATGATGTTGTCAATATTGGAGCCCTTAGTTGAATGGCTGAATTAAAGAGATCACATGAAATCTCTTGAATGCTAAGAACCATTGTGTTCCCTCAGTGGATCTCCCAGCATATTGTGTCAGTTCATCATAAACAAACAAACAAACAAACAAACAAACAAACAAACAAACAAACAAACAAACAAACAAACAAACAAACAAACAAACAGACAAACATTTAAACATGCCTAGATTCCATACCTATAGGGAGGGGCAAACTATTTTTAATGCTGTGTTAAAAATGCAACATGTTGATTATACCGCACAGACTGTAAAGATACTGCAGTCATACAGTCAGGGTTAATTGTTTTTATATTTTTAAATTACACCACGTCTTTTTTCTTCCTCTCTCTTTGCTCTTCTTCCACAGGTTGGTTCTGAGCACCTTCTCCAGAATGAATACCAATTCCTCAGATGAGTTTTTCCAAGCCACAAACCATGCGGAACAGACATTCCGGAAAATGGAGACCTACCTCCAGCACAAGCAACTGTGTGATGTCCTCTTGATAGCAGGGGACCACAAGATACCGGCTCACAGGTTGGTGTTTGTGCCTCTGTCTGCTTTGATTTCATTAATTACTTACTGCTTTAGATCAGAGTTAAAAAGAAGCTCATCTGGATGCACTTCGTTAAGATAGCAATGCAGGCAGTCAGACTTTGGTCTGGACCACAGTTTGCAATAAATTTGGTCAGTTTGATCTATATGGGGGATAATTGGATGAGCTTTGAAATTCAAAGAAAGTCTCTTCTGATTTTCCGGTGACAAGAAAGGTATGCAAACTCAATGTTCACTGGTTTGCATTCTAATATCTCCTCCGGTGTGATCTAATTACACCATTGCCCAGCCTTATTCCTACATGGACAAATATTGTGATCCACTTCATGGCATCTCTTGACTGCTGAGAACCATTGTGTGGATCTGCTTGTATGTCTATCCACACGATATATTATGTTAAGGATCTGGTACGTTCCACAGTGCCAGAAAAGAAGTATCTTAGTAACTTAGTTGCCTGAATTTTTATAGCTGGATTTTTAAATTCTACTTTCAGATACAATCATGTAAAGCAAAGTTTAAACCATAAAAATCCATATTAGAAACCGTAAGCGCGTGTGAATGTATGCTGACTGATTTATTCATTCACATTTCCTTCATGAATCCACAAGCTTGTTGCTTGAGCTTGCTAGACAAATTAGTTAACATAATTACAAGTCTGACCATTGTAGCTATTAACATAACATACTGTATGTGGGATAAAATAATTTATCACAGGCTGACAAAGTGGAATCATACAGTGGTGGAAGGGGGCTATAAATCACTGTAAAATGGAATAAGTACACTGACAGTACATTATGAATATGGTGTATTGAGTCATGTGAGGCATGCTGTTTGTTAGGAAGCAGAGCTTCATTTGGGGGCATTCTTAAAACCACAAGACCATAGATCTCCCACCATGTAACCCAATTCATTGATCTTTTTTCTTTATGGCAGATTGGTCTTAAGTGCTGTGTCGGACTACTTTGCTGCTATGTTCACGAGTGACGTGAGAGAGGCAAAGCAAGAAGAGATAAAGATGGAGGGAGTGGATCCAGAAGCCCTCAGATCCCTGGTTCATTTTGCCTACACTGGTGAGTGCTTATAAAGACATTCACTAGCCCTTGTAAGTAGTTATGAGACTTCTGAAATGCAGCATGATTAAAATGGATCAATAAGACAATTCATCATAGAGCTGGCAGACTGGGCAGGACTTCAACACAAAATTGCTCCTTTTTTTTAAACTGGGCAAATGGCTGTTTGGGAAATATGCTTTAATCAAAATATCCACTTTTTACAGTTTAAAAGTTGTGTGGTAAAAATCATAATAATGGCTATCCTTGTAAAAGATTTTAAGTGATTTCATTATTAATGCTATAATTTAGCTGTTGATGCCTTTTATTTGATTCAAATGTTAATCGCAAAACTGCTTCCATGCAGTTTCGGTCATGTGTTGTTTTTCATGTAGTTTCCATGTTGTGACATTGCAGGTGTCCTTGAGCTGAAAGAGGAGACCATTGAGAGTTTACTGGCAGCAGCTTGTCTCCTCCAGCTTTCACAAGTCATCCAGGTTTGCTGTAACTTTCTGATGAAACAGCTTCATCCCTCCAATTGCCTGGGAATTCGTTCCTTTGCAGATGCCCAGGGCTGTGTGGACCTGCTTAATGTGGCTCATAACTACACCATGGTAGGACTATGAACAGAGCCAGACCACATTTTCGTGGTGGGCTGCATTATTCAGATCATAATAAATAATGGGATTGCACTCATCATTGCGCGCACACACACACACACACACACACACACACACACACACACACACACACACACACACACACACACACACACACACACACACACACACACACACACACACAGGGGATTCTTTAATCATAAAAGACATAACTTTAATACGAATTTTTAAAAAATTTAGTTTCATTACTGTGCACTCACAGGAAGTAATAACCAACCGAGTTCCTGACACCGCTTGTTAGGATTTATTTGTTTAAGATATGCAATTACTCTACATTTCTGTGAGAAATATTCCTGTTGGATTAGGATTCACCCACATGTTCGTCAGATAATTTCTTGCTGGTCATGCAGAACTGACAGCACAAGACAGGCGTTATCTCCTAAAGGACATCTGCTCACTCTGTTTACACAGTCCCCATCCGAGACCAGGAGGTTAATCTAATCATAAAACTGCACAAGAGGCCCAGCTTCCTGTTCAGTAACGTCAGTAATGAGCAGGGATGTTCGGGCTTCCTGGAAGACTATCCTCTATCCCCTCAGCTGAAGATTTTTGTTTTGATAAGCTTGTTTTTTCCCATTGCAGCACGGCAGCTTCTGACACCGTTTTCCTTCATGAAAGAATACTTTAATGTTCAGTATATACACGTTTAATATTATATAGTTTCATATTGCAATATTTTTCCAGCTATAAAATACTTTGATTTCCACACAGGATTTCAATTAATACTTGACAATTTCGGTTTTGTAAATGAATTCTGATCTCAGGAAAGAATAAAGAGCAGTCTTTGTTGCAAACCAGTGCAAATTAAATAGTAATCAAAAGTTTTTGGAAGGTAATTTTCCCAGCCTCGCATTAGTTTAAGTATTAGTTTTTCAATTACTCTTTCAGTTAAATCAGTTAATATCCTGTGCCGCTGGTCTCGTTTTCTGAGGAGTTTACTTGACTGCTGTGAGTCTGCCAGTATCTACAAACACATCCTTTTAAATGGTTATGAAACAAACTTGGCTAAGCTTTCAATTTTGTTGTAAGCTCTTCAGCATTTGCAGTTACAAATTTATTGGTTTAACGCAATGTCAAAGATTGAGCTGGATTGAGTTCCTCCCTTCTCTTTAGCACCAGAGATCAATAGATGTCCCTCATTTCATTAAGGCTCTCCTTGCTAAGCTCTTAAAAC
This sequence comes from Rhamphochromis longiceps, assembly GCF_057381845.1. Taxonomy (NCBI): domain Eukaryota; kingdom Metazoa; phylum Chordata; class Actinopteri; order Cichliformes; family Cichlidae; genus Rhamphochromis; species Rhamphochromis longiceps. The sequence continues at coordinate 35,876,742 of NC_140558.1, forward strand.
CTGCCCTCAAAAGATAGATCGGACTAACACTGCAATGTGTTGCATGTTGATGATCAATAGCATGCTTGTTTCTGGTTTCATGCTTTCTACAGTGAACACTCGATTTGTTAAAGATTATAATGATGAATCCTTTACTGCTTTGTTTAAAGCATAAACAGTGCAGAAAAATGGCCAAATGTTGGACATACCATAGATGCACATATGAGCAGGAATGTTTTATATATCATCTCTAATGGAACTGCCCAGAGACAAAGCCCTTGAAGAGGTAGCCATGCAGTGCTTTAATATTGCCTGGGCTTCTGGCCAATAAATGGAAGATTAATCTTTAGAAAGGCAATAGAAAACAGCTTCCATCAAACTTGGAACTGGACACACCATTGGTGGGATTGTAATGGAGGTTTCCAGAGCCTGTTTTTCATTAAAGACTTATAAAGGCTTATTGGTATCATGTATGATCAGCAGAAAAAATGCCATATTAGCTTAAGAGGAGGCTTTTCGGAGCGAATGCTCTATACCAGATTGATTTGTAGTCTGTTGTTATGTGGATCATTTTATTTACTGAACTAAGTTAAACAGATGATGGCTTCATCTGTTCTTTGGAAAGAAATAATTTGAGAAATGGAGAGCGATTCACTGCGGTTATCGGTTATTGGAGATAAAGACCTTCAAACTGGCACTCTCTATCTCTCTTCACGTTCATTTTTCTTCACCTCTCTGTCCTTGTGCCACTTGGACCTCAGAGATGTAGAAACATACACAGACACACACAAAATGCTGCACCAAGCGTACTCCTCGGCTAATAACTGATGATTATCTGTCTCCTCTGCGTCTCCGCTATGTTCCAGGAACACTTCCTCGAGGTCATTCAGAACCAGGAGTTCCTGCTGCTCCCCACAGCTGAAATTGTTAAGCTGCTCTCCAGCGATGACATCAATGTTCCTGATGAAGAGACGATCTTCCAAGCTTTGATGATGTGGGTGAGGTATGATGTCCAGAATCGACAACAGGACCTCGGGGTGCTTCTTGCTTACATCCGCCTACCCCTACTTCCTCCACAGGTGAGACAGCCGATCAGGACTGTAAGTCGCTTATGCTTGTGTTAGAGCTTGTGACTGATGATTCGGATGGTACAAGTCAGCTTGGCTTCATTACAGAAGGTGTGATTTGTGATCTTTGATACTCTGTCCAGGTTGTAACTCCTCATTTTATAACTTTGTTAACTTAAAATGAATAATGAAATGAATAGAAATAATAACTAACACGAACACAGTTCATGTGATGTAAAATTATGCTGTATTTCTGCAAGTAAGCACTGACTTACAACTTGGTCATCTTGATTTAAATAACCTAACAGGAAACAGATAAGCATTTTTGACAGATATGAAGCATGAACATATCTGTTTTTTTTAAATGGTATTTTATTTTCACTGACAAATTTGCTTTCCAAAAGTAATTATGCTCAAGTTATTTTTTTTTATTATCAGTATGCAGGAAAGTAACCTGCAGCATTATTGTTTGCAAAATGAAAAATATGTGGAAGATATGATACATAAGGTTTTTCATCCATGGCTTGGGAGATGCCATTTGCTGCGAGGCAAATAAACAACAGAAATGAATCATTGTTTTTTTTCTTCTTCTCAAAACTGGTAAAGTTCTTTTTAAGTCTCGCAGGCATAGCGGTATCAATGAATAAATGCAAAAATATATGAAAGTGAGAAAACCCACATAAAAAGCAACTTCACTGCAGTTTCTGTAATGTGCGGAAATGTAAGAGTGCTACTATTTCTCAGAATAGAAAGAAAAGTTTAGCTCTTCTGCAGTGCATTTACAAAAAAGAAGTAAAATCATTAAAATACAGTGTGTTTCATATGTCTTTGCTGTTTTATCTAATTGCAATAATTTATATAGTGACTTCCTTTAAAGTAATAGTTTGATGATAGACAAAGATTAGATAATTTTGTTTTTGCTTTCACCCCATTTTAATTAAAACATATCATAATCTTAATTTTCAATGCTGTTTTGCAGTTATATATATATATGACATCTTTTCCAAAGGGATTTAAAATCTACACATTATATTACAAATACCATTCCACAAGAGAGATTTCTATAAATACCATAAACATTAGAAATTTTCGGCACACATTATAATGCAGCTAATTTTTATTTTCTTGAAATATAGCTCCTTGCAGATCTGGAAAACAACAAGATGTTCTCTGATGATCTGGAATGTCAAAAGCTGCTAATGGAAGCCATGAAGTATCACCTTCTACCTGAAAGACGCCCAATGTTTCAGAGCCCAAGAACAAAACCTAGGAAATCCACTGTTGGTGCACTTTATGCTGTCGGAGGAATGGATGCTACCAAAGGTATCCGACATAGCAACTTACTGAAAAGACTCTGAAGATGGCTTTGCCAGATGTATAAAAAAGAGAGAGCTAGCTTATACACAATTGTTCTAAGTGTATGGCAACACAGGTTATCTAAATTGCGGTATTTTGTTTTATTTCAGGCTCTACCACCATAGAGAAGTATGACTTGCGAACAAACACTTGGGTCCAGGTTGGAGTCATGAATGGGCGCCGGCTGCAGTTTGGTGTGGCAGTGATAGATAATAAGTTGTACGTGGTTGGAGGGAGAGATGGACTGAAGACGTCCAACATGGTGGAGTGCTATAACCCCATCAGCAAAGTGTGGTCCACCATGCCCCCAATGTCAACACACAGACATGGGCTTGGTGAGTGATTGGCATATAACTGGCCAACAGCATATTGTTATTTACATTGGCATTCATGCATTTTTAGTAGCATTATTACTATGTCTGTGTTCTGAAACTTACTTGCCTTTCCATGCACATACATGGAAAGAAAAATGTAGGAAAAACATGCCATACTTCTTTTTCAAATGGAAAGCTATAGGTAGGAAGAGCAGCAGCAAGCCTTCCATACAGAACAGAACAGGAAGCAGTGATAACAGCTCTGATGCTGGTTAAATCAGGCACAGTATAAAAGGAGGACCTAGGGTAGAGGTGGGTTGCAAAGTAGCTTGCAAATGCCCAACAACTGTAGGAAGTTAAAAAAAATATAAATAGCACATTGCATATGAGATTTCCCAAATGAAAGCATTTCATCAGCTGAACTCTTTGCTACTGTAGGCTGGCACTGAGATCATCTTATCTGCAAGGACTGTGGTTGAATTCAACTTTGTGACTTTGTCTTGAATATTATGCTGCCTAATGCCAACTAACTGGAATGATCATTTCATTACAAACTGCAACCCATCAATTTTCAAAAAAAAAATTCATTAACTGCTTTTATTTCATGATGAAATTTTTTTTTACAAAGACATAACACATATGGTTCTATATGTTTCAGGTTTCAGCTCAGTTAACCAAGCAGATTTTTTGAAACACCAAAGAGGATACATATTTAGTAAGGTCACAATTGGTAGGCTGTTAAGAAATTTTTTTTTTTTTGACATATACCTTTGATATTTTTTCCATTCCACTATCAAAGCTTGGCAAGCTGTGCTGGCCCTGCTCTTCCTTACCCTTCCCTGCCCAATAAATCTCATATCAGAAGCATTTTGATTCACAGTTGAAACACGTCTGGGTAACAGAGGAGGGAGATCTTGTCAAAGCATTCAGCTCACTCACACAGTGTGGTCGGAGGTATCAGCAAGCCCAGGAGATCACACTGTACAGATTACCTGCGCTGTCTTTGATCTTTCACGTACCAAATATCTCTTGGTGCTTTGCTTATCTTGTGCATATTTTCATTCTGAATATGTTTTAACTTAGTGTCTACCAACATCCCCGCATAGCCATTTCCTGCTGTGTGCTTTATGGGTAAAGAAAAGGAAAAAAACGTGTTGTTTTTTATCCCCAACCCACAAGCCAGTAATAAAAAGAAGCCTCACTACAAGACCAGTTTTCATTTGACAGTGTTTATGTCACTCGAGGTTCTCTGAATGCGGTCTTGTCCTCATGTTTCCTCTAAATAATTGAACTCTCACCAAAGGAAATAAGTGTTTTCATATAAAAATCCATTGTGCTAAAGCACCCTCTGCATTGACGCTGGTGGAAATAACCATTCCTATGTGACTGGGGGACGAGGAATAACAAAGCAGTTTTATAGTCTTCCTGTTTTCTGAATAGCTTTGGCCAGCTGGTTGACTCACTCTGCTCTGTTCTAAAATGAGAAACGTATCTCTGCTCAGACTCTCTAAGAATAACATTCACTTGGAAATCTTTGGACTTCTTTCACTGATTATTCTCTTAGATGTTTTAAGGTTTCTGTGTTCGAATACCTTTTTCATGTAATTTTGGCAAAAATGTTTGTTTCATTTAACCTCAGTGAGGTAAACACATGAACATTTGAAACAACTTAATATAATTATGCAGACAAAATCACACATGATCAAAACACGCATATAAAATATTAAATATTCTCTTTATTTCGTTATATTTATAGTAGCAAATATTTATAGCGTTTGATTTTTTCATATGCAGTATCTAATGGGACAATTCATCTTATTTATCTTTACAGCATTAATTGTTTGGATAGCATTCATTTCTTATTTCTATTTCTGCAGGTATTGCTGTGCTGGAGGGTCCCATGTATGCCGTAGGAGGCCATGACGGCTGGAGCTATCTCAACACGGTGGAGCGCTGGGACCCACAGGCCAGACAGTGGAACTACGTGGCCAGCATGTCGACACCACGGAGCACTATGGGAGTCACAGCACTTAATGGAAAGTAAGTTGCTATGACCCCCATCTTTGTCTAACCTGTTTGACTATCCCATCATAGCCTTTTAATTAAAATGTGCAACCTTAAACTTTAATGCAAAGTGTGCTATTGTATTTCCGCTTGTCTGCCTCTGAAGCCATTGCCCTCTGCAAATTAGTACTAAGAAGGCAGACATTTGCAGGCAATTCACACTTAAAAAGGAAGTCTAATTGGAGTATGCTCTTTTTTTAGGGTGCTGCCGTCCATAAATTCTACTTTTCTACTTGACTGAAGTAAACTTGCATATAAGGATAGCACAGTTAGTCTTTATTCCTGCACCTCTTAGTCAGTTTTAGCTATTGATTTGCTGGAACAAATGTTTTTGCAGGCAGTAAACTTGCAGCTGGATTTGAGCATGAAATAAAACAAGTATGGTTGTGTAACTCACAGTGCAGTGGTCCAGGAAAAGCTGGAGCACAGTATTAATGCACTATTAGTTCGACAACATTATACTTCCTTTGTGGTCTGCGTCAGATAAACTCCAAGGTGGCTGTGCAACAGTGCAGCTCGGAGCAAAGGCTGCTCTGATTAGTGTGGTAATTTATACAGTATAATCTAGACTCCATAAATGCAAAACACTTGATGTATTTGTATGTATTAAATACCTTACAACACAATTTAAAAGTAAATTAGGCAAATAACAGACCAGCTTTCGGCCTAATTTGAATATGTTTGTGTGCTGAAGTAGAAAAGAAGCTGCTGCTCCTTTGAGCTACAAGCTACATTTAACCCACTGATGTTATCTTTTCTTATCTAAGAAAACTATCTTTGAAAAACGTTCTGCTCAGCACCGTATCATCTACAATCTGTCTTACTATCACTGTTCTGATAATGTTTAGATAACAATTCTGTTTCGAAGCACGCAGCGGCTACTCATTTGTGGAATATTCGTTCATAATTTTGCTTAATTTACTCGAATCTTTCAGACTATTTGCAGTTGGTGGTCGAGATGGAAGCTCCTGTCTTAGGTCGATGGAGTGCTTTGATCCACACACCAACAAGTGGAGCATGTGTGCACCAATGACCAAGAGACGAGGAGGAGTGGGTGTAGCAACATACAACAACTTCCTGTACGCCGTGGGAGGACACGATGCCCCTGCTTCCAACCACTGTTCTAGACTCTCCGATTGTGTTGAGAGGTCAGTAAATGCACGTCCTCATCTCCAGAGTACACAGAAGACAATGGTGTGTTTGGACTGATGTTCATTGAACTCAGTAATGGGTGGGGTCAAGTTAGGAAAATTTCTCAAAGGAACAAAAAGGAATTCCTCTTGATCCCCACCCTGTTCCTGCATTTGGAGACATGTCTGCATTACGCAATACCCTATTGTAGAGACCACTGTTGCTACACATGGTTTTACGTTATAGTATCTGGCACCATCTGGTGGCCACAATATCCTCTTTAGTCCAAACCTGAGGTAAACCCATTGGCGTGATTTAAATACACGTAACTGTTTTTTTTTGTTTTTTGTTTTTTGTGATAAAATACAGACATCATTTTTTCTAGGACATCACATTTTACTCAGATATTTATATATATATTCCCTCTTGTCATGGTGATGCACTGGTCAGTACTGTATAACTTTAGAGGTTTATACCTACTGGTTGAGTAGGTCCTTTCAAGAGGCTGAAACTCCAGATACACCCCTAGTACAAAGAACAACTTTACTGTTCTACCCACATGTTTCAGCCTGTAGCTGAAACAGCCTGTAGCATTCTGGTATTATGCAGTTCTTCCACGGTGAGTGTGTCTCACAAAGATAAAAGGTTGTGCAAACAGAGTAGAGATGTCTGGCACAACTTTCAAGGTACACAGAGCAGAGCAAAAGTTGAAAGCGGTACAGTGTTGTTCTTCCATGAAGAGCAAGTCTAAAAAAGATAAAATGTTGCAAGGCTACAGGCTGAAATCTGCTGGTCAGGCAATAAAGTTGTTCTTCATACCGCATGTGTTGCTGGAGCTTCAACCTCTTTAAACTTTTGTTCTTTTCTTTGCACCTTATTAGCAGATGAAGTTGTGAGTAGAAGTTTTCAGTCTTCAGTCTTCCTCCTACAGTCCAAACACACATTTGGTAGATTAAGTGGTGATTATGTACTTGTGTATATGGTAGTGTGTAGTTCTCTGTCTCTCTGTGTTAGCCCTGTGACCTGTTCAGGATGTACCTTGCCTCTTTAACTTTGCCAACTGGGATAAGTTGGATGAGCCGTTCGATATACATTGTTACTGATGTACTTTTAACAAGCAGCACACAATACTTAATAATAACAACCACAATTCACACTTTTTTCCCATAGTGGACGGATTTTTAAACATTTGAGTGACTGTTTTGTTCATAAGCATAAAAAGTAAATCAAATGATGCCTCTTAACTTCCAATATGGACAAACAGATGAAAAAAAATCTTTCTGTGGAAAATTCTGTCTGATGAGTCAAGTTCTCCCTGGACCGAGCATCTGCCAGCTGCTTTTGGAAAGACAGCTTTGTCTTTTGCTTTAATGTTTCACTTTAGTTCTCTGTGACCATTCAGACATCTGTGATTAAACAGGAGGAACATAAGGCCGTTCCAATTAGTGGGGATGAGATGCTGTTAGACTGACTGAGTAAATGAACTTTTAGAGAAAATGTTGTTTCGCCATACTGAGTAATGTAATGCAAGGCCAGTTGTTCAACCAAATATTTTAATTACAGGTATGACCCAAAGACGGACACCTGGACCACCGTGGCTCCCCTCAGTGTTCCCCGGGATGCGGTTGGTGTTTGCCTGCTGGGTGACAGACTTTATGCAGTGGGCGGATATGACGGCCAGTCGTATTTGAACACTGTGGAGTCCTACGATGCACAGAACAATGAGTGGACTGAGGTAATTGCATTAACTCAATTTAATGAAACTGCAAAAACAAAGTTATGAAATATATTCCTACTATTTTAGATTAGAAAAAGTATGAAAAAAATCCAGCGGAGAAAAATAAATAGTTTAAAAAGTTATAAAAAGAATAAAACTTTAATAGAACTGCAGATATTTTGCTAGAACAGTTACAACCAACATCACCGCTTCAGTTAAATCTGAAGTGACTGAATCCTATCAATATTTTATAGTTGCTTTTCTTTTTGCATGTTTTTTTGGTTTAAATCTTGACCCTTTGACCTCCTTACCAGCATGAAGTAAAACAGGATTTTTTTAAAAAGCCATCCTTACATGAAAGACTGATGTGTACCTCTCTGTCTTCCTGTAGGAGGTCCCTCTTAACATTGGCAGGGCAGGCGCCTGTGTGGTGGTGGTGAAATTGCCTTGAGCGTTTTGTCTCAAAACAGCATGGGTAACAAATGAGGGAGCAGCAAAGAAGAGTGGACAAACAAAACAACAGATCAAGGACGGTTCCTTTGAGAGTCATGCTTTTATTTTTTCTTACTTTAACTCGCCTCTCCAGAATTTTCAGAGGGAAACACAGACAGAGCCTTGCCCATAAACCAGTGTTGCTATCATTAGTGGACATGCCTGCCCACTGGGAAGGACTTGTTCAGAAACTGGAATGCACTGCACATTCTTCACATTCTCGACCAATCAAGAATTTTCATAGACTCGGCCAAGCTGCGGAGAATCAGCGCCAGGCCTTTGTTGTACGGCTTTGTTATACTAGTTTTATGAAAAGTGATGTGAATGTCTGCAAGATTACATTTAAAACTTACAGTCTGAACAAATAAGCCAAACTCCAGGTTAGTTTACATTTCTACGCAAACATTTCGTACCAGTACCATCTCACACAATATATTTTTGGGATTAAATCTCCATTTATAGCCACTATAATGAAAATTGTTGTAACAAATAGAAATAACCGTACCAGTGTCTTTCCTCATGGGTGGTCAGAATCACTTCTGAAGCATAGGAGACCACTGTGAACACTGAGGGTTGAAGTAAAGCAATGAAATGATCTTTTTTTTCTGAATAAAATATTTAGACGTTTTATTGCTTTTATTTTGCTTTTTTTAAGCCTGTAGCTAAAAAACACCAAAGTCATTTGCTTGTTTTAGATGTCTTGTTACTAGTTACATGTTCTAAAGGTTTACAAATTTGTGAATTACAGAAAAATATATCACATTGATATTTCACATTGCTGTACAGATTTTTGTGAACTTTCTGAAATGACATTTGTGTTTATAGGATCATGCCTAAACCAGCGCCCTCAGATCACTACAGTCATTGCTGTTCATTTGGCTTCCTTCCTGGGCATGCTAGCCGAGTGAATGTTTCGTTTGATTTACATAATATTATATATGACGATCATTACCGTCCTGTCTGTATTTTTAAGGATATAAGACCTTCTGAGTTACATAGATCTTTTTTTTTTTCATCACAAACCCTTGCAGTGGAATCAGGTGCATCTAAACCAGCTATGTGAATCTATGACAGCTTTTATTTTACACGTTACCTGCAGCACTAGGAAACCTGATTGCCACAGCACTTCACTATTGCAAATGTTTCGAATTTTTACATTTGTAGTTGGTATATCTGTTTAGAAAAACGAAACATTACGACCTTCTTCTTAATAATTTGTAACTGTAATTCGAACACGTTCTGGGGCCAAATGCTAATGTTTTTATCATAATTTTGTACAGCATGAGAACCAATAAATAAACTGACTTCAGTCTTCTCTGCATGATCAAATCCATGTTTAGAGTTGTGGCCCCACACCAGGCACATTTTCATTACTCTTGTTGTTCTGCTTCAAGTAAACATAACCGATTCTTTGACTAAACAGGCTTGGAAGCTGCTTTGATGTCTGTCAGCGTTAACCTTAGTTTTGTTTTCGCTGCAGTGCCCTCTTCTTAAATCAAGCAAGCATGTTTGTTGATATTGCTGTGTTTTTTCAATCTCCCATCAACAGAATGAGGACCAAATGCTTTTGCTTGCCTTTGTTTTTTCCCCATTGTTTACCCTTCAAATAGTCCCTTCAACCCACCATCCTCTAGCTTGTTTGGTAAGATTTCAATCACTTTCGCATACATAATATTGGCTTATGTGTCCACGTGTGCACTTTTTTTTTTTTTTTTTTTAAATTTTCAGGAACCTGTTGGTGATTTTAAAATACACAGCATATTAGACACATAACAGGAAAAAAATCCCTTTTGCACTTTCCTTTTTTTCACGTAATGTAAAGATTAATCGTCTTCTCTAGCTTTCTATTTTTGTTTATCTGCATCTTTTCCTGCCAGAGCTCATGAGGGAAATCAATAAAAGGATAATAGCTTTGATCTAAACTCACCTCTCAAAGTAAAATGTGGAATTCCTCAGTATATATCTGTACATTAATTTGAGATGCAGTGCTGTGGAAATATGGGGCCATGATGATTAGAATTACTTTATTCAATTTGGTCCTGCGAAGATTGCAACAAGATGCAAATATACAGAATTCTGTATACTCATCTCATAGTTTACCTCAGTATTGCCTAATCTTTAACAGCACCGTCAGACTAAGCTGCTTTACCAAGTCAATCTAGTAATAGGTTAACAGCTGCAGTACACACATGGATACACACTGAATTGGCTACGTGACTGAACTAAGATCCACTGCCTCAAATCAAAATTTAATTCTAGTTTCAAGGGCCCAAGAAAATGTGTTTGTGCCACAACATGTTGCTGAACACCTCTGGAAAAATATATAAAATATTAAGATCCCAATGGGTGGAGTAGCTTGACTGTTTCTGAGCTCAGCCGAGATTCGTGCAGATTTCAATGCAGATTTAAACAATGAAATGTTTAAATTCGCATTCATTTAGCTGAAATGCAATGTTTAGCATTTTCACGCTGCACATTTCCATGCTGACTCTACTCGAATACATGCTTTGTTGCCTGGTTCCTCTGCTTCTGAAGCATTGCGAAAGAGCCGATAAAACATGTATGACTTATAAAATGTGCTTAAAGCTCTGAGAAAAAGAAAAGTGGATTGTATGCACCATGAGAAAGCACAGCACAAGGTAGTAATGGGGGATCAGTTTGCAGTGCACATGTTCCAAAAAGCATTTGCAATGCAATATTTAATTCACTGTTTTCTCAATGAGGTTTAGAGACAAAATATGGAATATGCATCCCTTGCTTGAGTTTTGTTCCACCAGTATCCTGCACGCATACTGTAGGCTCTTGTACGGTGAGGTAATTCTATCATAAATTATCAAGAGAGGGTGCTGTTGCACTGCAGAGGATCTACTTACTAAGGCTAATGGCAAATCAAAATCTCCAATACCATTACTGTTCATAATAAATGTCAACCGGCATTAAGGATGCCAAGGACAAATACTTGAGCTAATAACCCTGCATAATTGTTGAGACATGATGATGAAATGTTTGGAAATTGTATGTTAAGGCAACTTGTTCTCTTACCTTCGAATGAGCGTTTTGCTGAGTTTTAAGGGGAGCTTGAAGCTTCTGAACGAGATGAGTTCTGACTTGTCAGGTTTTAAAAGGATTTTGGCTTCACAAAAGTTTGAACAATGTCTCATAATTGTGTGACAAAGCTTGACAGACTGTTCTATTTTTTTCCTTTAGGTCTGTGCCTAGCTTTTGGGGATATATATATATATATATAGTTCTAGGACTGAAGAAGCAGCTTTCCCTCATATTTTATTCTTTTTGTGACAGCAAACAGAGATGGAAAGGGATGGGAGAAAGATGCAACAACACAGCATGAGTTGCAAACATTTTACTATATTGATTGTTGGTTGTGGAGACAGAGTATGTTTACAAAGTTTCTTTCTTATATAATAAGTATTTTTTGGATTTAGGGGACATTCGAGTTCTTGTAAGTCATAAACCACTGCATCACAAACATAAAATCTTACACAGAGAGAACTGTGGATTTCGCCAAACACATTTTTCTCCAGAGAAATAATTTTACTGCATAATTGTTTTCTGTCAAAATATAGTCTGATAACTTCAGAACGAATCAGTTAGCCTAATACTAAATGAAGAATTTCTGGGAAAAAAAGAAAGGATTTTGACGGCTTATATGTCAAAACACAGTGTTCTTAAAAGACTGAGAATGAAAAAAAAAAAACAGCATGCGAGAGATCTTCACCATGGGGACTAAAGACTAGATGGATCCCTCTACAAGTGCCACAACAAACTGTCAACTTAGAATAAGATTGTCCCGTCAAGCGTGCTTAAATAAGCCTGTTAACATGGCACTTTTGACATGTTGCAATGGAGTGCCATGTCAGGCAAAATGGTATGCCTTCTCTTCCCAGGTGATGGCAAATTGATTTTACACTGCAACAATTTTTTGTCAAACGACTGAATTCAGCAAGAGACGATGTATTTAACACATCACACGGGCAGCAGGACAATATCTAACCGCTGAGATGTGTGTTCATTTTCAGATAACAATCCAGGTGAGCTTGAAAAATCACCCGCTCGAGAATGCACGTACGCTACAAACTACAGCCTTTTAGTGACGCTGACAGTGATAAAGTAGTTAGCTGAGCTTTTATGAGTCCAGCACTGATACAGAGAGTGACAGTTGCTTTTCAGGCTGATCAAAGGCAGCAGACAAGTGCTGTAGAACGTTTCTCCCTCTATCCTCCCCCCAAACCCTGTCTCTATCTAATGATAGTTGAATACATTGTCATCTCATTATCTTTGAAGAGGGGAAAGATCCCTCCCGTATGAGTGGGCACTGTGTCTCTTGCCATCAGTCGGGCCCTAAAATTGGTGAAGCGCATTCCCGTCTCATTATGTTGAGTGAGAAATATCAGACACATCCCATCTGCCTAACGCCTTCCACACACATGCTGCCATGCTTTAGCCATACAAGCTGGTACTGTTATGCTATAGTTCTATAATGCAGATATGAGACGGGTTCTCTAAGTGGATTTGGACAGCGCTGTTAAGGAAACCACTGCATGGTTAACTGTCTCAGTCCACCAACTTTCATGGGTGTCTTTTTTTTCTTTTTACAGCAATAAAGAGCCCTTGACTCTTCAAAATGCTTCTAGGGTGCATCTCACACCATCACTGATATTGTAGCATTTTGTGTCGTTTACTTCTTAATGGATTTTTTAGTACATGAAAGACAAAACACATTTACCTCCAATAAATAACACTTTTGCCAGTCCCTCCTGCAGGCCCTCCTAATTCAGACACACACACACACACACACACACACACATATATATATATATATACATGTATACATGTATACGTGTACATATATATATATATATATATATATATATATATATATATATATATATATATATATATATATATATATATATATATATATTAGGGGTGCAACGATATTCGTATCGATATTGAACCGTTCGATACAGTGCTTTCAGTTTGGTACGCATATGTATCAAACAATACAAAATTTTTAATTTATGTTATCAACTGTCCTTCTGACCGATGCTGTCTGTGTTGAGCGCTCAGTGGATCTGCGCTCGACAGTGCAGCCTAGGCGGAGTAGTCGAACGCAGATTCACTGAGCGCAGGGCAAGCTAGTGAGACAGAAGTTAAGCTCTCCTTTCAACATGGCAAATTGAACCTCCCCCACCCTCATTCAGATCTGGCGTTTGGAACTATTTTGGTTTTCATGTGACGTATGACCCTGAAGGTAAGCGCGTCATGGACTAAAGTAAAACAGTATGTTGGATGTGCCACGCAATGCTCAATTACATGGGTGGGAGCTAGTGTGTTAGCGCAGTTAGCTCGTTAACGTGTTGGCCGTCCAGCAAATGTCCTAGTTCTTGGTTCCACTTGCCTCTTACCCGTGACTTCAGTGGAAATTTCAAATTCAGGATCTGACACAGACTGATTCATGTCCTACACAGTTCTTACAAGTTCATAGAAATTTCTGTTCAATTAGAACCAAGTATTTGAGTTGATGATTGTAATTTTTATACAATGTTGTAATTTGTGTTTCAACAATTTTTTGATTAATGTTTTGTTTCCGTTACAATATTATACATTAAAGTATAATATTGTAACGGAAACAAAACAGGAAACAAAACATCAATCAAAAAATTGCTCTCTTTTTTATTCGGGCTACTTAAATTTATTTTGGACACCCAAAAACTGAAGAGTCCCTGCCCGAAGGGCTATCAGGGATTTTGAAATTTTGCAAGCCCTGAGATATTTTTATTTTTTTTATTACTTTTTTGTTTCACAAACATTAAATTTAAAAACTGTACTTTTGAGTTAAAATATATATTTATAATTTTAATAAATGACAAATTAAAAAGGCATGAACATTTTTTTTTGTATCGAAAAAATATCGAACCGTGACACCAAAGTATCGAACCGAACCGATCCGTGAATTTTGTGTATCGTTGCACCCCTAATATATATATATATATATATATATATATATATATATATATATATATATGTGTATAATTGTTGGAGAATTAGGACACAGCGACAAGCTTCATGGACAGATAATGACATCTTCAAATTAAGCAAGTTTTTCAATCAGACCTAGATCGCATACCTTGGTGACTATTGTATAATGAATGAAAGGCACTCAAATCAAAAAGTCAACAATAACTTGACACAAATGCCAAATTGGTCCCAGATTCTCTTGACTGACTCTAACAGATGTCATGGGCCGATTGCTAAAACATCTTATCGTGGACACAGTACAGTGAAACCACAACACTGATCTACATGATGGATGTCAGATCAAAATGAATCCAGCCATGGTTTTACCAGCTTTGAATTCATGCATGGGGAAGCCTGTCAGGGGCGAGAGATGATGTGGACGCTGGCTCTCACTGTTTGTCAAGATTTTACAACCCTCCCCCTTGCTACTCGTTTGAAGCTAGTCATCTGCTGTCTAGCAGCTTGCTGCCAATACGCCTGAGAATCTAGATTCAACATTTACGGACTTCTCACAGGAATGAATGCAATTAGACTGTTTTGTGGGTGTAAAGCATCCCTTTGCATACACCATGCAATCTATCATTTTAATGGGCCTCAACTTTCCCAGGGAACACACTTTAATTTGGTAACTGCACTTGTATATTCCTTATTTTATGTGTCTAATGCAGACAGCAAACTAGTCACCCATCAATGGCACATTTTTTTCACAGCAGTTTTGCTTCTTCGGAAGCTCGTATGGCATAAAGAAATACAAAACCTAACGCAGACCTTTGAAAGTTGAGCATCAAATGGTGTTTTGACATCAAATGGAATAATGAGAAAACATCAAGACCTGAAAAAGATCACATACGCAAGCAGCTCAATTCTTTAAATGAGATGTGTTGTTTGTTTTCTGACAGATACAGACATGAGAACAAAGTTGCTCTGTCCAACTCACTTTCTAAGTCTTTGCAGTAGCCATAATTCAGAGAACATCATGTCCACTTCAATAACACAAGCATAGCTCCTTGAAGGACACACACAATATATATTTTAACAGCTTTTTTCCTTATAAATCCTTGCAATAGGAGAAAAAAACCATCTAGCATTGCTTGTGTGCCACTCTTGTGTCTGCTATGCCTCTTACCCTATATGATCTTTCTCTGCACATTACTGCTGCCCGTGCAACGACCGCTTACGAATTGCCTCCAGAACTAAATCACTTCCTTTGTCAGACACGACTGCCTTTCTTTCCCAGACCCATTGCTTACTGCTATTGTTAGTGAAGATGAACAGCCCACGACAATTAAAGGTGTGGACCATTACTTCTGCTGTACGGAAGGTTAGACCTTATGCTTTACAGCCTGAGGGAGAACATCGGCATATCTTCATCTGTCATCCAGAGCCATAATGGAGAGTCTTGGAATGGATAAAGAGCCAACAAATGTCCAACACCCTGCAGACTTTGGGTCAGGCCTATGTGGGTTTGTCAGAGCTGAAGAATAGAGGGTGAGATTATAACAAAAACTTGACAAAACTCAGTTAAAAACATGTGGCCAACTGCAAACAAAAAACGGAGGTGGCAATTGTGCAGCAATTCTACATGTGCAACACAACAGAAATGTCCATGAATTAAACAGATAAATACTGTATGCTCAGAGTTTAGCTAACAGTCTGTATTTTTGATGCAATCAAAGTCAAAAAAAGAAAAATGTCACTCCCAGAATCTGAATCCCGATCTTAATTCTTAAAACCCCATTATCTTAACTCACATACATTTTACCTACAGCCTTTAGAGTTGTTTGAAGGCATCTTTGTCACTGTTTCCTTGGAGACAAAAGGCAACTAATTTGTTTTCTGTAGAGTAATTAGTCAACTACTCTTCAAGTCAGTGATAAGTAATGAGTTATTGATAGGATTTAACCTAAACAACACTGTTGGAAATATGTTTTCTTACTCTAAATTAACTTGCAGCCTTTCTAAACTGGTTTCCCTTAAAATCACATGTTCCTTAATACTCAACACTTATATAGTATGTATTTACCAATTATATTTACAATGTATTATAAGTGAATCTTAAAAATTGCTTCTTTACTGCATGGAGAATAATTTGGAAATGTGCAGCATGCCTTGAACAGACCTCACTGCAAGTATAAAAGAAGAAACTATTAATGATATTAATGCTTGGTTTTAACTCCCATAACATCCACAAAAGGTTTCTGAACATGAACAATTCAAAATGAATATTAATAAAATGCTAAACATTAGTTTTAAAAATAGTAAGTTCTTCACAGATTGTTGTGCTGCTAATACCACCTTCCTATATTTAGAGATATATCAAAGATGAAAAGCTGCTGGGTACAAAAAAACATGCTGTAAACTGAATGCTTCCTGCTTTGCTGCTCGGTCTAAATGGAACCGATATAATTCCTGACATAAATATCACGACAGTAGGGGAAGCGCAAGTTGTAGAAATTCATGTGTGTGGCAACACAGCGAGTCATCTTTGAGAAACAAAAGTTTACAGTGGAAACCTACATGACATATCCAACTTGTTAGTGATGTTTTCTTCTGGTATCATCTTTCTTACCAGCCTGTTGTGTTTTTCTGCAACTCTTCCCAGATATTTTTCTTTGAAGGAGGGTAAGAAATTGGTATAAAAGCTGATGTTGTTTCCCTTCAACAATAGTGGCTAAAGCTGCTGTCTTTGTTTTGCCTTTCCATGGCTCACACACATAGAATCAGACCCATGCAGGCACACAATCAATCAATCAATCAATCAATCAATCAATCAATCAATCAATCAATCAATCTATCTATCTATCTATCTATCTATCTATCTATCTATCTATCTATCTATCTATCTATCTATCTATCTATAAATTAATTAATTTTATTTAAATTATAAATTACATTTTATTTTCACATAAATTGTAACTTTTTTATTTTATTTTATTTATTTTAACAAAGCAACAACAGCACAAGACAAGCACACACAACATGAAAAACAGGACAAGCTGTAAAAGGATAAATGATGGATAGACTGTTTGGCATCAGGATGTAATCAAATAAAATTAAATAAAAATAACATAATAACAGTGATGCACCTTATCCTTATATACATATTATTCTGCACATATATAAACAATACAAACATATTACAGTACAAACATAACACATTATATGGGCACTGAAAAAGACAAATACGTGAAAGTGATACAAGTGTGACAGTTCTAAAGTAACAACACTGTGCAAGTGCTGTAAAGCTATGTTGCAAAGCCCAGTAATTCAGCTGTAGGGAATACTCCTAAGAACCTAGATGGGGTCTGAGCAGAGGCATACCAGGGTTGATTTGATCAATTTTAAAACATTTTGTTTCTTGCTTAACCCAAGGCAATAAGCATCATACTGGTAAAACCCACAGAGCAGTCATATTGCCAGGTGGATTGCCCACGGTGGACAAAAGTTGAACCTTTCTTATCCTCCTATAGCCTGGTGTCTGAATCTGATAGCGTATGTATGCAGATAACAACTTCAAAAGATTAATTCTCTTCTTACTAGACATTTTTCTAACAGGAAAATTTCTTGTTCTCAAAGTAGCTTAAGCCTTTTGTTACATAGCCTTTAGCTTCATAAGAAACTTTCCCTTCAAATTCATCCTGAGGCTCATTCCTGATACCCCTGTTTGAAATGCAGAGGTGTTAAATTATTTAGGGTTGAATCTGTATTTTATTTTAGAATGGGGCTGGAAGGAATACTAACTAATACTTAGTTACCAGCTTTGAAGGCCACTTGGAATGAATGTAATACAAAATATTGTCCTTGTAAACAGTGGGTTTACACACCTGATCATTACATAACTTAATGTTTCCCCTGACTGCCCCTAAGCACAACCTATTTTAGAAAGAGAAAGTGTGAAGAGAGTGAGCGTGTGAGTTGGTTTTTAATAGCTCTAATAGTCAGTGCACATGCCAGATATTTGACAAAAATTGCCAAAAGGGTCAGGATAATATGTCAGTGCATGCATTAGTGTTACAAAAACTAAAAGCAAAAATGTAGTTAACAGGTAAAATAAAAATTCACTGTTGTGTTTAATTTCCCTTGTCCTCTCTTGCAGTGTACTGCATGCTCTGTATGCTTTTTGTCCTGCACTGCATAGGAAACTAGGTATCCCAGCATGCCTCAGCCATTCCAGGATACAGTTGCCAGCGGGATGCAACACTGCAAAAAGTGCTGCCTCTTTAAGTCTCCTGTGTGGCATGTTAAGCAACGGTAATCTGCCGCAGTGCAGACAATAAATTCCACTGCATAACTTAGCGTCACCATGACATCGTACCTGGATGGAATATCATATGGGCAGATGGAGGGCTAGATGGAGAGAGGCCATGCCTCTCGCAGAATAAATATGTGTCCCCAGTGTTGACACAAAAGGGACAAAATCTGAGCAGTAGTCACCACTTGCTCATGCACTGCATTTGAGGGAAACAAAGAGGACTGTGCATTAATTATTTCCTCCAGCTCAGTCCTGGTTTGGTCAACATGCGATTCATCTGTTCAGGGCAACAATGGAGCTCAATGCTATGACAAATCTGAAGGCCTGGGCTGTCTTCCCAGTTCCCAAAAGCTTAATAGTGTGCCATGTGGAATGATGTAATGCTAAAACACTGCAAAACTTCCACGCTCACCAGCTTTAGTCAGGGCAGGGGAAAAAGGGAGAGACAGACTAGAGAGAGAGACAGGGAGAGAGACAGAAGGAGACTCAAAGGGCCTGATTACTGCATATCATCTAGAATACAACTTGTACCATACAAATCTCCAGCGAGATCCCCATACTGTTGGAGTATGATAACAGAAATGAAAAGCTAGTATGTGCTGGGGCTCTCTTAACGCAGCTGCCTCACAGTGTTAAGGAAACTGATGTTCACTGCATGACTTAGACAGCAACTCTGCAGTTATTTGACAAACTGAAAGCCATTTCAGGCTGTCACAAGCAAAATTTGTTTGGAATACCCTGTTGCAAGGACCTATAATCCCCAACAAAGAAATGTCATTATTCACAACAGTGTGAAAAGAGACACACCAAAGCTGCCCCGTACTAAGTATAGGTTTCGCTTTGGGGTTTGATCTTTTTTTTTCCTCATTTTTTCATGAAAGATATTAGACCGGCTTTTTAATTTTTTCATGTCTTTCAACTACAGAAGATTAAAGGTCGGGACTCTATAGCAAGCACAGGAAAACTTGATAACGCCTGAAAAGCATGGATATTGCTTGTTACATATAAAACAGTGCAATTTTTAAATATGTAATGGCGTACGCTCAAATATAAAGAGAAATGCTAACTCAGGTGAAATACAATACACATACCAATGTGTGATCACAGCGTGGATTTATATTGTATATTTAGATGCCACACTATATGCAGCTCTTTCTAAAAGTCTGCTACAGTAACATGATCAGTAATAAACTGATGAACACGTTGCTGCCTTAAAGCAAATGGTTAAAGCATTTCTAGAAACAGAACATCTAAGAACAAAATTTTGCTCATACAACTCACATGAGTATGTCATTTATATCTCTTGAAATGAAAATCTGATTATTTTTATCTACCACTGTAGTCTGTGGACATATTTCAGTCTTATCTCATCCGAGCAAAATCCGCACACAGACAACACAGAATACATATCAGCACTCCAACAGAGATTTACAGAGAATAATTGTTGTAAGCCATAATTTTTAGTACATCACCAATCAAATTATATTATATAATTAAGCAGCGTAATTGCAGTTTGCATTTTAAATTATGGTTTTGCAAAAAAATAAAATGAACAAATAAACAAACAAAGAAAAACATTAGATCCAAGGTGTAATGAGGTCTGGTTGTTAAAAGGTCTCATAAGAGTATTTTTCTTCATGGTAAGTCTTTATTATTACACGGCACAAAAATCAATTACAGTTTTATAGAGAATCACGATCCCTTTTGGGGAATTCACCAAGGAGTGCCTTGCATTTTTATAGGGCTCGATGATTTTGACAGCAAAAAAAAAAAAAAAGGTTCACTGATGAGATGTGTTTCAAAGTGAAAATAATAATAATAATAATAATAAAAAAAAGACATCCAACAGTATACGACAAAACACTTTTTCTGTGAAAGTGCTTTGACAAACTTGGTGCCAAACATTCAAGGTTGATTTTCTATTTCTATTCAGATCCCAGACCAATTTGTTGCAGTCCATAGAAACACACTCTTTACTATGCATGGCGTTCTAATACCCTTGGCCCTTTTTGGACAAAAAGCAGAGCAGATAGCCAGGGGCATTTCATTTCATGCTCTACCTCCTCAACCCCAGATGTTCACCTCAAAAACATCTCCACTGATACAGGTAGAAGCTTAATGGCCTGCAAATTGCCCCGAGCTCAGGTAATGAAATGCAACCTCTGTATAATTTTAATTGAGAACCCTGGATGGAAATCAAATGATAATGTGCTCCATGCATGGGAAGTTTTCAAGTAACAGTGAAATTTGTGTCTGGTGTGTAAGTGCAGCGTGGGCTGAGGTAAATGACTTTTTACTTGTGAGCCTCTCTTCATTTTAATTGTGGATTGCACGGTGTAATAAACGAGCTGGTCATGACTTAGCATCTGGTAAATGAAGCAGACGATGTACACACCTTTGAATGCACAATGGTGCTCCATATTTACAATTCAATCCGACAGGGTGCCTATTAGAAGCCATAAACCTGCTCAACTGTTAGATAAGATACCCTCAATAACCCCCTCCTCACCTCCACCCCCTTGCAGTCATACACACTCTTAATTTCTACAGTACACGCTGTTAAGTCGAGGTATGTCCTCATTTGTTTTACATGTTTTCTCCATGTTGTGAATTCCAAGTCTCCTTGATTAAGAGCAATGCCTTTATGTAGATATGCAGTCCTTTTACAGCAGGGTTGGTGCTGCATGAGAATAAAAAAGGGCTGACGGTCCCAAAAATACATCCTCAGGAGCGAATCAAAGTGTCTCCAAAAGTACTTGTCAGAAATACATATTAGCATGCTACTATTTTCAGCTCAGTCAGTCAAGCAGAGAACTCATCATATTCCGGCTTGTTGCCTTTTCAATCTACTCCTCTGCATTTTTTGATGCATGCGATTTAGACATCATGGATAATATTGTAATAGAAAATGTGGAGGGAGTGTCCCAGCATGAACTTGCGCCTGACAGTTCCAAGTTGGGAAATGCAGATATCATTTAGCGTTAAGGAAAACACAAGGTCATTTGTGTTTTCAAGAAGATGAACACAGGCTTTGTGTTCAAGGACAGAAAAACTACGAGGGTCTGTGTGTAGTCTAATAACAATCACAGCATCACAAGCTATGATATAGGGGCGA
Source organism: Rhamphochromis longiceps (assembly GCF_057381845.1). NCBI lineage: Eukaryota > Metazoa > Chordata > Actinopteri > Cichliformes > Cichlidae > Rhamphochromis > Rhamphochromis longiceps. The sequence goes on from NC_140558.1 coordinate 35,898,268, forward strand.
TCGTGGCTCAAGAGTTGGGCGTTCGCCTTGTAATCGGAAGGTTTCCGGTTCGAGCCCCGGCTTGGACAGTCTCGGTCGTTGTGTCCTTGGGCAAGACACTTCACCCGTTGCCTACTGGTGGTGGTCAGAGGGCCCGGTGGCGCCAGTGTCCGGCAGCCTCGCCTCTGTCAGTGCGCCCCAGGGTGGCTGTGGCTACAATGTAGCTTGCCATCACCAGTGTGTGAATGTGTGCGTGAATGGGTGGATGACTGGATATGTAAAGCGCTTTGGGGTCCTTAGGGACTAGAAAAGCACTATATAAATACAGGCCATTTACCATTTACCATGATACCCACCCACACGCATGAGAAAGAAAACAAAGACAAAATGGGAAAGCCAAAGCCACTATCCCATGTTTATCATTAGATCATGAGTGAGAGATAGACCTCTGATGTATTTCCACATTACTATTTACTAAACAATATAAACCAGACTAGCATGCTTTAACCGCATTAGCCACCATAGCTCTACATGACTAATTAGCGTAGGCAACACTGGCCCATGACTAATTAGCATATATTCTCCGGCAGCTTTGAAAATGCTCACCCCGTACATCTGCTGTGCGTCTAGCGTCACTCCGCAGCTTGCGGTTTCACTCTACAAGGTCAACTTTACATTTGGTCCCAACATCTCATTTGATTGGTGTGACAGCTCACCAACAGCATATACAAACAAACAAATGCAAAGACAGACTGTCTAATATCAAGCGTAGTAAACTGAGCTTGCTGTTTTTATGTGCTCAGTTAACAAGCCATTTGAATTAGCCTCAACTCTAATTACAAGAGAAAATGACGTATCTTTTCTAATTTACTGTGAACTTTATGTAAACACTATGTTTTTAAACATCTTAAAAGTAACTACCAAAAACTAAAATTCTCAAATATCCCTGTGACATTTTTCAGTCATCATCCTAATTCTAAATTCTAGACATCACTGTAACATAATTCTGCACAAAGGATGTCAAGACTCAATTGATGATGTTTTGATCATAAATCCTAGCATATTCATTGTACATCTGTATATAAAACATGGATGTAGCTTCCAAGTCTGAAAAGTAAAGCCCACGAAGAAGTGCCTTAAACCTGCGTTCTTTCCATGAAAGAATGGAAAGATGATTATTGAGGTTGCAAAAATAAGTCTTATTATGGGAAAATGACACTCGACGGTCTGCTGAGTTTATGGGCTCAGTCTTATTAATACAAAAGTATTAATAAGTAAATTCTGGTATGCTTGAGACACTAGATTTGAAAAACCTAGGATGGTGATGGCTTTAGCCTGAAGCGTCAAAAACTGGACTTGGCATACCAGTTGATGATGTCAAGGTTGGCTATGTCCAGCTTTATATTGACTCTCTGACCCAGCAAAATGAGTGACATGCTTTGTGTATTGATTGATAGTGACTGCCTAGCAACAGGGAAAAGATGCCTAAAATAAGATTACAGCTTATGACCTCAAAGTCGACATTGTGCTTTCTTATGCCCCCAGCAATACATCGGCCAAGACTTTATGTGGGCTGCACAAATAGACAAAAACACACACATATATGCACATCACATAGACAGACATACAGAGATTCCTGGATTTCTTGGAGGGCTTTATTTCTGTTACCCTTGATTCTAGTCAATAATTATAATTTCAGTTTTTGCTGCTGGAGGGTTATTTTGAGAGACACTAACCAAATGTAAACAGCGACATTTGTGAAAAAGTAAACTACACTGTTTATATGATAGACTTGAGTGAGAGATCTATTTAACAAATTGTGAAATGTACAAGGAATATGAGCGTATGAGTATTACCGATATGTTCCACCCAGGGTCACTGGCAGCTCCAGGTGAAAGGATTATCAGAGGTAATGCAGTCAACACTGTGCACAGTGCATCCTCCTTCTACTCGTTATCCTGTTTTGCTTGGCCATTATATTGAGGATGGGAGGCTTACTGTGCCTCCCTGGGCTGAACTTAACACCTACCAGACATGAGAAGAGAACTGAGGACCTCTGTCAGAAACTATGTCAGATAAAATCTCACAAAGCTGGAAGAAATGATTCATCCAGAGGCCCACACTTTCACTAGCTAACGGGGTATGGCAATAAATGGGTAGCTTTGAAAACATGATCAATAATTGCAAGTATGAAAGTGTTAACATTGTAAGTGTAATTAAAAGCCCAGGTATAGGCTGGGTTGTTATTTGTAGCAAACACACACTGGAGTAAGAAAAACCAGATATTTCCCTAGTACGCCATCAGATCTGTTGCTGTATCACTGGCAGGTTTAGGGAACCACACGGTCACGATCAACCCAGTAAGATGAATACCCGGCCCTTTACAATGATGTAACATAAGAACTGTAATGAGGAAACATGATCGTGTGCTTCTAAGTTCTGGGAAAAGATCAAAATGTGATTTGGACACAAAGACAAATTCATACACCATATCATATACAAACAGGGAACCCAAAATGCTTCAAGGGGTATTTTCCACTCATGCAATTTTGCTGCCATATAGAAAATATGGTGTAGATAACATAGTAATTGCTGTTGCTGTCAGTAGTGCAGTCACAGATGGCAAGGCCTGTTTGTTTATTGAAGACTGGGGCAATGTAACGATACACCTGAGGAACAAAGAAAAGTTGGTCAGGAGAATCTGGCTGGGCCTACTGGTCAGACAAAGCAAGGGCTAGGACAGAGAGCAAATATTGTAATAAAATGGAACAAACACTATAGACATATGGAGTTATATGTCTTGAATTGCACTGGTGACTTTGGTCAATCAAACACCTCTTGGTGGTTAGACATCAGGACTCCAGAAAGCTTACTCAAGAATACTACTGTTGCCCTAAAGGAGGTAGAAAAAGCTTATGGCCCTGCCTTTTCACATACAGAATGATCAAAAACCTGCATAGTTGGAGACACAGCTCTCCACCCGTTGTCTTATCACCTATGTTGTTTGTGATCTCTAAATGCTGCTCTTTTCTGTCTTCCGGCTGCCCCTGCCTGAGCTGGACTCCATCAACGGTCGAGGTCTTCTAAAAATGAGATGTTCCATCCCACTGTTGTAGGGCTATACTTTACAATACAAAGCCAAACACAAAAACTGTGGCATATAAATAAAACGTAATGCAGCAGAATAAAAATGAAACTGACTTGAAGTGAGTGCATCATGGTGTTAGAACAGGTTAGAACGGTAGCATCACAGAAAGAAGGTTTTTGGTTCGAATCAGATGTTTGCCTCGGGCCATTTTTTTTTACCAAGTTTACACAGCCTTCTTGTACATGTGTTCCGGCTTCCTCACACAGTCCAAACTAGGGATGTTTCCTGTGAATAATTTAGTCTAACAGAAAGAAAAGCTTCAGAAACATGTAGAACTGAAAACACATCAAATGGTCAAATTTAACCATCAGCCAACCAAATTCTTCTGTTGTATTTAAGTAACTATATGAAACTGTTAATCATGTTTCTGTCAAGCTAACCGTAGCTGTGCTAGCAGCAGGTTTCCTTTTTCTTGTTTACACATCTCTTCAGTTATCTCTCATCCAAGACCTTTTCAGTTTTAAAAGAACTCAAACCATTGGTTCTCAGAGGCCATCTATGTCCACTGTGAATGACCACTGAACAGAGGTGGTGACTTACAACATCAGCTATTGGCCAGCAACAATGCAGTCTTGAGATCCCTTCCACTTTCAACTCCGACTCACACCTTGCCTCATGTGACCTCAGTGTCTCACAGAGGTTCGAACCATTCACTCCGGTAACAATGACCCATACCCATGCTTTTTTGACACCTTGGATCATGTGACGACTTACATGAGCATTAGTGGGCCAAAGACCCTCACGACAACCTCTAAAGGGGACTGCTCCTACTAAGAGTTAATTACCCAGGACTCTTGGATGAGAGGCGAAACATCTTCACAAACCGAAAAAAGTCCAGTTGCCTTCTTTCAAACAACATCAGCAAGAAAGAGGTGCAGGGTTATGGCTTTCAGGGCTGCAGCTAATGGTAGTGACAGGTAGCCTTGTAACAGCTTTAAACTGGCAAAAGCTGTGATATATTAATGAAATAAAAATAATGCATTTAACCAACTGGCATTTCTGGCATCGACTAGCAAGGGCAGTAATGTTTTAATATACAGTTTACTAGATGTGTACATCCCTAAATGATTCTACACTGACTGTCATATTTATGTTTGAGTGAGTGTGTGATTCTGTCACAAAGTGTTAGCACTGTATTAGACTGGCAAACTGTCAATAGTGTACCCCATTCAAGAGACTCAATCAATCAAGAGACTAAATCAGAGAGGCAAGAAGGTTTATTTACACATTTGGTGAATGTGCAAGGAATGACTCAGCTAAAAGGCAGCCAGGGAGGGAGCTGAAGGTGGGCCAAATGGCTGGATGCATAACTGGCTCTAAGAACTGAGTCTGTGACCTTTTGGAGAGTTGAGGTGCCAGTAAGTTTTTGACTAGCTGTCAAATGTAAGTCACGAAATTTGTCTGGCAGCTGTTTGGTGCTGACCTGGTAAGTTACACAGAGTGTGTCAGAGCTTTTTCACAAAAAAAAAAAAAAAAAAAAATCAGTGTAGTTAAACAGAACTGTAAAAATCTAACTCAATATCTAGCTACTATTATATGCTGCAGACTCAAAATAGATTTTTCTGTTTGTTAAAAACTTAATATTTTCATATTCTTTGTTTAACAGTATAGATAGGTGCCATTATAACCACAGCATGTTCTCTAAACAGAAAATTACTGCCAAAAATAGGTCACAGTCAACAGGTGTCAGCTATGCAGGGACTCGGTGCACTGTAGTGTAAGGTCTTGGAGGACGTGTGTCAAGCCATATGTTGTCAAACTGTCCAAATGAGTCCCTGCTATTCTGACAGTTAGTGTTTGGATTCAAGCTTGAGTGACAGTGATATGATTTTAAAATTAAGGCGCATATGTTAAAATATAATTAAAATGATTGAAAAACTGCAGAGATTTAGGCTTGTGTACAGTTTATCCAAAAGCAATTTATATACAGAAAACGATGTGTCTCCTTGATGGTGTCGTATGTCGTGCAGAACCAGAAACCAACTGAAGTGTTGGTATAATCGCCACTCACTATTCCTTATTCGTCATGTGGCTCACCTCTTCCAGATGTTCACGTGAGCTCTAGTGATTGCACTCTCACTGTTTCTCTCTACAGCTTTTTAAGGAAGACGATGAAATTGATACTCTGTCTCAAGTTGACTCTCAGTTATGTTGCACACGTACACAAGCAGACGCATACGCACACATAGATACATACACTTAGGGCATGGATGGACCATATTCAAAGCTTCCTGACAGGCAGCAGGTGATGGCGCCAAGGCCAGCTGCTTCTGCCCCACCTCTGCTCAGCTGTCTGAGCCCAGAGCAGCCTTTGAACAGCCTATTACCCCGACACAGCACCAGGGGAAAGCAATCAGCTCCAGAGGTTCACCACTCTCAGACCAGATGGTGTGGGAGATGAATCGAGCCATTATATTAGTGCTGGATAATTCCTCAGATGAAGCTAATTAAAAAGAAAAATAAGTGCTATCCTCCCTCTTCTTACCTCCTTTGCAATCTGAATAGAAACTCCTCTGACACGCTTTCACTTCATGAAAAATGGAGAGAAAAAAGTTGTTTGTGAGGTTGCTTCAGTGATCTCTCCACTAGGCAAGACGAAAAGTTTCTTTATAGCGTGAGATAGCCGGCGTTTGAAAAACACCTGTTCTATTGAAATGACTGACAGCACAATCTGATGCTTGTCTTTCATACAAGAAAGAAGGATGTTGACAAAGAAGATACGCTTCCAGTGGAACTTTTGTATTTTAATTAAACAAAAAGGGTTTAGTCAGCTCATAACTGCTTTTCTCACCTCAATATGTTTAGAATGCTTTGGGATTTTAACACTTCTCCTGCATGAACAATTGGATTATACAAAGACCTTTTCACGAAGCCACTTAGCATATTAGGAAATAGGAAAATTTTTTTGAAGTGCTTTCTGCATCCTCTTCACAGTTAAGATTTTAAAGTAACTACTTTTTGGGTCATTTAAACTAAATGTCAAAGCACTCACTAAACCCAAAACAGAGGCACAGTGTCTTCTTACATGCATCTGACTTATTTTAGTAACTCTTGATGTAGTTGAAGTTTATGTGGCTGGCGGTGAAATTAACTTTGTCCCTGTGATCGTTGAAATCACGCTCCTTGAAAAATACAGCTGAAAAAGTATGTCAAAGAGCTCAGTAAATATGATACCTGCATTGGCTTAAGCCCAGGCAGACAGAGCAGATGGAGACAGGTGACACCAGAATATGAATCTCAGTTAGCTTTAAAGGATTTAGGTAAACTCTGAAACAGTGCTTATTGCTCTCTTATCCACTTTTGTGTTAATGAAAAGCATGTCCTGAATCTGTCAACGGAGATTAGGTGAATATCATTACTATTGTCCTTTTGCCAATGTAGATTCACTGTATCCGCAGGGATTACAGTCCAACCCATTCCAGCTTGTGTTACCTCTCTCCAGCAAGGAAAGTTAAGGAAGGCTGAGCTGATGATAAGGACTAGAACTTGTGTGTCAGATGAAATTCAGACTGCATCAAATTCTGAGAGGTAGATCTTATTTTTGACCACATCAGTTTCTCCCAACTAAAACCCTCAAACACGAGATGGAGGGGAAGACTCTTTGATTATTCTCTGGTTTCACATGAAGCAGTAACCAAACAATTTTAGCTGGATTTTAATTGAATTATTACAGGTGAGTTATAATAAAATGAAAATAATAAAACTAAAGAAAACTAAAGAGTGTTGGAAACTACTGCAATGGACAGTCAACTTGTCCAGAGTGTACCTTGTATCTCTTAGACTGTGAGCTGGGATAGGCTCCGGTTCCCCCCCCCCCGTGACCCCAGATGGACATGTGGTTGGAAAATGGGAGATTTGAGAAAAAGATTACTGCCATTAATGAAATACGACCAAGAACTGTAACATGAAATGCAAAAAAAAATGGTTATGCGAGTTATTGCTGGTTCGTGAGTCATTATCATTATCTTTGCACCTCTCAGATTTTCTTTGTGCTTTTTACCTTCTTCACTTTGAGGCCGTGCTTCTTGTGCATGTACATGTTCTATGAAACTTAATATTCAGTCATACCCTGCAAAAACGTTGATGCTCTTAGTACTGGGGCAGCACTGCCTCAAAAATATTTGTGATGTTGACATGCCCAGGATGAAAGTTAAGCTTCAGCTCAGCTGAGTATAAATAATATTGCCTTGATACAATTTGGTGGCTTTTAAGAAAACATCAGCACTATAAGACTGCTTTTTGGCATTGGGCCTCTGAGCCGTAGAGAAGGACTTCTGGAACAGCAAATAAATTGAATTTACCAAAAAAAAAGCTTGTGCAGCTTATTATTGAGGGGTGCCAATAAGATGTTTCAGCACAACACTAAGAAAGCAAGCTTAGCCACAGTGATATTTGCAAAAATCAATGTCTGACGAGACAAGGTGTAACTTGTAATGAATGTGCTAAAGCATTTAAATCACAGGTTGTATTCCTTTTTTCTGCATTAAGCTTAATGTGCCTCTCTTTTAAGTCGACTTAATTAACAAAGTAAATTAAAAAGTAATTTACAAGAGCTTTTTTTGTTGCAATCTACAGGCATCTGAAAGAAACCATGGTGTTATTAGACACTGAGACACTGAGAGATAACATTTACTTTAGGTTAGATAAGTCTCAGGTTTGACCATAGATGGTTCGTGTGCTTTGTTGTTTTCTCAACTTTTATATGGACTTTGAAAATTTTCAATTATTCAGTGCATTTAAATGCAATGTAAAAAGCTTCTTTACGTGGAAGAAGTAATAAATTGTGAGAAGTTGGGAGCGAAACACTCATCACTAGAGCTTAGTCCCAGTAAATCATGCCACAAAAGCCAAAGAACTCTTTGTGCATAACTTTGAAACCCTAGTTCCTTTGATGAAATGGTGGTATTTGCCACCCTAGGAATAAGAACTGTCTGGCTCTTCTGGTCTTCTGTTGCATCAACAATGTGTCACATTCTAGGAATTCAAAGTTATCACAAAACTCTGATGCTGTTAGTGTTCAGGCAGACTTTCAATATCTACACACTTTCAGCTGTTCTGAAAGTTTTAAAAAACAGACTTAGGGCGTTAATGCTTAGTTTAACTTTCATTAATTTTAAACCGATCCAAAATTATTCTTATTAAGAGCTGTGCTGCCTATTTAAATCTTTTATGTCTAGCTCTTGCTGCATGACATTTAAAATCAGGGGCAGGTTCTTTTGCCAGTGCCTCGAGGTAACTTGAGGGCTTTTCACGACAAATTGCAAAAACAGAATTATATTTGAAAATTAACAAATTAAATTGACCATGTGATACTTTGCAGTTAGCAATTATAAAATGTATTATTGGGATGAAACCATATCTAGACTACTTTTTTCTACTGTAGTTTAATATTTATAATCTTATTTATTTCATTTTTTACATTTTCCACAGCTTAAAATGTTGTGATTTATTATACAAAGATTAGATGAAACTTCAAATTTTATAGAAAATACATTATTAATCTTCATCTTCAATAATGAAAGAACTCTTTTCACTGTATCACATGTCAGTTTAGAAGAGTAATTCCCAGCATTCAAAGTTCGTGTTGCATAGCTAAACAGTGTCATTGCAGTGAGTTCGATGTGTAGAGTTGAGGATGTCAAACTGAAATTACAAAAAATGCAAAGCAGCTAATTATGTAGTTTGTGTACGTTGGTCCAAAAATACATCACAATTGTGCTGGTTGCTGTCTGTAAGTTGTTACACTTGCCAAACTTTAATTTAAGGTGCATCTGCAGTGGTCAGCATTTAAAACAATTCAAGAAAAGATTTCACCTCCAGTATGTTATTGAAAAACTACTGTATTCCAATGCCCTTTAAAGCTTGCACCTGCAATTTATAATGCTTCACTTTTCATTTTACTAAACTGGAACAACGTAAAACTAAATCAAACCCTCTGCACTGCCATTTTTCAATTATTGGCAGAAGTGCTACAGCTTTTTTTACAAATCCATCTCTAGCATTTAATACTTATTAGTCTGAACACAGGGGAGAGCTGACGTAATGAATACAGTGGTCTTATGTGTATGTACAATGCCTACAGAGTGCAGTTTTTTTAAAGCAACAACGAAGGCAGGACAATCTGTGTCCATTATTAAACACATTGCAGATCACCTTTCTGTGGCTCATCAATAGAGAAGTTTTGTAGTACAAATTCAGAGCTTTGGAGAAGACTTAAGGCATAGATGAGAGTGTCAGTGCCACAGGTTACAGGCTATCCCCGAAGCCAAGATGAGCTTAGAAATTCATAGAGTATTGATCCTTACACTTGAGCAAAGTAAAATAGTGCAGGCAGTATTAATCTATACACTACCTGAAGTACAAGGTGCAAGTTCAGAAGACTATATAGCTTATTGCAGGTCCACAAAGATATCAGAAGCTGAAATCATTTAATGATGCAAAGAAAATAATTTCTGCATATCTATCTATCTATCTATCTATCTATCTATCTATCTATCTATCTATCTATCTATCTATCTATCTATCTATCTATCTATCTATCTATCTATCTATATATATATATAGTATTTTTTAGTTATATTCTTACATTATAGCAGATCTTTCCAGCAATGCTCAATCCTAGAAAAGTATTAATTTGCTCTTCATACTCAAAATAATGGTGTTTTTAAAATCACCTGTCAATGGAATATATCCCAATTGCTCATACCAACCACCAGGTTAATGCATATTGTATTGTTACAACAATATTCAGTCTAATGGTTTCGGTAATAATGCTGGATTCCTCCTGGACTGAAGGAGTATCTGTTTAGGTAGTCATCTAATTATAGGGTAACAGTTAACATTAAAAACACCTTGACTGTAAAAGTTCTTTATAGTTGAGTCACATCTGAAAGATTTTGATTGGAAATAGTGTTAAAGAGAACTGCAATCATCCAACCTTACTTACCAACATACAAACTATATCTTTTTCTTTTTTAAATAAGAAGCTTTTAACAGTCAAAAAAGTGCATTCACGTGGTTTTTTAGTTCAAACAGGAACAATGACATTAGGTCTGTATTTACATGTGTGTTATTTCTATGCACAGAAGCATACAGACTCTGACTTTTGTAGAGAAAAATAACAGCAAAACCAGCTAAGTTTTTGTAAACAAACAGAGATCATTAGTTTACAGAAATATAAATCGTGTTATTATGATTTTTCTTCTAAGGTGCAAAACCCCCCAATCAAACTGGCCGTTTGGTTCACTCTCTACAACTGTAATTTCAGGCTAACGCTTTGCCCTGTTAAGCAATAACAACTAATCATGCAAATGGCATCAAGAGTGCCACTTTGGTCTCTTTTTGAGTGTGTCCGCGCAAAATAAGCATTTACACAAGCAAACACTCTTCTTCACAACTCCAAAAACAAGCTTATAGAGGAACATACATACCACCGAGAAGCATCAGGAAATTTTCATAGAGTTAACATTAACAGCAGTTCCACTGCGTACAAACTGTTGTACACGCGGGACATGATTGGTGTACAATCAGCGGTAAAAATGCCTTGTAAAATAGCTGTGGACTTGTCCAACATATAATTTCCATTTAGAGATGTGATTACATATAGTTGCTGAATAAATTGGAACTGAAGTTATTTGTAATTCTTTTCTCGAGTGACTTTTTTTCATCACTATCATGATACCGCATGATTGCATGATTATTTTTGTTCTTGCATCTTACTTCACAAGTGTCACGTATTGAGGTTTTTTGTGTATTTTGTCCTTTTTTGTCAAAAAAAGGATGTTATTGCTATCTAATGTCCAAGCGCTTTAATGTATAAAATATCAACCCTCTGGCTTTGGTCAGAGATATAGGAAACCATATAAGTGTAAATTAAGAACACATAAAAATAGTACATGCAAAATAGATATGAACATGGTGTAAATACAACCTTGAAATGCTAATATTTTGCTAGTCTCAAGACTTTCCCTGACAGATACTCGGTAGAATAGTTTGATGTTTATGTAAATCATATCTTGCTGACAGATGTAATGCTGTCTTTGGAGGTGCAAACAAAGAAAACAGGGAAGGGGAAAGTAAGCACTGAAGAGCATGTCTATTGTTTCGACAGCTTGTGTCCCCAGCATCTGGCATCAAGCAGGAACAGCATGTCAAGATTAATGAAATGTTACTTTTATTGATCTACTGCATGCAGTATATAAATATATACTTCTTTAGAAAACACACTCACATAGTGCCCAACTGTGAACGCAAGCCCAGTTTGGAAAGTTTCTGAAGTTTTAGGGCCACAAACTCAAAAGACAAGATTTCAGCCATACTGTGCCACAATTTAAAAACAAATGTTCAGTGAACGGTTTAGGGAACAGATAATCTTAATGTCTTCCTTGCTATATTCTGGGGCTTTAAATTCTAATCAATGAAGTGAAATTAAAGACCATGTGAATGACTTTCAGCGCGAGCCGACTGAGCGGACTTGTTAGTGGGAGCAGGGGCACGGTGACAAGAGCATGGCAAAGACTGCTGCCTCACTCTCCTCTCCCCATTTAATTTTCCAATCCACTTCCTCCACATAGTTAGGAGAAGTGAGTTTTGTTCTGGTTTGATACACCATCTAATGAGAGCTACTAAGAGCCTGTTGAAATCATTCCCTAATAACACATTCTGAGGACTGCGGATGAGGAATATTTTTCCTCTATCTCTCCATTCAGGTCTTAATATATTCTTTCAAACACCTCTGTTCTATTTCCTTTCCTCCACTGTGTTTCTCCACTTTCATTAACTGCATTTCTGAAAAAAGAGAAAGAAAAAGAAAAAACTCTTTTTTGCAATCATTACACTTTGACTTCTTGAGGTTTGATGCATTTTGGTTTCGCGCTAGTCCTCGCTGGCTGCAGATATATGAGCACAAAAACCCGAAATGCAACACAGGATTTGAAATTTTCTATGCAGACAAATCTCTTATCTCAATAAGCCCACAGAGTTTTCCAAGTAACCTTGAACCTTTGATCCAAAATTGGTCACACATCTACCATGACAGTTTGTTAAGATTATGTTTACCAGACATACTGTATGGACATAAGATGCTTTTGAGAGAAATAATTAATTATTCACACTATGTGTAACAGATGCCCCATTGAACCGAATGGTACATGACAGGATAGCTTGTCCACCCTTAATCCATTTTACTTGCTTGACACACTCCAGCTGTAACAAGAACAAGTGACCTGACCTGTGCTGCTATATGCCGTCTCCTTAAAACTCCTCTGTAGTTTTAATGTTATCTGTTCCAAAGCTAATGCACCCTTCCCTCCTCTTCCTTGGGCAGTGGGTATTAGTTACAGCCGCAACACTGGTTGGTATTCCGCTTTGAATCCTGGAATTGTGTCAGCACCTTGATGTTTGATTGGATCTGTGCAAATACATGTATATGCAAATTTACCAGATATCAGTTCTTGCTTAGGGTGAAATGGGGAAACAGTGGCTGCATTCTGACGAGCCTTCTGCATGGACTTTCCCTCCCTCTTCCCTTAGAGAGCAGCATTTGGTGATCTATAAATTCCCACTAAATCGCAGAGCCTGGGTACCTTCCCTGACATTTCCACGCTTCCACATAGCATATTTTTAAGCAGGTAAAATCCATAATCTGTGTCAATGGTATCACACGGTGTATTCACAGGGGGCCCTGCACGCACTAAACTGGCCAAGGATGCAGTGCATAAGCTCAGAGGAGGTAAAAATGTTTGTTCTTACCTCTGTTGTCATACCCATGCCTTAGGGCCTACACCACAGTTACTCATACCCCAGCAGAGACAATGCAATATTCTGCTTACTATTCTGCAAAGCTTTAAATGCAATCGAAAGAAATGTAACAGTGTTTATAGAAATGATGCAAATATTGGGATGATGAAATTCTCAATATGTCAAATAAGGTAAACTATCATAGATACTATAAACGACACCATAGTTGGGAAAAAAGCACGTTATTGTATCATAGATGGTTGCTTGGCAACATGATATATCATGTATAATTCGAGTTCTCTGTTAATAAATTAGAAGTTACTGTCAGGGAATAAACATTATAAACACAATGCTATAGTGGTGTCATAGTTGCATAGATGCTAGAGTGGGTTATCTTAGCCTGTTGGTATGTTGCTAGGTTAGGTGACGTCATAATATGTGATATTGATGACAATCTTCAGAGGTCTAAGATGTACCTGTGTGTCAGGTTTGTTTGCTCAACACCTGATTATGTAGGAGGAGTTTATGGAAAGCCAGACAGACCAACAGAGATTAACGTAAACTGAATTGGATAGATGACATCTAATGTTTGACCGTTTCACATTCTTCAAGATCACTTTTTTACTCTGTATTGTTATTTCCATCTCTTCCTTTCCAGAGTATCCTGATATAACTATCTTGATATAACTAATATATATATTGTATAACAACATTTTGCCCCAACACAACTCAATACATCAATTACTTTTATGAATATTAGTTATATTTGTTATGCCATACCGGATGTACCCAATGATGATTATATTAAATCAGCTACTACACATGTACTGTATGCTAAGAAAGAAGGTAGTGTAAATCACTTTATGAGTAACTGAACTGAATAAAAAGAGCTTAGAAACACTTTGTCACCAGTGTCCCATTATTCTGCGACAGCGACTGAACACATTCTAATCATTTGCAGTACTTGGATTAGATGCGTTGCTACTTTGATATTCATTCTTGCAGAGAGGAACAGATAATTTTATATGATACACGCTAAAAAGCAATTATGCTGCTGTGTCTGCGCGTCTATGCATTGTGACAGTGGTAATCATTGGTCTTTCAGCAATCTTTGCAATTAATCTATCTTGACATGATAATTTGTGTCTGTTCTATTTGAGGTGTTTTTGTGAACCTTTGCTCGGCAGGGTGGCGCGGCACCGTGCATCTCCAGAAGAAACAAGAAGCAGATGCATTCAGTGTTCCAGCCTGTTTGCACTACACAGAGATTAGAACAGAACAGGCCTTCCAGGTTTTATTGTTTTTGTCATCAGCTAATATGACAAGTGAAGGGAAAAATCGTGTGATTGATTAACAAAGTAATTCTTTACATGTAATTAATACACAGCTAATGGCTGTCCATTTGTCTTGCATGCTGCTAAGTAAAACCTAGGGGAAAGTAGGGCAACATATTCTGATAAAGGCTCCAAACTGAACTCCCTGTGATGTGAGAGATTAGGTTTCCTCCATGAGATTTTGTTACTTAATGGCTTTTTAGGAAGCCATAGGGACAATGTAATGGACCATGTAATGGATAAAGAATGGTATTGATGGGCATTCTTGCCTTAACAAAACTGATCTGGAGAATTTATATTGATAAATGTAAAAGCATTTTACATCATGAAGCTAATGCAGTTTCTGTGATGCTTACAATGAGTAGCACAGAGCTAAAGTGATAATAAGTGATATTTCCTCAGACATAAATGTCTGTTTTAGTACTCATTAACAGTACATAATATTAGGGTAACCTGAGAGCTCTCAGAGTGTTCCAGCCAAAACACCACAAATGTAAGAGGTGAAAGCACAGAAGGCAATGTTTGGGATGTTTTTTTACACTGGTCCCAACATTTGTTTAGAAGAAACTGAGAAAAAACTGAGAACTAACATGCTATAATGAGCGGTGAGAGCATCTAAGCTTTAGTAGACAAAAGGAAAAAAAAGAAAAGAAAATTACATACTAACATTTAAACTTTATAAATGAGAAGAGATAACAGAACTAAGCCCACTCTTTTACTAAAAGGTATCTCCGGGGAGCTTAGTTCAGTAGCACCTCAGCAATAAGCACTGGCACTGAATACAGAGTCAAAGTAAAACAATACAATAAAAGCTACAGTCTTTAAACTTTAAAAGGAGTAACATTACTTTATCAGCTGAAAACACATAGATAGTTGTACAGGTCAATATATCGTAGACATCTGATCAAACTCTTTCAGCATTGCATGATGTTATAGAGGGAAAGAGGGAAAAAGTGAAGAGAATAAGAAGAGAAGAGAGATTCTGATAGATGACACAACATCCAGCATAGTATCATATCTCTGTGGATTAAATGCTCTGGGAAGCTGGCCCCGGAGTGTGCTTGTGCATATCATTAAACCCCATGAAGAGGAGGAGGAGGGCACATTGGAGCTGCTGCCAGGCCAAGTGCATAGACAGGCCACATCTCACAGCTGCCTATTAGACTCGAAAAGCAACCGTATCCAAAGGGGGTTGGATTTTATAACTTGTATATGTTTTTCACAGAGTATTTGAGATGATAAACATTTCATCTGGACAGAGAGAGAGTGAAAAAAAAAATCAAAAGTAGCCCTGCAGGACTCAGTGCTTGTTTGTGTCTGAGAGTGTGCACGATTTTGTACACGTATTCACATCGGCTTTAGCTTGTGTGCAGTTACCTGTGTAAGTTGGTGTGTCATTCTTCCGGAAGGCAGTTTTAAAAACACACTGTGTCAGATATTGGATGACTACTGTATAATTTGACGGGTCCGTGCAGAGGGCGGCTGTGGTATGAGTCATTGATTACACATCAGCTTAGTATGCTGCATTGCAGGCCCCTACATTGGTGGAGAGGCAACCTGAAGCCCCCAATCAATAGCTGCAGCCTTGTGAAGCTTTCCGTCAGGTCCAGAGTGAAGGATTCCGTTCCCCTCCTCTGGGCCCAGGGCTAACCTTTTGCAAAGAGAGGTGATGAAGAAGCTCATCATTTCTAATGAGGAATTAGTGATCGGGCCAGATGAAATGACTGTCAGCAGCACACTGAGGAGTCTAAAAGGTCTTGCAGACTGGGAAGTGCCAAACAGTATTCATTAGGGAGCCGGACATTTCTTTATCAGCTGAAAAGCACAATGATAAAATATATATATATGTGTGAGTTCTTTTCAAATTTTTCATGTTGTGAATTGGGAGAAAAATGAATATTGCTTTAAGATAATCCCCTTGTCTCCTCTGCAGAGGGGAGAACAAAGCAATATCAAGAATTATTAAAGAGACCTATTTTTTAACGACAGAACTTTTAACCCAGAAGACATACTCTAGTGCTCCAAAATCAGAACAAATGCAGTCTTTTTGAAATCACGTGATTCATTTCATGTTTCAGAGATGAATCACTCCAATTGACAGAAACATATTCACAGCTAATTAAAAACGTAATTGTGTGCACTTTAGCCATTTAGTGGAAGATGAATGTGAAATCATTAGGCATCCACTGAAAACCAGATGTTCATTAAATTATGTCTATACAAATGTCATTGTTCAATAGATTGCCCGAATATATGCTTACAGTAAAAAGCTGGGTAATTCATCCCTTAAAGCGCTTTAATTGATTTAAGTCTGCAAAAATAACCCATTGCCTGCACAAATAACCCATCACTGCAGCACAACACTGAAAAACCAGAGCTGCTATGACAGTTCACTGTTATTTTCTCCTTTTCTTTTTGTCGTTCTATAGCTCATCTATTATTAATATCCATTTTAGAATCTAAGATGAATAGTAAATGAATAAGAAGTCTGATTAGTCTTAAGAGAATAATCCAGTTGCCAGGCAGTGTTGCTTTTGAATAAATAATATCTGTAACCTACTAATACTTATGAGTGTAATCTGCTTTTGATGCATGGTAATCACAGAAAAGACAAGGCGACATTCTCCTTCGCCTGGCCTCAGACAAAACCATCTCTGGAGAATGCAGCAATCATGCCCCAGTCTGTCTCTCTCTCAATTAGCCCCCACTGTGCAATTCATTGGGTTTGCTGTAACAGTCCCTTAACAATACTTACCCAGCCTAGTCATTACTCAGTTCTACAAGACAGGGACTGCCATCTGCATATTTGGGGGACATAATGTACGGTCTGATAAAAACGATCCAAATCTGATGGCTTCTGATGAAGAATAAGAGACATAAAATTTTTTCCAAATTCCTCAAGCATGACTGAAAATGGTCTCGTCTCTTGGTGAAACCACCTACATATTATTTCTTTCTTTCTCTTCTTGTCAACTTAAGCTCAAATGTTGGCCAAAAAACACAAAATCTCTGTTTGCACTGCCAAGTGGCAGGGACAGGCTGGAAAATACAAATCATCACAATGTCTTGCTTCTGTCTTCTCCTTTCTTTTTGATTTTCTTCCCTTTTTTTCTGATATAAAAAAGCTCAACTAACCATAAACTAGTTCATACAAATTCTTACATGCATTTTCTTTTCTGAGGAAGGATAAAAAGGCACTGCTTTAGACGAGGGGTAAGAGTTCCACTGGGAGATACAGGGTCTGTGACCTTTCTTATATTGGTGCTCCATTTCACTCCTCCATATTTCCTTCTTTCATTCAACTGCCGAAACCTTCATCTTTGTATTTTGAAAACGATTCAGACACATGAGAAATCCAAATCACTGAGGTTTATGTACCTTTTAAAAGCCATGCTAAGTAATTGAGGGGTTTCACTTTCTCTGAAGACTTAACAACAGCCATTGGCTCTGCTTTCTACATTAGACAACTCATCCACTGGCTGCAGATTGCCCTAATGGCAGTAAATTTCTTGGCATTCTTTGGAAGGAGGAAGAAAAACTGGAAAGTGGAGGAAGGGAGAGCTGAGTGCAGAGGATCATAGATTTGCAGATGTCCATTATTTATTAAATAGAGATGTCTACATCCATAACTTATATTCTGATTAATCTGCAATGACAGAAAAATTACCAGCATTCTGCAGTTTTAATTACTCAAAAACTCTCTGTTCAGTTTTTATAATAACTGGAATGTATCACAAAGAAACCAAGTGTCTGGATTTGTTAGTGATTTATGCAAATCATCATTCACTGTGTCACTGCTACTAAGATCCTAAATGTGTTGCCATCAAAAGAGTCTGTAAAAGACAAGCTTTGACACCTTGCTCAAAGCAGCTGAATCAATCCATCATTCACTTCTCTTGTGGAAAGTGTGGGGACCTTTCGTGAGCCTTCACTAGGTGGCAGTCTAGTAACATTAAACCTACGGACTGACATAAGCCTGCATGCATACATCTAGATAAGAGAGATGAGGCGATAATATGGATTAAGAAGATTTGTCTGTCTTACAGCTGTATCAGAATATATAATTTAAAGTTGTGTTTTTTAAAAAAATTCTATTTTTATCTCGGGTGCTTTAAGTGTGGTGATCAAGTTTCTCTTTTTATAGATCAGCATTTACCGATGTGCCTCTAACGGATGGAGTCTAGGCTGCAGTGGGTGGGGATGGTGGGTCGGGCTTTTTTTTTTTAAGTTTAAGGATCTGTAAATTGTCCAAGCTGTGTTCTTTCCTCTGATACCTATCCACCTGAAACTGCTGTTCCTACACTTCACTGAAGCAATTATAGAGAAGGACTTTGGCAGATCAATGAAATCCCCTTTAGATGAGAGGAGCCATACAGGCATTTTGATCAATTCCAGATCAATTCCACTGTTTTGCCCAAACCTTGGCCAAATAAAAGTACGACTTCTGGTTGAGAACTAACACTTGCCAATAATAATAACAACATCTTTGTCGATGGCTGCCCGTATCGGTTTCCAAGCTTTTGTCTGGCTACAGTATATTGTCTACGCTGCTAGGCTTAGCACACACCTGCTGGTCTCTCAGTCTGTCTGTCTCCCCATCTTCCCTCTTCCGAATGTGAAATAGTGACAGGTGCTTGAATGCAGTCTGAGTTGCCAACTCACATCAAAGCTCACAGTAAATTCAAAAAGTCGTCATTAAAGAGACTCTGCATGGCTAAATCTGACAAGACTAAGTAGTGAGTGTAGTTGAGAAGGCAGAAGATTGAATGATAGAGTGGCTGTAATTTCTCACAAAACTCACTGTCACTGTACAGTATGTTCATTGTCAAAGAATGCCATCAGTGTTACTGTCATGCACTGCCACGATGTGACTGTAATCAGTCACATCACTCCTAAGTTACACAGCCAGTAAGCTGTTTACCATGTTAGACATAACTTATGCTAGACATAAGAGGATTTTTGAAAACTGAAATAAAATCCAAATCTAACCTTTGTACTTTGGACAAAGGTCGACAGCTGTAAAATTTAGTCTGAGCAGTGCAGTCTAGATCAATTTTGCAACTTTTCACACGAAAACCTGCTTTATCCAAGCTATTGCAGAATATACTCGTTGTGCTTTTTGCTGCTGCGACAGCCGCCTTGTTTGCTGACTAAATCCTCATTTTACTGCTGCCATTAAATGTATGTTTTACCCCTATATGTTAACCCTCTGGTCATTTGAATCTCTGCACTCGTCACAGACTTAACATAACAAGTGCGAATGATGATTTCACACACTTGAAATATAAACTCTGCTCTGATCACCACACAGACATGCGAGCATTGCCTCCTCTCCAGTATACAAGGGGAGCACAGGCAATATTTGTAGAGTCAAGCATACTCATCCTGTACTTTGCACCAGAGCAAGTCGGGAGCTGTTAATACAATGTGCCGTTCCAGCTCTCCACAGCTTCATGATAATATATTTCCATCAGCTGAAAACAGGAAAAACACATCTGAGGCCTTTAATAATGTAGACAAGAGATCCACTTTGCCACACCCGCACAATGCATCCAAAAATTAGAGTCAAATGCATGCATCTTCTGAAATAGCTTGACTGCCAAGGCAGACTGAAAAATAAATATGTCAAATGTATTGGCGTTCTGTATGAATAATGGATATTCTAATACATCAGTATGTTGTATTGTATTGCAAAAGAGCCATATGAAATATACATCATCTAATTAGACGATGTTCTCGGACGTGGCACAGCCTCTTTTTGATCAATATGTAATAAGATCTAGTATCAATTAGTAATGGTCGGGGGTAGAGATCTAGCAGCAGAAAAATTGTAACTTAAAAGGTAAATAAAATTGCAGTAAAATCACTGCAGCACCAAGAATAAACAAATCACACAATAAAGATTTAAAAGTACCATTTAGAAAGCACAATATTGAAATCTTTAGATTTATGGCGTCAGCTCGCTGTGGCTCAGCTAAAACCTCTTTATTGATCAAAGGAAGTATAGCTGCCTCGTTTTCTGTTCACATCTTCTGTGCTTAAAGAATTTTCCATATGTAAGAAGATAGCAGCTGAAAAGGTGACGCAAAATGCCAAATGACTGGAGTATAGTGATAAATCCGGTGATTAAATACACTGGATTTATTTACAGTTGGCATTTTATCTTAACTCTGTGAGATTTTTTCAAAATAAAAAACAAAAGAAACAACACAAATAACATTTTTTAAAAAAGCAAGTAAAAGTAAAATGTGATACATTTAATTAGTTGACAAATTTATTCACTTATACGAGGCACATGTGGACTTACACATACACAGTCAAACTCTCTCTCATTTTTTTCTTTTCTTTTTTACTGGAAGATTAATCCTGAGTTATATGCGCATCTGTCAATCCACTCGTAACAACAAGTCAGCCCGGCACAAGGATCTCAGACCGAGGGTATAGTAAAGCGCGATTGTGATCTAACCTGTTCTGCCGCTGGTGGTGGCGGCGGCAGGCAGCCTATCTCTAACACGGGGGCAGTGTGCGTGCCTTGGTATGTGTGTGTGTTGAGGGAAGTCACTGAAGCAAAGACAGAGCGTGCACTTGAATGATTGAGGTTACCTGGGTGACCTCATAAACCAAAACCCATGGCAGTCTCCCAAGGTGAACGCTGAATTATGCCGTCATTAAAGGACAGGCCCAGTTGCCAAGGTTAGTATGTAAAGTATAATCATCTTCCTCCCCGTTCTTCCAGTCACTCATTAGTCCCCCTCATGGGCCAACGGAGATTATACCTTGAACTTGCTTGACTATCACTATCTGCCCGCTGGGAACGGTCCGCTATGGGCCATTTATATCCCCTCCCACTATCGCCAGTGAGCTAGTCCTACAATTCTGCAGGTGCAGTGTCTGCATGTGCCTGCAAGAGTCTGAGTGTACTTGTGTGTGTCTTCAAGCCCACACTCGGCACACAGATCATCGAGTTTGTCCCATAAAAAATGAGGGATGCTTTGACTTACTGCTGCATTATGTCCCAATTTATAAAAAGAACCACTGGGAAGAAGCCCACTGGCATTACAACAATTTGTTAGAATTAGGATCATTTGTTTTGTTTCCCTGGGCACTCTGTGCTGATTCAAATCCTTTGCCTCCAAAAACGTCTCAGGACCATTTTAAGTGCAACAATACCAACAATATCACATAAATATGTGTCAGCTGTAACTTCCCCTTTCAACTGTAAAAGATGAAAATCTATTAAAAAATAATCACAGTGCATTGCAATCAAGCATAGACACTTTTGGTGCACTTCATCACATTAGTATGCTCAGAGACAGCCAAGTTTAATCAAACCACGTGAAGAACCAATGCTTTTGTTTTTAGAGGTTCTCTGCGAAAAATTAACCTGACCATTCATTAAAATTGATTTCCATTTGTCTGGATGACATTAACTACTAAAAAACAAGTGTCATTCAAAGTCCAAGCAATAACTAAAATTACTAATTTGATTTTAATAATTCCGTTTTCTTTTTCTTCCCGGTGTTGCCTCTTTTTAACATTCAGAGGTATTAGTTTGAGAGAAGTAGTCTTGTTAAATGCTGTAGCACTAATGTGAACAGACTGTTTATGTTTGTATAAAAGCAATAGATAATGTTTATCCACTTTCCCATTTACTCTAGCCAATTGCCTACTAATGTTGGTATCGGACGCTAAGAGAGGGTATTCATTTCGAAATTGGCAGTGACACTAAGCACACTTCAAGCTAAGAGTGCTTTTGGTCGGATGTACAGCTGCTAAAAAGTAACACATTCTGACTCAATTGATGTGTCTCCTTTGAGTTAGTCTTACACTGCCATTCCATTTAGTCAGCATCATTTGCTTTGTGTAAATGGTTTTATAACAACAGAGAGCTTTGTGCATCAGGTAACCATTCTGTTGTCGCTGACAGCGTATTTCAGTCCCTAAGAGAATAAAAATCTTCTTTGTTCATGTAAAGTTGGAAAAAAGCAAGGATGATCAAGATAACCAAGTTTTGTTTTGTTTTTTTCCTTTGCTGGACAGTGACAGGAAGCACCAAAGGAAAAGAAAAGGAAAGGTGTGCCACATCAAATAATACACCGTAACTGTAAAAAACAGAGACGTATTCACTGAAATTTTTCCTTTTGTCTATTTCAAAATGTTTTCTTGTGATGTAATATTAGTTGAAATAGATTAAAGGCAACTGACGGGTGTTGTGAGGCAAAGACTACCCTTTCCATGGTTCCAACAAGCTTTGATATTCTGGTCTTTGAACAAACTGCACATATATGCCTCTGCAATGTGTACTGCTGAACAATGACCATCAAAATGCAAAAGATTACTTGTTCTCTGCATCACAGCTCTTATGTAATCATTAATGTACCGATGGTAGTTCAGTGTTTATTGGTGGGGCAATAGCACCAAGACCCCAACTCATTGATTCTACAGGATTAGGACTCTGGGTCTAGGACTAGGACTTTACTCTTAGAGTAAGGTTTAGTAAGATGCCAAACAACAATATTTCTTTGATTTATTGCTTTTTTTTTGGGGGGGGGGGGGGGGGGGGGGGGCACCAAATTTGCAAAATGATCATCAGAAGAACAAGGGTGAGCCAAAAAAGGTTATTGGTGAAAAACCTGTTTGTTCACAGAGCGTTGCATCAAAACATTAATGCTGACAAGGAGGGAAAAGGTACACGAGCTACAGGGATGAGGGTGGCCTTGTGTAGACTGTCAAAAAAGGCAATTCAAGGACTTGGGAGAGCATCACGAGGAGTTGATTGAGGCTCTTCCTAAAGCACAGTCTCAGACAGAGCATCAGTACATCTGCAGCTATCTTGGGGAAAGGGATGTAACTGTTGTATTCCAGGTGATGCCAGTGTCTTAACCCTTGTGGTCTTCCACTCTGCTGGACCTGTTTTAATTTATATATAAATGACATTTGTGATGTGCCAAAAATGTTAAATTTTGTTTTGTTTGCAGATGATACAAATTTTTATTGTTCCGGAGAAAGCTTGAAAGAATTGGCTAAAATGATGGTTATTGAAATGAAAATAATAAAAAAAATTGTTTGATGTAAATAAGTTATCGCTGAATTTGGAAAAAACAAAGTTTATGATATTTGGAAACCATGTAAAGGAGGAAGAGATAGTATTATCTATAGAGGGAGTATTAATTGAAAGAGTGACAGAATTCCATTTTCTGGGTGTAATAGTGGATGACAAGTTAACATGGAAATCACATACTGAACATGTTAAAAAAAGTTGGCTAAAAGTATTTATATCCTGGGTAATGTAAGATATATAATAGATTACAAGACAATGAGAATATTATATTTTTCATTGTTTCTACCCTATCTGAGCTATTGTGTTGAAGTATGGGGGAATACATATGTGACTAATATGAAACCATTATATTTATTACAGAAGAGAGCGATTCGAATTATGCATAATGTTAAATATAGAGAACACACTAATAGTTTGTTTATAAAATTGAAATTATTAAAACTAGAAGACAGTGAAATTACAGACATTAACTATTATGTTTAGGGCAAAAAATAAAACACTACCTCTTAAGTTACAAAGTTTATTTGTATTGTGTTCAGAAAATGGGGACGGCAGAAGGAAGTTTTATTTTAAGCACCGGTTTGCTCGAACCACACAAAGGCAAATGTGTCCAACAGACATAGGCATAAGAAACTGGAATTCTCTCAGTGATCATCTTAAGTGTTGTACAAATGTTTCTCAATTTAAAATCTGCTATAAGAATAAAATGATAAACCAATATGAAGAAGTTGAAAATAATAGAATTTAATTGTAGAAATATGATCCTTTTAGTTTGAGATTTAGTGGTATTGCTCATTGTTGAGTATATTTTTCTGTTTGGTTTGTTTTGTTTTGTTATAAAAAAAAATGGTAAATGGCCTGTATTTATATAGCGCTTTACTAGTCCCTAAGGACCCCAAAGCGCTTTACATATCCAGTCATCCACCCATTCACACACACATTCACACACTGGTGATGGCAGCTACATATATTATGTGCAGAATATTGTCAGAGTGTAATTTTGGTTGCCTACTTGTATTATCACAGATAGGGGGCAGGTGTCAATAAGAATTTATTCTTCTTCCTGCTCTTTTCATGAATGGAAACAGTGTTACTTTAATTGAAAGGAAGGTTGTGTATGGGAAATGAATTACTGCTGTACCATGTGTGAAACAAAAAATAAATAAATAAATAATTGGATAATCCAAATTGCCACTAGGTGTGAATGTGCGAGTGAATGTGAGTGTGAATGGTTGTCTGTCCTTGTTTGTTAGCCCTGCGACAGACTGGCGACCTGTCCAGGGTGTACCCCGCCTCTCGCCCTATGACAGCTGGGATTGGCTCCAGCATCCCCCGCGACCCTGAAAAGGATAAGCAGTAGCGAATGGATGGATGGATGGATAAATAAATGTTTACCAAAAGACAAAATATGAAATTTAATATTGCTTGTTAAGTGATCACATCTCAACCCTGCTTTCAAGTCAAAGCTCCTTCTCCTTTTGCTAAGTTTGTTGTCTTTTAAATGTGTTGTAACAGTTTTGTATTTTGTTTTATTTAATATAAACAAGCCTCTAAAAATAATCCATGTTCTTTGTAGGAGTCTATGGCTTTTTATTAGCACTGTTCAAGTGCATTGCATCTTTAAGCTCACTTTTTAAAACCTTACAATGTAACTACAGCCAATAAGCTCACAGTTTGCCAGACACCAAACATTTGAATGCTTCAAAAAAGAACTAACCACTCTGAGGATAAATAAGATTTGAAAGGGTACACGAAGCTGAGGATCAGCGATTTTTCATAGCAAGCAATCCAAACCATGCAGCAGCATATTAATGACTAACCTCACGTTGTTGATGAATCATCACAGGTGTTCTCTTGACTGAAATTTGGTCCATTTCCATCATGTTTTCCCTGCCATATGATTGCATTCGTCTCTGCCCATTGAGCACCCTCATATTAACTATTATTGAGGCAGAAAAAGTTCATGTTCATTCGCCATCTTCGCTGTGCTAATCTGTTTATATTATCTTAACCATAGCTCTGAAGCTAACCATCAAGTAGCGCTATATATACAGTTATATGTTTTTAGGATTATAACTTCAATAATCCTAAAAACACTGCTGCTGTTTTGTTTTCTGTCTTCATTTATGTCTGAAGTGATAAAGTAAACTGTACTTTTTTTTAAATTATTTTAGAAATCCCTTGGTAAGAACTTGGTATATAATTTTTAGCTAAAAACTAGCGAGCTAACTTCCTGCTAACTTCAAACTCCGTTAAACTCGTAAATCCTCTTTTTCACGGATGCCTGGTCATTAAACTTTATTGTAACAGCTGGGAGAGCAGCCACACAGAACATTTTATTGGAGATGAAAGAATTTGGGCCATTCGAACCTCACAGTTATACCACAGTGTTTATTTGAATTTAGGAATTGAAATGGCTAACGACGTTAGACTTAAGAGCCGGATTATTTAAACCCTCAGACTCCTTGCCTTTGGTTCATTTTCTTTTTTTTTTTACAACTTTATTTATAGTTTTCCAACAAAACAGTCCAGAATTTCTTACAAAAGTTGCGAACCCTACCCCCCACCCCCATCCAGGTGGCATCCCCACAACCAGGAAGCACAATACACACAACACAAAAAAAAAAAAAAAAAAAAAAAAAAAAAGGGGGGAGAAACACTCAAACCAATCTGTGACAGTCATTATAGCACCAACAGCCGGACCCCGGCACATGAGAGAAGAAACAAAGAAGAAAAAGGGATTAAAGAAATCCCAACAGTCAAAGTACGGGCATTGAGGAGACTATGGACAGCAGTCCGAGAAGAGAGCAAGAGCATAAATTACCAACAAGTAAAGAACAATAAATCAGGCAAAAGACAGACTCTTGACATGGGTTATGAACCGTGACCAGGTTTTGTCATATTTACTCTCCAAGCCGCGCACGGTATACCTAATTTTTTCCAGAGCTAATCCCAACATCACCTCTCTAATCCAATGGACGTAGGAAGGAGGGTTCGACGCCTTCCAGCTCAGCAGTATCAGACGGCGGGCATGCAACGAGGCAAAGGCTATTGCGTTTTTGTGGAGGGGAGAGAGTCTCAGCTCTTCCCGAGGTACACCGAAGATAGCTATCAAAGAGTCAGGCCGCAGTGTTTCACCCGATATAGCTGACAGTGATTGAAAAATTGATGTCCAGAAACCATACAGGGAGGGACATGACCAAAACATGTGCCCCAAAGAAACAGGAGAGTAATCACATCTAGGACAATTCGGTGCAACATCAGGGTACAGTTTAGACAGTCTGTCATTAGAATAGTGGAGCCTGTGGACGACCTTAAATTGAATCAGGCCATGTCTAATACAGAGAGAAGACGTATGTATACGCTGTATGGCTTTCTTCCAGATGTCTTCTGAGATGAGTTCTCCAACCTCCCCTTCCCACGCCGCCTTAGGTTTGTCCCATGTATGAGGGCAGCTTTCAAGAATCAATGCATAAATCTTCGATATTGCTCTTTTAGTGGGCTGACTCACATTAAGAACTAGATACAGTAGGTCCTTAGAGGGCAGAGACGGGTACCCTGGGAGAAATTTAGAAGCAAAACTCCGAGCCTGAAGGTATCTGAAGTAGTGAGACTTTGGTAAGTTATGGTCTTCACACAAATGTTTAAATGAGACAAAGCCATCCTCAGTGAAGAGATCTTGAAAGAAAACCAGACCGTTTCTGTGCCAGACTGCAAATGAATGATCTATTTGAGATGGTGTAAAAAGATGGTTGAACATTATCGGAGAAAAGCTACAAGTATTTGTCAAGTTAAAATGTTTCCTGAATTGACCCCAGATCTTAATTGAATTTTGAACCACCAAATTGGAGTTCAGCCCAGATGCTTTGACATTCAGTGGGAGAGGGGCAGTTAAGATCGAAATCGGAGAGATTGGGAGTGTAGCTCTCAGTTCCATATCTGCCCAGACTGGACCCTCCCCATCCGCAAACATGGTTATCCAATATGTCAGCTTGACAATGTTAGCAGCCCAATAATAGAATAAGAAATTAGGTAAGCCCAAACCACCATCAGCTTTAGCTCTCTCCAGGCTTGCTCTCCTTATGCGTGCAGGTTTTTTGTTCCATATGAACAAAGAGACAAAGCGATCCAGCTGGGCAAAATAGGATTTGGGGAGAAAGATGGGGATCATTTGGAATAGATAAAGAAACCTGGGCATTACAGTCATCTTCACCACATTTATCCGTCCTGCCAGCGAAAGTGGAAGTTTTGACCACCTACCCAGATCAGATTTAGTACTGTCCAGAATAGACCTGTAGTTATACTGGAAAATAGTCTTAATCGAGCCAGCTATTTCCAGTCCCAAATATGTGAATTTGTCATTTTCAATTTTAAAAGGCAAATCGTCATAAGTGGTCTGTTTTGCCAGATTGTTCAATGGAAACAGTAAAGATTTTGATAAATTAACCTTATACCCCGATATGTTGCTGAACTCCCGCAGCCAGCGGAAAAGGTGGGGCATACTCCCAATTGGGTCTGATATCTGCAAAAGGAGATCATCAGCATAAAGCAGAGTTTTATGAGTTACCTCACCCCTGGAAATACCTTTAATCCTCTCATCAGATCTGATAGCAATTGCCAGCGGTTCGATCGCAATGTCAAACAGGAAGGGTGACAGGCAACAGCCCTGCCTCGTCCCCCTGTAGAGCGAAAAATATTCCGAAATCAGACCATTTGTCCTGACTGCAGCCATAGGCGTTGAATATAGGACTTTAATCCATCTACAAAAAGTAGGTCCCATGCCGAATTTCTCCAGAACTGTGAAAAGGTAGGACCATTCGATTCTATCAAACGCCTTTTCAGCGTCAAGGCTCAGAATAACTTCCGGTTGTATTGTCGAATGGGGGGAGAATACCACATTAAACAGTCGTCTCACATTAAAAAATGACTGCCGTCCGGGAATGAAGCCCGTTTGGTCCTCATTAATAATGGTGGAAATAATAGGGTCCAACCGTAGTGCAAGAGTTTTGGTTAAAATCCTATAGTCACAGCACAAAAGACTTATTGGCCTGTATGAGCTACACTGTACAGGATCTTTATCTTTCTTTAGTAAGACTGAGATCGTGGCCTGGGTAAGCGTCTGCGGCAGATTGCCAGTAGCAAAAGATTCAGCATAAACTGATTCTAAAATAGGTGTGAGCTTCGAAGAGAATTCCTTGTAAAACTCCATGGGGAAACCGTCCGGACCTGGCGACCTTCCAGTCTGAGATAATTTAATAGCGTTCGTTATCTCTTCAATCGACAACGGCTGTTCCAAAGGCGACTGAGCGTCCGGAGAGAGCTTGGGAAGATCCAGCGAGTCAAGAAACGAGTAGATCTCGGATGAATTACTGCCCACCTCTGATTGATATAGGGTAGAGTAGAAATATTTGAACTGGTCATTAATGACTCGGGGGTCGTGAGATATCGAATCAGCACCTATTTCAATTCCCGAAATCACGCGCTCAGCTGACCGCTGTTTGAGCTGAAGTGCAAGGAGCCTCCCCGCTTTATCTCCATGCTCATAATATACCTGCCTGGATTTAAAAATATTTCTTTCGGCTCTCCATGTCATAAGCGTGTCAAATTCAGTTTGCAACAGTAATTTCTCCTTAAAAAGATCTGGCGTAGGTGAAAGAGCGTAACGCCTATCCATATCCGCAATCTTGTCAGCCAGTTCTTTAAGTTGTTTAGAGCGCTCCTTGTCTCTGTGTGCCACATAAGAAATAACTTGGCCCCTAATATAGGCTTTCATAGACTCCCACAAGACTCCCCTCGACACATCCTGAGTGTCATTAATTTCTAGAAAGAAGTCAATCTGATTGCTGAGAAACGTTTTAAAGCGTTCACATAAAAGTAATAGGGGGTCTAGCCGCCACGTTCGTTGGGGCGCCACATTACCTGGAAAAACCAGACCCATCTGCACAGGGCTATGATCTGACAGCACTATACTGTGGTATTTGGTGCTGGAAATTAAGGGAAGTAGCTGGTTATCGACAATGAAGTAATCAATCCTGGAGTAACTATGATGTACAGGGGAAAAAAAGGAAAATTGCTTCGTAGATGGGTTTGTTGCACGCCAAGGGTCTGATAAGCCGTAAGAACGAAGTAGGGAATTAATAGCCACTGCTGCTGACGAGAGGGTGTTGCTCGACCTTACGCTTGATCGGTCCAGCTGGGGAGAAAGGACACAATTAAAGTCTCCACCTAGAATCAGTTTATAGGAGACAAGGTCCGGGAGAGTCGAAAAAAAATTAAGAAAGAACTGTGCGTTGTCCCAGTTAGGTCCATAAATATTAGCCAGTATTAGTGGTGTGTTAAACAGCTTGCCCACTACAACAACATATCTGCCATTAGGATCTGATATCACTTCAGAGTGTTCAAATGGAACCCCCTTCCTAATTAAGATTGCTGTTCCCCTGGCTTTGTAGTTAAAACGTGAATGATATATTTGTCCAATCCACTTACAACCTAGTCTTTTTTGGGAGTTAGTATTTAAGTGTGTCTCCTGTAGAAACATCACGTCAGGTTTGAGCGATTTCAAATGACTAAATACCTTGCTTCTTTTAACCAAATTATTCAGCCCTTTGACGTTCCAGCTAATGAATGAGACCGATTTCTGTTGATTATTCACATTATCCAGAGTCATAGTGCCACAATCGATAATAGACTGATCCTGCACGTTGGTTATATCTCAGTGTTTCAGTGCCTGTTTGAGCCACAACATAAACCACAGATAAACCCAAAGCAAAACTAACAAAAACAAACAGATAAACATAGATAAACCTCTCACCATCCTGGACCCCTGGGCTGGTCTTCCACAAACCTGAGACTGCCCTGAAAACACTCCTCTCTCTCCTAGGCATATAACACGTTTACACTAGCTTAAACTCTTACATGAACTCAGCAAAGACAGAACAAAGTATAATAGGACCCTTGACTCAGCATCATTATTGCCGCATGCATGTCGGCACCCATCCACTTACAGGCCGGTACGGCTCTGAACACTCACGGTTGGAAAATAATCCCACAAGAAAGGGGTAAAACCCAATAAAAATAATGACACTGGTGATAAGAAAAAGGGGATTAATTAATCAGAATACATCAAAGAGCAAAATAAAAGCACTGTTGGGGTTATGGTGTCGGGCTGGAACTAAAACCAATGAGGATACCGAAGATATTCTGAAATAAAATATTCCCCAGGCCACATGACATCCACAGAAATCCTCAACATCTTATAGCTATACCTTGTCCAATCATAAAGGGCATCCAACCGTAGCGTGGCGACGTTCACCAGTCAATGCACAGCCTGTGCAGACTACCTCAATGGTAGCACGCAGCGTGTGATACTTGTTGTGGTCCGTGAATTAACTGTCACTCTCCCTCCGTCTCCCGTGGGCGCAGATTGGTCTCGACGTAGTGCCTTGCCTTGATCGGATCTTCGAAAGACATCTGTTCGCCAGCCGGGGTCGTGATTTTCAATGTAGCTGGATACAGGAGACCATATTTCACCCCCGTACACCGGCGAAGCAATCTTCTCACCTCGGTAAAGGCCGATCTCTTCTTTCTAACGGTGGCCGAGAAATCTGGGTAGATGTAGAAACGCTTCCCATTACGGGTAATGGGACCTGCCCCCATGGCCTTTCGAAGAACATCCACTTTCTCCTGAAAATAGTGGAACTTGACGATTAGCGGTCTCGGGGCATCTCCATCCTTTGGCCTCGGCTGCAGGCTCCTATGCGCCCGATCGAGCGTCGGCGTATAGTCGAGGGCGAGCGCTTCCTTCAACAATTCAGCCACGGCTTTCTCCGGTCGAATATTTCCGAATCCCTCTTCCACTCCAATTAGTCTGCAGTTATCACGACGTTGCCGGGACTCCAAATCATCGGCCTTGTCTGCCAACCGGACGACTTGGGCAGATAGCGCATCAACTTTAGCTTCCAGTGCTACAACACGGTTAGCCTGGCCATTAGCTTCCTCCTCAAGATCATCAGTGCGGGTCGAGAGCGTGGCGTTTTCTTTCTGCATGTCTTCGATAGCCTTCGCAAACTCTGCGCGCACACTCAGGACCTCTGACCTTAAATCACCCGCCAAGTCGTCTATTTTCTTGTGTAGTTCACCTGCAGCTGCCATCACAGACGAGTCGATCTTGGCTAGCACATTCTGCTCCGTTTGCTTTATGGCAGCCATGATTGTGTCGAGATCCGGCCCGGCCCCCACCCCCGCGGCCGGATCCGCACCAGGCAAGTCCGAGGCATCAGGCCCCGGCTTCTGCTTGAGCGATTTAGGCATGTTGAACAGCTTTAGACTACAAAATACAACTGATTCGAAAGATTAGGCACTTGTGAGACGGGTTCGCGCCGGGATGTACTAGAAGGGGAGCGGGAAAATTACGCAAATGGTCAATCTAAGCAGAGCTCGCAAAAACACGTCTTCACATGTCGCTGCTCTCTCCCCTCCCCCCGCCTTTGGTTCATTTTCTGTGAAGAAAACCTAAAACAACATATTTTCAATGTCTTCATATTGTAACCCCTCCCATACACACTGATATTAAACATGTGGTGTTTAGGTCCACTGGACATCTATCTCATTAAATAATGGACATGCTGTGTCCCTTTACTCTGCCCTTCTGCTACAGGCCTTGCTGTTGCCGTGTGAGTAGTGTGTATTTGTTTGCACGTGTGTGTAGGTGTGTTTTGACTTTCTTCTTCTATTTTTTTTCCTGCGCAAGTCTCCAACATTGTTAAATTTCAAGCACCTACACCCGCTTGCTTCCACCGCACATTTTAGTCTTTGTCTTGTGGGAAACACTTTATTTTCTCACTCTCTATCCCAGCTGCAAATCAGTGGTGGACACAGCGAATAAATAGCTTTGCATGTGTGGCTCCTTGTCCATCAGCATGACAAAATGATTCTCTGATTAGAGGACCTCAGTGATTTTAGAAGAGAGAGGACTTTTGGAAGATTTTTCAGAGCATGAGGCCTTTTGCTTTTATTTGATAGAACAGTGCAGACAACAGACAAAGGGTGAAAGTGAGAAGAACAGGCACAGAGGAAATATTATAGGGCAGATTCAAATTAGGCTCAGTAGTGAAGACTTACCTGCTCAACCAGGTGATCTACAGCGGCACCATCAATTTAAAGTCTGGTGGTGCTGAATGCCATTCTCACTACAGCCGCCTCGTGTGACTGCTAATGTGGTGCAACCAGGCCCCCAAAAATGGTGGCGAAGATGAAGTATTAAGTATTTTTATATAAATTGTTATGGTTCATTGATTTGTCCACCACAGGCAGTAAGATTTCCTGAGTAATGAAAATATGAACAGCACACAAGAGTTAAAGAGAAAAAGAACAGCATTGTTGCTCAGTGGTCCAAAGTAAGGAAAGACAACATATTGAAATCTTGCATTTCATTTGGAAGTCAAGATCCTAGAGTTCTGATTTAGTGGAGTAAGAGTCAGGAGGTGCATAATCCAAGGCGTTTGAAGTCCAGTGTGAAGTTTATACAGTCTGTGATGATTTGGAGTAGCATGTTATCTCCTGTGTTGATGGTGGCTAGTCCACTGTGCTTTATTAAGTCCAAAGTCAATGTTCCCATCTACCAGGAGTACTTCATGCTTCCATCTATTGGCAAGATTTATGAAAAAAATTCCGATTTTCTTTTCCAGCAGCACTTAGCACCTGCCCACAGTGCCAAAACTACTACAAAATGGTTTGCTGACCATGTTATTACTGTGCTTGATTGACCAACCAGCCCCTCCGACCTGAATCCCTCAGAGAATCTCCAAGTTATTGTGAAGAAAAAGATGAGAAACACCCAACCAAAAACTACTGAAGGCCACTATTAGAGCAATCTGGGCTTCAGTAACACCTCAGCAGGGCCACAGGCTGATTGCCTCCTTGCCGTGCTGCATAGAAGTAATTTGTGTCAAAGGAGCTCCAACCAAGTTATGAGAATAAAAATGAAAATCGAAATGATCTGAAA
Organism: Rhamphochromis longiceps; assembly: GCF_057381845.1. Classification (NCBI taxonomy): domain Eukaryota; kingdom Metazoa; phylum Chordata; class Actinopteri; order Cichliformes; family Cichlidae; genus Rhamphochromis; species Rhamphochromis longiceps. The sequence goes on from NC_140558.1 coordinate 35,931,531, forward strand.
TATTCTAATTTGAGCATTTCTGATTTTCATAAGCTACATCTAAGCCAAAATCCTCAAAATCAAAAAGGGTTGAAATAGTTCAATTTGCTTGTAAGGAATAAGAAATATGTGAAAGTTTGAATTAAATTTTGAAAGAAATACCTTTTTTTTTTTTTTTTTACAATGTATGATTTTCTTTTAAACACAAACATTTCTGTCAATGTTTGTTTTAGCATGTAGCTAAAATATAACCAAACACTGACACTAACACTTACATTGCCTTTGAGAACTAATGCCTTTTAACAAAGTGAAGCATTGTCCTACTAAACTTAATCGTAAGAAAATCAGCTGAAGCTACCTACTAACCTACACACTGTCCCTGACCGTGTTATTAATAAGACAGCTCAGACTGATGTCAAACTGTTCTACTTTTCTCTAAAGGACTTTGCTCTTCTTTTTATTTCCATGTATTTATACAATGTCATGCAACCTTGGGTTAAACGTGAGTTTCACTTTCAAGGTGAAACAAAAAATGACCTTAAATATGTCTTCATCCCAGTTCACCCAAAGCAAATATGACTTGGTTACATTCACATGTGTCTTAGCTTCAACATTACACTCAGATTGCACTCTTTCTGAACACACCCTAGGACTATTGCCATCAGCCTTTAATAGGATCATACTTCTTTAAATGGCTGAGGCCACTGGCTTCATTCAGTGCTGCAGTGATACTCTAATCTGCAGTATCTATCCTGCTATACCTAAGGGGGCTTCCTGACCCCACACATTGCATCAAATCCCAGTTGACACAGAGCATTAGGTTAGCCAGTAATGATTTGTCACTCCAATCCTCTCCTTAGCAGAAGCTGGCCAAGAACTAGATGGCCCAGTCTTGGCCAGTATTCTGAACCTTCAAAAGTACATTAACACAGAAAGCTTCTCATCCAAGTTTCTCACTAACATCCTTTAATGCTAAGCACAGCCCTTTAGAAGCTGTGGTACACTGTGCAGGTAAAGGCTGATGATTCAGCATGGGAATCAACCACAAATCTCCTCCACCCGGAATGCAGTGAATAATACTTGAGGCCTGAACACCTCTTGAGGAAAGCGCACAAACAACTGTAGGAGTATCCCATTTTGATATGCCATCTTCCCGGCACAAATTATACAACCTCTCTGTCACTGTCCCTGTCACAATTCTAGGTGGGAGGATTGACTGCATTGTGTAGCTGTGTTAGAGCTAAAGGTAAAGGAGGGCTGTATTTTGTTTGAGGCACTGCTTAGACCTCCCCTTTTCAATATGATGCTCTTTCACAAAAGGTATACGAAATACTCTTTCTTTGTGGAGGGCAAAGCAAGTACTCACACCATCTTATTTGCTAGTGACTTGAGAAATGTGTCAAATGGGCTGGAAAGGGCCTGCAGGAATTGTGATGCTTAAATGGTATTAAGGAGCGTAAACACAGAAAGAGTGGCAGTGATGTGGTGGCTCAGTTGTAGCATTGACAGGCAAAATAACAATTACCAATGCTCAGTCGGTGGGCCAGCGATTGAAGTGGCTACCAATAGGAACGGCGGATGTTGTTGACGGACATATTACAGGGTGAGAAATATATATTAAGGTTATCTTTGCATCCAGAGCCTGAGATGTCCACTTCCCCATTAATGATGGTTGACAGGGAAATCACTGGGTATGTGCAGAGGCCTTTAGCAGTACGAGAACAAATTGTAAAAAATGACGACGTAACTTACATATGGCTGTTAAGTGAATTGCCTCTTGCATGCAATCCCATTCAAGGTTAAAGTTGATGGCAACCAAACATAGTGGCTGACTGACTTCTAAAGGTCAGTGATGAGAGGGTTAAAGTTAATCCGCATTGTTGATGGAGCCCACAGTGGGATGTGAACCAGACATTCTGGGCTGCAGGCTCTTGAGCGCCAAGAGGCTTGAAAGGTCAAAGGTGGAAGGATCAGTGTCTTTTTTAATTGGTCACGCTGGAGATAAGGGCTCCCTTATCTTGATCCTCGGCATTTGCAGGATGCTCTTAGTGAAAGTTTGGGAGGCTCACTGATTTGTTGTTAACCTGCATCTTGCCTTGTGGTGAAGATCAAAGCTGGTTGTTCTTCAATAGATGTGGTCCAAATGTTTTAGTACCGTTCCACTTATTTCCAAATTTTCTCCTGAAGTAGGTTTCCGTCAGTGTGCATTCCTTTTTCAATATAACAGATGCTGATTAAAAACAAAGAAAATAAAAATGCAATTTTTAACAACACAAGAAAATGAAAAACAAAAATATCAAGTCTTTTGAGCACTGTAATCAAATGCTTGTCAACTGGTAATCTAGTCCAGTCTTCTTTAGCTAACTGCCTTTTCCCAACAGCAAATTTCAGCTTGTTGCCAGATATTCATTTGGATTAACATCAGGACCGCATACCACTTCAAAAGAGTTAAAGAGTTGGATGTTTTCGGATGTATCTTCATTAGGTTCATTATCCTCTTGTAGTAGCCAAGACCTCTAAACGAGACAGGGCTCTCTGACATTGGGCAGTATGTATCACCCCAGAATGCCTCGATAATCCTCTGATTTCATCCTGCCCAGCACAGTTTCAAGATACTCCGTGCCAGTCACAGAATCTCATATTAAGCAAGTCCTCTATTTAAAATCCTGTTTTTTCCTTCGAAAGATGATTTCTCTTCTGCTGTAAACATAAAGCTAAGCGACTCACCATGATTCAATCTGTGTTTAATCTTTACAAAGGACATTTTCCCTGAAATCTTTTGACTTTTTTAAAGTAGATTTGAGCTTGTTTAATGTTTCCTTTTCTGCGTTTTTTTTAAAGAGATCTTTCTGAATTGCCTTCCATGTAGAAAAGTCCCCTTCAGAAAGCAACATACAATGCAACTGGCCACAGTTGATCTTTGAGGTCATCTTTTATCAGATTTGAAGTTTTCCTTCATTCTTTTTCTACCATTTGAAGTATCTTGCTGTTCAATCTGAGGTCAATTTTACTCTTGCAACCACATACCTGAAGGTTAATTCGGTACCATAGACTCGAAACTTGTTAACAATATTACCACCTGTGGTCAAAGAAAAGCCAGGCTGCTTGGAGAAGGTCTTGTAGCCTTTCCCTTGACCACGCTCAGTAAGGTTTTTTTTCTTTTTTTGTGGGTTGCACTTTACAGTAAGTGTTTTGAAGCTGGCTGTTATATCACCATATATAGTCAGCAGTAGATTTGGTAACACACACACACACACACACACACACACACACACACACACACACACACACACACACACACTCATACACAGAAAGGAAAGAATTCTGGTGCAGACAGATAATATGGGAGGTAGGGTTCCGCACGCCCAGTTTGGACATGGTTGTATTACAGTTTTTTACAGACGCTAGGACACATTTCTCAATACTTAGGTCACGTTTGCAAAACTCCTCACACAGTGAGCACAACAGAAGTCTATGTGGGCTAAACTGAGGACCAGTTATCATTGTTTTAGCACAAAATGCATCCAATGACTACATCTCTCAAATTTCATGAATTATCTTCTCACTCAGACACAACAACTGCCAAAAATCTTTGTACGGACAGGACATTTTGCATGTGCTTACATACTGTTTTCAAAACTGTTAAACTTATGGCCAAAACAATAACACAATGCAAAACTTAAAAAGACAGCAAAATGCAACAGCAATATTTTATTGAAACATATTTTAAATCTAAAAATGCAGTTTAACCAGCCACAGCTTATTCTCATTGTAGATGAACATCTACACAGGTGTTACTCCTTCAATTTTTCAACTCCTTCAATTCTGGCATGCCAGAAGATTCTTTCCTAGGTGTGTTGCCCTAGATGACATAAGATGTGATGTGGATGAGAACCTGTGGCCAAATGGAGGAGACCGAGTAGAATAGCATTACTATTGTATGTGTATCAGTGGATGGTGTGTATACAAATTCTTGTATTTTGGGATTACTTAGTGCAAAAAAATTAAAATACATAAACAAATATTAACGAATTCTGCATGATGTCTGATTCATTCCAGTAACATATATTGAAATTATAAACAGAGATGTGTCCTTGTTTTACACAAGAAAACACTGTGTAATGCTACATGTTGTTAGTGTTTTTTAGGTCATTGTTTTGTGGGTGACAAAGTGTGTTTGTCGGCTGTCAACCTTTGCTAGTGTTCTGGAAGAATGAGTTTATTTGAGACCTGAATAAAGTGTTTTGGTAGTTGTAGTGCATTTTGAATGTGGAATGAACTGCTTTGCCAAGCTGACGGTCAGTTAGGTGGATTGTGTGAAGTGTTTTGCAAAAGTGACCTAAGTATTGGGAAATGTGTCCTAGCGTCTGTAAAAAACTGTAAGCCAGCAACACTTTGAAACATGTTCTGAGAAGTTAGGGGAAAACCATTAGGTCACCATGACAACTTTGATATTGTTATGGTTGTTGTATAAAAACAGAAAATTGAAGAGATGTTACAGGCTCTGACATCTGCAGATGTGTTTGTCTAGGAAGCTCCTGTTCTGTCTTTGCTGCAGTAAACAGTGTCTTCACCAAAGGACTTTGGCTACTGCCTCTTAATTCTCCTAATTTAAATCATTAAATTCTTTACATATATATCCAGTGAACTGTCGTATTGTTTTACTACTGATGTCTCTAGAACTAAACAGTTATTTAATTTATTTTAAGTTTCTTTCAGGAGAAATGGTCCATGACAGTAGAAACCCTTTTGATCCCATCTTTAATGTGAAAGGACTTTCTCCTGAAATTCTTTTAAAAAGCCTATAATAATTAAATAGCAATTCTAACAAACTTTCTTGGCAGCCAAAGCCCCATCAAGGCAATATTAATTAAATTTACTATTTTATTCTCCCAGCAGAAGATGCATATGTTGCATTGCACATCTGAGCTACAACTACGTGATCTCAGTTTGTTTGCAGGGAGAAGGAAAATGGTATAGTGGTGTTAAACTTTCAAGGAGAGCAGATGTGAACATTAATTCATTTTATTCACAAAAGGACAAGAGCGCATCGGTAAAGTGCAAAGTGCATCCAGGATACAAACAACTCCATGGCTGCTGATACAGCAGTGGCTTTTTACAAGCATCTGCAAGGACAACATGATGCAAACACAAAGTAACAAAACCCAGAGTGATGCTTAAACGGAGTGTATGCTGACTTCAACCAAGCAGCCAGAGACTGCTCATTAACAGTTAACAAAAGCAGTGATGAGATGTCTGACTCGGAGTATTGTAGCTTCCGTTTAACCCTGTTTCTACAATAGAATCACAGCTGTTTGTTGCATTGCCCTTTGAGCTGTTTTTAGTATTATTATTATTATTTATTTATAAATAAATAATATTGTGACACCAATAAATGTGCACACAGTTATAATTTGTCTTAAGAATTTTTTGGGGGTGTTTTGTTGCAGTATTGCACAGATTTTTAGCTCAGGCTATGGAGATGTAATTGGAGACATGGCCACAAGTAACAGTGAATGCAGTAGGCTCCTGCAAAGCTCCCATGCCTCTGATGAGGAGGAGGCTGCAGATTGAACATAACTCAAATATCCTAATTTTTCTGTATGAAACAGGTTAGTAGAGTTAACTAATTGCAATGCATATATGAGGAAATGAAATCTTTTTTGTGTGTCTGTTAGTTTAGTGACTCAAATATCAGTAAGTATATTTTAATGCTCAGAGAAAAAAAGTCCACTTTCAACCCACCAGTTGAAATGAGAGTTGATTTTGGAAAATTAAGATATAATATAAATATATATATATATATATATATATATATATATATATAGCCGAGACTGCAAGACCAGACTGACCAACCTGTGCACTGCCTGGATTGATTACAAGAAGGCCTATGACTCAATGCCCCACAGCTGGATACTGGAATGCCTAGAATTGTACAAGATCAATGGGACCCTAAGAGCCTTCATCAGGAACTCAATGGGGATGTGGCGTACAACACTAGAGGCCAACTCCAAGCCCATAGCACAAGTCACCATCAAGTGCGGGATCTACCAAGGAGATGCTCTGTCCCCACTGCTGTTCTGCATAGGCCTGAACCCCCTCAGTGAGATCATTAACAAGACTGGCTACGGATACCGACTACAGAACGGAGCAGTTGTCAGCCACCTCCTGTACATGGATGACATCAAGCTGTATGCCAAGAGTGAACGAGACATCGATTCACTGATCCACACTACCAGGCTATACAGCAATGACATTGGAATGTCGTTCGGACTGGAGAAGTGTAGTCGGATGGTAACAAAGAGAGGGAAGGTAGTCAGAACTGAGGGGATTGAACTACCAGAAGGCAACATTGCAGACATAGAGGACAGTTACAAGTACTTGGGGATCCCACAGGCGAATGGGAACCATGAAGAGGCCGCTAGAAAAGCTGCAACCACCAAGTACCTGCAGAGGGTCAGGCAAGTCCTGAGGAGTCAGCTGAATGGTAAGAACAAGATCCGGGCCATCAACACGTACGCCCTGCCCGTGATCAGGTACCCTGCTGGGGTAATAGGCTGGCCAAAGGAGGAGATAGAAGCCACTGACATAAAGACAAGAAAGCTCCTTACCATGCATGGAGGGTTTCACCCCAAATCCAGCACCCTGAGGCTGTACGCTAAGCGGAAGGAAGGGGGCCGGGCACTGGTGAGTGTCAGCACCACAGTCCAGGATGAGACAACGAACATCCAAGAATACTGACCGAGTGCTCAGTGAATACCTCAGGCAGCAGAAACCCAAGAAAGAGGAGGGAGACGAGGAACCATCATGGAAGGACAGGCCCCTGCACGGTATGTACCACCGGCAGATAGAGGAGGTGGCTGATATCCAGAAATCCTACCAGTGGCTGGACAAAGCTGGACTGAAAGACAGCACAGAGGCACTAATCATGGCAGCACAAGAACAAGCTCTGAGCACAAGATCCATAGAGGCTGGGGTCTATCACACCAGGCAAGACCCCAGGTGCAGGCTGTGTAAAGATGCCCCAGAGACAATCCAGCACATAACAGCAGGGTGCAAGATGCTAGCAGGCAAGGCATACATGGAACGCCATAACCAAGTGGCCGGCATAGTGTACAGGAACATCTGTGCCGAGTATAACCTGGAAGTCCCGAGGTCAAAATGGGAGATGCCCCCAAGGGTGGTGGAGAATGACCGAGCTAAGATCCTGTGGGACTTCCAGATACAGACGGACAAAATGGTGGTGGCTAACCAACCGGACATAGTGGTTTATATATATATATATATATATATATATATATATATATATATATATATATATATATATATATATATATATATATACATAAGATATTAAGATCATTTACAAAGGTAAGGTAAGGCAGGTTAGTTGCAGTGCCAATACTACTGCATAGAGATACTTTTGAAGCTTTTCCAAGAGATTAAAACCTGAACCTGATTTAATGTGATGGTTTTTGTTACAACATATTGGAAAAAGATGAGTGTATATGTAAATAAACAGAAGGATGGTGAAAAATTCTGCCAAAGACTGATTATTATTATTATTATTATTGCTTTATATTGTTAATCTCTATTATGATTAAAACAGGATAAATAAAAACAAATTAAAAATGCATTAATAATTGTTAAGTTAGATATTTTCTCTACATTTATGGGTTTTTTTTTAGTGGGTGTGGACTTGTGTTGAGAAGAGTCTTTGGTAGCTGGGTCAAGCCAGGTAGCCGACTCTTTTCTGCTCAGTTGCCAAACCAAAAGAGCAACAAGAACCGGTATACTGTGAAAGGTCACTGCCCCTTAGGCCAAACAGCGAGAAAGCTCAGAAGGCCATGCCAGTCAACCTGCTGCTGATATGTGGAGACAAGAAAACAGTTATTGTTAATAATTCCAAGAGTTATTTTTGCAGCAACCCTGAAAACCTCAAAGTGTTTTCAGCATCACTATGGTCCCATTATCAAGAAAAGCAGTCATTAAAGCTTAGCTATTGACATGATTGTGATGCAAAAGGATGCACACACACAAATAAAAAGAAGAAAAAGAAAATCCTGATTGCTGTGGTCTGGAGATGAATATAAAGCTGCGCCATGGGCAGGGAACCGTCTGCCAGCATACATGAAAATACAAGCACACACAGAGCTGTGGGTAGGTTTACCTAGACTTGTAGTCTAGGTAAAGACCGTCTAAACCGAGACCAAGAAAATACCAAGATCAGAGGGTATTGAGACCAAGAGAAGACCAAGACCAAGTCAATACGAGACCAACACCAAGACCGAGACAAAAAAGTCTTTAAACTGCAGCCAGATGCTGCTTCGTTTACGGATGTCAGGCATATTTATGTGTTTTTGCGATGCACTCGCACAGCCCTCCTCACCGCTGTCTACTGTCTCACTCACTTACTGAGAGGACAGACGCACGCTCCACTTGACTGTCCTGTCTCTCACCCTCTCTGTTTTTCACATAACGATATTATCCTATATCCTCGCATGTGATTGGCCACAATATGGAGGGATTGAAGCATAGCTGAGCCACTGTGTGAGAGCTGAGCAGCGAAAGGAAATTAAGTGAGGAGCCGGCTCTTGCTCAATGGGAGTCGACTCTTCTGATTCACTACAAAGCACTCTCTAAGCACGGCTCTTAGAGCTAATGCTTTTGCGCATGACACATTATTGAACGTTACGTTGTGTGTCATGGATACTCTGGGCTGGACCAATTACAGCCGAGGAGGTCGGGTGCACCCTCCCCCTTGTTTAGCAATCTTATAGACGAACTAAAGAAAATGGAGAGCAAAAAAAGGAAAGGAGGTGCAGAAAAAATTAGGGCCAAAAAGAAACAAGCCCTTCAGGCAGACGCTGCCAAATGTGTAAAAATAACTATGGCATAGCTTCCACAGATTTAGCAACATCAGCAAGTGGTGGAGGCCAGCAGGTGGATAAGGGAAAGGGGAGGCAAGAGGAGGAGAGACCCGAGGCGGCCGCCGGTCATAGTGGCAGAGGAACTGAACTTCAGGTAAGAAGTTATGACCTGCTGTCTATCTGTGTCAGATATAAACCAAGTTTAGTTGTAGTTTGTTTTCGTTGTGCTGGCTTTTTACAGTCGCTTAGAATAACTGGTACTGCATACTAGCTAGCATGACGGTGTTTATATACTGCTGGGCGGGTGCTATGAAGTTACTGATAGTAAATTTTATTTTATGCTTAAGGTTAGTTTCTGAAACTCCTCAAAATCTTAACAAATTGTGCCAATCCTTACATGTTGCACCAGGCTGATTTATCACCAAAAGTGGAGAAGTCTGTGACAGAGGAGACAGAAGAGCAGCAGAGAGAGATGGAGCAAGAGAGAGAAATAAAAGAGCAGGAGAGAGATGGAGATGGAGAGATGACTTTATGTCATCCATGAGGGATGCATTTGACATATGTTTCACATATTATAGCCCAACAAGTTACTTATAGCAATTTAAATACGAGCAATCAGTTATTGGCAAATACCGGAAATCGGTTTTTGGCAGACAATCACTTTTTGGCACAACACCGGCTATTGCAGTTAATAATACAACAGCTTCTTGGCATTTTTTGTGTTTCTTTTTATCGCTGTGTAACTGAGTTCAATTGAAAGCCTGCATGCCTCTTGCCACAAGTTCCCAGAATCCTTTGCGGTTTTACCCCTGAATGACATCACATTTTTGGTGGGCCGGTCTCTAGTCAAAATGCCCGGGCCGATTTTTTGTCCCAGTCCAGCCCTGTCCACACCCACCGCCTTGCTATGGATTGTGGGATATATGGGACCACGAAGCGTGCACCGGACCACGCTTGATATTTGGGGAAATCGACGGCGCATTTGGAGTATGCGTTTGAAGTACACTTCGAATTAGGACAGCCGTCGTCGTGTGGCGGTGACGTAATCGCACTCAAAATGCGTACTTCAAGCGTGCGGTCCCTACAAAACTATCAGAAGCTTCTTAAGCTCAGAATGGAATCGTCTGGAGTTTTCTTATTAATTAACATTAAACTTAAAATTTGATGAAAGTGATACAAAATAGACAGCTCCCTCTCTCTCTTTATTCTGACATTTAACTAATTCAAAAGATATTTCAATATTTATTTATCTAAAACAAAACATGTTTACTCTAAATTGATGTTTAACAGTAAAAAAAAAAAGTTTTTGTTTTTTCCCTAAAGTGTATGTAAATATCTGGTTTTAACTGTGAATATACTGCTGTGTATTCCTCTTGTTTTGCATAGAAATATATTGAACAACATACAAAGCATAATATATAAAATAACATCTACCTGGGTTTTTTCTTTGAAAGAAGCCCCTGATGTCCATTCTTGTATATCAGTACATTACTGAAACAGGTTTAGAGTGCTTTGTTTAGTGGAGGATAACAACTGAAAATATAAAATAAACACACATGTAAGCTAAGACTCTCTAAAAAAAACAGCATTGTTGTTGTTCGGCTTTTCGTTGATTCACTCGAAGAGCAAGTAACTTAATATGGGTCAAGTGATCAGTTTGATATCAATCTTTTGTGATACACCGTCATATTTACATTATTTGTACAGTACGAATGATTTGCTTTGGTACCTGGTCAAACTTAAGCTCTCCTCTGTCTGCAGCAAACTCGCAGGCAGCAGCTTCTCCCCCCTCGCTCAGGTGCTGCTCAGTCACCTCGTGCCTGAGCTCGGATCATACCAAAATTAGGAGAATTTACGACTGTGTGCTATGTGCTTCAAATATTGTGTGTAGTTTTTGTTTTATACAGTTGTCAGTCAGGCATCTAACTATGAAACAAATTACACTCCAAAAGACCCCGGCTTCTGAAAAAATGACCCGGGCTTAAGCCCAGTAAGCCACACCCCCCCCCCCCCCCCCCCCGCTCCGCTGATGGTTGACTCCAAATCTCCCAAACTCAATCTGAGAAAGCAAACTTTTTACACCAGTAGTGTGTTTGTGTGGTTTTCTCTCTTGCCTCTTTCTTTGCAGGATTTCTTTTCTTCCCTCTGTTCGCAGAGGGAGGAATTATATTAATTATAGTTAAGAGAAACTTAAAAGAGGAGAGAGCAAACACGGTTGAACCATTTGAGGCAGTGTGCGTGCTGCGTGTGGATGCAAGAAGAGAATCAGAATCAGAATCAGAATACTTTATTGATCCCTGGGGGAAATTATTTTTTGTTACAGTGCTCCATTTTAAACCAACATTAAGACAAGACAGACAATACGCTAACTAAGAATAGTACAATATATACATATATATACATACATACATACATAAGTCACTTATAAATAAATATTTGGAAAAGAAACGTGTAGTTGTAGCAGCAAACAGTGTGTTAAGTGGATGCGTTGTACAGGGAGATGGCCACAGGCAGGAATGATTTCCTGTGTCGTTCAGTGGTGCTTTTCGGTAATCTCAGTCTCTCACTGAACGAGCTCCTGTGACTGACCAACATGTCATGGAGTGGGTGGGAGGTGTTATCCAACATTGTCTTTATCTTGGACAGCATCCGCCTCTCCGACACCACCTTGAGGGAGTCCAGCTCCATCCCCACAACATTGCTGGCCTTACGGATCAGTTTATTAAGTCTGTTGGCATCTGCGACCCTCAGCCTGCTCCCCCAGCATGCAACAGCATAGAGGATCGCACTGGCCACCACAGACTCATAGAAAATCCTCAGCATTTTCTGGCAGATGTTGAAGGACCTCAGTCGCCTCAAAAAATAGAGACGACTCTGGCCCTTCCTGTAAAGTGCTGTGGTGTTTTTAGCCCAGTCCAGTTTATTGTCAATGTGTACTCCAAGGTATTTATAGTCCTCCACAATGTCAACACTGACCCCCTGGATTGAAACAGGGGTCAAGTGTTTCCTGGTCTTCCTGAAGTCCACGATCAGTTCCTTGGTCTTTGCCACGTTGAGCTGCAGATGATTCTGCTCACACCACGTGACAAAGGAGTCGACCACAGCCCGGTACTCTGTCTCATCATCCCTGCTGATGAGACAGAGTGACGCTCGTTTGCTGGTGTGCAAAAAGTGTGTTTTTCCAACACACATGCACACTGGACTCGGCAGTAGTTTGACTGTTACTTTTTTTTTTTTTTTAGCTTTCTTTCAGAGTTTACTTGCCTTCACTGTCTTCTTTCAGTTTTCCTGAGAAGGGACCCATCTTCAGTTTCCAGTTAGTTTGAACGACTGAGATAAACCAAGTTTTTTTTGTTGTTGTTGTTGTTCCGACTCATTCTTTCAACCCCCGGTTATTTTCTAAGTTGCTAATTATATGATGCCTCCTCTGCCCCTAGACCCTCTAGGTCATAACTGTGTGCTATTTCATAAAATCATGCTTTTAGTTAGTAATTGCCCATATAAAGCCACATATATATCAATAGACTGATTCTTATATAGCACTTTTTTACTCTGAGCACTCAAAGAACTTTATACAACTTGCCTCATTCACACAAGCATTTTTTTTCTATGCTTTTTCTATGTAGGTACTTTCTATCTAACATTTACACACATTCATACTCCAGTGGAGCATCAGAAAGCTACTTGGGGTTAACATCTTGCCCAAGGATATTTGGCATACATACTCGAGCAGCCATGGATCGAATCACCAACCTTCTGATTAGTAGATGACCTGCACTACCTCCTGAGTTACAGCCACCCCAAGCCCCACAAGACACAACACAACGGTCAACCAATAAAGTGTCGCTAGAGCTCTGTGGCCAAAACAGCAGTCTTCAATAAAATCAATAAAATAAATTCAATAAAAAAAATCTAATGTGGGGAATCAGGTCAGGACTGTGAATATGAGCATTGTCAGTTTTTTTTTCAACATTGATTACAGTGTGGTGTATGGTAAATTTGTCTCCCAGGACGTTACACAAGCAGAGTTCTACTATAATGTCCTGAGACATCTGTGGAAGGTCCAACCTAATCTTTCCAATCTCTACCAATCTAATCATCCCTCATTACCTGCCCTCCTCAGCAGATTTGGCTCCCCATGAATTTGTCTTCTTCTCAAAGATGAAATTCAAGTTTGATAGTAACCAATTTTGAATGCGGTCTCCCATGAATTTCAAGTGCAAGTAGGAAGGGAGAATAGAAAGGCAGAAAGACAACAGGAAACTCTTGAGAGGTAGGCATGGTTTATTAGTAGGGAGGGAGATCAGCCAAATTTTAATCGATAATGGTTGCTGCATTTTATTTTAATAGTTAACATAGGCAATTTAATCTAATGTAGGTATTATGTGAATGTTGTGGTTTATTTCTAAAATAAATAAATAACTTCTTTATATTGATACAGACATTTGTCACTAACACTGACACTTCTGTCTTCTCTGCTGGGTCTTGAAGTTCAAATATTGACCGGAAAAGGTATTAGAATTCCGCTTTTCTAAGTTGACTGTTGACTGACTGATGGCATTATTTTATTAATGATTTTTCACTGAACTTTGCATTGTGCTGACACGAGAGATGGGGAAGCTAAGCTTTGAATTAAGCCCCAAATCCCTGCCTGGCAGTCTGCTCATCACCATTACTTATTCACCAGAAATAAAAACGGGGCTTCCAGTGTGGTAGCGTCTCTCTACATACACTATATCCTCCAAGTCCTACCTACCTGTTATAATCCTGCATAATGGAAAAGTGGAATGTCACCTTGTGTGAGAGGCAGCTGATATCTCTCAGCGAGTGGAAAAAAAAAGTCATTTAGCACAAGTGCAGATCACATTTAATTAGATGAGAGGATTTAAATTGCCATGCATCAAACACTGCTGCTGACCAAAACGGAAAGAACTTGGGCCACGGGCCAGATTCCATGAGCTCTTCCATAACCCATCAAAATCCCCTGAGCTACAGGGGGTCAATAAGTCAGAACACAGCCGCCTTAATTAACAATGACCATAGCTAGGAGGTGTCCAGAATTTCAATGCTGCTACCAGCATTCCAGTGAAATATGGAGGAAATTTACAAATGAGCATTATTGTTTATTTCAGTGCAAGATTCAGCTACAAAGGTCTGTGCAGGAATTTGCCATTAAGAATCCTCCCGGACAACAAAAAAAAATCTTCTTTCTCATTGCACATATGAGATTGATATCTCCATAAGGCGCCTCAGATAAAATGAGTTTGATGCTCCGAGTTCACTAATGATTCCAGCCCAGGTATGGTGGGGTGATTTTTTTTATACACGTTAACCTGTCAGTGTGGGTGAATGTTTTCACCATTTAGCTGCCACCTATTGTTGAGGAGTGATTTCACTTTCATTATGCTTCACAAAGACATCAATAATGGCCACACAGCTGTCAGGGTCCATTAAGACCCATCTACATAAGGATGGGAGCAAATATTCATCGGCATATCAGTTTTCCTGGAGCAGCTTGGTGAGATAGATTGGAATGACACTAGGATGAACTCCCTTTCGAATGCATTGTGGGACTGGGAACTGCAACACTGGCTCAAGGTAAAATATCGCCCACATGTATATGCGCTTGAATATCATACATGTCCAGAAAAACACACACACACACACACACACACACACACACACACACACACACACACACACACACACACACACACACACACTTATCTTTACAATGAGACACAGTAGAAAAAAATATGGCTAGCTGATACCTTGGCTATTCAGGGTCTGAGCACTGACAGTTGGAAAGGACCCACTGTATCTGCACTGCTAATTATTATTTACAAAAATTTGTTGCTTATCTGAAGGATTAAACCTTTTTTGCACTCAATCCAGGTCTGTTGTAAATTTCAGTATTTTATGGGTCTCGCACATGGATGGAGCAAAACGGCTCTGTAGCACCCCTATAAAAGTTGCAAAAGACGAACCCCACTGCTGTGTTTTTGTGTCATGAAATTTGGTTCACATGTGTAACGTAACAAGATGCTATAAAAAAAAAACCTTGGAGCCATGCCCTAAACTAAACAGGAAGTCCACATTTTGTAATTTATTGGTGGTTTTAGTGCCATTTTTGCCGTTTCTACGGGTTGTAATTTTTCAATCTACTCCTACGGTTTTAATGGCATCAGTACTTTGTGTTTATACTTTAAAGCGCTGAAACTTGACACGCACCTTTCATGCCATGGGTCTGGCAAACTGTCTTCATAGGTACCACCTCCAAAATGTCATCTAAGTGTCTGAATTTCATACCCTCATCTCCCAAGACATGAGAAAAAGTTTCTTGGACCCATGCCCTAAACTGATTTTATCATGACCATGGTGATTTATTTATTTGTAGAAGGGTGTATGTATCCCTGGCAGCACACTGAATTTTGATCATTTGTCACAGCACACACAATTTTTACATGCCAGAAGTATACTACTGAATATGTCCTATGATCAAGTTAATGGTAATGTAGCCATGCAACAACAGTATTGATTAGGACCCCTTTCATGTATTTTGCATATACATGAAAATATGTCATGTCAGTCATCAAATACTCAGATTTTGTCAAACCTATTGTCGTCTTAAACTTGATTTGTTGTCAGTGTGGGTAATTTTCCATCTATACAGAAAAATATTTCATGGGAATTCAAACATTGCACAGTTACTGATAAGTTCTCCAACAAGCCAGCAGCCCAGTGGTCGTCTGCACTCTGTTAGCAACTGGTTAAAAATGAGAAAATGAAATGAACAATGCAGAGTCCCCCACTGAAATGGAAGAAGCACCAAAAACAACCAAGATAAAAGACAGATGGGAAGCACCAAGCATGGCTGCAGCAGGCAGTTTTAATAGTTTATTATATATATCACTGAGTTTCACTCCGCTACAAAGACATTTTTGTACTTTATAGCTTCTGTCACACAGGCAAAGTTAAAATATAAATGTGACCAAGTAAAGTCTTCATCTTTGATTATTTCATATATTTCTCCAGTATCCCCAAATGACATTCACTGGCAGACATACATCCAGAATTCTGCATGACACCATGTCCTACCATCACACATTTGCCACTACACAGTAACACAACAGAGTACACACAAGGTGTCCTTTGGCATTGGTGTTCTGATGCACTGGCAATAGTCAGACTAGTCTGACAGCCAACTTATCGCATATGGACACTTGACATTTAAAGCACTGGTACCCTTAAGCAATATGTTACAACATGCAGGGTTAACATTATAAACTGGTGTTATTTGCCAGTCCATAATGACTTCATAAACCTAACCAAGTGATTTGCAGTGGCGAAAGCCAGTAGAGCTGCAAGGGAAAGCAAAAGTAAGTAGAAATAGTAAAACACAAAGATGCTATGTATGGATTAAAGTATGCTGTCTTACATCAAAGCACCCCAATTGTTTTTAGAGAACCTTAACTAGTGTTTTAAACTGTACTGTCGGTTCTCACCATCCATTGGCATCAAGCTGGCTAATTCAGAATTTATGTTAGCTAATCAAACTAAAAAAACCGACAATAGCATAGATATTTTTAAAAATGCATTGTGGGAAATCTGAATAAAAAAAGTTTAACAAAGTTGGACAAACATGAGCAAGCAACAAAAACAAACTCATGCAAAGATGTTTCAAGAATCAATCCTTCTTCATTAGGGCTGCATTGCTTTGTACAGTAACAAGCAACAAGAACTTACCTCATTGTTCTCCCTTCACATCTGTAATATACCGGGCAAAATGAGCAAATTGAGTTAGCAGACACTGACATTATTGCATTGATGATGTGATAGCCCCCAGCAGTATCTGCACAATGAGGACAATCTTCTTGATTATCTAATAATTACTGCATATTACTTTGCACAGGCTTCATTTAAGCCAAACACAAATCTACACGCATTGTTGGTGGTGTTATATCAAAAGGCTGATTCCTTTACTTGTCTGAACTCAGCAAATAAATATACACGAAAGAAACAAAGAAAAACCAAAATAATGTGCTGCACCAGTACTGATTCAAATCCCAGATGGAGCAGGATCATAACAGTGACCGAGCATCCCAGCCCACATCCAGGTGTCCCTGGAAGCACTGGTATTGACCATCACAACAGTGCTGTGGCGAGAACAAGCTTCCCTGTGGGGCCCAGATGAGTAAGGAGCTGTCAAGCTTGGCTCCCCTAAGTGTTAATAGACCCCCTGCCTGCAACTATCTCCAGGTCTGCATCTACCCTTGAGCTGAGTTCTCCAAAGCTTTTCCTGTACCCAATTACTATAGTCACCTTCTTTTTCTATCTCACAGACGAAGCAATGAACAAAATCTAGCAAAAATTGGTTAAGATTAAAACTGTGACTTGTAAATCTGTAACATGATCAACTTTGATTAACACTCATTTGCACAAAATGGAAAATTAGCACCAGGATCCAGTCTAACATCATAAAGTTGTCATGAAATCAAACACATTTTGTTGATTAGACCTTTATGTTATTTTACAAGAGTCTTCCATTCACGCACTTGGATAAAGCGTTCAGCCCATGTGCACAAAGGGTTTACAAGAAAAGTTTTTTGGATTTATTTCAGTGGTACTGCTGTGAGTTTTATATTACTTTTTACTGTCCACTCTCCTATTGTAGTGGGGCTAAGTTACAAATGCAGTATCTGCTATACTTTTCACATCCAAAGCTTTTAACTGACAAAGCAATATGTAGCTTTTGCTGTAGCATTTCTAGTATGTGTTATAGTAAATGTCACTGTCTGGTAAGCTCTGAGTACAATCATTCAGTTCATAAAGTCAACATAAAAACAGCCTTTTTTGACAATATCTTCTTTTTTTCTTTTCTTTTCTTTTCTTTTCTTTTCTTTTCTTTTCTTTTCTTTTGGTAGAGCAGTTTTAAAATGTAGTGGGTGGAATAGAACAAAAGGTGCAGCCACAGAAAGCTTTGAGATGAAGACCAAAGTAACCAATTCCTATTACTGTGGAATTTTTTAATGTTGACTTTTTCCCCCTTCTTAGGAGAAAAGTAGGTCACCAGTGCATTGTATCCACCTGTTACCAGCATGTGTCTCCTTTGCAGAGAACGGATATAAATCAGCATTGTTGAGACCAAAGCATCCCTCATGTGCATTTTTGTCTTGCTGTGCATTTGACATGTACTAGTTCACATGTACTAGTTCTTTATTTCTTATATATTTCACTGTATATAATATAGAAGAGATTTTAATGAACTAATTATTTTAGAGTTTACTTTTCTCCGTTACTCTATTTAAAAATAATCCATAGCATGGATGATGTCTATGTAAAGGTAAGTCTTTTTAGAAATTTAGAAAAAAAAATGTGCTTCTTATCCTCAAACATCCCTTATCCCCATGTTTTACTTCTGCCATACCTTCATTAAAATGATCTAATTTACCCTTCCTCCAACTTAAATCCACATTTAAAACAAGGGATTGTTGCTTTAATTGGGAGAGCACTGATTGCAGTGGCAAATCAACACTGTGCAGATCTTACAGTTCCACTGCTTGTCATCAGCATTCGTAACAATCTGCTCAAGTAGACCAAGAGGTATCAAGTTTGACAAAACTGTGTGGAAAATTACTGGCCAGAAGGGCAAGTAGGCCTGAAAAACAAATGGACATCAATGAGGCTTTAGTTTTTACTGTCATTGGAGCTTAAGTGGATGTCTCATTAGCCTTCTTTCTGGAAACCTGTAAATTCAGCATTAAACACACTGGTCTGCAAACTAATGTCAAAAATCTTATTTTTTTTTTTCACTTTAGCACACAGTGTGAGTTTATACATGACATCTCAGTGAATAGCTAAAAGCTGTCTGGTCCAATTTGGGTGTTGATGTCCATATAATACATAGCAGCCATTCTGTGTTCAGTCATAACCTCCTCTCAACTGAGGCAGCTAACACCATTCAGACAGTGTGAGATGCAAATGTATCTCCACGGGACGTGCCATGAATCATAGCATTAGCTCATTACTCCCAAAAAATGTAATCATTGTTACATTTGTCTTTCAGCTTAACTATTGTTCATGTCATTGTGATCATAGATTTTTGAACCCCAGAGTTTTTTTCTTTCCAAGGCAGAGAAATGCCAATACAAATGTTCAACAAAACATATTTTTGCTTTTTGAGTTGTGATAGCTAGATAGATAAATAGCTGGACAGATAAATAGATACCTAAGCCAAGGTCCCACTTGTATGTCTAAGACTTCATCAACTCTTACAAACATGTTGTCAGAGTTTCATGTTGAATGCCATCAGTACTCTGCCTCAGTTAATCGACAAGGGCTAAAACACAAGCGACAATAGGAAATGTAAAGAGTTAAAGGTTTCTATGACAACGGAAAAAAGCTTTGATAACTCTTGGCATCAGATGATGAAGATTTAGAAAGACTTTGTGGATTTCTATCCCAACTCTGCACCTTGAGAAAATAGCGGCCATTTAAATTCCTGTCAATTACAAAGAAACCTTCAAACCTGTTGAATGTAATGTAATGTTTTTTCCAGGAGGCGGTGTATTATTTTGTTTCTCCTGGGTTTTATTTATTTTATTTATTTATTTATTTATGTAATTTTTTTTTTTTTTTTTTTTTTTTTTTTTTTTTTTTTTGTTTGTTAGTGTGTTATTTGTTTGCTTGTCTTAGTTTGTTTGTTTGTTTAGAAATGGACAGAGAACTGACAGTATGATTATTGCAGTTGTATATTTATTTATTAATGTTTCTGTCCATCCAAAAATATTAATAAAAAAAAAAAAAAAAAAAAAAAAAAAAAAAAAAAGAATGTAATGTAATGTTAAACATTTTTTCTCATCTGAGTAATTATATTTTACTGAAAGTTCTGTATGTACTGCAAACATAATGCCCTACTAAGGCCTTGGCCATTGGCTTTCTCTGTAGTTTCTGAATTGTGTTATTGGAAAAACAGAACCTTTGTCATGTTACAAGTAACTGGATAATTCTTTTAAAACAGTGCCTGGTAACATATACTTGGATTTCTATACGTTAAATTCCTGACCCATACATGTGCTCTGTCAAAAATGAATAAAAGAGAAAAAAAAAAACCCTTTCTTATCAGGCTGCTGTTATTTTACAAACATATCACTTTGCTAACTCTTGTTATCTAATGTCACTTCAGTTGTATAGTTTATTCCTTGAGAAGAAAAAAACACATGGTAAGCCTTGCTGAAATGTTAAAGTACCTGGCACCTTCTTGCTTTTTGAGAGTTGTGATAGATAGATAGATAGATAGATAGATAGATAGATAGATAGATAGATAGATAGATAGATAGATAGATAGATAGATAGATAGATAGATAGATAGATAGATAGATAGATAGATAGATAGATAGATAGATAGATAGATAGATAGATAGATAGATAGATAGATAGATTATCCAAGGTCCCACTTGTATGTCTAAGACTTCATTAACTCTTACAAACATGTTGTAAGAGTTTCATGGTGAATACCAGCAGAACTCTGCCTTATTCAGATGGACAAGGGCAAAAACACAAGCGACAATAGGAAATGTAAAGGGTAAAAGGTTTCCATGAAAACGGAAAAAAGGGCTTTGATAACTCTTGGCATCAGATGATGAAGATTTAGAAAGACTTTGTGGATTTCTATCTCAGCTCTGCACCTTGAGAAAAGAGCGGCCATTTAAATTCCTGTCAATTACAAAGAAACCTTCAAACCCGTTGAATGTAATGTAATGTTAAACATTTTTTCTCATCTGAGTAATTATATTTTACTGAAAGTTCTGTATGTACTGCACACATAATGCCCTACTAAGGCCTTGGCCATTGGCTTTCTCTGTAGTCTCTGTATTGCGTTACTGGAAAAATAGAACCTTTGTCCTGTTGCAAGTAACTTGATATTGGTAACATTTATTTAGATTTGTGTCATGTCAAAAATTAATAAAAGAAAAAAACCTGAAAACACTTCCGTATCAGACTGCTGTTATTTTACAAACATATCTCTTTGCTAACTGTTGTTATCTAAAGTCACGTCAGTTGTATGGTTTATTTCTTGAGAACACATGGTATGCCTTGCTGAAATGTAAAAGTGCCTGCCACATTTTAGAGCCAGCCTGTCAGAGTACATTATTACAAGCCTTATTGATTCCATGATTTTCATTTAATCTGCCTCCGAGATGCATTAATGCTCACTCTTTATGATCTCATATTGTTTTATTGAACATGCATTGTGCTTCTGTGGTAGTGCTTGCTTTTATGGCACTGCAGTAAATTCCACTCTTTTAAGATGGAATCTGAAATTACTTTGAAAAGTTGGTGCTGAATTGCACAAAAGGAATATACTAAAAGAAATATGTGGTGTAGTGAGAAGTGGTTAAATGACAGATTCACAGAATGTAATTGTTAACTATGGCAGAGTGGAATTTATTTAACTGAAATCTGCAACAGCAGAAAAGCAGCTGAATTGAATTTAAGAACATGCTTTTACCCTGACTACTTGAAAATGACATGGACAAAACACACTGGTTGTCTTTCTCTGCCTGGAAACATCCTCTAGCAAGCACACGCGGAATATGAAGGTTGCCATGGTGTGGCTCAGGATTGAAAATGCCTGCTGAGGACTGACGACAGTTTAGCTAACATCATAAATGAACGCATTCCAAATTTGGAAGATAACAAGACTATAAATAGATGAGAGACCACTCTTAACAGCTTTGTGTGTGTGTGTGTGTGTGTGTGTGTGTGTGTGTGTGTGTGTGTGTGTGTGTGTGTGTGTGTGTGCGTGTGTGTGTGTGTGTGTGTGTTTATTAGGTGCACTTAATTATGAGTAACATGTACAGACTGTAAATAAAAGATAGAGAGCAGATAGCGACTGGCCAAAATAGCCTGTGTCAGCATCCACCTGCTAGTTAGCAGCCACATCTCTAATAATGCATAACTTTGAGACTTAATAGAGTTTAAATGAGTCTCCCCAAAATAAATAAATAAATACTTCACCTCTGCTTTAAGCATTTTAACATGGACATTTGAGGAGATTGACTCTGAACTGCAGTTTTGGCATTTCTGTTGGTTTTCTTTTTAAAGGTTTATAGGTGGTTTAGACAACTTACTATTAGGATGGAAAGAAAACATCAAAAACAGAAAGATGCAGGACAGTGACTCCGTTTTAATTCAACTGTCAGAAAATATGTATTTGACCAGAATATTGACTTTAACATAAATCTCTTTGTCTTCTTTTATTATAATTATTATATTTTATTTTATTTATTTAGCATCTCTGGTTTGTTTTCTCTCGATTATTCTTCTAGAGACACATTATGAAAGAATCATAAATCCCAGTGAATGAATTACTTATTAAATCAAAGTTAAACAATAATATTGAACACTAATTTACTACTGCTGTCTATTGTTTTTCAGTCCACCCATGTACTGTGCATTAAAAATACATGTTGATGTATGCAGACAAACACGCTTACATTTAGAATTAGCAAATTTTATATTGAAAGTGTAATCATTATTACATGAGGGTATTACGTGTTGTTACACATGCTGATTTAACTGGGAACTTTACATTTAACTGAATCTGAGTGTTGGCTTTGAAATCTAAAAGCAGGTTCCTCTTGAAAATTGAATTTCTAAATTGGAATCAAAATCAGGCTTACATACAGACTGAGAAAAATCCTACTATTCTATAACAAATAGTCATGTGACTAATGCAGAGGGTCAAAACACATCCATGTCAAAGGCTTTTTTTGAAGGATAGCACATACTAATAATATAAAAACAGGACCACAGGAACATCCTCTCTGGTTTCCACAAGAATTGCCATGGAAACCAATAAAGCATGGCTTAACTGTGTTTTATGGGAATTATTGGCTCAACCGGAGCACATCTTTGACCAAATTGCTTGGCCCAAACTACACATTATTTAACAGTGTATTAACCACCAATTATGAGTCAGCAAAATTCAAGTTGTATTAACGTCTTTTTCACTCTGCCCGTGGTGAAAGATGTTGCTTTATTTGACTGAACATGTAGATGGGTAACATGCTTCAGTTCATTCAGGCAAAAAGGCGAACAGCTGGATTTGGGACAATAAAACTAGGACTCATGTAATCTAAAGCATCTTGGGGTATAGGTACAATAAACCTACTCTAACACCACTCTGCAGCTCTGGTTATTATCGCTGTGTTATACCAGATTTTTCAGCTGACCTTGAAACCTTTGTGTTAATGCAAATCTAAGTAATACAGATATGTTTCCATATCAGAGCATCTAAGAAAAACTATTTTTTCCCTAGCATAAAGTCTTCCATATCTTAAACACAGAAGTCTGTAACAACTGCTCAGGTGATGCCATCTACATCTGTTTTGTGGAGACCTCCTGTTGATATTTAGCAAGACATATTCATTGCAACTATTTGTCATGATCAGGAGCTCTAGCCCAAGGGCTGCATATAGGCGAATTCTTCACATTGAAAAGAATCATATGGACGTATAAATCAAAAAGTGCATTCTCAAGTGATAAAGAGGAAGATAAATAGGCTCAATCCAATAATGCCTCTGGAAGGAGCAGTGAGCTTGAGGCATTCAAAAGCAGCCCACCCTCTCCAATAAGCCATGAGCAGATGAATGGACTGTTCTCCCATTCCGGGCTGATTGGTGCTGACAAACTATAGATCACCTGTGAGGGAGCAGCACCCTATTTCACCAGGAGTTGTCTCACTCTATTCCTCAGCCACAAGAATCACTCTACCAAAGACAAAACTGCAACTCGGGCCTTTTGTGTGACTTCGTGATTTTCACCCTCACACACAGTTTAGTTCTAATGGAAGCTACTTTTTTGTGGATACAGCATGGGTGATGCCAGGGTCGGGCTTACAGGGCTTAAACCCTGAGTGTTTTCAGCAAAGCTCTAAATCTTTTACTGTCAGTCTCTTGCTGCATTTTCTATTCTAAACCCAGTCATAGCTGCATGGGAATCAATGAGTTTTAAGTGGGATGGTCTGAGTGAAGCACTGATAAAATGGAAGAAGAAGCCTCTTCACCGTGTAGTGTGTGTTTGCATGTGTAGGGGATAGTATCAGTGGGCAACTTTTGTGTCTTGATAATCAGATCGTGTTTATATAGGAATATTAAGTGACCTCTAACTCATTTGCTACTTTTTGCTGCTTCCTTATTCACAAGTTTCATTTGAAGTGAAGCCACATGACCCCATCTCATTTTATGTTCTTTAATCAGAGGATGGATAATCTTTCACCCAAACAAGTAATTTGTTTACAGTTACAGTTGTCTTTCATAATTGTATTTGGGGGGATTTTGTCCTTATATTTGCACTTATCCGGACACATTTAGATTTTCTTGACGCTTCTATTTTGTTATGGATCCTAACTGGGGAGAAGATTCCAACTTTGCTGGGAACTTTATCATTGGTTACGGTTCATGTCTGATGTTGCGCTTTGTCTAGGTGACAAAAAACACCACATTCAGAAAGTGCTGCCAAATTATGCTGACATGTAGTTCTTATGGATTCCAGAAATATCATGCAGTTGAGAACATTTGACAAATGATGTAATGGACCTACGCCTACAGTGGCTTTTACTTTGAAAAACATCTCATTAGAGGCAGAGAAAAGTGTATATTCCTGGGTATAACAAAGAGCAGTTGGGTTAGTTGTTATTGGAGAATTATGGTGTACGTGTGTGTGTGAGGAAAATAACTCGAGAACTACAGGCAATGCCAAACTTATCAATTGAATAAATTGCATGATTTATATCCTGTTAATATATCCTTCAAACCCATCTTTAATACATATTTTATTGCCTGGGGCAAAACTCTGTTTCTTTGATCTTCTGCAAGTCAGTGCATAAAGGATCATAAGGAATTGTGCCATTAGGATTAGGAGAACAGCTTCTTTTATCAATTACATCAAAGTTTCAGCTGGTGCCCATTAAATACATGCTCTCGCAGACACGCAGTCATACAAACACACATCCACGCCATTTCATTCTCTGGACATCTAAAAGATTGTTGGTAAAAATAAGGAGCACATTTTTGTACTCGACTTGTCTCAGTGTCTGCATAGTAATCAGCTTGTAAATTTGGGTTGAATCACAAGTCAATCCTCAAAGCATCATGCTTGTTAGACCCATGGGCTTGAGGCTAGAAGCTTGGAAGACAGCCAGGGGCATTTAAAAAACAGTCTTCTTTCCAAAGAAGGGATGGAAGCTTACTTTTAACTCCTGCTATGCTACCACTGTTGAAAGTGCAATTCTGACACTGTTATGATGTTCTGTGCAAACATGCTGAAATGTACACCAGCTGTAGATGACACTAATGACAATAACCAGCAGGAGATATTTTGCTATTACCACATACTACAGAGAATATCTTATTTGTAAGGGAAAAAATGCAGCTTTTACAATGTACAAAATTTAACAAAGAAACAAACAGTTTATGCTCAAGATGGAAAATATTTGCCGCATTTTTTGCATCAATTACTTAAAAAAGTTGTAATACCGCTGAGCACTAGAAGGTAAAAAGCACAACCTCTACAATGCCCTTGTGAGACAGTAAATTTTATGATGGAGCCCCCTGTGTTGGGCATTCACTAAATAAAATCCCTCATGACTTGTTATATGGCAGCTAAGCGGAGATGGATCACCCGCTCAAAGCAGATGTTGTCACCACACACAGGGCCCTTTGAAAACAATGTGATCCTTCAGAACTAACTAAGTGCACACAGACACAAACAGATCTCAAAGTCACACTAACACACACTAATGTTAATATATTACAAAAAACTTGCTTGCTCCATTATAGCAGAAAAGACATAACATTGCAAAAAGCTTTCAATAAAATCATTGTACCTTGTGGTGTTTATTTTAGTGTGACAGCTAAGGTCATGCCAGGTTACAGACAGTAATTTCCTATTGAGTAAATATATATTGAACACTGATTTTATATTCTTATTGTCATTGTTTAAGTCTGGAGCAAATGATGGAGGGCTCACATGAAAACATCCAGACAAGCATCCAGGTGTATCTATAGTCGCCACATCACAATTAATTCTTATTTTGATGGTATCATATTTTTGTTTTTGTTTGTTTGTTTAAAGAAAAATCTCAAACTAACAGTATGCAATTTTAAAAATCATTACATTTTTCATATTTGATATTTCATCTCCTTAAATATGATTAATTAAAGACATTTTAGTGCTGAATACTTCCCTCAGGTCCTAATTTCACCTTCACATTTGAATTTACAGCTTTTCCTACTGAAATAAATAAGATATATTCTCTTTATCCCACTGCAGTGCATTAAAGAAAATTCAAAGATTTTTACTGCAGCTATTATGAAAAAATATCTAAATAAATAAATAAGTGCCTTGAGGCAACTGCCATTGTGATTTGGTGCTATATAAGTAAAACTGAAATAAATTTAAATAAATATATATATATCTTTTTTTTTTTAAATTGTGTCTGTTTGTTTGCCCTTGAACCCCTCCTACATGAGCTGAGCAACCAATGGTGGTACACAGGTAAATCTTAGACTGCTGAAGGTTCTTTTCTATATCACATATTACGATGACATCATGTTGCCCAGCAACCACTATTAACTAGCTAAAATGACTCATCTGTAGCATTTACAGTAGGATTTGAGCCATGTTTGATATCTCCAAATTTTAATATCAGATAATATGCAACAATAATACATTACATCATTTGAGAGATTAATTATGAAGTTAATTTGACTGTGTTTATATATATATATATATATATATATATATATATATATATATATATATATATATATATATATATATATATATATATATATATAAGGGTCCTTAGGCTAGACCCCCTATGCTAAGCAAGCCTACCGCAGACATGAGCGAGACAGATAAATATGAAGGCATGCCGGCTCGGACGTCGCCCGGATCAACAAGGTCCGCGTCAGGTGTTGAGGAACCAGGGCACCCTGACGAAAAGTGGGCTACTGGAACAAGAAGGCATCGGTGGGCAAGAGACGAAAACAGGGCTCGGAGCACTAGGTGCGGTGACTCCCAAGCTAGGCGAGTGGCTCCAGCAGATCCCAGGAACAACATCGGAGATCTCTGTCCAGAAGAGCGCAGTCCTGGGAACAGCTAAGATACTGCGCAGGACCCTCAAGCTCCCAGGCCTCTGGTAGAGGACCCGAGCTTGAAGGATAAACCGCCCGCATGGGCGTGCTGGGTGTTTTTTTTTATATATATATTTCTTTCCTACCAGGTGTTAAGTGTAAGTTACTAATATGTACAGGACAACCATAACACATTTAGATATGCAGTCATAATGAAAGTTAAGTTGTGAAATGCTGTTTTACTAGATTAGATTAAAAAAATATTACATAACAGTTCTTTGTTATATACTTGATGGGGGTGGACAGTCTCTGGCTGATGAGTGTAGAAGTACAATTATTTTTTAAACAATGTCTCTTTACCATACACAGATGTAAGTACATTTTGTGGTACGTAACCTAACAATGACTCCCATATTGATGTGTTTATTTATGTAAACAGCATCTACCACTCCCATGGTTCTTTTTAGTTTTCTCAGTGTGATTAAGTAAAGCAATTTGCCAACACTATGAACAGACCAAATAATAGAATAGCAAGGACATGTACTGTAATAATAATAATATAATAATAATTTAAGTAGCATTTTCAAAATCAAAAATGCAAAACTGAATATAAACTGGAAATAAAATGTTAAAATGAAACTCTAGCTGATTCTCTCCTTGACAGATGGGTCGCACTGTTATGCAGTTATTGTTTGAGGCATGGAAGATTTCCTGTATTTTTCTCTCTGGTGGGGAAGCTAAATCAGTCTGTCAGAGGTGCAGAGGTTGGTCGGCATTATTCATGACGGAAAACAGTTTGTTCGCTGACCTGATCTTTAACACAGCTTCAAAGAGGAAAATTTCACTTCCGTGTGACACCAGACCAGAGGTCTGTCTGACAAAGCAAAATTTCTACTTATCCAGATAACTTCAGGGTTAACCCAAGGTTTCTCAAGTATGAAGGCCACTCACTTGTTACTGGGGTATACTGCCATTGTTACTGCCATGTTGCTAACCTAACATTCTCTGGAACAGGTTATGTTCAAGATTAGAGCTCAACAGGTATGAGATCACTACTGACCAATCGGTTCTCTGAAACATAGTCACCTTTCCTGGAACACCACATGGACATCTATGGATATATTAGGAGAGTCTAAAGTTTTTTTAATGGAGTCAAATTTCTTTGTATTGTCTAAGCATCATACTTATTCTTTACTTTCTCTCACACCCTTAAACACCACCAAGGCTGCAGTTGAAATAATAAAAACTAAAACTGTCTTTTAAATATTTATTTCAATTAATATTTGATTATAATCCATCTGATTTTCTCATGTCTTAATGACAGAGTTGTGAATTTACACAGTTGACTTTTTACCAGCTTTCTTTCCTGGCTTCAAATAGGCTAGACTTCATCAGTATGTCCAGTCTTACCAAGGAACAAGGGGCATACAGCGCTTTTAATACTAAACTACAGTATAGTGCTTATCCTCTCACACACTCATGATGCTGCCTTGTCTGCAGCAGCTGTATTGCTTTCTGTCTATATGATATGTTTAACCTATTCATATAGTATAGTTTAGTCTTTTTTGTTGGAAGACTAAGTCTGTTCTTAAACTGATCGTTTGTCCTGATGTTACGATAAGTGAATCCAAATAATGCAAAGATACCATGGGCATGTAGATATTTTTTTAGAGTACAGAGCTCTGTTTCCCCCGCTTAGACCGTATCCACTGGGATCATACTATGGTTAAAATACTCGGTTAAGAAATATTGATTTATTACATATGTTATGAAAGGGCATATTTAAACCAACCCTAACAAAGCCATTTTGTAACCTAAACATAACCGCTTGTTTGTTTGTGGTGCTTTTGAAATAACACACCACACACAATGATGCTCTAAAAACCAGATAAATCTAAGAGCTTCTTCCTACTGACGAAGAAGCTCACAGGGGATCTTTTTTTATTCCTTGCTGATATCTGTTTTCATTTAGAAATTCAGATGCTTGCATGTTTTCTAAAGTCACCATTGTCATGGGAATAGAAATGGAGCACTCATGCACAGAACTAAATGTCAACTGCCTCCCTTGGGTAACTGATTCATATGGTGTTTGAAGACTGGAATAGAAAGGTGTTTAATAGACCCACATTGGACCAAAGTTAAAGTTGGTGGTAGATGGCCTATTAAAATGTGTCACACTAACATTTGGCCAAAAGTGTTCTATTCTTATTCAATAAATTACAAAACAAAATAAAATAATTTAAATTTCAATGTAAAAATAAAACGAGTTCTAAGTGTCCCATGAGAAATATGAATAGAATAGAAAAAAAAATCAGGATTCCTATTTCCCTCACTTCTTAAATGTTTATGCTGAATAGATGTCTATTCAGCATGCAGATAGATGAATATACATGATGTAATCAATGTTAATCTTACAATCTTAGGGGAATGTCCTCAGCAGGAAGCACAGTGCTACAAACTCTGCGTCTCTTTTGTCTCATCTGTGAATGAGACATAGTTTGTATTATGTGTCATTGGTAAAGGGATTAGGAGACAGGATTTATGCTCGAAAGACATTTATCTTTGAAAGCAAATGAGTTTCTTTTCTCAAAGGAACAATGGGGGCCTGCCTGACTCCTCCCTTAATCTTTGTGAACAAAAAGAGCTCACCAAACTGGAACTCAGAGTCCATGTAATTCAGACCCTGATTAAACCACTTCTTCTAATTTTACATTAGCCTTACTTTCTAGTCCCTCATTAAGACCGTTAATCACAGTTATACAGACCAACCAGTGGTCAAAACAATGAATCTGGTAGATTTGTTTTTATTGGTTGCTTTAGATACAGACAGCCAAAAGCTAAAATCAGAGGTTTTTTTTAGTCTTTGAAATAGAAGATTTGTAGAAGCAAAAAGTAAAGAGAAAAATGCTTTGGTTTCTTTTGTTCTTTTTTCTCTTTGTCCAGAGAGCCATTTGTAGACCATGAGCTAAAGGTGCCTTTCGTTTCTCTGAATTAGGCAGTTGCAAAAAACTGCCTACTGTTTACTACTGTCCCTTTTGAAAATGATTTGCTGGAATTGGTTTCTGACACAGCTCCGAGGTATTTTGTTGTTAACATCCCAGATTCAAAAGTGTTTGTTTTTCCCTTCTTCCTTCTCCATCACAGATCACCTGCTACACTCTGAAAGCACATGCTGTAACCCCTGTTTGAACTTTGGTCCGTTAATATAAGGCTGACAGGGCTGAATGAAATGTTTTCTTTGTACTGTACATTATGTTTTTTTTACAGTCATCATGGGTTCGCACATAATCTTGATGAGCCCAAGGGAATATAAGAGTCAGAAAAGTCAATATGACTGGCATGACTTTCAACCTTGGTGGTGGGGCTTGGCAATGAAATGGGGGTTGGGGTTTTCTTGGCTGTTAACACATGGCATGGTACTCAGCCAGGGAGATTAATGGTTCTGACTGCATCAGCCCAGTGACTGGGGATCAGAGGATGTAATTGGGTTGAGACCAAATATGGGCATTCTAGACAGCTGCTCATAGCAGGAGCCAATCACAGGATCTCATCTCTGCCACGCTTCCAGTTGTTCACCAACTCAGGTAAAGATAAGAGATTCTCTTATGCTGTAGAGAAGCCGCCTTGAGACTGTGATTCTGATTACTCTCATGTTGAAGGAGGTTCTTTCTAAAATTAACCATCTGTTATCTTAGAAACTTCTCGTCTACTGTGAAATAGAATCACTGGGATTATTACCACTATAAAGAACTACTCACACAAATAATATTTTAAAGGAAGTTTTATAATGTTTGCAGCATCAGTGTACAATATTTCCAGTACATGTATGTACTTTAAATATGACTGTTCAGATTCTCAGTCACCCAGGTCCTGGTAGTCTCTGTCCGGTGGTGCTGGGTCATGATCGCCCCGAATTTGTGTCGTTGGTGGTGGGCATTGAAGAGTAAGTACTGATCTGTGTGTGGGTTTCAGATAAACTTGAATCATGTGACAGCTTACATGGCTAATAGTAGGTCAGCAACTCTCAGGACCACCTCCAAGGGTGCAACCCTCATAAGGGGTTACATACCTGGGACTTTCTGTTGGTTGTTTTAAAAGTGAAGAAACCCTGTGGATGAGAGGTGAAACATCTTCACATACCAAAAAAGAGCATCTTTTGAAGCACTTGAATTTACTTTAAATAAGCTGCATTAATATAAGCACCTATTTGTTGCTTATATGAAAAGAATTCCCTCACAAAAGAGTGCATATACCATGTTACTGCAAACATTTCCATTAATTCTCTGGACACCATCTCCTCCTTCCCATTCTCTCTACTCCATGTAAATGCTTTTTATGTTATATATTTCCCGCTTTACAGGTATAATAGATACTCAGTAGGTACACAACATGCTATTCTTGTGTTGAAACAATAGTAATTGCATTTTTGTGTTACTATACACTATATATAAATGACATATTAATCCTTACCTCAAAACTAGCCAACTTGAAATGAACTGGTCCCGCTCTTTTGACATTGTCATGCTCTCCTAATTTCAGCAAAGTTCCCACTCTGATCCCAGCTGTAGCAAGACAGAAATCATGTAAATTTATTGGTGACATTGAGATGGTTCTTTGCTATTCAAATGAGGGCTGCCTCATCAGACACTAAACTGTACCGCATATTGGCTTGTAGCGGTAACCTCCCCGCAAACAGCTGTGACCCCATGCAGGAAGTCAGACATCCCACTTCCTGTGGCAAGCTGTGCCACTGGCTCTCTTGGCTGAGGATGGCTTTCTAATTGGTGTCCTCTCACCCTTTTACTTTGAGATGCTCCTGCCTGACAGGTCCTGGCAGCAGGAGAAGACGTCCTTGGGGGGGGGGGGGGGGGGGGGGGGCGGGAGATAGTGGTGGTGGGGGATCTGAGAAAATGCCAGAGCCCAACATTTTCGAAAATGTCCCTCAAAGTCTTTTCAGAAAGTAAACTGAGGGGGAGTTTTATTAGATATAAAGAACACAGAAGAAAAGAATCCATGTGAGCCTGTCAGGGGCTGCCTGCTATTGATGTAAGACAGATACTTGAAGCAAACTGAACTTCATTTTATCACCCAATTGCCTGCTAGTTTAAGAGGTGGCAAGCAGTCGATCAAATTCTATCTTTGTATGAGAGGGTAGATTGGGTATGTAATGGGAATTTTTGATTGATAAAAATAATCTAGTTTTGCAAGGTGAAGTACATGTAAAAAAAAAAAAAAGACTAGTAATGAAGTGTGTTTATTTCTGCCATATTTTGGTTGAAGTATTCAGTCACATGTTTTTTGAACCAAGCTACATTCAAACTTTGAAAAGATGGACGCACAAAGCGCACAGAAAACAGAATTTAAGATCTGATGTTGTCTGCAAAAGGGGAACAGCAGACAAGAAATGGAAATGGAAAAAAGATACAGCAATTAATTGAAGCATACACAAACACAAAAGGAAATACAACACAAAAGCCAAAAGCAGAATTTCTAAAACTGCAACAAGCTTGAAAGTTAATATTTTGCATGACCACAATTATTCTTCAACACAGCTTGAACTCTATTTGGCAAGCTTTCTTGTAATTTCTTGTAAATTCTCCAGTCTTCTTGAAGGACATTCCAAAATCTTTCTTTGGATGTTGGCAACTTTTGTTTTCCTCTCTCCCACATTGATGTTGGGGTCTGGGCTCTAGGGAAGCCAGTCTATGTGTGGTTTTCTATGCAGGTATGTTTTTACTGCAGTGTGTTTTGGATCACTGCCATGCCGAAAAATTAAGCTGGTGCCAATAAGACACTTTACAGATAGTATTGCGTGGTGGATTAAAATCTGGCAGTACTTTTCTGGATCCATGACAAGATCCTCAACACCACTGGCTGAAATACCACCACAAACCATGACAGAAACTCAACAGTGTTTTAAAGATGGCAATTTCTTACAATAACATTGTAATTATTCTACCTTGGTGCCTTGGAAGAAAAATAGAAAGAAATAAGGGTACAAGTAATGTATAATAATCAGTGAGCCTGTTTTGGTAGAAGCACATTGAATAATTGTAATCTGTGATTATCTTTCTGAAAATAATAGTTAATTTACCATTCATTTTACACTTTACAGACACACTATACGGACAAAAGTATTGGGCCACATCTAGTTCAGGAGTTGCACCTAGCCATATAGTAGGTCTTTACAAAGATTTGTGAAAGAATGTCTTGATCATCCTGCATTGGAGCATGGTGTTGTATTAGGATCCCACAATTGCAACGAGCCAATTTGTTAAATTTCTTCCCTCCTAGATATTCCATGATCAACTTTAAATGATATTGATAGCAATAAAGGGGTCATGTTTAGGAACACAGAAACTCAGCCATAAAAGAGCAGACTCTGTAATGTTATAAAGTTGCATGGTGTGTAAAAATCACCAACAATCTGTAATTGGATCCCAAACCTCTTCTAGCATTAGCACTGGCATTCAAATTGTTCACCAGGAGCTTTATAGCATGGTTTCCACGTCCGAACAGCTCCTATAGATGTAGTGTGTGGTTGATCAACTACCTTTGTAAATTTAAGAGTGTCTCTTCTATATTTATGCAGAGCTAGACTTGGGTGTAGAAAAGTATATACTGTAAGACTTTATAATTTTGATGAAAATGTGTTTCGTTCTGCCACTTCAAATAAAAGCAGCGTGTACACTTGTCTTTGGAGAATCTTATTTATTCATCTTCAGATGAATTTAATCATTCATCATAAAAAAAATATTTGTTACCATTCCCATAGCAATGTCAGAAACATTAAGAACATAACTGAAAAATTATTAGTAATGCAGTTTTGTGACGAAGATAGAAAGATTGGTAATTTACAGTGCAATATCTGCAGTGCACTGTTGCACTTTAATTGGCAGTCTGATTTGCATTTAGCTGTAGAGATCATCGAGGAAACAAATAGTACCCACATAAATATAAAAGGGTCACTTTCCTTCACGATTTTCTAGTTGCACTTTTGACTTCAGGTTCAGTTCTGAATCTTGCAGCCTCCGGCAATTCTTTGATGATTTCGTTATAGTGGGTGTCTGGTGGAGTAAGAAGAACCATCTGCAGCTAAATGTCAGTAAGATCAAGGGGTTGGTGGTGGATTTCCGACAGACCGAGAAGCTACTGACACATGTCATCATTCAGGGTGAAGAAGTGAAGATGCTGCAGACCAACGAGTACCTGTGTGTGTACACCACCATACGAGTCTGAGTCAACAAAAAAGAGACATTGTATGACTGAGGGCAGTGCAGTTTAAAAGAGAGCTACTGTATATGGAACAGACTACTCTTCATGTTTAATCCAGCGACTGAGCCCAGGGCACTTCAGTTTACGGCTGTAAAGACGGGCTGAGCGGTTTAAATAAAGTCTGCATTGAAAGAAATAGAGGTTTTTACCTCCTACTACACACAGCTGTCATGTGTGGTGCTTGGTGCTCATCAGGATCAACTTTGGATGCAGTGTCTTGCTCAAGGACACTTGAGCATGAGGATTGGGAGGAGTTGAACTGAATCACCAACAAACAGTCTACTACCTGAGCCACAGCCACCCACCGTTCCACCTCAGACAGCTCCTTCTTAATTCTTGATTTATTTCTGCTTTAACTACCGCTGCTCTTTCTTCTCTTATTGCATATTTAGCCAGACTCAGATTCAGAGAATTTATACATACCTACCCAGAGTCAGTTCTTTAGAGTCTGTTTTGCTTTTTTTGTGTATCTGATGTTTAAATTATCTGCTTTGCTCTATTTGTATTTTATTTTATTTTTTATCAATATTCCTCTTAGATGTGTTATTTTGCTTTTTGGTTCTTTTAAAGTTGCCCTATGGTAATTATAAAACATCGGTCTTATCTTGTCTTCCCACAGATAAGGCACAATATTTTCACTCCAAATGTTTGAATCCTATACAGAATTCCATTGTATAGAGCGAGATGCTGCAGTAAGAGTTAATATAATAGGGGAATCCAGAGTGTGGAACATGCAGCAAGCCTGATATCCATGGTTCTGATACAGAGCGCACTGGCTGTGCTTTGAGACTCTATCTGATGGTGCGCAGAGGAAAGGAGCACTATCTATATTGTTAATGCCAAAGCCTGTGGGCATCAAACATCGAAATGTCAGAGTTGGGCTAAATTCAAAGGATAAATTATTCATATGGCCCTAGTAAATGCTGTGCGTGAGGTCACCTGCAGGCCTCACAAGCAAAGGAGAACTTGACAGGGAGCAGCACACAAGTAGTCTTCCAAGCCCTGTTCGGAAGAGGGAGGTCATCACTGAAGCAGCTGTTCAAGCAAGCAGGGGAAGTGACCTGCTCACTAAACCATAAACAAGTGTGAGGAATATGCAAAAAAGGCTTCTGTACTGTACGCTGAGTTGGAGTTGGCAAGATAGCACGTTCACCTTGGGGAGGTGATGAATTGAGATGAGAGAGGCTTGCCAAGTCAAATGCACTGATGTCACTGCAGATTTAAGGAAGCATTTGATCCCACTGATGTACCTAACAACATGACAGGAGCACTTGCCACCGCCTATCAGATGACAAAAAAACAATCTCGGGTAAAATGAAACAGGATGTTGTGGTTTGGCTTGCACTGTGGGTACGAACGAGTGCGAGAAAACATCAGATTTTGTTCTTTTCTTTCAAGTGATATTAGATAGCAAAGAGGCTAAGATGATTACATGCACAACATGACACAAGACAGGTAACAAGGGTTTCATCTTAGACAGCCTCTGCTGGGAGAGTAACTCCAGATACACGTAATGGCTTATGAATATAGAAGTTTATAATTGATTTTTAGTGTTATCCGTATTTCCTGGGGCAGTTTCGTATATAAAGGCATTTCCAAAGACATAGATTTAAGAGAGATAGTCTATAGAAAATAGCCTGACTAATTAACACCAGTGTACAAAATGATTTGACTGTTTCCAGCTTTGACATTGCCAGACATTATTTCTTTAGATTAATCATGAATCTAAACCTTTATTTTGTCTTCAGTGACTTCTTCTTCTTTTAGTTAGTTAGTTCACTGGTTTACTTTGAAAGTTCCTCTTTTCTCCCAGTATGCGGGCATGCTGCTCATATGGTGTGTGCGCACGTCTTGCTCATATTGAAAACTGTTGTGCTCTAAAGAGAAGTTTTATTGAGCCAATTAAACCCTACAGACAAAAGCAACCCCTTCCTATTTTGAAAGACCCTTTTCTTTCAAAAAACACAGATTGCTATATTTCTGCCACGTCTCTGTGGCAGTGACAAGGAAACCAATGTTGACCTTCATTTAGAGAATTGAATGACAATACCGGAGGGGGATGAGAAAGTGAGGGGGCAAAAGAAAAAAGGAAAATCAATAGCTCATTTTCTGCTTTTTTGTATATGGATTCTGATGTTTGCTGAGATAAAGGTCGACAAGCCTGAGAGATCTCTTGCACCGTCTCAACTTGAACAACCATGAAATTGCTATTGTGTCCACGGCAATTTAAATCTGGGAAATCAGATCTTGCCCCATAGCCTTTAATGTGTCTTTTTGTGCAGTTATGTTCATTGTCTTCATTCTCCTGCAGAAAGTAGGATTTATAATACTTCTGATTATTTTTTGGTTCATATTTAAAAATGAGTGAGAAAACAAGGATAATAAAACCCACAAACAAATGAGCATCTCTCCTGTTGAGATTTACAGTAATATCGGGCTAAAGCAAATATCAAAAAAATGAAACTACAACAATGATAGGGAAATTATATGTGTCAGTAAATTCCAGTTGTATTGTAACTATATGGATCAGAAGGGGGAAAAAAGGAAAACAAAGAGATTCTGAGAGAAGCATCAGCTGGTAAGGTGTGTCTAAGCTCTGTACATGATACAAGATACTTGAAGCGAAACATCAAAAACACTGAAAACAGCTTGGATGGGCGGACCACCAGATGTTTAATTCTGATATCACGAATTATGACTGATGAGGGGGTGTCTGTGAAGCAAAGCCATAGACGTAAGTGGAACAGTTTGCTTCTTGACTGACACGGCAGTTAGCAGTTGTAAACACAGTTGAATTAGTACAAGAATAAGAGGATGAGATCTGAAAAAAAAGATTAATTGGAAACTAAGAAAAAAAAAACGGTCCTCTTGTTTAAAAATAAAGTTAACAGAATATTTCAACATTTAATTTAAATTGAATCAATTTTACAGATTACCCCGAAGCATTGTCCTTTCTTTTGTGCAGAAGAGAAAGTGTCTAAAAGGCTTCAGCAATAATGATGATCCTCTTATGTAAAAATAGAATCCTACTTCCCATTTTAGAAGAGCTGTCCATTCCTCACCACATGTTGCCCGTTGTGTGTTCTCACAATAATTTTTAAGTTACAAGAGTGTGATTATGTCCACAGGAGGCTTTGCTCTTCCATCCTCACTTCCATCATTTCCACAATTCAAACAGAACAACTGTCAAGTTCACAGTCTCTGGTAATTATGGTGTTTCTTCTCAGCGAAAACAGGCATGTTGAAATGGGTCAGAAACCCCCCACCTCCTGTTTTACCCTACCATCCACATAGAGACCGAGGAATCAATAACCAATAAACAGGCTGTTCAAAACACGTTGCCATATCCTAATTTGTAGTTTCTAGTCCAATACATAATTGGTTGTCATGGAGAATGAGCAGCAATGTGTGGATTCATATTATATTTGGTTGTAATTCTGCAAAATCTAGTGTTGTGGTGTTGTGTAACATGCTGTGTATTGAGGCAAATACTTCCAACAGAGATAGAAAAGACAAAGTTGTAATGTTGCATCTAGTTTTTAAGGGTTTGCATACACAGATTGTATCTAATCATTAATTAAAAGACAGCTACTAAAATATAATTTCATGAAGAAAAAGTAAGAGGATTATCACCAAAAAAAGCACAGAGGAATATTCAACACCAGCCAGAAAAGGTAATAAAAGGCCTTTTTTAACTGGGCTTTTTTTTGAGTGAGTTTGCACCTCCAGTGTCCTCTACAGGGTTCTCTACACCCCGAAGAAGGTGCAAGCTGATACACTTTGGTCTATTTTTAATGTTTTTAAACTAGCAAAATAAAAGCCTCTTATTAATTTTCCAAACTCTGACTTGATGTTTTATGCTATTTTTTGCTCACAATCTTCTCATTTTTCTTTTTGCTATTGTTCCCCTCCAATAGCACTGGGGGTTTGAGGGACACAAATAATGCAGCTCTTATTTCCTTTTCTTTCTTTTCCTTTTGTTGTATTGAGCAGTTATCGGTTAAATCTTCTTTTGAAACCCAAAGTGACTAGTGTATAACGGCTGGTCGTGTTCAGCAAACATCCCCCAGCTAATTAAGTGCAGAACAGATCCTGATTAACTGATGGCAACTTTTTCAGTGACAGTTTGAGTTGCAGTCCAATGAAAACTGAAACAAATTTCCTTCTAATAGGTGTACTTATATATTTAGCTTTAAAAATTAAAGCTAAAAATAAAAAAAAAATAACAGAGAGAAAAATGTAATACTGTCATTTAAATAAACACCAATAAGGTCTGTATGAAAACAGTCCAGAATAGTATAATGCAATGCACAAGGCTACTGGATGTTGGAAGACCTGTTGCTGCAAGCCGCCTGTTGTATGTGATTATTTGTGACATTGATGGCATAAGGACTGGAACCAGATAACAGATGCTTCTATCTAACCAGTCTGCTGCTACTAATGAATCACAAAGTCCTTGAATGCTAAGTGGCATTTGAGAAGTCCCAGGGTATGTGTGTTGTTGTTTTTTTTTTAAATTCTGAATGGTTTTCCCTGTGCACCTGCACTCTGACAGTTAAATGACTCTCCAAAGGCTGTCTAGTGTCTGGTTAGGGATTGCATGCTTTAATGAGGAAATGTTATGCAGTCACAAATGATGCACGATATCCACGATTATGTTTGTCCAACATTTAAATGTATTTTCTGCCAGGTTGATTTGCTGTCAATCATGCTATCAACGTATCAATGGGCGTGACTGGTGAAATGCTAGAGATCTTTTATCTGAATAAGCAGCATCCTTTTGCCCCTTACAATTGACTTGCACACATCAGCTGTTGTCTGCCATGATCAATTACCTCAGATTAAAGTGACAAGGCTACTGCACCTCTACAGTGAAGCATTTCCTGTGCTAGCCTCACTGCAAGGAGTGATGGTATGTCTCTGTCAGCAAATCTATCTCTTGAAATTCAAGCCTCTCAGCTGTGACACATGCTCAAAAAGCAACAGAGATGTGACTACGGTATGGAAGAGAGGTGTCAGCTATTGAATGACCCTCTCATATATTGGTGGAAAAGAATGAGGTGTCAGAACAAAAGTGGTAATAGACTGGAATATATTAAATGATGTGTAGTATCCGGCCAACTGGAACCAATTTTGCCCGTTTCTTTAAGGCTCGGTTACCTAAGAATCAGTGTAAGAGAGCTCATACCTGAAGGAGGTTTGGGGTGTTTTACGTGATTATGCTTATGATTTTTTTTTAAATGTAAACGACGCGGTGTGAGCTAAAAACATAATTTTTTATTTAGTTTTCTAACGTTTATGTTGTGACTGCTGTTGAATTTCTGTGCTGTTATGTGGTGCTGATGTATTTCTCTTTCTTTTTATAAGGTCTGCACAGTGTGTTTTACTAAGGAGTGAGGGACAGTATAACCGGTGCTTTGATCGGAGCAGCACTCCACAGCTCAGACATGATTTGCTGCAAGCTTCATAGGGAGCCAAGCCAACATAGGGCTGCCATCTGGATAGAGGATTCATAAACTTCTCCACCTTACAACCACCCATGCTGCCTTTTATTTTGAACAGGTTTGTTTGGGTTACTTTCAGAGCTTAGTTGTTGTGTTTTGGTTTGTTTGTTTCACTAAGGTTTTGAGTCCTGCACTACAATGCAAGTTCAACCATGCTGAACAACACTCAATTTTTTATTCATTTTGCTCAGGAAATGGGAAGTTGATGCAGTTTTTTGGGATGTGCAAACATACACAGAAAGGCTAAAATTGAGCTTTTATAATTTAACTAACTTGGAAGTCAATATGTAGTTTGACCACTGAATTCTCTGAGGCAAAGTTACTTGTAATTTCTTTAAGTAGACTTCATGAATAGTTCTTCAGGCTTCTTGAAGGTCATTCAAAACTTTTTTTTTTCAATGGTGGCTGCCTTTTATTCTGTTCTTTCCCAAGATGATTGTCCACTGCTTCAATAACATTGAGGCCCATTCTCTGGGGAAGCAAGACTACGACTGGAAGTGTTTCATTGTGCATTTTTTAAATCTTTTATTGCACTGACAATATGTTTGGGATCAATACCGTGCTGAAAAACGAAGCTGTTACCAATCAGACACTTTCAAACGCTGACAGTACTCGTCTGCATTCACAGTTCAAACAGTTTTGACAAGATCTCTAACACCACTGCCTGAAATCCAGCCCCTAACCATGACAGGGCCTCCGTTGTGTTTAAAAGATAGGTGTAGACACTCACTGTTGTACTTCTCTCCTGACCTCCTCCATACATATTGATAACAATTTTAATCAAAAGTTTTACATTTGGATTCATCACTCCATAAGAACTGCAGCCAATGATTTTAGTACACTTCTTGTGTAATTCAACATATTGCAGCCTTTTCCCTTACCTAAAAATTGCTTCCTGGTAGCCAGTCTTGCATTTCTGAATTGGCTTCAATGAAACAGTATATGGATCAGCTGAAGGGCCAGATGCAGCTCTCGGGTGTATTTGTTTTTTTCCTTACCTATTTCTTCAGGACATGACTTTCAGATACTATTCATGCACCTTAGTTTTTTGTGCAGTGTCCTCAAAATGTTTAATATCACACTCCATATGTAGTTCATTGGAAAACACATTTATGGTGAAAACATACTCGTAACCTCAACCTGGATATATTTCCACGATCTGGGTTCACCTTGTCTAATATAGGCAATTAAGCTAAATTGACATCCAAAGGTGATCAACAGCTCAAAAAGTTAAACTACAGTCTGGTTTCCCAACCTAGTCACAAGTGTGTTTACATGACGGGATGGCATTTACAGTATATAACCGGAAACATGGAGACGTCCACTGACAGCAGGGTTGCTGCTTTTGCAAAGAAAGATACATCGATAATATTACAAAATAGGA
Organism: Rhamphochromis longiceps; assembly: GCF_057381845.1. Lineage (NCBI taxonomy): Eukaryota > Metazoa > Chordata > Actinopteri > Cichliformes > Cichlidae > Rhamphochromis > Rhamphochromis longiceps. The sequence continues at coordinate 35,972,686 of NC_140558.1, forward strand.
AGAATTATACATAATTGTACATAACACATGGTGAAAGCAACAAAGCTACCTCAGCCAAAGCAGTGGTGTGAGTGTGTGTCAAAATGAAGAGTATTAAAGCTGCCTATATGTGTGTGAACGTTAAGCAGTTTTTTCAGTAAGACTGGAAAAGACCTACCATATTAATAATATTCAGTCTATTTGAAATCAAGAAGAAAAGCCAACAGAAATACTCACTGCTATTCAAACAGACTTATCATTATAAGGCCTCTATCATTAAGAAACAGGAAAATATGGTGAATAATAATTGTTTTTAATTAACTTAATGTTTAGATGTGCAGCTTTTATTTTTGGGTTGCAGCACTGGTGGTCTTTAACAGTCTGAAAGCAAATATAGAATGAATATAAAAAAAACTGAAAAAAAAGAATATGTACGTACACTATTTTAGGATCATAATGTTTAAAACCCTTGTGATGTCCACGGGTCATTTTTGTCCTCTAAAGAAATCTTTTGCTATCAAAAATGTATTTGTTATTCATCAAATGGGCTGAAAATAACAGAAGTTATTCATTACTATACTATGAATGATTGGAATAAGTTTCAAGTAATTTGATTTATTTATGTGGTTTTTATTGAATTTTATAACGTTGGTGGTCCTCGTGGACAAAAATGACCCCAAAGTACAAAGTGTTGCAAAGAGCCGTATTTTCACACCATACTGTTTTCAAACATCTTTGATCTTGGATCACTGATGTGTGGGGTCAAGCACTGGTCATAACAACCACAACAGGCAGCACAATGAGGAGGCAGGTGCTCTATATTCAATGAAATTTTATTTATACAGCGCCAAATCACAACAACAGCCGCATCAAAGTGTTTCGTATTGTAAGGTAGACTCTACAATAATACATACACAGAAAGTATCCTCAAAAGCCTCCATTGCACTGGAGATTTGCATACTTTGATGAGCATACTTTTTTTTACCATGTTGTGCAAAGCAATGACCAGTAGGACAAAGCACATATTGTCCTCTAGTATAATGAGGAGGGAGAATCAATGTTCAGGAAGATCCAGGGTTAGAAGATATAGAAAATATTGTCAATATTTAGAGCACATGCTACCCTTTCTCTGAAAAAGCACATCAGCCACCTGCAGAAGTGGAAGAAGGCTATGAAGTGAAGAAAAGTGATGAAGAATCTGAACTATGTTCAAGTAGGTTCTCAGGCATCCAGGACATGGTAGTCTGAGGAGCTTGGAGAGAAAGTGACTGGGCTTCTTGAAGTTTCTTGAATTTTCAGAATGTGAAACTGAAATAGAAGATGTGTCAGAGGACTACACATCATCCATTTCAATTATGATGAAGACAAAGAATCAAGCAGGAAAGAGGAATCAGCTGAGACAGAGGAATATTTGCAGTAACGTGAGGAAACACTGATCTGGTCTTCTAACCTTCCCAGTGACAGACGATGCCTGACTCTCTCATGTGCCTCAGAGAAAGATGATCTACCACAGTCCAAGCACATGTGCCAGGTCCCATACTCCTTCAGTGGCTTTTCTACTCGAGTACTGAAAGCATTATACACAGTGTATTCTGCTTGTATTCTGCTTTTTAACGTTCACATGCCAATGGATGCATCAGAGACCAAGTTGGGGTTCAGTAACTTGCCCAAGGACACCTTGGTAAGAACTCCAGACTAGAGCACACAGAGATTGAACCAACAACCATCCAATTAGCAGATGACCTGCTCTACAGCCAACTCAATGATGAACAAGGAGGGACAACAAGAGAGGAAGAAAAATGGACCGAATGCAGCTGTAGGCATATGTGGGTGTGTTGATTCTTACTGCCGTGCATCCAGTAGAGTCGCTACGGCCAGTTTATGACATCCTGAGTCTGGTAGAGAAGTTTTCATGCTGACACAAGATTAATCATAGAAGCACAAAAAGGACATAATTTCTTGATAAAGACACAATAGATGATCGTCGTTCATGACACAAACGTGCTCCCATTTGAGGTGTATGATGTGTGTTGGTGTTGACTTGACTTGAAACACAAGTAGGTGTTCCTCCTGCTGTGATGTAAGATCCTGGTACTGATGTGACTGTATGAGCACCAAGTCCCCTTCAGAGGACTCTGTCCCCTCCAACAGAACATCCAAGTAAACCAGGGAACTTTGAGACAAAAACATGGGCAGCATGTGATGCAGGTCCAGCTGTACATGGAACATGCTCGTGTGCGATGGCAAACCGTCTGTCCTGCAGTCAGGACACGAGTTGTCCCTAACATTGCAGGTTTCCAAAAGAAAACAATCACCTGTAACAGCTTGTTTACTGTATATGCCCCTTGGCCTGCAACTGCAGAAAGAATGCTGTCCATGATGGGACCAGTGCAGAGGAATAAACCTGAGCTTCCTCCTGCACTTGGGTCAAATATGGACACGCCTTTGTCCTCATGAAAGTTTGCCTTCACTCAGACTCATGCCCTCCTACCATGCCAAAATATAGAAAACTGTCAGGCAATGAGTTGAAATAAAGTTGAATAAAACCTTGAAACACAGAGATGGATGATATTTTATACTTGTTGCTTCAAAGCAAACGGGGTCATTTTTGAGCCCTGAGGACCACAGGTGTGATTATGTGCTGCCATTTAAAATTTATAAATGGTTCAAAAAAAGAATTCTCACTAAAGTTCAACATACAGCACTCTGTATGTTGAACTTTAGTGAGAATTCTTTTTTTAATTTTTTTTTAAATTTTTTTTTAAATATTTAATTTAATTAAATATTTAATTTTCTTGTTTTATTTTCGCTAAAAAACAGGGTGTATTTTTTGTAAAGAAGGTCTGGTGGCCCTAAAATGTAAAATGTTGGGTAAATTTTGTGTTAATGTGTTGGTCTTAAGTAAAACTAAGGTGTAACACTGAATTGATTGACAATTTATACTTTATACTTTAAAAAAACAGTCAAATGAAGTGGGGACATTTTTGACCCCTGAGGACCACCAGTGTGATTATTTGCTGCCATTAAAAATTTTCAAACGCTTGAAAAAAAACTTTCTCACTAAAGTTCAACATACAGCACTCTCTAGTTATTCAGATAGTCAAAATTATCTAAACAATTAAATATTTAATTTTCTTGTTTTATTTTCGCTAAAAAACAGGGTTTATTTTTTTGTAAAGAAGGTCTGGTGGCCCTAAAATGTAAAATGTTGAGTAAATTTTGTTTTAATGTGTTGGTCTTAAGTAAAACTAAGGTGTAACACTGAATTGATTGACAATTTATACTTTATACTTTAAAAAAACAGTCAAATGAAGTGGGGACATTTTTGACCCCTGAGGACCACCAGTGTGATTATTTGCTGCCATTAAAAATTTTCAAACGCTTGAAAAAAAACTTTCTCACTAAAGTTCAACATACAGCACTCTCTAGTTATTCAGATAGTCAAAATTATCTAAACAATTAAATATTTAATTTTCTTGTTTTATTTTCGCTAAAAAACAGGGTTTATTTTTTTGTAAAGAAGGTCTGGTGGCCCTAAAATGTAAAATGTTGAGTAAATTTTGTTTTAATGTGTTGGTCTTAAGTAAAACTAAGGTGTAACACTGAATTGATTGACAATTTATACTTTTTACTTTAAAAAACAGTCAAATGAAGTGGAGACATTTTTGACCCCTGAGGACCACCAGTGTGATTATTTGCTGCCATTAAAAAAATTTAAATGGTTCAAAAAAAAAATTCTCACTAAAGTTCAACATACAGCACTCTCTAGTTATTCAGATAGTCAAAATTATCTAAACAATTAAATATTTAATTTTCTTGTTTTATTTTCGCTAAAAAACAGGGTTTATTTTTTGTAAAGAAGGTCTGGTGGCCCTAAAATGTAAAATGTTGAGTAAATTTTGTGTTAATGTGTTGGTCTTAAGTAAAACTAAGGTGTAACACTGAATTGATTGACAATTTATACTTTATACTTTAAAAAACAGTCAAATGAAGTGGAGACACTTTTGACCCCTGATGGCTCACATTGTATGCAAATCGGGAGGACATCACAAGGTTAAAAAAGATGGAGAAAGATAAAATCTGTAGGCACAAACAAAGTACAAAATACCTTTAGAAGTTCCCTTTCTATAGAAAGTCCCCTGGATAATGTCACCATAAATTATTTTCCAAAGACTTGATTGGTCAGTAGAAGATGATGATTTCATATTTGTTGGTCTTTACTTAGGTCTATAGCATATGTAACCACAAGGATATAGATTGGTAAAAATTAAAGCCTGAAGTGAGCCAAATACGACTCTATAGACTTATTTTTGTCTGTCGCTTAGTATTGGCTCATTCGTACGTCAGTTTATGCTCCTGTATTTGGTAAAGTGTTGTTAAATATCTGGATGTTTATTTGTTATTGTTTTTTGTCGGAAGATGGAAGTTTTTCATGTTGCGTCTCAGCCTCCCTGGCAGGCCGTCATAAAAGATTAGCTATCATAGACTATCTCAAAATACTGTTCATTTCTTGTAAAAGAAGAAAAAGGCAGTTTTAATTACACACTGAATTGAACTTTTAAAGGAAATAGTTGCTAAGTTGACCTAATCAAGTACTTTCACTGCATTTACATACTGTATTCCTTTACCTTTTATACTTTTTTTTATTGTGGATATTTGCTTTGAGCACAGATGTGTTCATAATTTGCCACAATTCACAAGCTTGACACTTCAAAGTGCACATGGTAAAGGAGAGAAAAACATTCTTTCATCCATTTCCTAAGCCTTTTAAAAGAAAAAAAAATGTCACCACTTTATTATCTTATGCATTTGCATGTTGACACCACACCTAAGCTTCACCACATCATCGTTATGGAAACATAATGCCTCTTGTGAATCTTATTTGTCTGACATTTCAAATAATTTCAAAGTACCTACTTCCCTCCCCCTCGTTCTCTCCTTTTCTCTCTCATGCACACACGAACTCATCCTTCCACACCCTCCTCTCTAGTCTAGTAAATCTCATAGCATCGGCTGTGAAAGCTGCTGGGATCTGCTATTTTGTTCTCTTTGGGATTGCTGCCTCTTCCCACTTGATCCAAACAGTCAGCTTAGGGAGCTTGTGGCACACAGGCGCACAAGTTGCCAAGGAGCTGTCACAGAGATGTCCGCACAAAGGATTTCTGCTGCAGACTAGTGGAGTTTGATACACAGAACAGCGCTTTCCCTCGGTATTTTGAATGTACATAGCAGTAGGGGGTGATCCAATTGCAGCCCCAGGAAGTGTCGAATTTTACCAAAAACCCAGTTTAGTAACAAAATGACAGCTTGAGATATAAATTGGTGTCGATGATGCACAAAATGCATCTTGACAATGCTGGCAAAAGGACTAATTAAAAAAATCGTTGATAACTGTGCCATGCAAACAGATTTCAGGCAAGAGTAAAATATGGGAGTGAAGGTTGACAGCATGGTTGTCGAGTATTTTTTAAAAGCTAGTACTCTAGATAGGGTGGAGTGCAACAATGTGATTTGAAATACATTAAAAAATGCACTGCTACTAAGTCTGTTCATAAGTTACAAGTCACAAGTTAGTCTGCTTCCTCAAATTAACAACTAAACACTCATAATATTCTTATTGTTAGTATGTTCTGAGTACTACTGGCACACAGTGTCATTCAGTTTGGACAGTTTTGGTTCAAGAGCTAAAAAACACCAGAGTGAATCTTCAACCGCTGTCCATCTAAAGACATCAGAGACTTGAGCAAGCCTCCATCTATAGACAGCACTCAATCAGTCTGAGCCTTCAAACTGACCTTGCTCTGCAATCATCTAGCTACAGGGGATTAGGCAATCACTCAAACTACCTGGAAAAGACTGTTTGTTCACATCCCACAACCTCCATCATATCACAGATATATGTCAAAGCCCTTTTTTTCTTTTAAGCCCTCGGATTCATCAATAACTCGTTGATTAGGGAGCAACCCCAGAGTTTTGGAGAAACACATTTAGAGTGTCAATTGTTCATTTATGGCTTCCATTTTTTAGATGGAGGCAAGCCTATAGACTACTAATTGGACACTGTTGCTTGATTATATCTATTATACAATCAGGATAATGAGGAGCTTCACAAGAGAAATTCATTTTTGCCTGATTTTAGGAATCACATATAGAGGAGTTTCCAGCTCATTACAGTACATATCTGTTTTTTTCTTAGTCTTTTTAATTGTTTTTGTCTTCAAAAGCAGCTTCTTTTTTTTTTTTTCAATAAATTTCCTGTCAGAAGAGGGGTCGTAGCATTATCAGGTCGCAGCGTGACAATTATTTCCCCCCTTATTCGAGCGGTTTTCATAGTTTGTTCTGTAATTGCAAACAAAACGATCAAAGAGAGATTATGATTGAAGGTCGCAGCGATGGTGTTCTGTCTATTGTTACCTTTTTGGCATTGTTTGGTGTCCTTAATTGTCTTATGTCAATAATCCATTCAGAATATTATTAATGCTGACTTCAATGATGAAAATATGTTGAGAATCTTTTTAAAATATGACTGTCAAAACATTAATGCTAGATTTTCTGTTTTGAACATAAAATACCTTGTGTATAAAATGGAGATGGACCGATCCGATATTACATATTGGTATCAGTCCGATACTGACCTAAATTACTGGATCGGATTTGGAGAGAAATAAAAAATGTAATCTGATCCCTTAAATATCAAAAAAGCACCTCACACGCTGTAACTCGCCTCATAACCTTAGCACGTCGGAGCAGTATGCGTCACGTGATAGAGCGGCTGTGGCGTGCAAGACCTGTTGGTAGTCTGGTTGGGCATTAACAGGGAAAAGGGGGGGCACAAAGACAGACTTTTCTTTCTTATTCTCATTTAAAATGTCGAGCTTTTAATAAATAATTATCCGAATCTTACGCTCAAAGTTTTAATCTGATGTAAAATGTATAGAAGTCCATTACTGTATATAGTAACTATTAAGTCTAATATACCCTAGTAAGCTATACTACTTTTTCCATCTGTGCCTCCTGCAATTCTGTTGAAGAAAGATGCTGAAGCTATTTAATTATTCTTGAAAAATAATTGAGTTCTGTGCATTTTTTTCACACTGCATCAAATGAAAGTTGATTACGTCGATTAAGCATCATGAGGTGAAGGGTGGGGGGTGGTTCCCTATTTTTTTTTTTTTTTTTGCTGGGAGTTTTAGAGCCCTATTGGTTAGGTTGCTTACTCTTTAAAATACCAGAATAAGAAGGATGGAGTAGGTAGGTTTAAGTTTATTAGATTGATCAGTATTGCTGAACTATGAAATGTTTTGGGTGCAGTGTATTTTTTGCATACAGGTATAACAGAATAGCTTTAGTGTTTGTTTTTTTGTAACTTGAGTATGAACTTATACAAAAAGCAGCAAGATATTAAAAAAACATTTTTATTGATTAAAAAACACACAATATCGAATTCATATCTGTATTGGCAGATATCCAATTTTATGATATCGGTATTGGTATTGGACATAAACAAGTGGTATCATGCCATCTCTAGTATAAAATAACGTCCTTTGATGTCAGGTTTGATTTGTGTCTGTGGCACTTGATTGGCAGTGACTGAAAAGTGTACTGTAGCTGTGCTTTTGATTCAGTTCTTATATTAAAGCACTTTCTCACTTGATGTAAAGCATTCAACAAGGGGATTACTGTATAGCTTTCTGAATAGTCACATTTTATTTGAAGTGAACTTTCTTTTGTCTGAAGCCTCTGCATCACAGCTCAGTGACCCTCAGTAGGGAGAGTGAACTTGCACTTCCCGTCAAAACACTCAATGACAAAACTCATCGATATGCATATTCATTAAACTCTGAAGCCAGCTGTTGGAAAGGAGCACCTAGAGCACCTACTCAATGTCAGGCCTTTACAAAAATGCTAATACTTTTGGCATTTTTAGTTTTATGTGGTGTGAGTACGGTTCACTTGGTTCTGTCCTCAGCGTTGCAACTGCTCTGAATTTCCTTCAAAACATCAGTAAGATTATAACGATATTTTAAAAAAGAACGATTTTTGTTTTGAAATGGCTTGATTGCAAAATAATGTTAATATATGCTATTTATTTATTTAGGTAAGAATATACAGTTTTTATACTGCATTTTAGGAATTTACAAAAATGGAGTTAACCAATATGTGTCCGCCCATCTCTAAATGAGTGAGTGGTTTTCGCTTTGTTTGTTAGCATAGGTGAGTCATATTGTGCCATTATGCTGATTTGGTATCTCTCCAGAAATATGAACACTAAACAGCACAATTGAAGTAAAGAAGAAGTAAACTACAAAATCAACAGTGTTAATAAAAGAGTACAGTAACCTTTGTTTTCACCTTCATATAAAGTAAAAACGTGGTACCACAGATTGCAATTTAATGTCTAATTCTGATCTTCCAAATTACAGGGAGAGTTTCATTTGAAATTAACATCTGCCACAATATTGTTAATTTAATGTGGATAATTAAAGTTGTTTTTTATTGTAACTTTGAACACATACCACTAATTTTTAAGTAACTCAGGACAAATCTTGAGAAAGGCACTAAGGTGGTATGAGGCAAAGTCGGAATGAATCAGCTTTACTGAAGAACCCTGGACTTTATGTGTGATTGTATTAGTTTATATAAGTTAATGAACCTTGTTATTTATACAAGCACATTCACACATATGCACACACTCACTGTTAATCTCTTAATCAAACTCTTTTTTTTTTTTTTTTTTATAGATTTTCAGTTAAATACCAACCCTCTGGCAACTGATAGGAAAAGCCTTTATTTCATGTTGGAGGTTGCTGGCTGTTGCTGTCTCAGAAAGAATGCTGCATAGAAGAAAAAAAACCCTCCTTGCTTTGGTTGCTAGCAAATTGCCATGCAGCAGTTTTCCCACTGTTTGCATGAAAGATCCACTCACTCATTACTCATCCACTCATTAACCTGTCGCAGAATTAACATTTGTCTCCAGCAACCACCAGCCACTAGTAAAAAATATGTATACTCTGACTGGTGGTTGTTAGGTGGTCACCGAAAACATCTAGGGCCATGTGACTGGGGCATGAGTGAACAATAATTAACTTACACCACCACCATCATCTTCTGCCTTTCCAGTTTTTTGTTCCACCAGATTGTAAACCATCAAAGCAAATTAATGGATACTATTTCCTGAGTTTTTAAAGAATTGAAAAGAAATTGTATTCATTGCAGAATACTGATGTATGTGCGCGTGTGAAAAAAAGGAAAAGAATTGAGGCTGTTAAGATGATTTAACAGATTTTGTGACTATCCCGTTTTCTGTAAGACTATGTTTTTCATTCAGTAGCAGCTTTGAATATCTCAATATTACAGATGATTCTTCCAATCAAATGTCAGTGGATTTTTTTTTGATGTGACAGGGAATAGAAAAAAAAACTCCCATATTTCCCTGTTTCTCACATATTAGCTTCTCTTCACTAGCTCTCTGTTAAATAGAGAATTGAATTTAAAATCCCTCTCTTATACACCACTACTCCTTTTAATAATTAGTAATTATTAAACTCTGGCTCTTCTCCCACAATGTGTTTTTCGTCCTGTCTCTCTTTCCCTGCTCCTCTTTCCCCTGACCCCCAGTTGGTCACAGCAGATGGATGCCCTGGGCTCACCCTGGTTCTACAGGAAGCTTCTTCCTGTTAAAAGGGAGTTTTTCTTTGCCACTGTCACTGAGTTCTTGCTCATAGGGGGTTGTGTGATTGTTGGTGTTTCTTTTGAATACTGTATGGTCTTGATCTTTCAATTTAAAGTGCTTTAAGGTGACTGTTGTTGTGAAATGGCACTATATAAATAAACTGAACTGATGAAAAAAATTAGAATGTTAATAAGTTACTGTAACACTGGACTAACAATAAAGCAAAATACAAGGAATGCTTTCAAAGTATTTCTTCTTCAGCGCTCACCAAGTTCTTTGGCTAATTGATTTCATGGGTTGAATTTAGCCTGTGGTGGGTAACTAGCTCGCCATTACATACAAAGAATATTTTGAAAATGCCTTAGATTTCCAGTTTTCAAGGACAACATCTAGCATGTTTTTGTTTTAAAAATAATCCTTTTGTACATCAGGCTAGAGGCCTGTCACACACTGCTCAAGCCTTTTAATTCAGCTGATTTGATGTCATTAACATATTTTATTATACTTAAAAATCAAGAAATTTGTCATCCTCACAGCACAACCACTACAAACGTGCGTATTTTGACTTTTGATACATCATGCACAATTTCCCACTAATATAGTCGAACTATATACTTAAAGTTTTACTACTTCTACTGCTAAAATAAGCAGATAAATAAATATAATAAAAACAAATAAATTCCTTCAGCATTTGCTATTGTCACCTAATAGTAAATAAGTTTTGGTAATTTGCAGAAATAAAATTTTACAATTCTTCAGCCAGGAAGGACGTCCATGTAAAGCGCAGACAAGCGGCACAAAGGGTGTGCTTTGATCTGATACAGTTTGCCTTGTTAAATTCTTAAATGTAGCAAATCGTCTCTGTCTGCCTTTATGTAAAAATCACTGCACACCACAGATTTATAGTATATGTTACAATCTATAAATTTGCTGTAACTAGGCAAAATTCTGACCAAACAGCCAGGGGGAATTAAATGCATGAAATGAGAGAGCCAGGCTTGACTTCTCAAGCCTAGATCCAAAACATTGCATCTGCTCATCCCTGGACTAACTGCTATGTCAATGAATTGCTACAAATGAGAAGGATTTGCTGGCGGTCATTTTCGATCATCCTGCAGCATCTCTCTCACCTACTTTGTAGTGTTCTCAATAATAAAGCCTTGTTTCAGGAGCAAAAAAAAAAGAAAAGAAGAAGAAGCTGCCCTGTTCTTGCTTCATGTGATACATCCTGCATCCAATTATAGGACATATTAGGCTAATTTTCTCACAGTGCTGCATTTGCATTCTGTATGAGACAGGCGACAAGGATGTCAGTCATTAATCATTGCGCAATGAGGGCTGTCAGAGCATTGTCATGCTTGTCAAATGTCTGCTCTCTAAACTCCCTCCAGTTATCAAATCCAGATCTCTGACCCACCTGCAAAGCTTGACAGAGCTGGAGGTGACCTCTTTCGAGCAGGTAAAAGCATGGAGTGGCGGAGGTGTATAAATGTGTGCGTTTATCTGGTTTCCCTGTCCTTCCTTTTACGCTTGCCCTATGCCAATCTCTCTTTGCATGTCATGTGTGAGTGACTGTTTTGTCGAAAATCTCAATTATCTAATCACCAGGTTTGCTGCTTGTGTTTTTAGGCTTTTCGTAACCAGTAAAAGAATAATGGGAAACTGAGTTTTAACAGAGGCTGGTGATTGTGAACAAACATAAAGAACAACCTAGTGATTAGATTTCAGCCATGGCAAAACAACAAAAAATACAACTTGCGTTTTTGCAGTCAGGTGACACTAAATATATGCCAGAAGCACCAGATCTGAGAAAATGAATTGTTTGCACTATTCGAATCGGCTTTATGTCACTTCTCCTTTTTGGGTTCTCGAAATAACACCCTGGTGTCCATTATCTGCACGCATAATTGCTATATTGATTTTCCTTGTTGCTTCTTTCTTTTCATCCCGCCATGCTTTCACTTGCCATTGTGCCAAAGATGTTTTTGAAAGTAAAGGTTGATTGCCAAGTATAATACTGTTTTGGAAGGACAAACTGTATCATTGCTTTTGCATATTTGGCCCTAATTACGACATACCACACACATTTAGTGTTACTGCAATCTGTTTTCACAAGCCCACTGTAGTATTTTTATTTTTTTAAGTCCATTACATGTCATGGTAGGATACATAGATAGATGGATAGATACAACACAAAGTAAAGAGACATAACAATCTATTAATGCTTTCACTATCAGTTTAGTAATACAGTAGCAATGCAACAACAAATAAAACATCTATCCATGGAAACTGATTATATATTCAAACCTCAAACACACCCTGCGTTAACATTGTTGTTTTGTTTGATCTTCCGGATTTCAAAGAGGAGGGCGAGGCATCCTACCATCGGCTAGACCCTGACAATAAACTCCATGGAGGAAGAGCTTCAGGGACTTGCTGCCTTAACTGCAGGAAAGCTGCATGTGTGCGGAACACGAACAGGCTTGTCAGGCTGTGATACTGTCTTTAGATGCGCACAAAGAACTCGCAGTAAAAGCAGTTTCACTAAAGTACTTCCTCACTGCGAAAGGGGCACAGTGTGAACTTCGTTTCTTTTCATTACTTATCAGGCGAGCCAACCCTTCAAACATCTTTTTTCTGCTAGGTGCCACAACCCTGAGAAAAGCAGCGCTAGTGACAGATGTTATTAATCAATTTAAGGGAAAAAAAACACAATCATTTTTATTTTTTTTTTAAACTAAGTTTAAAAGCTTAGTCAAGCTGTGGATGTATTCGCTGTGTGGTCTGCATGATCTGAAACGCTTTACTCCAAACTAAAAACCTCAAACCTTTTCACAAGTCTTTCCATTATATTTGTACAGCCAGAGTTTAACACATTTGTCCCTGGATCTCTGATGACTTTTGATTCTAATAATCCTCCGTTTATTCCCGTCTCTCCTACGAGGGGGTCAGAATTTTATATAACTCAGTAGGCGCATTGCTAAATACTTACACAACAAATGACATTCCTATCATCAGCAGCTGCAGTTTGTGCTTCACTAGGAAATATTAGCATGTCGAGTGGGTAAACTTAAATGGTAACCCTATAACATGCTAAGCATACCGGGTTCAGATAAAGTGTTTCTCTGCAGAAATAAACAGAGTACCAGGCACTGAAAAAAGTCATTCATTTAAGCTATGCTGCACCAAGGAAGAAGAGGCCACAGTACGTTAGAATTAAGTATGTAGTGGATTATAATGCCTTCCATATAATTTATTGTTCACTTATACTTTCTTATTTTTCTTACTGTGTGGAATTGGGGGAATTGACTTTTAAAACAATAATAAATCCAGTATTTATATCACGGGTCATTAACAAGGCTGGTTATTATGATCACCCTGAGCCACTGTCTCCAAGCTCCCATATAAAGAACTTTAATGATTTGGTTTATTTTAAAACAATGCAAATAATGTTTAACACTAAATTGAAGTTATTTAGGATTTTTCTCAGTACAGGAGCGTAAGTAAGTCATTTGACAGATTTTTGTATTTTAACTTAATAAAAAGAACTAAAAAGAGATTAAACAAAGATGTATTTCTGTTGTTTGGGTTAAATTGTGGACTGATGCTGATACGTGCATCAAAAAGTGCAATTGTTTGTGGTCTTCAAAGGAAGGCTCTACAAATATGTTTTTGCAGGTTACGTGTGAGAATATTGTTGGTTATCTGTTGTCGATGTAATTTCTTTTTACGTGGAAAGGGTATCTTTATGAGAAGAATATAGGCCTATAGGTATTATTTGTAATATAGCTATGGATGTCAAAGAAATTATTTTGCACAGTCTGGGTGACATGTAATAAATGAATGAATAAATAAATATCAAATATTAATAATAAATGTCAAATTTTGGTACATTCCTAATAAATTGTTATAGGTGGATTAACTTGTAAAACTATGCGAATGCTAGATCTCATGACAGTGGGTTCTCAGATGTGACCAAGTTTTTTGAGCCAAGTATTTTAAATAAAGACACACAAGCAGCTGCACACATTTTATCTTGCGTTAATGTGTACTGATTCCTATCAGTAATTGCTCTCTAATGGCAGGTGGAGAGGGTGGGATCTGGCATCGCGGCAGCTCTCCAATGTCCAAGAGAACAAGGTCCTTGTTAATTACTACCAATTACCACAAATTTTGGCTAATCATTTGAATCCTCTGCGATGGTGATAAAGAGTCATGTTTCTGACCTTCTTTCAAAGCATCGCACAAATAGTCGACTGAGATCATATTGAATTCAGATATTCAGAGAACTTCCCCATAAAGTTAGGAAAAGTGTCATGGTGCTCATGGGTGACTTTTTCTGCTTTACTAATAGAGAGACTGTAAAAATGAACTAGCCATGTGAAAAGACAATTCATTTCTTTTTTCCCTGTTACAGGAGAAAAGAAAGAGTCCACAGATGTCTAATCATTTACTGTAGATTCAGAGCTATCTACTTATGCCACCTAGAAATAAAGTGAAGGGTTCTGTATGAGATCCTAGCAGTAATTTCAGCAAAGTGTCCCTAAAGGTTAAACAGAGATGGGGAAGAAACTATTTTAGACCTCTATCTGCTCAGTGCAGAATACTTCACAGAAACATTTCCAGCATGATAGAGATGCTTTTAATGGTTTTGTCACGTAGGCAGATGCATCTGTTGAAATATGTTAACAGTGCTTTGCTTTTTGTCTCTAATTTTTTTTCTTAATTTAAATGTACAAGTGTTGATTTCTTTCACTTAAATTAATTACCTTATGTCTCTGCTGGAGATCATCATAGGTAGAAAATAACAAATAATATAGAAAGTTGTTTTTCTGTTTTTAAGCACACTGCTTTTGTTGTTGTTGCTGTTAATATTCTTAAGGCGTCCCAAGACAGACATCTTTTCTCTTCAAAATCCTTTACATTACCTTTACATAAGCCAGTGGATTCTCTCTCCAACATTTCTCTTTTCAAAAGTTGGATTTTGTCCTTATACTTTTATTCCAGACACCTCTTTTTCACGGAGGAAAAAGTTCTTGTTTTATCCAGCTAGTGACCTTATTTTTATAGCCATCCTGAAATCTTTGAGTATGTGTACACTCAGACGCCCCTTGGATGTCGTTGGCATGTCTCCGAAGCAATTTTCTTAACTATGAATAATTCACCAGATATTATTCCAAAGGTCATCTTATAGTAATTAGTACCCTGCTGTTGACTAAACAGCCTCTAGGTACCTGATGGCCAGTTTAATTACAATTTGAAATGAGTGTACTGTTTGACAATCTCTATATGTTCTCCTGACACTTCAACAGATGACACCTTGAGAACTAAGTAGGCTTACAATAAGTTGGTGCTTGTTAGCAGATGGGAATGAGGGTGTGGGGTGTATGTGTGTGTGTATGTGTGTGTGCATGGCAAGCATTCAAGTCACTGTAAGGATCACAAAGTTCTTTCTGTTCAAATATGCAGTAATTACTGGAAATGCAGATTTGTGTAGTTGGGTATGTGTTTTGACAGTGCAGACATCCTTGGGACTTTCACTGTCTCATTATTAACCAATTACCATGGAAAACTAATGGGGCAGGTCAAAGCCAGCTCTCTTAAGGAGATTGGGGACTGAGCATATGCTGAAGATGCTACGAGATGACACAGTCCAGAAAGGCTTTGAAGTCTTACAAGCTACATGACATGACTCTTTGTGTCACACAAGTTAGGAGTCAGTGCCAAGAGATCCTGTCATGTCCTGTTGTTGTGAGCATCAATAGTGTACTGTATGCCTGAGGTTCCCCCTCTGAGGTCTTGTGTATTCATGAAAGTATAGTGGATAAAGCATTAAGCCAGAAGGGCCTCAGGTAGAATTCATAGCCCAAGGGGATTGTTGAGGCTGTTTTACAGTTTGCCTTTGAGGCATCAAAGTTCTCATGGATGGATAGATTGAGAGATGAGTACTTGGCTGATGGATGACAGGGACGGTCAGATGCATGGAAGACAAATACACCCGGTAAAGTTGTATTAAAAGCAACAACAACAACAACAATAATACATTTTATTCACTTATCCTAAACCTAAATTAACTACTCGTGTGTTCACGACACAGTCCTGTTGTTGTCTTCAAATGGTTTCAAATCATACTTTGGTGTTTCACCAGAGGACTATTTGGAAATAGGAGTTTTTTTCTGCTGTCTTATTTACTGTTTTCTTCATCTTCTATATGCAGTTTCAGCAAACTTTGTTTAAAAAAAACCATACAAACAGTATTTTATGTGTCATGGGGTGCAATGCATGCCTGGTGGAAATACAGTCTTAAATAGATGCGATGGGATTGCAACTTAGACACATTTTCCTGTGTCCTATGGTCGTTGTCAAGATATTGTTCAACAACTGATTAACAAGATAGATTATGGAAGGGCCACTGGGGAAAAAACAAAAACAAAAACTGGGCATGTCTTTTTTTTTCTTCTTTTCCAGAATTCTGAGAAAAAAGTCTGAATTCTAAGAAAAAACTCAACATTCTGAGAAAAAACTCAAAAAATTATTTTTTCTCAGAATGTTGACTTTTTTCTCAGAATTCTGAGAAAAAATAATTCTGATGAAAAAAGTCAGAATTCTGAGAAATTCTGACTTTCAGCAGAATTTTTCTCAGAATGCTGACTTTTTTCATCAGAATTATTTTTTCTCAGAATTCTGAGAAAAACGATTTTTTTTACTTTAATCTCAGAATTCTGACTTTTTTCTCAGAATTCTGGAAAAGAAGAAAAAAAAGAGGTTTTCTCAGAATTCTGAGATTAAAGTCAGAATTCTCTTCTGTTATAGATTGATGGATAGAGAAATTCTTCAAATTTTGTGTCTAGATCTTTCTGAGTCACTCACAAATTATGCATGTATTATTGTTACAATGCTTATTCTAATCTTCTTAAAATTTGCCGCTGACAACCCTTTATAATATCAAAGTAAAAAACAACAAAACTATTTAAAACTTACCGAAAACCACAAACTAACTTAAACTAAATTGAAATCAAAAATTAGAAATTAGATAAAAAACAAATAAAAGATACAATCCGACAGTTGCACTGGGTCTTATTCTGCCACTTGGTACAGTCTGAACTGCTGAATTGCAAGTGATCAACAGCAGTTGAACTACTGGAATTGTTTCCACTGGTTTCAAAGTCTCTCTGTCTGTTTGTCTGTGAATTAGGCAGTCTTGTTGCATTGAAATTTAGGTGATTTTGCTTTTTTAGGCGACACCTTGACAGTGCAGTTTAAATTTAGGTGAATCAGCTTCTCAGACAGCATGCTGAGGTGTGAACTCTTTACATTATTTCCTCAGAAGTGCTAATTTGCAGAAGTGAAAAAAAAAGGTGACATGTCACTTCCCATTTGATCGATCGTCTATCATTAGCTTGTATTTGTCATAATTGGAATATGATGACAGTATGCTCTCACGTTGCTTCGCTGATACACCACTGCTCTTAGAAAACCTTATCAAACAATAATTAACAGTGAAGGACAAACATGATCCATTAATTCTTCAAGGACTCAATATTTAATGGCTCAAGTAAAATTCAATGACAGGAAAAATCATTTCACCATGTAAGTTAATTTTTTTCATAGATTTATGTGGGATATCTTACAAAGGCATAACAACACAGACTGTATAGCTTTAACTAAGAAATACAGATTCGCTGGCAAGCACTGAAGCCTTCTCTCAACGCAAACTTGACCTGACTCACTGATGACTAATTTACAAGCATATACTTAAGTCTTATATCGTATTTTGATATAGTTTTTTACAAGATACATTAGTGTACATAAAATACTCTGGCAATGTACATGCCAGTATACACACCCACCCACGCATACATGCAAGGAAATACACGCTCTCTCATTTACACACATACAACATCACTTGTTAACACTTTCAAACACACCCTCATTGATATTATGTATCAATTTACATTACAACTGAGATTGTCATCTCCTCAGTTCTCACTTTTTTCCCTTTTGCAGTTTTTATGAACAAAGTGATTTATAGAATTGAAGTAGGCTTTAGTATTTACCATGTGTGTCTTTCCAGTTTGTGACCCTTATTACTAGTTCTTAGGGGTACTGCTATGTACAGCTTAAATTCCGGTTTACCTGACAGTATAGATGTATAGATAGATTTGTGTGCACGTAGGCGTAAGTGGTATGCACACGTCACAAGGATTGACCATGTACACGGTGTAACATTGGTTTGTTCCATAAGACAGACAAACGTGTAAAGCAGTAAACATCAATACTGACATCAATTCTAATGACTGATGCATGAACCACGTAGTCAAGTGTCAAAAGGCCTTGTGGAAGTTCAAACAGTTCATGCAGTTTATGACACAGCTTGACATGTTAATCATGAAACACATTTCGAATAGAAATAGTCTTAAAATAAAAAGGAATCCTCATCTTTATGTATAGCGTCGTCTCTACATCTATTGCTAGGGCGTAAGAAATTTAAAAAACTCAAAAGTAATAGTGAGAGCAGAATCATGCAAAGTCGACATTTAGTCTTTCCATTTGGTGTTTTTTAACGGATGAAAATTTTTGACACAGAGAGAGTACTTACTTAAAAAAAAACAGGACATTCATATGGTATGCACTTTGTTCTGAAAATAAATAAAACACCACTTTGACCCGTGAGAGGACATAAGATATAACAAAATGAATGCGGGCACACAACAATAATAAAAGAAAATCATATTTTTGCAAAAAGCAACATCCTGCTGGTGTACATTCATGCAGTTGCTATAGTATTCCCTCTAAAAGTAGTATTTCATGTAGTCTTTAATGGATCTGCTGCAATATTACAGTACATAGGAGTTATGTAGGCAGAGTAAGTCAAAACACAGGGTACAGTTAGTATTGTGCTCACGTTGCATGTGTGACTGGGCAGTGTATTTTAAACAATCACATTTTTATTATAGTGTAATAGTGTGTTAACTCATACATGTTCTCTTAGATACACTCTTTTCATGATATGAGAACAGTACAGATTACCATATTTAGAAACAAGCTGACATTACCTATACTGATTGAATTAATTAATGGGTACATTTCTTAAAAACCTAATTCTTATTTTGGAAAAATGTTACTAAGAATTTTTTTTTACCCTTCACATAGCTGTAGACAGAACTTGAAAAGACTTTTAATGATTTTGAGACAGGTTTTGGATTAGACGTTGTGATGGCAGATATGAAGTGCTGGATCTGTATTTGGCAGAGATAAAATTCCAATTTTCAGTGACATCATGATGTATGTTCCTTTTGATATGTGCTTCTTTTGATTAAAAATGCATTGTTCATATCATTGTGTGATGCCCGCCCCCCCTTCCGCACTCCTACACCAACACCAGTGGAATCATATGAAATGAAAATGATAGAGAAAAGAAAATGAAAGTATTAGTAAATAGGTCGAAATTGGATTCCCAAACAGGGCAATTTCCATCAGTGTATGTTTATAGGAGGATTTAACTTTTGAATTTGATTCATTTTCATAATTGACTAAGGTGAAATTGAATTGCCCCTTCTTTTTTTATTTTTAGTCCTGATAAATCCCCTTTATAAGGATAAGAGCTCTGATCTGAGAGAATAGGTGTGGCAACTAATAGCATACTAACACAATTTGCCTTGCACCCTCCCTTGAGAATACCGTGTTGCATTATAGATTTAGGCCTGTTCCCAATTTGCAAGGTGGTACTACAAAATTAATCACATGAATCATATACCTGATGATGTAGACACCTGGCTTGGATGTTACAGGCAAGAAAAATGGATATCAGCAAAGTCACTTATTGCTGTAGCAATAGATTATACTGCACCCAATCTGTTACAGCAGGAAGTTAGTCTGAAGTAGTTATTATCATCAGTACAATTTGCACACACCGGCAGTGATGTAGTGTGTTTATCGAACCTTGTGAGCGACAGCCTGCAGGGAGGGCCTTTCAAATGGTACCGATGCCTATTCTTATGATAACTGCCAAAATAACATTAACATCAATAATTCAGCTAGACTCAAAGCCCTGAAGAAATTTTTGCTCCCTGGTCTATTATTCCAGTGTCAACACATTGTAAAAACTGATAATAGAAACTTTGCAGTGTAACTTAGTGAAATGAAAACAGAGTAGTAATTAATAGCAGGAACACAGGTGTTAAAATACAGTGGGAATAAAGGAAGTGTTAAGCTGCTTTTGCTGTGTTATTGTCACCTTTACACTTCGTCTGCACACGTAGAGCATGTTTTAGGAAAAGCAATAGATTTAATCCAAACCTCCAAACCACAATGAGGGTCACTACAGAGATCACACATCAAAGTAATTAGACTGAGAATTTCATAATTGGCTCCAGAGCTGTTACCATTTGAATGTTTCTCAGCAGCAAAATGAGAGAAATAGAAACAAAAAGGAAGAAAACAGAGACGACATTTCCAAAGCGCATCTGTCTGCTCCTTTCAAGGCTAAGCTACTGCGACAATGCTAAGTGTGAACATTTTCTTAATAGAGTTGGCAGGCATAGAGCAATCACCACATATGAAAAAAACAAAACAAAAAACGTATGTGTATGTGCAACGCTTTGTGTTTGTGGGTTTTTTTATGCATTGGTCCAGGGTGAGAATGTAGAATTGTAGAATTGTAGAATGCAAAAGAATGCAAAAGACGAAGATGCAGCACTGTCTACTATTGGCCCAGTTATGCTTTGTAGACATTTTTTATCCTTCTGAAGCCCCTTGACCAAAATAGTCTTCTAAAACATGTCCAGACAAGACAAAAGAAACATATTCCTCCACCAAAAAGGTTTGTGCCATGTGCTTTACAAAGCAATACTTCACTAGAACATCAACAGAAAAAAAAACCAAAAAAAAAAAACCATCCACTCAAGAGTTTGTAATTAGCATTTAGCCCAATTTAGCTCACATAACACAAAGTACTGCATTTGCTTTTGCTTCTGTGCAGGGAAATTGTCTTTTGGAATGCACTTACACAAAACTAAACCCAAGGAGCTGAAGGTGTACACTGGCCTTTTTTATCGCTAAGCAAACTTCACCAAACAGAAAGCAAGATTATCCTTTTTTTGTGATGGATCTACTTTGGCATATAACCATTTATTTATTATACATGTGTCTTCTATGTTAAGACTTGCTTGCTCCTTCCTCGCTTGTCAGACTGGTTTCACATGATTTCTTTTTTTAACATCATCATAATTATCTCCAATCCATTCTCAGATATCTTAATTAGTGAAACTGAGCTTGAGCTGGTCATTGAGCTGGTCAAGTTATTCCAATTATGCATACCCCACAAATACGCATACATACTAATCTAATAGTTGTAGGCCATCTTTGGATGGAGTCACGTGTATGCTAAGCCAATGAAGATCCGTGTTTTACTATTACAACTGGTTCTCATGTAAGAAAGAGCTGCCGCCCCCACCAGTCTGCTGCCCGGGAGAGGAGAAGCTTGCCAGGGGAATGACCTTGATGGGGTCCTCCTTCTTACTGCAGTGTCTATCCAGGGTGTTGTAGAACTGTGGACGATTGATCCCTTTGTCCAGTTCATCTTTTTTGGGCACAGACCTGCCCAACGTATGGCGCCCATCCATGACCCCCATGCTGCCCATGTTAGCTTTTATTCCCCGGGCACAGCTCTGCTGGAAACCAAAAGAGGGGAGGGCAGCAGTGATGGCAGTAGTGGTAGGGGTGGAGATGGGGCTGTTGCTGCCAGGACCCTGGAACTGGGCCAGGGCTGGGGGCATCCAGCAGCTGTCAGAGTGGCCTAGTATTAGACACTCCTGGGTACAGGTCTCAGAGGCCTCAGCCAAGGCTTTCTGCAGGTTTACCTCGATGGCTGTAAAAAAGCAGACAAAGAAAGAAGGGGAAAAAAACAAAACAAAGTTAAAACAACAGGTCAGAACATACAGAGAACTGGAAAACAACAATTTTACTGTGGTGATGTAAAAGGGCTGAATGAACTCGTGAATCATAATGCAAATAAAAGAAAGTTGTCCACTTATCAATGGTTGACCCAGAAAATGTCAGCCTTTTAGTGAAATGAAAGTCAGTGATAAATGTTTCATTTCATCTTGTAATGAGAAAAACACCAGCAGAGCATTTAATTTCCATTGGTATTCCCATGACTCTGTCTGTTTACCTACAATATGCACTGAATTCCCTGTAGCTTAATTAGTTAGAAAAAAATGTCTTGCTGTTTGTGTCTTGGATTGGCTTTACTGTATTCAATTTTTAATGAACATCTTAACAAAATACTGTTTATTTTAATCACTGTCAATGTGCCACTCCTTAGACTCCTTTGATCTTTTAGAATCCAAAATAAATCTGGTCAAATAAGCTGTGAAAAAGATACGAATCATTCCAGAATCTTATTCAGGTAAAATTCATGCTCGTTGGGCCAAGAATTAGGCTGCACGCTTGGAAAAATTAGGGGGGAAAAAACAAAAAATCTGAAAACTCAATGAAGAGGCAAAATGGGCAAGGCTAAGCACTCAGACTATCTCATCTTATTATCCCAGAACTGACATCACATGTGGAATGAGTCTGGGATGAGACCTCAGCATTGAGCCTCTGCAATAAAGTCTGTCATGCCAGATAATTAGAATGTAAAACAGTATGCACCAAGGCAACCAGAAGCCTGCAGTGTTATGGTTCCTAGGCCATGCAAAGGCAAGAGGGGTCCTCATTCAGACACCACATCTCTCCTCTAGGCCTCAGCTTCAAGCTGTCATGCAGAAATTATTTAGTGTATTTGCATAAGTAAGAATGCTTTAAATAATTAAGGCGTCTTAGACCCTAGTACGCTGGAAAGACTATTTCTTCCACACGCAATTCTACATAGTCTATGTGAGTCTCTTTCCCAGACATCTTCCTATCACCTTGTTTATTGTTTTATGGCTTTTTATGAATGAAAATGAATATTGTGATTACCGTCTAGTAGTAATACGAATTGTCTTGATTGCTGCGTAACGGCACGGCGAACATGCTTTGTATATCGTTGCTACCCTACACTGAATACCACGACGTCAACTTTAATTATAAGAGTAGCTACTGAAAATGAATCACCTGGTATAAATTGTAAGGATATATTTGAAGTATCCACGTGGAGTCAAATCTGTCCTCTCCATATTGAACTGAAGCCGTGAAGCGGGAGTGTATAAATCCCCTGGGCGGTAAATGTGTCACCTTTCAAAGGGTCACTAACTTAATTAAGGGAAAAATGGATGCTGCTTTCTCATTCTCTGAGCTAGGACAATGGGGCCAAGCCAAGTCTCGGCCGTGCGCTGATTCAATCTTTCTCCAAGTGTTTTCTCCTGTTGGTAATGTCTTTTTAGGTTGCTGATGTTTTTGATTAGGTAATGTAATTAGCATAAATGCCCTATTACCCACCCAGACACACAGAAAATGTTGCCTTGTCCTCAATATTTTTCCTTCCTCCTCAGATTCTATTTAAAGGTGACGCTTTTACAAATGAAAGGTACGTTTTCCCTCTATGACTTTAGACAGACTGAACTCATCGCATTTCTATGTCAACAGCCTTCAATGCCTACAAATTTTATATGAAATATTTACCGACCCGCCTCTCTCAACGACATGGGCTCGTACTATTTTCTATTCCGGTGGGGTAGTTTGGATAGGCGGCGGCGGCGGGTTCGGGAGGGTGGGCACACGGTATGAGTGATGTCGCTGACAGCTCTTGCTGCCTTCGTCAGCTAGAGGTATGCCGCAGCCTGCTTGTGATGCCGCTGTCTTTTGTATTCAGGGGGAACAATTGTACCCCACGGAGCTTTTGGGAGAAATCACACATCACTGATGCCACAGATCCCCTGATGCTGTGAACATACTTTTCTACATTCCCTTCAAGGAAATTTGAATGGCAGACAAGTGGGGATAATAGCAAACAATGAGTTGTAATAGAAGTGAGATCAGACGTAGTGTTCTCGTTTAAGATGATTTATTTTTACTGAGTAGCATGCGTTTGAAAAATAACTCTGATAACTGTTTATTCTGTTAATTTAACATTTAATAAAAGCAATTACTGTAAATAATTGTTTCCTTCCCAAATTAAATACTGTTTGCTTTATGGCCTGTTTGATGGTCTAGGTGATCTATTCTGCATTTTTAGACAGTGTGTCACACTTTCGGGAATATGCATACCAGCCGTACCTTTCAGCATTCTTGTTCTGCAACATCAACACATCCTGTGGCCAGCCACAGATCGAAAACTGCTGCATTCACCTTCAGCTGACCTTCCATTTGGTGTGGTCAAACATTTACAGCTTGTATAAATATTGAACAAGTGTAAGAGAAAGGTGTGAGGATGCTGGATGGTGTGTAAACCATTCCCAAAATGTTTTTCTGGGTGCTGAATGAAAATATAGAACAAATAACATCCCGCAATTTGACTTTAAACCAGGTGGGGTTGATATAATGCAAATGCCTCTCACTAATGGGAGTACTTGCAATCTTTTAATTAAAAATATAATGGGGTTGAAGACAATGCCTGGAATGTGTGCAGCATTTTACAACTTGGTCCAATAACTTTACACAACTTTGTGAGGTATACTATGTTTGCTCAGACTTTTAAGTTGTGTAATTTATGTTTTTTTTAGCTGAAAAAAATAACATCAGCACTGATATCACATGAAGATGTTTTTCACTCTGCTTGGTCCAGTACACCAACAAAAGCAATTAAAAGCTGCATAAACCCATTTTGGAGGCAGACATAACAAAGTGTCTAACTGTGTTATAGCATACAGATGGTCATCTTGTTTTTTACAGCCTCTGTTAAAAGACATTTTATATTATTCTAGTCATCTGGGGTTCAGGTGACACGCTGATAATAATCTTCCTTTAAGTGTAGTTTTAATCTTATCCCAGGAAACAAATTCATGTTCTCTTAGCCATCCAGGCTATTCCCACATCACTTTTCTATGTCAGTTCATACCACATAATGCTTGGCTAACGGCTAGTTTGGCATATGCTCTCATAAAAAATGAGCAGCCAACTCACATTTTGCCATTTTTATGTAATGAATAGAACAGCTTCTGCTAACTCTTAAATTACTGTGGGCAAATCCTTTCTGTTGGCACGTAACCAGCATTAGTTATTTTCACTGGACCAGCTGACCAGTCAGAGTGTGCTTATTCGTTAATCATTACTTTCATTTTTTTGCTTAATGATGTTGTTTGGCAAACTCAAATAAATTGGTAATTTCACAACTGCCTGTCGCCCACTCTGCAATCCAAGAGCCTAGAAGAATTCAGGCAGCCCTCTTGAACTTACACTCACGCACTACAGCTGGTGACACAGGATGCCATTTAAGTTGATGAGGGCTTAGTGCTTCGGATTGCATTCAGATTCACTTAATTTTTTTTCATGACCATAAACTTCATCAGAACATGCATGTTCTAACAGGCAGAAACACAAATGGACACACACATACATAGCTAGGATCAATTTAAGCAGCTTATTGGGCCTTTTCAGTACAATAGCATGAGATATTTAACATGACAGTTGATGATATTTACCGACAAAGCTTGTTACATCTTGATGAGCTTCACATTAAGGTCTGCACACATATCACGATTCAAGTCATTATTTCAGCATGCACAAACTCATTATTGCTAATTAAAAGGATAATTGCATGCATCTAGGACATTAAATTCTTCCAACAGCCATCAAGAAGGTGGACTAGGCCCGTGACTCATCCTACAGAGTTAATTGGTTCAGTCTTTGCAAATCTTTTGCAAGAAACTTGCATGCATCTATGCATCAAACACATTTACTCTCAAATGAAAGCCATATTATATATTTTTGAATTAATGCATGTGTCATTTAGTAAAATTATTTTTAACAGAAAGACTATAGAAGTTATTTATAGTACAAAACTTTATTAATGTAGAAACATTCATAAAAATTATTTAATATAAACACATCTTTCTCCACCTCAAACAATCTGATTATTAGATGGTGATGTATGGATGCTCATAGCACTATTTCACACTCCAGGCCTGTACTGCATTGACTGAGGATCTTATTTTCAACAAGCTGCTGTGCCGTGTTGTTGTGCTTTTTATCAAATATACATAAATCCTCAAAAAAACTGTTAAATTGTTATCCAACCCATCTATATTCTTGGTTCATTTATACCACACCTTTAAGCTAAGCTTTTAAATTCCCATGATGCACAAAACAGCCCCCGGGCTCACAGTCTTCCACTAATATTTTATTGCTTTTAAAAGCACAAATCACTACCTGGCCACAATTTTCAGATATTTCAGAAAAAAAAGCTTAAGGTCACACTTTCAGGAGCAAAAATTTCAAAGTATATAAGAACATATTAATTTGCACCATGTGTTTAGGATCTGTCTGTCTTGCTGCACAGTTGCAGTTTTCTCCATTTTCAACATCTCTGCCCTTCCATATAATAGAGTTGAATACGATTCCATCCTAAACGTGTAAAAGATATTGCCAGTGTTATATTTATAGTCAAAAAATGCCCCTGTAGCTATGGATTTGCTGATACTAATTTAACCTCACTGACATTTCATTTTTCATCTGCATTTATGTAGAGTTACAACAGCTTCAGTCAATTTGACACCAACAGGAATAACAGTGCCAAAAGATGCAAGAGCCTTTTAAAATGAAGTCTGCGACTTTTATCAAAAGTTATCAAACCAGGTAACACAGTTATCAAGAGTGCAGACTGAGTGTTATTATACATTATATGTTCTTGTTTGTTAGATAGGAAATGAGAAAGAAACTGGGAAAAGAAAAGAAACAAGATACACTCTGTACAAGCACGTGTCTTGTCTCTGGAGGGAGACCAACACACAGAAATAGAAGAATATGAAAGATTATTTCAAACAAATAGAATCTCAGTAGAAATAATTGGGTTTGTAATTACTAAGACTTTATCACTTCACTCGGCCTTATGCCCACTCCAAATGTACAATCTGGATAAGCAAATGGATGGTCATTAATAATAATAGCGCTATTAAAACCCCTTGGTGTTGCACTGAAAAGAGGGATGCCATTACTTTCATCGCAGCTCTGGCAATCGTCATTTGAAGGAGAGACAACTGTCTAATTTTCACAGCATCACAAAAACAAGACGGCATTTCAACATCCTCCTTCCTTTCTCAGGGCTTACATTTTTGATGCTCGTCTTATAGTTTGATGATGTCTACTGATGTGTGAACTCCTGTTGTACTCATAAGCTTTAAGCTGAGACGGATTTCTGAAGAGATGGAAATGATATGACAACATCTGTGACTTCACTGGAAAGGGCCAACATTTATCTGAATCAGTCTGAAAATGAACTTTGTAAGCTTCAAATGCTGTTTGATTTTTTTCTACTTTTATCAGGAGGAGATACATTAAAATCCCTGATGAAGATGACATTGTTAAGCATTTTCTACACTAAAAATTTTGATTTCCAAAATTCATGCACCAAAATGGTGAAAATATTTTGACCAATAAAACGATCCAAATATTACAATAACGTGTTTTTTACAGGGATCCATCACAAAGAGAATAAAGAACGTTTAGCGGAGCTAGAGTTTAGCAAGAAGTTAGCTTGCTAGTTTCCCTCTAAAGATGACATATCACAATGTGACTGAAGTATTTCTGAAAAAAAACAAACACACAGCAGTGCAATAGCTTTGGGCATAGAAAAGACAGAAGGCTAAGTAGCACTGAGGTTTAGAGTGTTAATGAAGTCGAGCTACCTGACGCATAATAACCTGCCATGTGGTGGCTAGCTACAGTGCTATGATTATGCTAATACAAACGCATGAGTACAAGGAAAATGTAGAGCTCAAGATTAGCCCATCCACAACATGAGGTTAGTAATTAACACGTTGGACTGTGGTTTGAATTACTTGCTATCACAAAGTCTTGATTCTTAATGTCCTCCTCACATGTTAGTTGGCCCAAAAGTTTAAATATTTTATATGTGGGACATGCCGAGGGTTTTCTCTGGCAAGTTTGACCACTGATTGATTACTTTGGCCCCCCCAAAGGCCCATGTTTTGGAAATAGGGCTGATACATCATTATTTCATGAACTGATAAACAGACTGTCCTTGCAGCCAAAGGGATGGCTGTAGAAGTAATTAAAGCATTCCTTTGTGGCAGTAGAAAAATGACGTGTTTGAACTTGAGAGTTTGTCCAAATTAACTCTGAAGAGGCTCTCCAATCCAGCTACTTCTGTCGTGTAAAAAAAAGCTATGCTGAGGTAAACAGTTTGTAGGGGCCTCTTTGGAATTAATTTTAACATGGATTTATGGTATTATGTTAAAACACACGTTGGGATTAGCACCTGCCTTGTTTGGTCATCCTCAACAGGCATTAGAACCCCTGAGAACTTTTACTTGTGTGACAAGCTCAGTGTGGATTTTTCCACTGAAATACATTATTTAGGGCAATTCTCTGTTGCAAACGATACAAAGCCAGATATAAGAAGTGGCAGAGTAATAGTTGCCCCTTTTTACTTCTTAAAACAAATAGTGCCAGATGTAATGAATGGCCTTTTTTGTAAAGGAGACAATGTGATGCAGATAAGAAGGGAGCAAGGTTGTCCATATATACTCTAGACTAATTACTTTTGATGCATTTACGGAGACATTCCTGACAACGGTGAGTCTCTGAGCCACATACGTATTTATCAGCACTTGTGGGACCTATACAGTTCCTCGCCTGTAATCCATCTAGCCTTGTCTTCTCTCGACCCTTTTTGCTTTCCTAGTGTTTGACCCATTGTAACTTAAAGTAATTGCAGGCAGAAAACAACATCTAATGATTACTTTATCTGGGAGTCTGAGAGAGAGTGAAAAGTCACAGACAGGTACTTTCAACAAAAGGAGGAGGCCTTTTTGTTCCCGACACACAATTTCAGACAACAAAGAATATTATTGACTTGCCAGAGATTAGAACACCAAAACAAATAACAAAGCACAGAGAGAGGACAAAGTGCACAAAGAGAGAAAGGATCTCTTGAACAACCAAGTGCCAAACACTTGCTTCTTTCTTTTTGTTGCCATTGATTAAAAGTATGTTGTAGGTAGAAACACCCATTTCTCCACTGAGAACGTACAAAACAGAGAGAATGTACAGACTTAATTTAATGCAAATTCCTTTATCTCCAAGTCACCTTTGTTGTGAAGAACAAGAAAAACCCTCAAATTTTCTATTTCGCCCAGCATAAAGCGTTTGCTAAAAAAGCAAGCCCCGACATCAACAACCACGACTGTGTGATTTCCATCAACAGAGAGCACAGTCGGGAAGGTAGAACACAGAAACAGTTTTCTTTCACTTGACTTTTTGTGTGTGACATTGGTTGATTACATCTCCTTCATTATGTCTGGACCACTATTGGGCCTTCCCACCCGAGGACAAGATGCCGGTGTCACCATCAACACAATCAGGCCTGGCCAAATACTCAGCATGGGCCAGATAGATGAGAGGTGCAAACACCATAACAATCTGCAATCAGCGCTCATCAACACAATGACACACAGAGGTGGAGGCACAGAGTTTCTATGGGGGGTAGAAACACAAGACATGTTGATGTAGGTACACACACACACACTCTGATGCTTTCATTTGAAAATCTTCTACAAGGGTAGCAATTCATTTTATTTTTATTTTTTTTTGTAAACCTGTATGCTGCGAAGGCACTGGATGAAAGTGCAGATATACTGTACAGGTGTGCTGTTACCAACAAAAAAGCAATACATAAATGTATATTTATAAGACTAAAAAAATTGGATCTACCTTAAAATTCATTGCTCGTGGATGAATGTCTGAACATTTCCATATTGTGGAGATAATTTGAGAACTGGGAAATGGAAATAAAGCGTGTAAAATGAAAAGGAAGTAAAAAAAAACATTACTGGAGAATTAAGACAGAAAGAAAAACAGGCTGATTAAGTGGGACATAACAAAGCACTCTGATATTTGCAAAAAGATTGGATTGTTCCAGCAGGAATACTATCTAAACAATCATGATTTTTAGGAAATGACTTTGATCTAAAAATGAAAATGCCACTCATAACACTCTTAACTTTCGTTTTAAAATCAAATCGGAAGCTGATTTGAAGCATAAGCAGGTCCTCAGAATCAAATCTATTATGTAAGAACTGGATATTTTCTGAAAATAGCTAATAACTATGAGACCCCTGATTCACATGATGGAAAAAACAAAACAAAAAAACGACTAGACAGACAAACTGTACAGCAGCCACCGACGTGCTACCTCCTGTGTCGTGTAACAAGCAAATTCATCACACTGACCCATTGCCCCCAATTATTATGGAAAACAAGAATGAATCAAATTAACATTGAAGAAGCTCTCCAGTCCAGTAGCTGTCTGTATAGCCGATGGATTCAACGACAGGAGAAGAGAGGGTAATAAACAAGGTTCCACTGTATATGCTATATATCTTGCAGTCATTGATGATTAGCTCTGTTTTCCCTTAGCCATACATTACGGTTATTGCCTTCATGGCCGAGCAGATAGGAAGCGGATACAAAGACATTGTGAAGCCCATCTTTCAACTGATAACTGGCAGGCTGAAAACCACTCAGCACCACGGGCTGCATGTTTTCAGTGTTTGAGTAATCTGGACATGCTGAAAATTGTAATCTCTTATATGACAAAGGTGAGAGGAGGACCTGATGTTTTTGTTGTGCTCTGCCAGGATGTCAGTTTATTGTACAGTGAGGTATTTTTGAGGGGAAATCATTCACTCTGTTATCAAAAATGAGTCTCTCTTCAGGAGTCAGCAGCCAAAGTCCTGGTGTTTTGTCCTAATAGGCAATACTGAAAATGTGTAATCTGTTTAAGGTGTCAGTATCAGAGGCAGACACTCATGCTGCCCTTTTCTCCTGCCTTTTCACTCTCCAGCTTTAAAATATTTTGCAGACAGCTTAGGCATGAATGGAGGCTGTATACAGCGTTAGCGACAGTCATTAGTGATGAGCAAACTTGCATTTGCAATATCAGTGTGTATGGTAGCATGGTAACGGTTTTAATATGAAGGGCAGACTCTCCCCAAATCCCCCTGAGCATGTACACTTTAAAGGTTTTCCTTTTCCGAAGCACCACAGACCCTCCTCCGGGGACAACTATTAATTTTTCACTGGAACCTCCCCTGAATAATGAATTCTGTCCTATTTATACGCTGTGATAAGTCCACTGAATGTCTAAAAAGGGGTTATCGTGAAAAGGGTAAGGCTTTCAGAGAAAGACCTGTTCCTGCTTAACATGTTTAATTCATCCGCATCGCCATGTTCTTGAAAGCAGGAGAAAAGTCATATAATGTATCACTGGCAAACATGAAAGCAGACACAAACGGCACATTCAATAAATCACGGCTTTACTTTTACTGTTTTGATGTTGACTGTCACAATCCTCCACCCAAACACCAGTCGCTGAAAGTTCAGATATATGCTTTTTACTCCTCCAGGCCCTGGCTGACAGATATGCTCTCACTAAAATCACAGAGGTACTCAGTGGCTTGTGTTAATGTTTCTGTCACAACGCACTTTATTTGGGGTGTGCTGAGTGCAGACATTGTCAACTAACGCTCACAACAGAGAGAGCGACAGCCACAGATAGACATGCAGAGGGGCAGAGCGCGTGGAAAATGGCAGTTGCTGAAACATAAGCAAAAGAGGTGTAAAGTTAAGTCCATAAATAATTCAATAAAAACTAGAACATGACTTCAAAATCTGAACAAAAAGAACAACCTAAAATACTTTTGATACTTAAAATAACTGTTTCTGCCGTGACTTTATTACTCCAGGATAGAAAAATGCTTAATTTTGTTGCAAAACTATTCATTACAGTCTCACTGTAACTATAGCACATAATAACAGTGTATAGTTGGAGTCAACATTTAGCAGTGTGCAAAAGTCTTGAGCTATCCTTTCTTTATATCTCGCTTTCAAGGAGCCAGGCTTTGTTGTGTTTTCTTTAACTGTTCTTATGCAATAGTTCTCCAGATGGATGCTTTTTCACTTATTCTGACATTCAGCAGAGATGGACACGTCAGGCTGCTCTGCAAGCTAAGTTAACTAAGATAACATCAAAGTAAACAGAAACAATAATATGATGCTATTACAATATAATGTTACAGATAAGCAGCATTTCACTTTTTAGCATTGCATTTAATTGATGTTATCAGCTCACCACAGACTTGCTTTAATTCTCATTTTCCTCTTTACTTTTTCCTTTTTTCACTCCTAGCAGGGTAATGATGCCAATCCTTTTCATTGATTGGCATCACTTGTAATGGGAGTGAGTGCAGTCAGGTGGGGCCCCCTTATGGAGAAATTTTGGTTTAGCAGTGGCAGCACACGGGCAATCCATTGCCAGCCTGTGGGGAGCTTCAGACTGCCTGTCTACCTGCAGAGAACGTCTGTTGCCTGATGGGGGCAGAGAGAAAAATATGTGGTACCACAGGTTTGTGGGCTACTTGTACTTGTGCTGTTGGTGGTCCATCAACCAGTCACGGAGAAGAGTGAAGTTACATAATTTCAAAAAGCTGTACTTTTCATATTGTATTTGGTTTTTTGTCTCTGATGTTTTTGTGCTTCTCTGCCGTCACTTCCTTTCTGTCCCACATGCAAATGTCAACCAATCAGCATTCAACTGACGCATAGTGTCATCCTTGTTGAGCACTGTGCATTTGGGGTTTTAGTGGACTGCAGGGGATCACATTAGTGGTGATAGATTATAGGCCTTCTGTAGGCAAATATCTCCACAAATGGATACAACTGCAATAGTATAACTTAGAATCAGACAGTTCAGGTCTCTCTGACTTTCATTACAAACTTTGCACATTGCCACTGCTAAAGTTTAAGGTTTGTGAGCCCTTGGAGGCTTCCAACTGGCCGGAGACTCTAGGAAGATGCGTGCCTTACTTGATGGCACGTGGCGCCTCTGGGAACACTACCACTCTATGAATTGCCCTCCACATTACTGTAAGCAGACAGAGAATGAAACAAAAGTCAGAAAGCAATGTCCTCCAAGAAGCCTAGAGAACTGTTCCTGAAGACTTCTTAAAGAAATTATAAGAAAGTGTGCCTAAGAGAATTCGGGCTGTCAGGAATAAAGGTGATCACACTAGATATTGACTTTAAAGCTCTTTAGAGTAGTACAGGCCCTATGCCTTATGTAAAGTAGGTTCACTGATTGTATTCTGTCTGCAATGATGAAGGCAGTCCTCCAGTGGCTACAGCTTTCCACAGAGGAGAAGACAGTTAACAGTTACGTGACTCCTTTGCGCTACAGACTGCCAACATCCCATTGACCTCACTGTCTTTTATATTGTTTAGTCCTGTGTGCTAACTTGAAGATATTGATTTTTCATTCACTCAGGACACCATCCTCTTTGTATTAAAAAATGTCCATAAAGAGGGTAGAAAAAGTGGTAATGCAAGCTGTATCTGCTATATCGTTTATATGTGTTAGCACACTTAAAGAATTAGATTGAAAGTACAGGTAGTTTGCCGCAGAAAGTCAAAAGTCTTGGATGTCACTAACATGTCCGTATGTTTATGGAATTATTAAAGTAATTGCCAGCAACCCCCGGCTCATCGATACAATCACCCCGGCTACACTGACATCACTATAGCCAGCTCTATTTGGGGCTTTATTCTAAGATACTGTGTCTGCTTGTGGGCATGCACATATCTGTGCATGTGTGAGAGCGAAACAGAAACAGGCTCTCTCTTTGTAATTCAGTGTGTGAAGGCACCAATAC
This sequence comes from Rhamphochromis longiceps, assembly GCF_057381845.1. Classification (NCBI taxonomy): domain Eukaryota; kingdom Metazoa; phylum Chordata; class Actinopteri; order Cichliformes; family Cichlidae; genus Rhamphochromis; species Rhamphochromis longiceps. The sequence continues at coordinate 36,006,145 of NC_140558.1, forward strand.
CTATCTCTATGATAATTTCCTATTCACTATGAGCAAAGACAGCAACACTGATACAATTCATTTCCCCTTTATTAACTGGTGCGGAAATGTTGGACCCAGCAGAAGTGACTTCTGAAGTCTTTCGGGGCTGTAGGGTGGTCGAGTTTGTTTTACGGCTGGGAAGAGAAAGCTGCTCATACAGGGTGGCTGATCTTAGGGGTCCAGCATACATAATAGTGTATCTGCCAGACAGAATTTTAGTCTTCACTGAACATTTAGTGGCCTCTCGAATCTACATGATACCTTGAGCGAAAGTGTATCAGTTCCAAAAGTACACATGCTTTTTCAAAAGAAAAAAAAATTAAATTGCCCAGTTGTCTCTATAAATCTTTCACAAAGTTTCGGTATCATTTGTGGTGTTTACATTCCCTGGTTAAGTTTCATGTGTGACATCCAGAGGCAAGTCCAGTCAATCACAGTGACATTCAATTCACTAGAATTGATGACTTGCCATTTTTATCTAGTGCTGATGTCCTTTTTATTTGTCTTCATCCCTGACTTGTCCTCTCTCCACTCTGACATTGCTAATTATTTCAAACTATCAGGTAGACAGCTTCAATTTCAATTAAATCTCATCTTCTCTGTTGACCTTGGAGTGGAAAACAGGGTTGCACTCGCAGCCCTGAATAGTTCCTCTGGAAGTTATGGGTGTCATTTAAGATTTAAATTCAATTTGAGCTTGACTTCAGTGAACACACAGTGAGACAGAAGTGTGGTCAGTATATGTATTCCAGTAACACACTTAATGTGATAATCGAGAGGGACCCAATTAAAGCTTCAAGGCATAACTGGCTACTCCAACACACCCTGGGGCAGCTAGCAAGGACAGATTTACAGCCATACGCTGCTAATCTAGCTGTCTAGTAAGGGGTATGAATCTTAATGCACCGATGTTAAGATGACATACATGACATGGTAGTTTATGCTCACAGTATTAACAAGAATGTAAATGTAGGTTTACCAACAGAACGGTCACTTGCATCAAACTCATACTAACTGAAATATATACAGTATATATGTATTATTGAAAAGAAATGTAATTAATTTTAAAAAAAATCTGCAAAAATAGCTACATGCAGTTGTAGAGCCTGCTGAGAAAAAAGAAAGAAATGAAAAACAGAGACTAAACAGAGGGCACCATGTATGTAAGAAAAACAATTACGTGATATTGACAGCTAGTGCAATCAAACGCTCCCCTGCCAGACTCAATGAGGTGCCAATCAACTGAGTGTCTCTGTGTCGTGTTATTGCTGCTACTGCTGCCTTTCATTTTAGAGTCAGAGGAGATTCTGGCGTAGTGAATCATCAGTCGATACCTCAGAGCTGACGGTTAATGCTGATTGATGACACTCAATCCCTTAAACCAACTCCCCAGCATACCCGGCTCTCATCTGTAATAAACAGTAAGGCTAACAATAATAATAATAATAATAATAATAATAATAATAATCAAGTAGTATTGAGATAAAAGTATAGACATAGTGATATAAGTCTTGTTTTAATTAATACTGTGCCCAACTACCATCCTCCCCCCCATTTTAACCTTCCTGCCTTCTTGGGACCTTTTTGTGCCACTGCTATGTGTTAAATGGCTGCCATTTCCACTGTGTTCAGTGGAATATAACCAAACTTGCCACAGGATAGTTTTTACCTGTCAATGTTAATATTCCAGTGTGAATTCCTTAAATCAGCCTAAAATGGCTGAGCAGCAGAAATCCCCACACCCATCACCCTGGGGACCATTTTCTGCCCATTGACTTCCATTATAAACGCTATTTTTCAACCCCAAATTATCATCATATGATTTTATTTTTTCTTCTTTTCTTGGATGTCAATGAAGACTCAGGGCCTTGAAGTTTTAATTTTTAAATTGCAAAAAAAATGCAAAAAAAATAATGGCAGGTCAAAATGTATGTTGGTGCCAATCTTTGGTCCATCTAAAGGCCTACTTATAATGACAATCACATATTACTTCAACTGGTTTTTTGTGGAAATATTTAGTTTCGTTTTTTGGTTTTTGGGGCTTATAACACAGGGCGCTCATGTAATAACACTGGGATTTGAAGGGTTAAAACAACGAAAATATAATTAAAACTTTACATGAATATTTCAGGGAGAAGTAGTTTTACAAGGTTGGCTAATTTAAAGTGGAATAAAATATGGATATATGGTCTTTTTATGGCGTGGCTGAGAATGGTCCCTAGGGTGATGGGTGTGAGTTTTTTAAAGGATGGCAGGAGGGTTAATGACTTTATTGCTGCTTTTTTCCCAGAAATGGGTTCCTCTGCAAATATTTACAAAAGGTCATCCATGATTAATTCAAGCTATAATTATAAAGATTATTAAAACAAAAGACGGAACACCGGGTGCTTTCTCCACATTGTCCAATGAAATACTGTGAATTCAAATGCCATCAAAAGAATGGCATTAGCCAACACAATGTGCAGACGCTGAAGAACAACTTAGTACACACATGCAATTAAAGTGATTCTATCAAATGTGACATTTCTATCATCATAACACTCTACCTTGCACTCCTTTTGCCTTCACCTGTGGTGACTTGCTCATGACTAGAATAATAGAACAAGACCACTCCTCGACAGAGAAAAAGATAATTTCTATCTAATGTGAATTTGTGTGAAACATGACGATAAGAGCCTGTAATAGGCACTTTCTAACCCAGAAATGTCAAGCAGAAGGAGGAACATTGCAACAAAACATAGGTATGAAATGGAATTGGTCAGGACTGTCACCCCTAGAAAGAACATAAAGTGATTCTCTCACTGTTCTACGGTCTTTGTCTCTACTCTGTCTGTCTCGATTTCGTGCTATTTGCGCTTCTCTGCCTTCTTCTTGCTGTCTATTGTCGGGACAATTTCAGGTAGTCTGATTTATTAAATCACGCTTTGGAAAAGGCAACTTCCCGTGCTTGTCTGGATACAGTCTAAAAATATATTGTACGCTCAACCTCATCCAAACATGATCTATAGTTAGGACCAATTCTTGCATTTCTTTCTTTCAGTTCTCTCCAACGCTGACTTTTTGTGGTACCTTTCAGTCAATTTACTAATTTGCAAGCATGTCACCCAAATAATGTCTAATTTGAAATTCAGTATGGAAATGTATTCACACTTATTATTTTACCATTTACCAAAAGTTTGTTTCTTTAAGAAGCAAAAGGAATACACAGCATTCTATAATATTGTTAGAGATTAAAACAAGCTGCCTGCACAGTGCTTTGAGACCGCAAGTGATGTGGGCTCGCATCCCCTTGATTCCAGTTGCCCTTTCATTCATATGTGCTTATAAAGAGCAAGGTTGCCCAATTATCATTTAAAGTGGTTAACATGCCCCAGCTGGCATTTCTTTCCATTTTCATCAAAACTATTATTCATTGTCATTATCAAACATGTTGAGAGCCCTCGTTGGAGTTGGCTGGCTATATTGCACATCTTCGCTTCAAGTACCGGTAAACAAACCTAAAGCTGGCAAACCCGAGTGGCAATATGGGAAATAATCATTAAGAAGCAGCTTCCTTGAAGCCCTGACCCGTCAAAAACAATTATCAAGGATTCAAATGCTATAAGAATGTGAATCACAAAAATGTTCCGTTTCTGACACCTTCTCTCCCTCCACTCTTCATTCCGTCTGCACTTTGCAGCAAACACAACAAAGAACTGTAAACTGTACTGGCAGAAGAAGAAAGGATATTAATTTTTCAACCTGGAAACTGTAAACTGAAAATACCTGTGAAGTGGATAATTCTGTCTGGGGGAGACATGTATTTTCCCCTTCCTTGTGTCAACACAACTTCTTTTGAGGTGTGCAGCGATGTCTGTATGGACCTGATAAGTCTCTTATTTTCAGCAAAGAGTAATTTGCAAAATGCAGATGGCTGTACACAGACTCTCCACATTGTTAATTAAATCATTCTGCCTTTGATGTTTTCTCAGGTTTTAATGGGAAAATAACAAAATTAAATAGGATGCTGTCTTCCCTTCTAGTGAAAAGAATGATCCATGGATGCTACATCAATTATTGAAGCTGAAATACTGTAAATAAATTAAATTAACCATAAATAAACCAGCATGACTTCCTAGTGAAAGCCCAGTATTGTTTTTCTTTAAACCTGTCAAGACACTGGTATGTGAAGGCCAGCATATATTATTCACAGCTATTTGCAAATCATACCTGTTGCCAAATGATCACGGACACTACGTTAAAGGAATAACAATACGTGGGTCTAATTCAAATGAAACATTGTATTTCGATGTAACCATATTATTTGAAATCTATGCAGGAGATTAATCAAAAAAGGACAAACTAAAAAATAAAAACATTAAAAAAAGAGGTCGCCAAGTAGACGGGGTGGTTTGGCGCCTTATGATTATGATTATATTCATCAGAATCCACCTTTCAGCATTTTACAATCTCCTACAACCTGTCTCTTAATTTGATCAATAAAGATGAGTTTCTCTCCTTAATGAAATCTGCACTCAATCACAAGTTTGTCAGCGAAAAGGTCAAGCAATAAAAGGAGATTTTGTTTGCAGAGGGGGAAAAAAAAGGCACTGCCTAATTAGTTTACTCTGCTCAAAATGGGACAGCTAAACAGCAGTCTTTCGGAAAAGTATGATGCAATCCATTTTATTTAGTCAATAGCTTCCTGGGCCACAAATATGCTGGGAGTATTACATGGCGACCTTTGCACTAATCAATCCTCTAACGCTTTGTGTCTAAAGAGTAAAGTCTGCAAATAAGGCAGAGCGAGTGTGTTTTCCAAGCAGGGTCAAGCTGATAGCACAATACAGCCCCTAAGGTGTTGATGGCAGGCTGATTATCTGAGCGGTTAGTGTTTTTACTCTGACCTCTAATTACTTCCAAGGCTAGTCTTTGAAAAAGCAATTATGAGCTGGGCCAAACTCTACATCTCACTTTAATGGTTCAATAATGTTAGAATTTATTTGTTCTAATTTGCAAAATGTCAGCAATAAGCAGACCAAAAAACCAAATAATTAAAAAAAAATCACTTTCATTTTTCCTCTACAGTGTGCCACAGGGTCCATGTTCCATTAAAAATCAAATGTTTCTTTTAGAGTCTAACCTAGTATTAATTAAATTTAGTCATCGCGTTTGGATCTGAAATGTGTACAACTGCAATCAAACATTCACACAACATGCATCCATATGACAAAAAAAGAAAAATAAATGTAATTTGTTATTCGCTAATATGCAGATGGTTTAATATTTGGCTTAATGACTAACCCTGTATTTGTAAAATATAAAGTTAGTAAAACACTTATATTAAGCACAATATGGGTTGCATGGAAGCATCCAAGGAAGTCTCTCTGCATTTAACTGCCAGAAGAGGGCATACGCTGTAGTCTCCCTCAGTGAGTCATTTCAATGTCTTGCTGTGTTAAGAAGTTACTTGAGACCCTTAATGCCGCTGCTAAGCCCTCTGATGTGCTATATGATCTGGTGCCTGTGTTGCAGAGTGATACCAACAATGCATGCTTACAAGATGCATCTATGTAACACTGCACAAGGCAACGAAATAGACATAAATTCTCTCTGGGATCAAGAAATGTGCAGTTGCTGTTGTTTGTGTTTTTTAGTTGTGCTCAAACAGAAAAAGTGTACACATAAAAAGAACAGATTACATTGCATGTTGCATGATTATTTTGTGTAAATTGCGTTCACCGTGTAGCTTATCCACCCACTTCAATCTTCAAGTTCAAAGGCAAGTGCTGCGGGTAAGGTTAGATTATTATAAGCAATCTTGTAATATTATGAAGGTATGAGGCACCTGCCTAAATGATATGTCCTGCTCCTGTCTAGCCACAGTTGTCCAAAGGCAACTTGACAGCATGGCCCCACAGACAGGCCCAAGATTAATGATTTGTGACAGCTTCAACGAGCCAGGATATGAACAGTCATCCTGCAGCCATTACATAAGTACAAACAGCTGTTGTTTCGGCAGAGGCTGTGATTTCTTACTGTAGCTGCTCCACATAGAACTGTGGCGGGAGAAGGGACCCCTGTCACATACAAATAGGCTGCTGCTGTGGGGCAGCAGGGTTTACGGAGCAAGTGGCTGCATCACTGGTTGCAATTTCAATAGAGCAGGACTTTTCGATGTAGTCATTCTTCCTCTGGTCCCAAAATACTGAGACTGAGATATCTGAGGCATATGTGAAAAGAAGTAATTCGCTTTATACTGATGGCTTTGAGCATTCATGCCAATTCCTGTTGTGCAATTATAACAGACTCAGTTATGTTTGGCGCTAATTCTCCTGCTCAGGCTATGTTGTGATTAGCATAGGCATGAATGGAGCTAGACTAAACCTAGTCGGAGAATATAGTGAAAGGCCTGCGATTATATACAACATTATTTCTTTTCTGTTTCATTCTGAGAACATTGCCTTGTTCTGTAACAATAGGATTGAGATAGTCCCATTGTAATGAAAGCCTATTTTCAAACCTAGTGAATGTATGCAACATGACGAACCACTTTGTTTTAGAAGACAAAAGAGAGACTTGGCCTTGGCATATGCTTTCTGATACAGTCTGCTTGCTATTTCTAACTCTTTTCTTTCTAGATCACCCTAAAGGGGCATGCGGAGGAGCTTTGACTAGATGAAAACAGTTTAGAGTTTGCTTTGCACGGAAGGCCAGGTTGAATCCTTTTGAATGACCATCTAATCTGGTTTGTTAAACCACCAGTAATCATGAGCTGTTATTCAGCTATTATATTACAGAAAAATAAAATTTTTCTTTAACAAAATGTTCTGTTGCTACATTGTAATGATACATTATTATACATCTTAATTTACTTTTTCCAGGAAGGCTACACATTCTAGAAAAAATTGTGTTTAAAAAAAGGCACCACATTCACCTTTTATACAGTTCTACATCATATTTGCAAAATGTCATTGCATGTCTGCATGCACTGTCCTTGCTTAGGATTCAGCAGATGGAACCATGGGATGGAGGTTATCAGCCATCCCATTCCCCTCTGGACGGTAATTCGTTGTCGACAATGTGCTATGGACCCTAAAGGCCTGCCATCTGCTTACTTTTGCTCCTTCCAAAGGTGAGAAATTTCAAACTCCCACCTGGTTGATGTTTTAGCCATCAGGCCACCTCATGACTAGTGCCAATTACATGTCATGTAATAAATATGATACTTGTTTTCAATAAAGTAACTCTGGAATGTAAGTTGACAGAATACTATTTGCCCTTAAAATCTCTGTGTATTCTGATTGGTACAAGTATTTATTTCCTCTTTTTGAGGTTTTCTGAAAATTCAAAACCTATAAAAGGAACTAAACACACGCACTCCATTAACAATGACCCCCCTTCCCCCAATATAATACTAACAAGAATTCTAAGTTGGGGTTTTTTGCCTCCTTTTTGAGTTAACTCTTGATCTAAGCAGAAAACAGAGCAGTGACTTAACAGATACACTGTGTCCCAAGGGTGTCTTTATACTTAAATATTGAGCTCTTATCCTAAGCTTCCTGCATAACACTCTATACATCATCAAATTGATCCAATAAGGAAGATTTAAGCCTTAGCTCCGATACAGATCTCTCATTCTAAGGTCAGTTACTGGGAGCCAAAGGTCACGGGTCACCTGCCTCCTCACACCTGCCCTTGATGTATCCCCAGCAAAACTCCCTGAGGATCCAAGTGATTCCTATTCTGCTGATGAGTTAAATCTGCTTGAGCCACAGAAATCCACAGGATTTCCATTGGCGTTGTCTGCTGCTGTGTAGGACAGCAATCGTACTTCTTAGCTACATCAATCAATAACTACACAACATGGGCACAGCATGTTGCTGCTGATGCACGACGTTCTAAGTTTGTCCAGCAAACCAAAGTTAATCCTGCAAAAACTCAAGGTAATTCATCATCAGATGGATTATACTGGGAAACTTTGACTCTGCATAGACACATAAATTCCTCAGGAGGCATAATCTTTTTACACTAAATCACTCATTCCCTTGATGCATAGATAGAGGGAGTGGTGAACTGTGAAACCATACAGTATGATGCAGGGTTGCTAAGTATAGTGCATGCAGCCCATAGAAGTTGTGGACAGAAGGTATCCCCTGGGCGCTCAGAGAAATGCTATGTATGAAATGGAGCGGCAAACTTCCTCTTTTTTGAAATGAGGCATTATGTATGCATCTGAGGATGTTTGTTAAAAACCCTTGTCTGCTGTCAGGCTTCACCTCCTTTCCTAAGCTCATAGAAGGAAACGTAAGCTGTTTACAAATGCAGTATGACAGGATGGATACTGCTAACTTAAGTTTTGATGTCAAAACCTGTTACTGACATTTAACAAGAAGAAAAAGCAAGTCAGAGCCTGAAAAAAATCCAACTGACATGTGGATGAAAATAATGCTTAAATCTGGAAGTGCTACGATGTATTTGTTCAGAGTAAACAAAGCTTGTGCTAAGTTGTGATCCCATACTATTTTTATTTAGTGATATAAGCTTCTAATTATTTAGTGGAATGGAAATAATTATCTCTAGAGAATAATAATGACTTATATTAGAAATAATAAGATTGTCTTTATGTGTGGGCAGACTGTATGTTACACTTTAGAGTCCTGCTATAATTCGTTGCCACAAATACCACTGTTTCTTTATGTTTTTTATCCACCTATAGCAGAATGTATACAGGAAAAATATTGAGTTTGGTGAGAAAGGCTTTGGGCTGTTTTGAGTTCAACTGGGAATAGATTTTTTTCAAGGGCAGTGTGCAATCATGGAGCTGTGTTATTCCCTATGATTGCCAGACCACTGGCAAAATGTGCAAACACACACACACACATGCACATACACACACACACACACACACATAGATGTGCACATGGCATCACTGTGTGAAAATGTGACTTCAAAACATCAACAAAATATTCAGAGGGAAGATCAGAGTGCAGAGACATCACACATCCAAGTCCAGGTGATATTACCATTTTTGTGCATCATTCTGCTCTTCTCTATGGCCCAACAGTTGTGGCCCATGCACTATGGATTAGCTAAATCTGTTGTCAAGGCAACATGATAGATAAAAAAAAAAACCAACAACAACAACAACAAAACAAAATTAAGAGGCTTTTACAGCTAAAAAAAACTTCTCGATATGAAGCTCAGAAAAAGAGGTCACTGTAAAATCAAACAGAGAGTGGAGACAGATTAATAGATTCAGTGTGTTGTTTCAAAATGAAATAGAGCAATACAATTTTGAGGAATCAGAAACATTTTGATACAAGCTAGCATACATTAATTTGACTGTCCCATGCAAAAACAAACACAGGTGTACTTACTGTAAAATTCAGGATTTATGCTTTGCACTGGAGTGAACTGTGCTCATTGATAAAGCTCCATTTGGCAATGCTAAAAAAACACTCAACTTCAATTTCTGCTGGAAAAGCTACATTTCGACTTTTCAATTAAGAGCGGCTTTGGCTCAGGTGAAGAAAAAAAAGTACTTTGTCCACCAGGATGGTGATTCAATCCGCAGCTCATCCACTTTGCATATTGAAGTGTCCTTGGGCATTATACAAAAGCCAAAAATTGCACTTATGTCACTGGTGTGTGTGTGACAAAAAATGAACTCTATGTTTAGCTTTGTGTGATTGTGGCTTGTAGAGGAAAGGAATATCTGAGTGTCTGATGAAACTCGAGAAAACGCCACACAAATTCCATCTGTTTATCTTACATGATATGCATTGTACTCTGCTGCAATTGTCAGAATAACTCATCTTGATAAGTTACGTTTTTTTGTAATTTTTTTAATTTTCTCCAACTTTGTGATTTGTGTCTGTATATATTTTGATTGCCTGTAGTGCTTTGGAGGGGGTTTTAAATAATGAAAGGGAAATAACTTCAAAGAGATTAACTCATCAACTTTGGATAATAATGAAACAATGAGGTAGCACATTGTTTTCTTTTCCTTTCACGGCCACTGTATTAGAAATCAGAAAAGAACATGTAGAGTGATTTCATTATGTTTTTGTCTTGCTAGCTGTCTTTCACTGCCATTTCTATTTTTTTATTTTTTAGCACTCTTTTGTTAGAAGGAATAATTCAGTTCAAGGGCAGTTTACTAGCACCCACTCAACCACGGTTGATCTTCCATCACTGCCAGCAGCAGTGAAAAGCCAGTGAAGAAGTCAAGGAAGATCACGAGCCTTACTGCAAAGAAAAAATATTTGTTTTCCCTTTTGACTTTGGTATTCAGAAAGTCAGCGAGCACCTTATGAGGACCAAGCATTATTAGAGAATCATACAAATGTGCCTGGACTGTGACTTCAAGCTTGTTAAAGGGGCCTGGTCAAGTTATGTCAGATTTTAACAGCCATTCGCACAGATTGGCCTCGCTGGCATTCTGAAGGCCCATAAAGCCTGATTCATCACCCCTATCACTTGCAGAGGGCATGCTGAAGGCAGGGAAAGAGCAGCTCTCAGGTATGCTAAAGTCATTCATGATGGAATCTGTCAACTCTACAAATGGCTCCCTTTCACCCTGCTGCCTAGTGCATTTTATCAGCAGAAAGAGTCGGTGACAGAAACTCTATTGAACTCTGACTGTCTCTCCACACATATTATTTTGTTCCTTTGAGAAACATTTGTATTAGGACAGTGTTAGATTATCAGTCAAATTTGGGCCTGAGAATAATAATAAGAGCCAAGTAGGTAATACTTGTCAGAACCCCGAGTCTCATTGTTTGCCAGTAGTATCCTTGCTTGGCTCTTCTTTTTCACCTTCCCCCTAGTAACCATAATTATATTGGGAAATTCTATTTGTTGCAAGGCTGCTGACAACCCTTGAGAATGGAAAATACAATTTAATAATTTGCTGCTGCCGACACATCTTCAAGCACAGCAGGATTCAGGGGCAGAAGACAACGGGAGGGCTTTAGAAGCATTATGGATGCTATTGGATCATTTTTTGAGTGACAGATAACAAGCTTGGAGGCCCAGGGAAGTTCTCCCTAGATGAATATAGTCTGCTTTGTGCCAGTTAACAGATATGTTTATTCTTGTCATTAAAAACAGTGAAAATGTGGAAATAAAATTGATTATCCACACTATTTTCATTGTATTTGCTGAATCAATAACTGTTTTTTCTTTGTATGTATCAAATATTTATCATTCATTCTTTCCCTTAGAAGCTATTCTGTCCCAGATTGTAACCACAAATGTGCTAATACGTAACCCAAATATATGTGCCATTGATATCAAGGATGAATGCAATTTTTTTTGTGGTGGAAAATTGAGTATCGGAGTGTGGATCTTGGCATACCAGCTGCTGGGCTGCCTCCTTACATTCTGTTTCCCTCCACTAGTCCAATTTCATATTGATGAGCTCTGCAGCAATTCAAATTGCATGTCTTCTTTAAACATTTAACTAGCAAAGAGAGCAATCACAGTCTTTGCTCAAATCCTGCCTCTGTTGAAAAATGCAAATGCTACTGCTGTGAAAGAAAAATCAGAAACTAGGTAAGCTACCTGAAGAAGTTCAGATTTTCCACTTAATAAAAATTGGCTTTGTCTTACATGCATAACCCAGGCTGTGTGTTTAGCCAATTCACATGATGGATCCTTTGTAATTCACCTTCCAATAAAAATCAATAGTAATACTGATTTGTAACTTCACCATTTGTTTCAAAATAAAATTGCAACTTGCTCCCAAGGATTTGCCGTGGTGCATATGTACTGCTGAAAGGATAATAACTGTATATATATTACAAAAAAAAGCCTTTGTCTAATATTTGTGGAATCCATGGATATGTTGACAGTGTTTTAGAACAAAAAGTCTTCCCTGTACCATCCCGAGACCACAATTGATATTTTGGGGTTTAAGCTAAGGTTTGCATGAATTATTTAAAAGAAATGTAGAAACACTGCATTGCCACAAGATTGGATAACAAAATATTACTACTCCATGACTACTTAAAAACAACAACAACAACAACTAAGAACAAAAATCAAGAACAAAGGGCTCTCTTGGCATTATTCTGATGATATAACAGCAGTATGCTAAATGTGTCACATGCCTAAAACTAGATGAGTTCAAATTACAACACTAGCTGGCCTGAGAAAGTGAAGCTCACACAGTGCTGTTGCTTTTGAGGTAAAACTACACTTGAAACACACTTGGATCAGTGTGAGCAGTAACAGGAGCAAAACATATGGAGGAAAATACACTTGTGAAATAACCTAAATGGTTGGGTCCATTTTTTTTTCCATCCTTGGCTTTTATAATGCTGATTCTAGTTGCTCCCAAGAATGCTGCTTAAAAATGATAATCCAGGGAAGGAAGGGAGGATCTCCACAGACCTGCCTCAAGCCTGCTTCCAAAACTATTAAGAAATATTATGCATCCTTCCAAAGACACCAGCCTCACTCTGCCTCTCACACACGTTTCCTCCTTTATTCTTTCTGACAAACAAGTGTTGGAACAAAAATGTAAGTACCTGCAAAATACCAGATCATAAGAAATGGTTTTTGTGGGTGTGTGACCGATTTTCAAATATTCAAATGTTTTCAGCCACCCTTTCTTATTTTGAAACATACACCAAAATACAGAAATACATAAAAAATTTACTATGATTACCTTTATTCTTCAACACAGCGAGTTTCTTTCCCCTCGCCATCTCCCTTCTTAACAGTTGACCTGTCACACTGCTCCCACTGCCAGACTGCAGCTGCACCTTATGTACATTTTGTAGTATTCATTCCACCTCATTCATTTCTGTATTTTATGTATATAAGTTTAGATTCGTTATTTATAGTTGGTTTACACAGCTTTGTGTATGTATGTGTAATGTGTATATATAGACACTTGTGTGTGTGTGTGGGTGTGTGTGTGAGATTTACATTGCTGTGCTTGAGAGCCACCATCTACCGAAACCAAATTCCCTGTATGTGTCTGCACATATACTTGGCCAATAAACACGATTCTGATTCTGCTTGATCTCTTTTTAGCAGTGTTCTTGTAATTTCTTTAAGTAGTCTTCAGAAATAGTTATCCAGGCTTCTTGAAGGACATTCCAAAGCTCTGCTTTGGATATTGGCTCCGTTTTTTGTTCCGTTTTCTGTCAAGATGTTGGCATCTGTGAGTTGGAGAGGCCAATCCGTGACTGATAGTGTTCTACTATTTGTTTTTCTACTCATGTATGCTTTTACTGCATTGGTAGCGTGTTTGGGATCACTGTCATGCTGAAAAATGAAGCCATTGCCAATCAGATGCTTTCCAGATGGTATTGCATGGTGGATCAAAATCTGATGGTACTTTTCTGCATTCATAATCCCATCAATTTTAACAACATCCCTGAAACTGCTAGCTGAAATGCAGCCCTAAAACTGTGACTGTTTTGCGGTGCCTCCACAGTATTTCACAGACGGCTGCAGAAACTCACTGTTGTACCTCTCTCCTGACCTCCTCTGTATGTGCTGACAATGATTTGAACCAAACATTTAAATATGGATTTTTCACACCATGAGACCTATCTTGCAAGATAGGCAATATCCAACAAACTTTCAAGACCTTTAAAAAGAACTATTGTTAAGGCCCATTTAAAATTGCAAGACAATCTGGCTCCCTCGAAGCAAAATATAAATAAATGAATGCTGGCTCAAGCCTTTTGTACAGTACTGTTTCCACATTTTTTTAAATAAGTATTCCAATGTCTTTTTTATGTTACTGTATGTATTCTGCTATTAAAAATACAATGGTGTTAGTATAACACAAAAAGTCTCCACTTTAAACACAGGATGCCTGATTAAGTGCAAATATTTAAAAGATTTTACAAGAGTTGCTCTGCATCTGGATGAACCTAGCAAAATTTGAAACTACAATCACGCATTTACTACACAAACAAACCAAATCCTAAAACAGCACATAGAAGATATTTGGTTGCATGCCTTTCAGCTTTATATCGACTGTAATTGTGCCACTGGCAAACTGGGGGACTGCTAAAATACATGTAGGAAACAGTTTATACTCAGAGTGTTTTGCAGATAACCAGGGGTGGTGCCAATGTGGCATAGTGTAGAAACTGCCACGAGTTGCCACTCCGCGTGAATATTTCTAATAATAATCTAATCTAACAATCTTACTATTGAGAGATCCACTGAATGTGCACTTCATTTACATTCGACTGTAAAAGATTTTGCGGGATAACAACAAGTTGCAATAAATTATCTTAAAAATTTATGTGCATACTTTTTTAAGTTGTCTTAAAAATGTATGACCTTATGGGTACTCGGAGGCCTGTGATGTGCAGTATTTCTACATGAAGAAATTGTAAATTTATTAATTTGAATATCTGGTATGAATATCTGCTATAATACGTGGTCTGCCACACATGCAACCTTTTTTTGACTCCCATCTAAATTGCATAAAAATGGCATTATCTATGAAACTATGAGCTATGGTGAAGTTTTTTTGAAAGCTTTTTCATCTAGTAACAGCCAGCCACCTCCAGCAACCACTCACCAACTGATTTGAGAATACGCATTTTTCACACAGGACTAGTTGGTGCCAGGGGGATCACCAGCCAGCTAATATAATATAATATAATATAATATAATATAATATAATATAATATAAAGTGTATTGGATTTAGTGGCTAAAGTTAAAGAAGAAAAAACTAACTTCTGTAAAACATGGAAGGACAGAGGGAGTCCACATGGTGGTCTCTTGGAAGAGAACTCACTCCCATGTAGATATAAAGCATTCACTGAAAGATAATAAAAACATGGCAAGTCTAAATATTCCATTTTAATCACTAGATGTCCATAATTCCAACAGAAAGGGAAGAGCTCTGTCTTGCCCTGTATTATCAGTAATTTGTGGATTTAGTTGGTCAGTGTGGGTTTTAGTTTAGTTTAAACACACTGCTTTATCAATATCCATCATTGCTGAAATCCTTATAGCGCACACAGTGTTCAACGACTCCTTTAATGACGGTCTCTCTTGTGGCATATATGTCAATTTGTCTGGTGATTTATTTGTTGGCTGACTGGCCTGGTATCACCTAACTCATTCAGGTAGACAGAGTGTGTATGTGTGCGTGTGAGTCACAGTGGGAAAAAGAATGAGCGAGAGCGAGAGCGAATGAGAGAGACAGCCTATGCAATGCAATCATACTTGGCCTGCATCCACTCACGTTGTAATGGGAAAAGCAGTGTGCAAGCAAAACTCTCATGAGAAAACAGGGAAAGATGAGAAAATAAGTGGGTCAAGCACTAGGCGTGAGGGGCAGGATTGGCAAAGAGGACACCAGTGAAATCAATGCACATCTCAAGGCTTGCTTTGGTGGGATATCGAACACCAGAAAAGTGTACTGTGGTGGTAAACGATGGGCTAAAAGCTGTAGGTGCCCTGTCTGAGTTTGATTATCTCGTTCCCAAGGTATTCGTCGTCATCATATCTTGCGAGATAAGTATCATAATAGTTGTGTATTTTTGCTGTTACAGTAAATGCTACCCAAATTGTTAGCCATTATAACTCTTGTCTCCTGAGATAGAAGCAATGATACTTCACGGGCATCCTGGTGTTAAAGAAGCTAATTGTTTCTGTCAGTCCCTGAGCAAACATGAACCGGCCTTCACAGCATTTACCAGGGACATTCAAATACAAATGGCAAACAAACAATACTCACAAAAACCAATACAGTTTTAACATTTGACCTTAACCTTCATACATTTGCATTTCCACATTCTAATTTGACACATTTCAGATTTGTATTAATGAAAATTGGTCTTTCAGAGAAAACTTGGCAAGATACGTGCCCATTAGTGAGTTAGGAGCTGCAGCACAATGATCGGTTTTTATTAAAATAAATAATATCAGTTTAGACTCTCCATTACAAACACAAGGTGAAGGGAACCGATCTAAGAATATACAAATAAAAACAATCAATGGAATTCCAAAAAACACGTTTTACAAGGTCAACATGTTATCTGACGGATTTGTCAATATTCAACAATTCAAATTCTCTTTCTATTCTACATATTTGGAGAGAAGAAATAATCATTTCATGATTTCAAACTGAATCAAATAAAAATTAAAGCTAATAAGAGTCAAAGCCCTTACATTTTAGAGCAATATAATCCCATTAATGTTATCAAAATGAAATCTGCTTTGATTATTTTAAGGTTTTTAAGAAGCCTTTGATGAACATGGTTTGTCATAAAGAAAAGATGTTTACAGGCTGAGACGTCGTAGCTGAGGTGAGCCCATGACTGACTCAGGGGAATGGAGTTAGCTGAGTAATGTTTGCAATAAAATCAGGCTGTAAATAGAATAGAAGCTTTTGATTTTTATGTATACGGACTACTCCAGGTTGAAAGGCTTTAAGTACCGGAACTGCTGACTAGTTTTTTGAGCTCAAAAGGTCAAAATTCTGGAGTGCATGCTTAGCACACATGAACATAAACTAGATCGGTGCAAATTTGAACCAGATTAAGGGTCCAAATTGAAACTTACAGTTTTGTGGTACACATGCAGCAATGTTCAGTTCTCTGAACTGCTCTAGGTATCTCAGTTTAAGTAACCTCACTGTTGTTTTTATTTATTTTTTGACACACTGAAACCTTTTTAGGCTGTTGGCTCCCATTATCTGGGATGTTGCTGCGGTGAATCCGAAAGTGCTCTGTCAAAACAGTAGCCCTAAAACAGGTAGCTTTTATCTATAAAGGGAATCAACATATGGAATCCGTTACACACACAGCACAAAACTGACTGAAATTGGGGCTCTTTCAGAATACAAAATAGAACACTTTCCAGGGTCTGTCTCTGTCTCTCCTTTCCCCCCACCTTCAGCAGTGCGCTATAAATGTTCTGTGCTTGAAATTTACTGTTCATGTATTCTCACCCACCATTAACACAATGGGGCATTCATACCCTTAAGCTTCTCCAAAATTGACAGAAAAAAAAAAAAAGCAAAACAAGAGTCCTCAGGTGTGAATTTCGCTGTCACATCTCCATTATTTTTTGAATCAATATGATTTCTTCTTTTTTGGTAAGCATTTTCATTTCATATAAATCACCACAGGTCTAGATTGGCGAAGGAAAAAAAATCTCATTTACAAATTGTGTCCTCGTTTGTTAGTGGCACAGCACCTCAATTACCCAGTGAGCAGGTTTTTATTTATTCATGCAGACAAAGTCACGTATTCATGAGGATTAACCCAAAACTCGCTCATAGACTGGCAGGCACAGATTGCATATTTTACCATATGAGCAATAGCTGACGCATTTACCCTCAAAAGATTGAGACAAAGCATGAGAGAGGCAGACCAGAGAGGGCTTTTGGGTCACTGCATAGTCAGTTTCACTAACTTTATTCTGATTTGTGTTTTCAAGAATATATAAAAGGGTAATGTATTGTGAATAATATTGTATGTGTGCAGTGGAGAGCGTTCTTGCTCGGGAGAAGCGAAAGAGCATATGGAGCAGGAAACAAAAATAGGAAACTGAGTAATAGTTTGTTTTTGTAACGCTACTTTTTTGTTTTCTCCGCAATATGAGTTTGGTATGTGACGCTCCGAAAAACAGTTTCAAATGAAATGTTGCCTGAAGAGGTCCAAATCCAGCATTTACATCCACATTCATGAACAAGATGGGAAACAAAATAAACAATGTACGAATCGGTTCCCGTAAGTAAAAAAAAAAAGTCATACAGTAATACACTGAATGTCAGCAAAATGCATTCCCTTCAGATCAAATGTACTCTCTCCGGAAAATATCAAATCATCCTAATAGCCAAATTTCTCTTCAGAAATTGTTAGGGAAATCCTCTGTCCCCTGTCATATTACCCACATTTATCAGGATGCAGCATAGCCATTAAGTCTGGAGGTTTATCAAATTATCTGCTTGCAGAATGGCCGAAAAGGGACACATTACAACCAGTCGACTTTGTCTGAGCTGCTGCAAAGCAATATTCCGGGATGCTGCAGCAACCAAAAGCAAATTATGGTGAACATAACACAGAGTTCAGTGGAGCGTTAACAGAATGGATGGCCCTATCCTGATTTTCTATCTGTTGGGACAGATGTCGCTAAGTCCCCGTGACTCGTGAGGTGGACGGCCCTGTAAGCAATGGCAGATGCTCCAAAGGTAAGACAGATGGATTTTGCCAGGGTTCTATGGCAGTATGCACATTTTTCACTTGGAAGAAAATTAACAGTAATAACTGCAATGTCTAGTTTGAAATGATGAGGAAAGAAACTCTTAATGTCCTCTATTTAAAATAACATATGCCATACTATTCAGACAGACCCTTGCAAATATGGCCATTAATAGTATGGGCCAAGTAAAATATAGTTAAAGCCAAGAACATGTTTTGAATAACCAGCAGCCAGAACTTTATAAACTTAAAAACACAACTTGTAAAAGACAGGGCAAGAAACCTGTATGGAAGTGTAACGTGTTGGCTTTGGTTTGTCTGAAACTGTGAGTACAAAGTGTAACAAACATACATATGCTGTTCTGAAAAATCAGTGATAAGGGATAAGGCAAGAAAAGGCATCCCTTCACTAATTATGTGTCCAGTTGTCTTTCTTATCTGCATTTGTTGACAGTATAAGTGGGCCTGTGGGTGTATATCAGCGCTTGCTCGAGAGCACACAGGCATGTGTCTGCTGCACATGTGAATGTGTGTGTGTGTGCTTGTTATATTCAAATCCTGGCTGCTGCACACAAGTCGCCCAAACCCAGTATTTCACAAACACCATGCCTTCTAATACGCTGCAATATCAAGCTCCTATTGTTGGATAATTGCCACTGATGGAGAAAAAAAAAAGACCAATATTTCATTCTGCACAATCTGTGGTAAACTGAAATCAATGAGGCCGAGTACTGTGATTAAAATGTGATCGGATCACTGACGACCAACAATGACAACAAACATGAAACAGAGCTCCTTTTTTGAACAGACAAAGCTGCTCAGTGGTTTAAATTTTGTCCACTGTGACCAGGATAATGGCAACCTATTGATCGCTTTTGGCATTTACGCTGAAACTCTAACTTTCTAAGCGGTTCATGTTAATTTTTAAAAGAAATCGTGACGTTACGTGAGACCTGTTTTGTGTGGAGGGGAGACTGGGGGACTTTTTGTTTTGCTCGAGTTTTGGACTGATCTCGTGTTGGGCAGCTCTGCTTTTTGTTTGATCTCCTGCAGCAGGAGAATCACACTGAAGAAAGATCTACAAGGGAGGTTTTCAAAGACCCTTAGGTTGTCGATGCTAGTGCTTTGTGTTCGACCTCTCTGTTCTTAACTGTAGTTGTGCAACGTGGGAGGTTTGTTCAGCTAGATCAAGGTGTATTCCTATGTATGTGCTTCTGTAGGAATGCTTTATATATATGCTTGGCATATAAAGGGTCTGCATGCGCTGTGTCTCTCTGGACAACAAGGGTGATTAATAAAGAAACAAAACAACAAATAAGATGTTCATTTTATTTTATTTTTTATTTTTATTTTTTTTAAGCCTTAAGAGTGATGAAGCTGAACTTCAGAAAAGAGCAGATTTTATATGTCCTTCCTCACGGGACTTTCTCTTTTACTCTCTGCCAATTCATTAACTTGAAGAATTGAGAAATATTGTCTTGCGTGGTCTCAAAGATCTTCTTAACAAAATTCCAGGGCCACTAAACTGCACTTTCATTTTCTGTACGACTAAAATGTTCCCAAATTGACAGTTGCTGACTACTTTTTGCTTTTACTCTTCGTGTTTACTTTCCTTCATCTCAAACATTTTAGTGTTTGTGCTTTTCTTCTGCATTATACAGTGGGGCAAAAAAGTATTTAGTCAGCCACCGATTGTGCAAGTTCCCCCACTTAAAATGATGACAGAGGTCAGTAATTTGCACCAGAGGTACACTTCAACTGTGAGAGACAGAATGTGAAAAAAAAAATCCATGAATTCACATGGTAGGATTTGTAAAGAATTTATTCATAAATTAGGGTGGAAAATAAGTATTTGGTCACCTCAAACAAGGAAAATCTCTGGCTCTCACAGACCTGTAACGTCTTCTGTAAGAAGCTTTTCTGTCCCCCACTCGTTACCTGTATGAATGGCACCTGTTTGAACTCATCATCTGTATAAAAGACACCTGTCCACAGCCTCAAACAGTCAGACTCCAAACGCCGCCATGGCCAAGACCAAAGAGCTTTCGAAGGACACCAGGAAAAGTATTGTAGACCTGCACCAGACTGGGAAGAATGAATCTACAATAGGCAAGCAGCTTGGTGTGAAAAAATCAACTGTGGGAGCAATCATCAGAAAATGGAAGACATACAAGACCACTGATAATCTCCCTCCATCTGGGGCTCCACGCAAGATCTCATCCCGTGGGGTCAAAATGATCATGAGAACGGTGAGCAAAGATCCCAGAACCACACGGGGGGACCTGGTGAATGACCTGCAGAGAGCTGGGACCAAAGTAACAAAGGTCACCATCAGTAACACACTACAACGGCAGGGAATCAAATCCCGCAGTGCCAGACGTGTTCCGCTGCTGAAGCCAGTGCATGTCCAGGCCCGTCTGAAGTTTGCCAGAGAGCACATGGATGATACAGCAGAGGATTGGGAGAATGTCATGTGGTCAGATGAAACCAAAGTAGAACTTTTTGGTATAAACTCAACTCGTCGTGTTTGGAGTACGAAGAATACCGAGTTGCATCCCAAGAACACCATACCTACTGTGAAGCATGGGGGTGGAAACATCATGCTATGGGGCTGTTTTTCTGCCAAGGGGACAGGACGACTGATCCGTGTTAAGGACAGAATGAATGGGGACATGTATCGTGAGATTTTGAGCCAAAACCTCCTTCCATCAGTGAGAACTTTGAAGATGAAACGAGGCTGGGTCTTCCAACATGACAATGATCCAAAACACACCGCCCGGGCAACAAAGGAGTGGCTCCGTAAGAAGCATTTGAAAGTCCTGGAGTGGCCTAGCCAGTCTCCAGACCTCAACCCCATAGAAAATCTGTGGCGGGAGTTGAAAGTCCGTGTTGCTCGGCGACAGCCCCAAAGCATCACTGCTCTCGAGAAGATCTGCATGGAGGAATGGGCCAAAATACCAGCTACTGTGTGTGCAAACCTGGTAAAGACCTATAGTAAACGTTTGACCTCTGTTATTGCCAACAAAGGTTATGTTACAAAGTATTGAGTTGTATTTTTGTTATTGACCAAATACTTATTTTCCACCCTGATTTACGAATAAATTCTTTACAAATCCTACCATGTGGATTCATGGATTTTTTTTTTTCACATTCTGTCTCTCACAGTTGAAGTGTACCTCTGGTGCAAATTACTGACCTCTGTCATCATTTTAAGTGGGGGAACTTGCACAATCGGTGGCTGACTAAATACTTTTTTGCCCCACTGTATGTTTAGAAAACTGTAACTATAATTAGACGCTTCAAGGCAACAACAGCTTAAAAGAGGGCTTTTAGTGATCAAATGTCTCAAGTTCTTCGGGGATGAATTCAGCCTTTTATTCAAGAAGTTAAGGTGCAAGAGAGGGCTTTCCATGGTGCATTATATGGAACTGTATTCGCTCAATCATCCATTATACCACATGAAATGAAAGTCAGCATGAGACCCCATGGCACCTCTGTCCACACCACCATGTGTTGTATTAAGGGTGTATTATAGCATGGACCAGTGGGTCCCAGATGCGACAGCAGGACTGATCATCAATTATTATACCTCACTGGATCAAAATGAGCATTTCTGCTCATTCCAACATCCCCAGCGCTGGCCTGTGGTGGCTAAGCTGAGGCTTAATGCACCTCCAACCCCCCATCCCCTCTACAGGCTCAGCAACACCAGCAATAGCCCTCGTGGAGGCAGTGGGACATGCCTCAAGACAGCATCTGCCTCCCCTTGGTGACCTGCCGAGTTAAGCCAACTGAAGAATCAAGGGCACACTTGCAGAGGTCCCTGATTTTATCATAACAAAGACATTGCTGCTGCTAGTGCCTGTAACTAGCTTCAGGAGATGTTTCAGTCTATTTCTGCTAATACTATGAACTCACTCTCTCTAACGTTGCCTTTCTTTCACCCAGTATTTTCTTCTCTCTCTTACCATTCTGTCTGAAATGAACACCGAGGGATACATCCAAAGAACCGCATTTATGTCAGTAAATACTTCGGATACGCTGTTTACAGTAAAAGAATATTTTAGAACTTTGAAGAGTGTTGAGATGTCTAAATGGAAAATAAAATAAAAGGGTGTCTTGTTTTTCAGCAACCACTGGTGTTATGTTTTGCTGTTTTAGCCTGAATATCTTATAAATGGAATAATAATCCAGAGAAGTAGTACAATTTCCACAAAATCCTGGAAATTGTCAATATTATTTTTTCTTTTTGAATTAGTCAGGATGACAGATGTTTGACGCTTGAAATCCAGTGGGACATCTGGCTAAATAGAATAAGGACAAATCAATGCAATCATGCAGGTGTCAGGGGGAAATGGGGACAACAGCACACAGTCTGTCTGCTTGCTCGCAGGAGCTTCTGGCAAGTATTTTGTGCACCAGGTCTGCTTCTGCATGCATGGAGTCGCAGACTGCTCACGAGTGCTACATTGCCTTGAGGTCCCCACAGATGCCTCACAAAGAGCACGGGCAGAAGTGCACCACAAACTTGTGATGGTGGATGTGATGAATGCCTCAGCTTTCTTGCAGCATAGAGTACACAACAATCAGGTTTATGTGTTCAGTGTCAAGCCTCCTTGAACTCCACTGTCATTTTCTGTTAGGCCGAACATGTCCTGGAGGGCCTAGCTGAAGATCAACCCCCTTGTCCTATCTGAAAGCCTCACTCTCTTTCTTCTCTCTTTTTTCTTGCACTCATTCAGTACAACTTCTTCCGTCGTTTCTCACCACACTCTGACTCCATGCATCAGTATTACCAGCATGTGAGGGGTTCCACATCTCCATGAATACCAATTTATCAACCAGTCGGTGTATACATTGATTGAGCGTGGTTAGGTTCCATATAATGCAGTGGAGTAATCCCAAGCATGCTTGTGCATTCAACACCCGGATTAAATGATTGTGTTAATTCAGAATACAATTTCAAAACATACTGTAACCTGTATTCTTTACCATATAGAAATATATTTTTATTATATTTCAGCCAACTCGATTAAAAGCTGGTAACTTCATCAGAAATCAGTTGGGTATGTATGTGTATGAGTACTGTTAAGCATGAAATTTATTGCAGTTTTATGCTTGTGCTTGTGAAATTAATGATTTCACAGAAAAATATTGCATTTCTTGTGAATGACACATTTTAGCAGAAATATGCTAATACGTGAAATATAGACAGATGGCATCATAGTTGTAGCCGTCTGTCATCATATCATTGATGTCATTGCTGCAATGCTGAAGCTATCACTGTAAATTGAATCTAATCAAAACTGCAGTTAATCTCATAACGCTTTCGTATTGGAAAATAAGGCAGAGAAAAGCCGCAATATAATTTTACTTTAGTCACAGCAGGCTGTTCTTCAAGTAAATATCTGCTTAATGTTCATTTTTCTCATCTGTCAGAACACTTCTATTATTCAGCTTCCCCTGATGTGTAAATAATTGTGCTCTTTTTAGGACAATGAAGCTTTAAGACGTCTTTGCCATATGCTTCTAGCCCGCTATTGGTGTACTGCATGCAGAGTATCCGGACAACCCAGGTCAATGACATTAAAGGCTGAGAGAGTTGGTGAAAATACAACTCATGTGATGCTGGGTCTGCTCAGCCTTCAGGAGACATATTGATGCACAGTTATTTTGGTCAATAAGTCCTTCTGAGCAGAGGCCATCCTTATCCTTGAGACCGACTGCATGTGAAAAATGAGAATGGGATGAGACCATGCATTTTAATATGCAGCAATATCTTAAAGGAAGGGACGCGGAGAAAGAAGGAGAGGTGTGCTGTGTGGGAAGAGAAAAAATGCCATGCGCTTTTCACAGGGGAAGCAACACCCACAATTATTTATTGTAATTTCAATGAGAACCGGTGGTATGGCATGCAGCGTAATTCAGAAATGGTGATCGTGCTTGTGTGCGGCACCACACTTTGCCAAGGTGATTAGCAACATACAACTTATCTATCGAGATAATAAATCACAGAGTAATTTGCTAACTTACTTCCTACTGCTAAGTAGCATCTGCACATGTGTATAATAATTTGCACATCGTAAGTGATTTAAGAGTGGTGAAAGGTGAGCCAAGGGCACGACCCCCCCCCCACCCAAAAAATCCCCCAAATTTCAATGCTAAATAACTGTCAGCTGGTGGTCTTTTCTTGGCGTCTAATCATGGTTGAAAAATAGTTCAAAAATGAAAGCTCCTAAGGAATTCTGTGTTCAATTTTTTTCCCTACTATATCTTTAATCATTAGAATAAAGTTACTTTCGGCTGGTCTCTTATTCACAAGGGGTCACCACAGCAGGTAGCGCCACATGTTAGATTTAGCAGATTTTTAAGGCATGACCTTCTAAACTCAAAGGGATTTGTCTTTCCTTCCAGAACAGAAATGGGATCTTCAGATTTTTTTGTGAACAATACTAAAACTAAATAGCCAAAATGAAAAGGAAAAGAAACTTGGTAGAATCAATGAAAAGGAAAAAGAGAAAACACAACTGCAAAAGTGTAAGTCGAACGTGAACACTCTTGTCATTGGGTTCAGCACTTTTCCTATGAGCTCTTTGTGTTTAAATAATAGCAATCCCGAGCTTATCCTGCTTTTGTTTCCCGACATTATGGACAGAGAGGGGCTAATCATAAGAGTTGCTGTTAATTACTGTGCAACAAATGAAATAGAATTTATATGTAAAAAACTATAAATGGCATAAAATTATTGTTTATTTTTATTAAAAGAATATTAAAAGATTCTAAACTTTGTGCAACCAGTTTGTAGTACTAACCTTATTAGCTGTTGTTTAAAAATATAAATAAATAAATAAATAAATAAATAAAACAAAGGCTAAAACATGTCATTTCTTCCTTGCCAGTATTTCTCACTTTGTAAGAAAAGGTCTGATTTGACCTGTGATGTGACGATTTTGACCATAGAAATGACGTCAAATATTTCAACGATGTTTGCTGGGACAGTTCTGGTCTTCCTATCAGTTTCCCATCAAAGAGCAGTAGCTAATCCATCTTGCTTTGTTTTATTTATTTATTTATTTATTTTTTAATCAGACAGAACACGATTTTGAGACCCAAGAAGTTAAATTTCACTGGCCAGACACTGCTTACCTATGTTTTAGTGACTGGATATGTAAATATTATTTTCTGTAGTCAAAGCAGAGGTGCTAAAACAGTGCAGCCAGCATGCCAATTTGAACTGAATGTAGCGTTGGTTGCACAATCAAATGCTGCAGGTTGGTGCAGAGGTGATATTATTTTTCACTTTTACATCTTTCCCTTTTTTTTTTAACATCATCTACATTTGGGATTTTTGTGAAAGCTATCTGTATCTAATTAAGTTGAATAAAATATTAGCAAATCCATATTTTATAGCTTCCCATGTTTTCCTCTTGCTTCTGTAGGGACTCAGAGGTTCTTGCTCTACAGTCAGGTGTAACCTCAGGTCATCATACTTGAAGGAGAGATCTTAGGAAATGTTTGGAGCATTGTGGGATCCAAATGTGTGATGAGGTTTTCTTCCGAATTTAAAAATTCATCTTGGTTATTGTCTGAGGAGCTCTGACCAGAAGCTCAAGACAAGACTTAGTGGTTGTTTATTTCCAACCAGACTAAAATATATGACTATAAAAACCTACAGCTAATCGCACCATGCATATGCCAGACACCATTATCATCAAATACATAGCTCGCAGATTTTTTACTTCAAGTGTGTTGTTTTTGCTTTTGATGATTCATGTTTGATAATACTGAGACCAAATCAGCTATGGAATCGAGGACTCACAACACTCACCTCTTTCAAACACAATATTTTACAGGTTTTATATGCAGCCTGAGCCATATTCCAGTTTGGGAATCACAGAGTCAGTGAAATGGAACAAAGTGGATTGCTGGCTGGGGCCTTTGAGCGGCTATCCTTGTTTGAAGTCTCTCTCCAGCCCTGCCGAGTTCAGAATACATTGTCCAAACTTGGCAGCTATTGATTCCTTCCCAAATCAGACATAAGACATACTGAACATGTTAAGAACTTTCAAATACGTTTTTTAATTGTGTACGTCTTTCAAAAACCCACTCGTATCACAGTGCTGCTGAGTCAGTTTGAAAAAGGAGCTTTTGGACAGTCAGACACTGTATCATGCCAATATTTTTATTTTTCTCTCAAAAATTTCATTCTGAGGACGCTCATGCATAAATGTGCAAGAAGACGAGCCTTCCTTGTGTCACTGTGACAAATATAATGTTCTTTTTCTTTGTTTGTTTCTTTTTTTTTGGTGATCTAGTTAAAATAATACTAAGTGTACGTTGGTTCTGAACTGCTCCAAAGCCCTGGAGCTCAATGAGTGTAAACCAGTCATGATCACTTTTGTTTTACTTTCGGTTTATATCACTCTCCCTCTTTGCCTTCCTCCCCTGACAACCAGGCTGTTTTTATTTTTCTAGGTAGAGTTTCCACAGTAACTCCTTTTGTTTCACCATCCACCATTTCAGCTACCTGGGGAAAGCTGCCAATAGGTACTGGGGGAAAAAATCCACTCTCCTCTACCTATTTGGGTTGCACAACTGTGCCTCACATTTTCCCTGCGTATGTTGATACATAGTGGCAGACAGAATAGCATAGTGGAAAAAAAAAGGCTTATGGGGAACCAACCTAAAAGGGGATGGTCTCATGATTCTATAGCCACTACATTGTGCAATTAGCATTTATTTCATAGTGAAATTAAACATTTAAAAAAAATAAAAAATCAGCTGCCTATTGCCTTTTTCACAGATGCTGAAATAAAAGTATCAAAGGATCCAATAATAACACAAACATTTTTTCATTTAAAACAGAAATATAATCCCCTACAATAGTTGAAAAAAGTACATTTATCCACATAAAGTACATAGTTAGGACTTCAAGTCAGTGGTGTACTAAAAATATATCTACCTAATATCTTGTGGATAATATGCAGTTAGTTTGCAGCTCTCAGCTCTAATAACATGCTCAACTTTCAATATGTAGAGCTGTTAAAATGTCTTAAATCTACAACTGCCACTCTCGAGATCTTTCATGGTAAGTTCTGTCTGATTGCACCAGAAAGCTCCTGTCTCAACTTCACAGAAGACTTTGGCAGGCCAACAAAGAACAGGCCCTAATACTGTGGAAAAGGAGGTTTCTAACATGACACTTTTCAGCTGTTTGAAGGAGGGTGGAGAGAGATTTCTGTGAGCTGAGTTGACTCCTCCAGATCAATAGCTCGTCTCTTTCTCTCTCCAAGACAACTGGTGTGGCATTTGAACCAGATAAAACAAGGGTTCCCCTCCACCTCACCTCTGACAACTGAGCACTTCCACCAAATCCCAGTTGGATGAGAAGGATACAGATGAGTCCATTTAAATCCCCTTTCCAACTCAGTTCTAGACCCCCAGTGATCAGAAAATGCAGGAAAAAGCACCTAAAATCATCTTGAAAGGAAAGGTCCAATCTATGTAGGTTAATATTCACTGTTGCTTCATTTAGCTCTGTTGCAGGCCCACTGGGGCAGCTGTAAAAAAAGTTCTGGGAGCCAGAAGGCACAAAGGCTTTTATTTATTTATATCGTGGAGAAATATATAGCAGGAAGCAAACTGGTGCAAATGATGTGAAAGAAAAACTAGTCTGAAGAAGTTATCTTGCAGATTGTGGGATAACTGCAAGAGAAGGAATAGGCTGCATTACCATTTTATGTGCGGTATGAATTAAATATACACACTGCTGCCAGAATAAGTCAGATAACATGACAATATGTAAGGTAATCCTTCTTCCCATCCTTCAACCACCAGCGATGTACCCTTAAGCAAGGCACTTGGTTCTTAATTACTCCTGTGAAGCTGCTCATTTGTCAGCAGCAGATGATGAGATGGGCCGGCAAAAGTAAAAGGTTGCATTGGCAGCTAAAGTAAGTGTGGCATTGCTATCAAAGAGAATGCCTGCTCAGCCAACCTTGCACATAAAAGCTGAAAAAAAAAAAAAACTACTCTTACAACAGTTCATCATCTTTCTAACCTGTGGTCAGCCAATTATCTGGCTCTTGCTACAATATTGGACTTTTAACTCTCTGAACAAGGGCCCTCTTCTCCCTTGCATGTCAGCTTAGTCTTTCCCCCTGGTCGCTCATGACATTGTAACACTAATTACAGCTAATTGTTCTATGCTGAATGGATTTAGTCACATTGCAAATGATATGCCATTGGTCAGTGTCACAATGTTTCCACAGAAAAAAATTCAATGGGGAATGGAAATTTGCACAAATGAATGTAATTAAGAAGCACATTCGTTACTTCTAATTGCATATGAGAACCCTCAAAGTGAAACCGAGATCCGGCTCATATGAATAATTAATGCAGCTAACTGTACTGAACACTGTAATGTTGCTGCTGTCACATAATGATGTGCTAAACTATTGCTTTTAATGATAAACTGTAGTGTTATACTTTTTCGTAATGCACAGTCCCAATCACCCACAAACTAATTTTTTTCCTCATTAAATCCCTTTATTTGCTGGCAGATTGTGTCTAGACAGTTGAATTCCAATCTCAGCACAAGCGAATGGGCGGCCAGACATACTGAGTAGAGTTGGAGGTTAGAGAAGTATTAAAAATTCAAGTGGTACCAACGTGTTTGGCACACTAGATCAAGTCAAGTGGCCTTTTCCAAAGACAAGAAAAGGGCAGTTGTAAATCAGCCAACTGGAAACTCAGTCTGAGAGCCATTATGAAAATTTTGGACCTACAGAAATCAAAGAGTTGAGAATGCAACCCCCAGAAAGTATGAACTTTGCAAGCCTTTAATCAGATTATTTGTCTGCTGGTATCACAGGAATTATAGAATGTGCCATAAAAGACCCCCCAAAAATGTTAAAGTAAACATCACACAAAAAATAATGATTGAAATCTCTGATTTGATGAGTAATTACTTTTTTTTTTTTTTTAGATTTATACAGAATGCATTGCAACACATTCAGAACTGTAATCGTATTACATTTGGAGTATTTAAAAAGGATTGGCTTATTTTAATAGCAGATTTAGATCTTAGACAGACAAGGAGTAAGCTGGTCATTTGAAAGCCATATGCCACAGATTAAGATACGGCACTGTGCTGTGCAGATATTTCATGTTCCTTCCAGAGGCTAATGCACTTCGTCGGAACTGCCTTTGCTGAGCTGCTTGTAAGTGGGCAAAAGTACAAGCTCCTAAATCCCTCAACTCCAACAACAGGAGAAAGAAATAAGTATATTACAAATTGTCCGGAGAACAAAATTGTGTATTGTTTGAAAAATGTGAGGGATTTAGACTCAGGGATTTGCTCCCACTTTGCCCCACTTTGTCTGAGGGCTTAGCACTGATCGCTGCTCGCGACATGATGATTCCCATCATTCTTCAAAAGCCTTTCAGGTCATCATTAGTACGACATATGCTTAACGGCACAGGTTACCACAAAAAAAGTGAAGCAGATAAAAAGTGAGGTTAAAAATTAACACAGAAATATGTCAGTGTCCACACAGGTTGACAGATCAAGAGTATGCTCACGCTACCCACAAACATAGTGTAGATGCCAAAGCAAAGAATTACATGTATGTCCCATTTTGAACTATTCACCATGTTTAATTGTTCTGATTGTATAGTTTTGCACTTGCCAGCTGTTTGACGTATACAGCTCTGACATAAAAACGTACGTGCAAATGATGTTAATTAGGACTTTTTATATATTTGTCGAGACAGAAGAAGAACTAACAAAATCTTCGAAATAATGTGTGACAAGAGAGGCGACAGCTTAAGACTGATGGCGGGGTGGTGAAATAAGCCTGGAGGGGGAGGCAAGAACCCATAAAATGAACAGCGCCTTACTCATAAATAATAGAAACATAAAATGTCATATGAACTTTATATCAAGAGAGGGTGGTCTAATAAAGATGCAGGTTTAAAGAGGAGTTGAGAAATTCATTGTCATAAGAAGGCCACATGGCTTGCCTTTGGCACAGACAATTATTCAGAGCAAGTTGACATTCAGGTTCTAGCTGAAGCACCTTTAAGAAACAACACTGCTTTTGACTCTCGAAATTCTCTCGTTCTACTGTTGCTCGGGTCTTTCAATCTCTCAGCTCTGTTTCTCACTTTTCACTTGGAGTCATTCCATCTCCTCTCTCCTCTTTACACTTTTCCTTGTTCTTTCTGCTTTACAAATTGAGACGACACGATAAGAGATTGCCACTGCCATGCCAGCCTGGTGCTCATTGATAAAACCATATCTAATCCATCTTAGGCCCCCCTCTGTCACCAACACACTCATCTCTGAGACAGTCAACGTGCACAGGATCCATCTCTCTTTTTGAACTGAGCTGCACAGAGTCAGAGTTTATCTGACTTAACTTCTGAAAGAAGAAAATGGAGCTCGATGAGTCAGGTGAATTTCACTCTGCCTTGAAATGATGTGCAAGTGTGTTGTGTGTTGAATCGGTAGCATCCAAAAGCAAATGAAAAAGACTCTTGGTTTTAGGTGGAAATGCATGGTTTATGAAAGATCTATTTTATAGGAATTAAAATGAGATTTTCCTGTAATTTCCTCGAGCCTGTAAACTCATCAAGGTTCTGCTAAATTACACAAGATGCATATTAATCAAATCGCTTTATATGGCTTGCACATTAGCTTTGAAAATGATCCATTCTCCTCTTCCCTGCCTTTACTATTTATCTGTTAGAACTATATTGACTTTAATACAGTATTACGCGTGACTTTGTGGTCAAATAACTAGAAATAGCTTTTCTAATATCCAACTACTTATATTAGACTCCGATACAGCACTCACTAGGATTTTTCATGCAGCAATTTGTAAAAGTACACATGCATTTATTACATTAGTATGGTCTTCTGTCTAAAGCTAAGACACTTCAACAAATATTACCCCAGAGGGAAAGTGGGTAATAAGTGGAGTATTTGAGCAAGTTTATGAAGTATGAGATGTTTATGTCTCTGTATATTAATGGAATCATGAGCAATTGCCTCACTATTCGAATGAATCACATATGAATCACTACTGTCAACATGGTGAATACATTATAGAGAACAGCTGGGGAAGGAGATGTGCTGCATGCATTTATAAAAATGCATGTGTACAGATGTGTGAAAACTGTTTTTTTAAACGTACAAAAATGTCTTGTTATAACTTCACAATCTTGCCATGAACAGAAGGCCATCACCACAATGTCGCCCATTTTGTTTAATACCTAACACAAGCGTTCACAATCACACTCACTCTGACACCCAGGCCCCAAACCTGTCAGCCCAGATGCTGGGGAGACACCAGGGACTCTTGTCTCACTTACAACAATGACACAATGGCTTTACTGCATGTAGGTGTATACAAAGAAATCTATTTTTCAGTGTTCTTTGGATCTTATATGCTGCAGGAAAATCAACAGAGTGAAGATCTACACCAGTCCTGTCCGAAATATACGATGGAGGGTTATATCCAGAAAATGAAATCGGATTCACTTGGATTCACTGGGACCCACAATAGCCTTGTTCATGCTGTCTTGTCATATATGGCGAAATAATTTCAGCAGCATCTCTGGTATGCTGCTTGTGTTTCATCACTGACACTGATGAAAAAACCCAGAGTTTTTTTGTTTTGTTTTGGTTTTTTTCTACACTGTCTTAAGGACGTTTCTTTTTCCATCTGGAACTTGTTTGAGCAACTATTAAAATGTATATGCATGAGGAAGGAGTTGTGTATCCCTGTGTTTAAAAAGGCTTGTTTTATGGAAAACAGCAGTGGGCAGTAAGCCATGGAGTGACAGCTGTCTTGTGAATCATTAAAATACAATTTGGCAACACAGTTAAAACTTCAGAGGAATAATTCCCATTACGTTGTACAGCTTAACACTGGACAACAGTTAAAAAAAATTAACCTTACAAAATAAATTTTAAGTAGCAAACACACTATTGTGCAAATTACATCCTTTTTATTTTATTCTGCTTTCCCATGACAGAATCACTGCTTGTGTTTTTCTTTTTTTTAATGAAACCAATTCACTTGCATATTTTAAAATGACTGAGATGGTGTTTGGTTTAATCTGTATAAAGAAAACTGTCAAATATAACACACTAAGAATGAGTACGTAGCGAAATATTGGATTTTTTTTTGCTTGCTTAAAGAATGAACTCACAAAAACAACATGCATAGCTAGTTGTTTTTGGGGTTTTTTGTACAACAATGGCCGCTGGTTTAGTGTTTGCAAAGCTGTGTTGTTACAATTACAATCACAGCTGTAATCTCAGTAAATAATTGTACTGTTTTAAAACACAGATGGCCACTTGTAAATTATGCTGTCAGCCTCACAAAGCACAAACAATAATAAAAATGAAAAACATAAAAGAAAGGATTTGCCTGCTGTCAGATCTAGCAAAAATATACTACTCACTGGATTCAGGGTCTGAGTTTCCATCTCCCTCGGTCCGGCTGTTAGGTGATGTTTGCTCATAGTACTCCTCTTGTGGGAAGCTAAGGGGAAGAGGCTGGGTGGTACTGGCAGTGATGC
This sequence comes from Rhamphochromis longiceps, assembly GCF_057381845.1. Classification (NCBI taxonomy): domain Eukaryota; kingdom Metazoa; phylum Chordata; class Actinopteri; order Cichliformes; family Cichlidae; genus Rhamphochromis; species Rhamphochromis longiceps. The sequence goes on from NC_140558.1 coordinate 36,038,935, forward strand.
TAGGCTCCGGGTCTCCAAGCCCGCTGTCACTGCAACTCTCCTGGGAACCGTCTGGAAGATGGAACGTCACACGGCGCTGGGTCTGAGGCACACCAGAAGATAAGAAATGTTTATATGAGAAACGCTTCTGTCCTGTTAATATGAACATCATGATCATCATACTACTACTACTAATAATAATAACAATACAGAAACCTACATTATTATAGTGACTGTAAGCAGTTTAAGAGGTAAGGGGTGAACATTTTTTTTTAAATTTGTAGTTACTCTCATACTAAAGACAGACCTAGACAGCAGATCTTTTAAGTCCATCCTGGATCAGACTTGCTCCACATTCCTCAGCAACAAACACCCTGTCACCATTTTATGGTTCTCCTCTCACTCATCACAGCTTAACACAAACAGCCCTTGTTATTAGACCCAGTCGTCTGGCTCAAACAATCTGGCCTTTGTCAAAGCGTCTCAGGTCCTTACGCTTCTTCATTCTCCCCGGTCCCGCATTTTGACGACAACAGCTCACTCTTTACTTAAATCGCATAAATCCCAGACCCTGACATGTGCTGCTGTTAGGAGATAACCTATATGATTGTTTCACCTGTGAGTGGTCATAAACAATGGGCTGATTGCTGAATGAATAAAACCCACTGTATCGGTCCAGGTTTTGAAATATCCACCTCTAAGATTTTTACCTTCACCCCATTGCAAGGATGAATGAAATCTCAGTTTTTGTTTTGACTATAGAGAGACTACAGAGTTGAGAAATTACATTGAAATATTGGCAGCAATGCTTCATTCTAGAAGTAGTGTTAAAGGTACTCTTTATAATCCATAGAACAGAGTGAACTGTTTTCTTTTTTTAAAGACTGTTTTATTCAGCAGTGAGGAGTTCCTATGAATACTTCAAAGTGAGATCTGTCTGGAAAAACAAGGACATTTCTTCTACAGAAAAACACTGTTTAATCTTTTAAAATATATCAAAGCTTTGAGCACCACAATCAAAATTCTTCTCACAGCCATTGTGCTGGGGTGAGGGCAGAAATCTCAAAACTATGTGTATGGTGTTAACCGCAACACTTACTTGAGATTTTTTTTTCTTTTTTGACTGAAGGGGCAAACAGAATAAAAGGCTTTAGTGATTCACTAAACCAGTGTTATCATCAATTGAAACTGTGATTGTTGAGTCCTGTTTCTTCCATTTCTATTTCTTCTATACAAATACAGACCAGACCATTTCATATCAAGATGTTGATTCAATTAACCTTAACATGTAAGTAGGGTAAGGCTCATGGGTGAGCTTGGTGTTTAACTAATTATCATTTACACTGTAGGCTTTAGGTCATAGATATTTTACAGTATCAGAGACTAGTTTGTTCCAGTACCAGTAAAATTACACAATACTCAGTAGCCATTTTTTCCAACTATCGAAAAAAAAAAACACATCACTACTTAGACATAAAATCTTTTATTATAAAGTAATTTAAAGACACCAACAAGGTGGTGACAAACTTGTTACTTAAAACGTTAACATGATACTTTGTTTATAAGACGAAAAGACTGAATGAAATGGTTGGAAAGGTAACCTGCTAATGGTACTATGAAGTCGATCATTAGCTCCAATATGTTAGCTCATTCATTCATTTATTTATCTTTTTAGCCATTGCAAACATTATAGCCTATGGGACATAACTGATATCATAATGCCAATTCCAAATAAAAAGGTAGTGTGTATTTTATATAAACAGTATAAAAGATGGCCTTAGCTACAGTGACACTGCCCGCTGGTTTCTGAAGAAGTAAATTGTTGAATGACGCATCAATTAAAAGTCGTTAGCTAACATGCAGTTTCATATCGTAGACAATTATCTATTTTGAAACATAGTAAAGAGTAAGCAAAACACGTACTGTTAGAAAGAGCAGTTTGTGAATTTTACATGATTGCTGGTAGAATAACAGTAGCAGTGGCTACATTGACTCCAGACACGCTCACAAAAGTATGGGTTTGACTATCGTGTAGATATACGCGTCCAGAAGAGGGACGCACCGAACACTTTTGCATTTTAAGCTTAACATTATGCTGAAACTGCAGAAAGGTTGGGTTGCGAGTTACAGTGCAAACTACAATCAGGAGGAACTTTTAACAGTCCTGTTGTGATTCCCCAAACACTCCTCATCTCTAAGTATGCGTACAGACATTAAGCACATAACACAGTGTTTAACAAATGAAAACACAAATAGAAATCTGAAATCAGTCAAAAATGTGTTTGAAATTATATTGTTATTTATTAAGCAAATACCAAACTGAATTTGTGTTTTTATTCACACATTTGAGCCGGCACACAGGACTTCTGTGAGACGTCAGAAATTAATCAAGCATAACAATCAACCATTAAAACTAATTTTTCTGTTCAGGAATGCAAGTAAATAATTTTAATTTGGCACCTTAATCAAATAATAATAATAATAATAATAATGTCCTTTACTTTTTTTCAGCTGTTTTATAAAACAGCAAATTTGAAAATTCATGGATTACAACAGTTATTATATTTTTGCATTTTAAAATATTTGGATTAAATAACTTGTGTGTACTGGTAGATTAAGCATTACAGAAAAATAAACAATGATTTTTGGTAATTACCAACACTGTTAATTTAGGTCAGCTGTGGCATAAACCTTACACTGGGTGGTCTAATAAATGTGTTAAGCACTGTATTACACATTATGAACATATACTGGATGGGATTTAATATTAAGTATAAAATGAATAAACACACTGAGCACTTGTGAACATTATTTTACATGTGAAACTCTATATTCAGACGTGCTGTATTTTAAAATTGAAACTTCCATCACTTTAATAATATATAGCCTTTTGAAATCAGATTATTCTTTCTGAGACACCATGTATAACAAAGATTTACAATAATTCGTTTTTATTCAGTGTGACCTAAAATGAGTGTTTGAGGCCATGAAGTCAGCAGAAAAGTGTTTGTCGAGGTCAAAACAGAAACCTGTTTTTTCTACAGACCCCTATAGCCCCAGAATTCTTTGTGCACCACAGCTATTGTCATCTTAAAATACAGGTTTAAGGTACGGTATTTCAGCATAACAATGCAAAATACTTCCATCCCCGACTTCTACTGTCTTTCGTAACAATAAGTCAGGCCAGCGGCACTAGCCGCCATCTTCCATGCAAAGTTTTTTTTCTGTGGTTCATATAGTTCAGCATATAGCATATAAGAGTAGACATGAACACATGTTTATGTTCAAGATGTATGCTGTCCCCATCGGTTTCTGAACAATAGCAGCATATGTACCTTTGTTTTCTTTGATTTTTTTTAATCTGTGACACTTAAACAAAAATAGTTTTTGTTTTTTTAGAATTTTGGTATTGAAAAGTAGCACAGGTATTGGTTCTGGTCACATCCCCCTAAGGCAAGGGTGTCTAACATAAGGCCCTTAGTGTTACAGCTTTTCTGATTGATATAGAGCCCCACCGTCCATTGCCACCCATACTACACTGAAGCACACGAACATTTTCTGTTAACTATTGAAAACTCTATAGTCTAAATTCATAATTACAGGCACAATGATCAATGTCTTCTGTAATGTTACATGTTTATTGTGTTTCACTGGTGCGACCCACTTCACATCGAAGTGGGCTGTATGCGGCCCACGATGTAAAATGTGTTTCACATCCCTGCTCTAAGGACACCACCAATGACAAAGACAGAATATTAACACCAAGGAAGGAGTGACAGCAACACTTACTCATAGACGAATGAGTATAGTGAGATGACATTTCCAAGGGAAAATTTTTCATGACTTGTGTTATCTAGTGTTTATCTTCTTTTACAGTAACTCCATAGTGTATCCATCTTTAAACTGAATAACTGAGACAGTGACCTTATATTGGCAAAATGTTTTGGGTGTCTCAGGCCTATTAAATATGGCGTTATTTTTGTGTCACTATTCTGAGCGATGTGTTGCTCGCGCTCTCAACATTTCTGCCCGTGCGCGCTCAACTCTTTCTCTACACCGTTATATTTGTGCCAAAAAACCGGCCAATCACAGATTTGGATGCAAAAAAATCTGATTGGCTGTTCTGGTCTCCAATCAGCTCGAAATGACAAAATGCAATATCCCAAAATCCATTTCGTCCAAAATTCAAACGAGGCAGTGGCGGAGGAACTCAGAGTGGCGGAGTTTGAAATATTACTCTGTCTGGGTCACAAAATAAACTTTTAAGATATTTTCATGTGAGAATGGTGCTGTGTAAACTTCTAATATCTGCTCGATTCATCAAGACATCACATATTTGCATAACTGCTCTAACGTTTTCGGAGATGCCTGTTACCCATCAGCTGACCGGGTGGTCACTCGGGTTAAACATAATATATAAGGATGAACTGACAAAAAATCACCGACTACACCACCAGGTATTATAGGAAAAACCATAAAGCCTTTGAACTAAAACAAACGCTGTTGTAACAGTGATGTACACTGTCTTGTTGGTATATATGTATGATTTGTATAACCTTCATGTTTCCAAACCGATATCATGAGCAGCAGCTTTTACAGCTGTGGCTCCAGCAAACACCAGCTGATACTAGAAAGTAATATTAAATAAATTCTAACAACAGCTGATCAAGCTTGAACATGCTGTTGTTGTTTCTCCTCAAAATACAACACTTGCACCTGCAAACTTTTTTTTACGTGCGCTCACAATAGTGGCACAAAATAATTAATTTACTTTTCCTATATAGGGTATCTGTAAGGCTTGTAATTGACACTTGTGCAGTACAGGTCCTGTGGTATATGGGATGTGTATTAACAGGTTGAAATACTGTATGTCCTAGTTTTCCTTCTCACCCAATTTAGACACAAAAGAAGTGGAAACGTGTGTGGAGGCTGAGACTTTGATTTGTAAAGTCTTGGGGATCACAGGAGTGTGGGCATTTTCTTCTCAACAGTACAGGCTTCTTTGATTTCTCTGGAGGTTTACAGAAGTTTATGTTGTGACCTTTCTTTGGAGCTAACAAAGAAATATACTCTGTAAGTATCTCCGTTAACATGTTTGCTAATCTAACAGAAAGCAAACTACATGGTTACAGTCCTTTATATTGTGGGCAATCTTTAGACTCCACAGACTTTTATATTTTTACTTTGATAAAAAAATTGTTTCCTTTACAAAGACAAAATCAGAAATGAGGATATCTGAGTTTGATGCAGCCATGGTGAAACACAGTGCAGTCTCTGTAATATAGACTGCAGCTTGAATTTATGTCTACACATGATTCCCTCAGTAACATCATACTGCATCACACTGTATAGAGGCATAAAACGTATAAAATATAATTACGCCCTCAGCTTCGGTTATTGCGGCGAATTTTATTCATCCCATTATTCAAACTGATAAGATTTTTTTTTTCCGAGAGCAAATACAACTGGCACAAATGACTATCTTGATTTTCCATTGCTATAGCAACAAAAGCAATATGCATGTCCTGAATTAAAAACATCATTAACACTTGCGCCTTTAAGCTCAGGAGAAGCTGCGCACACATATTTTTCCATAGTCACCACAGTGTATAGATAAAGCAGTTGTTGTTGTTTGATAAGTCTAAATAAGGCAAAGGAAACAGAGGAGAGATGGAGAGCGAACTAAAGTCTGGCTCTAAAGAAGGACAAGCTGCCAAAAACAAAGTGCACCAAAAAGCTTCATTTAAAAATTATTAGAGTGGGCTGCCTAACCTAAATCCTCACAATTAGCACCCTGAAAGCACAAACTGAGTGGTTTCAATACTGTGATGTTCAAGCAGTTTGTTAAATACTCTTTTTTTTCTCTTTCTTGATTCATCTGGAACCCGAGGCCTCAAATCCTGCTCTCCGTTTGTGCGAGTGTGTGTGAGAGTTTGAGTGTGCGTATGCCCTTAAAAAGACAGACGAGAAATAAGAAGAAAAAGACAGAAAAAGGGGGCATGCAGTCAAAGAAACAAACAGCCAAACACACATAGCCGTCAACTATTGTCTGACATAAAAACTCTGAAACAAAAGCGTTTTGTTGGAGGAATAATGTATTTGTTCACATGCGCTGCATTAATTTCTCAAATACATAAAAACACAAGACGTAGTACTAAAATCAATCTTCTTTTTATTGCACATGGCGGGAGATTCTCTGGTGGTATATATTCTACAGCACAGAGCCTTTTTTTTCTCATGGTTTTATTCATTTTCTAAGACAGAGTGGAAGAAGAAATACCTTGCTGGCAAAATTATATAGTTATGTGTGCCATGTTTGCCCACGCTTTCAAGTGGTCTAAATATCTACTTGTTCTCAAACAGCGTTGGCAGCTGTTTCTCAAATTACTGGAGGATGCACGCAAATGCAATGTCCAGGTTCCAGCAAAAGAAAAAGCCCACTTACGGAAGGTTGGCAGCTTTACAAAAAAGCACGCTTTCTCTCCACATGATTCTAATTACTGAAAACTTGCTTCAACAATGGCTCCCAGAATCTATTAGAACAAACAGCTGCCCGTGACAATTAGGACATAATCATTTTGCATGAGGGAGTGTCTTCATTTTTAGACTGTTGTTTATTCAGGCTCCTTCAAGTTGATGCCAGATGTTAAGAAAAGCCTAATTCGATTTCATGGTGCCCTCGCTACAAAGTCACTCGGAGCTACAATATTAATTACAATTAAATACCATTAATAGGTCTTAAATAAATAAAAGTTTTGCTCCCAGAGGTAATGACTAATGCGAATAAAACATTAATGTCGAAAAACAAACACCACAAACAAAAACAAACATTCACCAAGGAGTCAAGGTGAGTGTTTTGCTAAGCATAATCACTTATTTAAAGAAGCTGCCAGAAATCCATAAACCAAAGACAAGCTGCTGTAAGAGATATCAAGACCAAACAAAGCCCGTTCAGCCAGATAAAACACTGCCTTGAGAAGTATGTACACAGAGATAAACGAACAGGAGACGTGCATGCCAAGTTCTACCATATAACAAGCTCGAAAATCCAAAACCAGCCCTCTGGTAACCACCCTGGCAGGGGTTACTGGATTATAAGTCGGCTATATTTAGATAGAGAAGAGGGGAGGCCAAGTGGTTGCCACCTTGTTCTCTGGTAGGCTGCAGCTCTATGGCTTTTATTATTACATATACTGCCCCCCCCCAACTGCCGTTCTCTCAAAATAGCAAAGAAGTCAGCGGTGCACAGAGGGGGACTTGGCTGACAACCACCTTACTGAGTGATAAACAGAGACCACTTAGGAGTGAATCAGGGGAGATTGGCTCTGCCATTTCAGATAAGGATCAGCTCGCGGGCACACCTAGACCTGCATAAATCTGTTCAGAGGAGATGGCGATTTGTCATGTCACACGTGTCTTATGTAGAGTGAAAAAAAGCGGCTATACAGCAATGGCAAGATCCAAAAAGCAGTGTCCTGCATGTCCCAGTGTTGCTTGATGTGAAGGTGGTGCAACATTGGCAATAAATAAATAAAAACCAATGTGGTTTTAGGTATTTCTTTAGTCCTTTCTTTGATATTTTTTGTACATGCTGTTCCAGTTCTGCCTATTATGTGTAAGGTGATATGCCGCTGCTTGTGAGATGATGAGTTAGCAGGAACACACAAGAAGGAGGTGATTCTAGCAAGTGGGCTGAGAGATTACTGGGTGGTTTTTTTGACTGTCATCAGTCTTTGAGTCATCTGCTGTTATACACTGATAATTCTGATATTCTTTGTGTGACACTGTTATGACAAAACATATAATATCTCCAGTCCTGGCAAACTGTGGTCTCACACTGAAATGTGAAATGTCACCAACATGATGACTTCAGTATGAATAAGCAACAGATGTTATTAATAATTCTGACTGTGTAGTCAAAAAACTAATGTGAGAGTTTAACACAAGCATTTTCTGCCGCTTAACATTATGCTGAAACTGCAGAAAAGTTGGGTTGCAAGTTACTGTGCAAACAGTAAGGAAGAACTTTAACAGTCCTGTTGTGATTCCCCCAAACACTCCTTATCCCTCAGGATGCTTACAGACATAATACAAATCTATTAGACTACCTGTCATAAAACATGAAAACACACATCTGAAATCAGATGTGTGTTTTATATTGTTATTTATTAGGCAAATGACAAACTGAATTTGTGCTTTTATACCCATAACAGAGCCAGCACACAGGACTGCTGTGAGAAGTCAGAAATTAATCAAGCATAACAATCAACCACTAAAACTAATTTTTCTGTTCAGGAAGCCAAGTAAATAATTGTGATTTGGCACCTTAATCAAAAAATAATAATGATGTGCTTTACTTTTTTCAGCTGTTTTATAAAACAGCAAATTTGAAAATTCATGGATTACAACAGTTATTATATTTTTGCATTTAAAAATATTTTGATGATAGATTTACCATTACATTGTATTGTTATTACCAATAGTCTAAATTTAGGTCAGCTGTGGCATAAACCTTACAGTGAAACATTATGAACATATACTGGATGGGATTTAGTGATAAATGAATAAACATTTCACTCTGTCATGTATCCAACAAACAACTTTTAAAGTAATAAGACGATGCTTTTCAATACTTATGACATTATACTGTTGTCAACATGAAATTTGACAACATCTTTCAGCTATTTATGGAGCCTGATGGGGACACTGGTGGACAAAATATTACTGCATGGCAACAAGTTAGTTATTTGTGATGACAAGATCAATAACTTGTGGCTAAGAGGCAGTTAGGAATACAGATATGATAACTAAATTGTTGCCATGTGTTATTAATGCCTGGCCACAAGATACAGAATCTGTTGTTTACTGACAGCATCAAGCGAGCTCTTTAGGGAAATTATCACACATGAAGCATCTATAAATTTGATTTAATTTTGTTTTATTTTAACCTTGGGATGAGTTATAATAATATCCTGCATTATCAGCAGTGGGAGGGGCCCTGAACCAGCTCTCGCTCTCTCAGTCCTGTTACATGTCTGTTGTTTTCTTCTGTGTAAGGAATTATATAATTGAGGAATACTGAGTAGTGGCTAAGAAATCAAAATACGTGACATGACGGATGTGTTGATAACCTGTGTTCTGTTTAAACACAACCTGGCACCTAAAGACAACAACCTGCTCTGAAGCAACAGCAAAAATAGTTTGTAATTTTGTTGTTTATGCTATTTTTATACACGTATAGATCTTGAGAGGGCAAAAATTACAAGCATCTGACTTGATGGTTGAGCCCAGACGTGAACAAAGCTCTATGCGCTTCAGGCAACAATTAAAAGATCAGACACCTTGCAGCTTTCTGATCTTGTTTATCTCATATTCAAAGTCATGGACACTTTATAATGAAGTTGTGGCCACGATTTAATATCTAATTCCCATGTCTTATTAACTCGTGAATACTATTTAATTATCTCATTCACATGTCTTATTATGGACACAAGTTATTGGTCGTTTGGTCACACGTTACCATGTGGCCAGGAGGGCTTTATAGCTCTAACTCGCGTTAGTCGTATTTATACTAGAATATGATTATAACAAACGGAAAAGGCCATCACAATAAGAAGATTTGCCATTTCTGTTAGCTATTTCCAGAATTTTTAGAATCAAATCCAGCAATGGACTTTCATCTGTGCTTTTTGTTTAAGATTCAACCAACGGCATAAGCAGAGCTGTTTATTATTTGCTATTTTTAGTGAGGAACGACATGTTTTTTAAGCAAAACAAAAAATGTGTTACACTCGAGACAAAAAGCATTTAAAGTCTGAAACTAGCGCTCAATTGCATGTAACCATATTTAAACCATACAGTGTTAATATAATGGCACACCTGTGCAGTTAAAAAATAATATTGTGGAGGAATGTGCATCTGACAGTGAGCGTCAAACATTCGTTAGTGAGATGTGTTTGACTCTAATTGCACAGAGTAAATAATTATTGTGTTGAAAAAGACAACAGTTCTTGACATCTGTAATGTTCACCCAAGTATTAACATTAGCTGACAGTGTTAATTTGTTTGCTGTAAAATATAATAGCAGTCCAAACAAGTGCTTTATCAGGCAACATTCATGCTGATAGATGTGAACATGCAAGAGAGAGCAGAAAAAAATGTTTAGCACTCACATTCACAGAGGTGATCTTCCCCAATTGACAGGCCTCCTGCAAGGAAAGATGACAGATTTTTACATTGCTGTCTGACTGTAACTCTATAGAGAATTTACAATTGAAATTGATATTTGAACTCAGCAAAGGAAAGTGCACGGGGAACTTTCCGGTGTTCTTAGAGTCAATCAGAGTTCACAATCGAGAACCACGTAGATTTGAGAGTTTTTTGAAGTAGGAATTGAGAATAAGGATACATATTGATTTCTTGCTCGGATACAAACTTTGTGCAGTGCACTTCCGTGCCCAGTTGGCTCGCCAGCAAACCAGGCTGCAGAGTACACACCCGCTCCCCAGAAAAGTAAAGAATAGGGCAAACCTGACATCCTGACAACAGAAGCCCTACATCTGATACTTTGATAAAGATGTTTTCTCCACATGTCAGGGAGGAAAGTGAACAGAATATCAAATGAAGCATCAAAAATTAACAATAAACAGTGACAAGCTTCTAAATTGGGAACAAAAGACACCCGCAAGCCTGCAAAATAGCATCCTCTCTCTGGGGACTTAGATAACTCACAGAGAGATAAGAGTATTTAATTTTTAATCACCAATTTTGTTTTCTTTGTACTGTGTATAATAATCTGAATACGTGACTTTATTTGCAAAGAAAATAGAAGAAATGTGGCAGTGAAGTGCCACTTAGACAGGGGAGAAGCTGAGAGGACTACTGGGGTGGAACGGTAAAACAATGAACAGGAAACAAGTTCATGTCAACAGATTATCCCTCCATAATTATTCGCCAAGGGATGCTGTTACTGACTGAGCGATAGAGGAGTACGCCCCAAGATATTCACTAAAAACAAAATGGTTCTTTGTGGTGGCCAGTTAAATTAAAAAGAAAAAAATAAGAATCCATAAAGGGTTTTAGTATCTTTCAACTCATTGTTATAGTTTTACAGCCCATACATTTACGGTTTGGCTCCATCTCACCTCTCATCATCATCCACTGTGCCCAGAACACCCTACTGTTGCATTTATAGCACAAAAGCTCTGATAAAGCCAACACTAAAAGGCAGACAAGCAAAGCTAGCAGTTAGCTGATAAGCATATCATTTAGCAGTGTTTCCCTCAAAAGCTGGAGTCTAAATATATGGAGTTAACATATGTTAATATTGGCTTTAGAGTATGATGTGCATACAGAAAATGATGGCTTTTAAAAAATCTTTTGTAGGCAGCAACAACCTTATGTTGCATAAACTGTTTATGAAAGTTCATTTGCAATATTACTGATCATATATTCCCCAGCATGGACAACAGTGACACAAACCTAAACATGCCTGAAAGTAACACAACATGATGGCCTCTGATGACAATTTAGTACCTAGAAAAGAAGCCACTTCAATACTATTGAAGTGGTTTGGCTACAAGAAGTCAGACCTCTGAGCACAATACAAAAGAATACTTTTCTCGAGAAAAACAGAAACGACAAGCTTCACAACTCGAATCAAAAACAGACCATCCAGTACAACCAGTGTAAGAAGGCCTACAAGGAGCAGGTACTAACAACTGGTAGTGTGTAACCCATTAGTAAACAAATGACTCAACTGAGAAAATTTTAAATGTAAAACCTTGCCTAGGCCTTACTTTTGTGCTTACACTTGACTTATGCTGTGTCACTGGATGTATTGCTGTTTCACTACAATTGCACTATAATGCTGCTGCTGGCACCTTGTGGCAATAGATTTAAACAAATGAATTAGGAGGTATGTTATCAATGCCAATTGCTTAGTGGAAAAGAAGGATGGGAAATGTCCCTTCGTTTTGTTTTCGCTCATAAATCCTGCTGGCTGCGAGGATTTTTACATTGTGTCGTCTTAGGTATTATTGCAAATGGGGCAGATTTCAAAGCCACCTTCCATTTCTTTTATTTCTATGTTTTTTTTCTCCATATCTAAATTTTCTGCAAGGCAAAAATATGATTAAGATCTTTCTAACACAGTCACGATACTTGCTTGGCATATGAATCACTGTAATTACTATGAAATCAGCAGCACATCAATTTCAAAAGTATCCTGTTCAAGAACTGCAACTGTAGATGCACTCTTAACAATCTCTTCTACATATGGAGACAATGTCACTCATATCAAAGTAGATTACATAAGCTTGTAATTAGAATTAACACTCCACTTATCATTTCATCATCACATTATGCCCTAAATATCTACTAAGCACTCATAATCAGATTATAAGGAATACAAAAATATTATAAAGGCATATATCGGTGTCTTTCTTTAAATGTACCTTTACTGTTTACGCAAATGAGAAGTACATGTTTATTTTATTATTTATGTATTTTGTCTGCACATTTGAGACTAACAACACCAGTCAAGTCTGTCTGAAGATTTACTCATTTGCATCTAATGACTGGTCATTTAAAGCAGAATTTTACTTAGGGCTGCCACCGGGCAGTTGTTTCTTCTTCAAGTAATGTTTTATTCAACATCTTGTGACACATACTTCAAGTTAGAGACCTTGCCAACCAATTAAATATATGATAATGCACATAAGGGACCTGAGAAAGTGACCTGTGGTTGTTTCATATTTAGATGACATTCAAAGCAGTAGTTGTACATCTGACTGTCAGAGACCATAAATGTATGAGTTTTCTCTTTTTTTCTCTCCTCAGTATGGATTGGTCAGTGACCCTCTCTCTGGATTTACGCCTCTCAAACTAGCAGTTTCAAAGCACTCATATGCAAGCCTGGGAGAGAGTTATGCTTAAGATAAGTGCATTTGTTGGTGAACCACATCAAAGTACAGAGGGATGTCTTAGCGAGCAAAGGCAGTGGAGCTCAAACCTCGCCTTTGATCACCCCAGGCACTCTGATCATTAAAATATTGGATAAATAATTGATTAAAAACACCAGACCTTATTGTGCTCTGTTTCTGTATCCAAATGTATCCTAATTTTGAGACACTGTGGGTACACTGTACATAGGAATAAAAGGGACATATAGGACATATTGTTGCTTTGGAGGGCATGTTTTGCAAAATATTTGCTAGTAATGAGACTTGATAGTGAACCGACTAGAGGACTGAGTTACTGACTGAGTTCCAGTATGAACTGAAGGCAGGTTGAAGTCCTATGACAAACCTTCTTCACAAGCAATGGTCTGAGCTCTGGCATGCCAAGCTGCTACAGTGGTAGAGAAACCGAGAAAAAACAAATCAAAAGTCACAGAAATGAGTGCATTCCAGCTGAGCGTAGGTTACAGGAGGGTAGCTAATATTCCATCTACAGTGGAAACTGTGCACGCAGTATGCAAGACAAGCGCAACATGAACACTATGTGTATATTAGGGATATTAAAAAGGCTATTTTCCTTCATCTTACGCTTATATATGGGCCAGTATTGAAGTCTCCCTAAGTACATATACATTTGCATATTGAGTATAAAAAATGAGTCCAAGGTAATCAAAATTTATTCCTGTTCCAACTTATAATACTTGGCCTGTGGCGAAGTACAAATTCTGGACCCCATGCAGAGTCTCACTGGGCCCACTTATCCATTGAATAAATCCATTACCACGTTTGTATGAGTAACTAAATCAACGTGTGTATGCCTGTTCAACCGTAGTGGTTCATGATCACGATGATCATTTTTTCTAAACATATTCTGATTACCGCACGTGTTCTTCACTGTCAGGTTTCACCTCATTATTCCTGTTATTTTAACATATTTATTGGACTCTTTGCATGAGACAAAGGTGCAAAGTGATCAGTCTAAAGAATGGTTGCCTTACATTTTCTAATGAGATAACATGAAAGGCCTTACAGAGATCGTGTTTTATGTGCAGAGATAAGATAGCATATTAAAACTAAACCCAAGTACAACTAATTGATCTACAAAACTAATTAAATCAAGTGTTTGAACTGATAAGTCAATACCTACAATTGCTCCCATGCTGACTGGGCTTTATTAGTTGAATGTCTGAAAAATAGAAATTTTGCGATGCTGCTAAAGGTGGGGGGGGGGTGTTGACTCCAGTTTGGAGTGAGCTTCAAGCGGTGCCTACAGGAACTATTTTTTTTTTCCAATTGCATTGTCTTTCAGCTATGGAGGTTGCCCCTGGGTAGCTATTGACAATCATAAGGTACTCCAATGCTATGCTGTCTTTTTGACACTAAAGGGGAACATGATTTACAAGATCATGTTGTCCAAAATAAGATTTAAAATTAACACCTAAGACCATAAACCATAGATCACAAACTCATTTAGGAACTGGTTACTGAGATCATCTAACAGGAGAACAGTAACCTTATTTTTTCAAAGACTGCACAATCAATCAAACTTTTGTTTTGTTGAGCTGTCCACTACCGGCCAGAGGAAAGAATGCAGGTGTAAAACACTTGGCTTCAATTTTGAACTCTTGAAAGGTGCATCTATCTTTTTTTAACTTCAATAAAATTTTTAGGTGTTCAGAACACCCCAGACTTGTATTTTACTTACAGATACATTTGTAGTCCAAAGGACATTACAAACAGAGACTTATTTGTAAACATATGTCACCAGAGAAGGACAACAAACATTGATATTAAATTACACCACACTCTAATGACATTTAGTAGCCACAATGGGGTCCAATTTTAACTTCATCAAGCTCTAAACACATTCAAGTGCACTTTAAAACCACAGAAACACAGCTGGGAGCCAAAAATAGTTAAATTACCACATATCACAAACATGTAACACATTTATAATCCAGTAATTTCCACAGGCATCCATTAACACAATGGCAATCAAATCACTGACTCCTGTTATTCCATCATTTTTGTGACTTTTTCTTGATCTCTGTTAACATCATGGCACAAAGGTCCATGCTCAATTATGACCGCTCTAATATGTTAGCAATTAAGATATAAGTATCACAATAATAAGCTTTGCTGAGTAAGTTCCATTAGCAATAACTTCAAAGTAAAAGAAAAAATAACTTCCTCACTGCAGTTTGTGAAAACATTTTTAAAGAGCATATGATGTGATAACTTCAAGCTACAGTGAAAGCCTTAAAACCCCTCATCCCTGGGGTCCTCATGCTCCTAATAGTTTAACACTAATGAGATCTGCTGCTCCCATCTTTACAGCCTCCCACATAACAGTTTATTTCATAGTGTAAATACCTTTGAAGGTAGGGAGAAGCACAGAGCAAGCCAGAGAGACGAGAACCTTTCTAGTTGGCCACGGTCTCTTAACTTGTATATTTCGCATTTGTTTTGACTGCAACTTAGGGTTCCTTGGTGAAACTCGGGTCTTCTGCAATTCAGTTAGTCTTACTGCATGAAGTCTGTGAAAACAATGGTCAGGCAGCACTTTGACAAGATTGGAGTATTTGAAAAAAACGTGCCGTGGTCTATTACTTGAGCTCTTTGGAGACGGTGGGAGAAAAGCACATGGCCCGCTATCAGCTGCTTTCCCAGAGGAAGAGATGGATGTGTCCGAATTTATCAAAAGGAGCAAATTGTCAACTGTCAGGTAGCCTCAAAACAATGAGACACATGCATACATATGCACACATAACTATTCACCACGGAAAACTTGGATGTGCATGCCATCTGCTAATGCACGCAGACTCGAGAGACATGGATGTCTCAGCCAAGACAAAGTGAGCAGAGTTCAAGTTTACATCTCTTATATATCTGGCAAACACAGCATGCCTTAGACAGCATAATAAAACGGTTGCAAAACAAAACACCTCCTCATCGAAAGAGGCTAATAAAGTCTTCAATATACTTAAGTGTAGCCTTAGATAAATAGAATAACCATTTCCCTCTGCACTGGTGTTCAGTTGTCCAAAGTGTATTGATGTACTTATTGACATTCATTAAAGGGAAACCCTCTCAGCAAACCACAGAGAGCGGTGTAAATCCTGTAAACTTCTTGAGTGTGCATAAGGAGCAACATTTCTTTAACACAATTACTAAACAGCAATAATGTCACCGTATGTTCGAACCAGTTTTGATTTACAAGTGGACACCATGTTGCCTTTTAATCAGCTTATTATTATTAAGTGGTCTGTATATGTGTGTTTCCCCTGGACAATCCCCCTTCTTGCTTCACTCTTAGCGAGGTATTGATCCTCCCAGTGTACCAGCCCCTCCTGATTTCATTAAGCTAGCTGCTGTTAATTACTCCACACTCTAACCTTTTGCTGTTTCATTTGGGCCAACAAATTGGGTGAATTAAAAAAAGGTGATGTGGGAAGAGGAAAAGAGAGAAAGGAGGGGGAAAAGCTCCTTGGCAGCTATGCTGGTGGACCCCCTCCCTTTCTGTGGCGTTTGTGTCAGAATCCCAAGCGGCATAATAATTAAAAAAGTTCATCAATGTTCTCTTTGCTCATCAAATTATGCAGAAGGAGGCTACTCCAGTAATTGTGGCAGAGGATTCATTTATGAAAACCATATGAGCTAGAACTAGTATGGTTGTCTTGGGAATTGAAGAATTTTGTCCTTTTTTCACGTCTTTGGGCTCGTGTCAAAGGTAGTGTAGAGTCAAGCCGATTGGTGATTAAAACCCATTTTATTTACCAGGATCATGTGATGGTCCTAAGATTTTATTTTTCACTAAATCAAAATCCAGCACACACCAATTTGTCTTCTTAGGGAAGGTATTAAAAGAGTGCGGCATGACACATAGCTGCAAAGTTATAATTAGACTTCATTTAATACCTTATGTCATGCGCGGTGCATGGCATCTAAAGCATACTTAAATCTCAGGGGATATAATTGATTAACCATATGAGGGCGGGAAACAGATGATGAGGATGATGCTCTAAATCCATGTTAAATCGATATAGCCACTTCCTACACATCAAGGGATTATTGACAGAAATTACTACCAGCCGCAATCGCTCGCGTACATCGGATCATTTCTAACTTGGTGTATTAATGTGTGAATGTGCACAAGTGAGTCAAAAACATTCCACTGCTGTGACTGCTCTAAGAAATCATCAAGCTTTAAGTGGGACAATTTTGCGACATGGATACATTACCAAGAGAGCAAGTAAAATTTATAGGATCTTTTGGAGCCATTATGAAAGATGCCCTTTTCTCAAGGTTGAGTACATTCTAGTTGAAAAGATTCTACATGATGCAGAAGGAGCCATTCAGAGAACTCCCTTTGGCTGAGATAATAACTTCATCATAATTAGCTTGTGGTGCTCAGGAGTGTTGAATTGTCGGTTGCAGTGGGATCTGCGCTGATTTATTGCTTGATTTAATTACGTATCAAAATTCAATTAGACATGCTTTCAACCAAATTCAAAGTGAGCTTTGTCAAGCTGTCCCTTGAAATCAGGTACAGCTTGAAGGACATCCTTCATAATGCAGTGACATCTAACTTAATAATTACCACTTACCAAAAATCATTCATGTGCTTAAAAGGCAAAAAAAAAAATGCTATGCCAGTTTTAGAGAAAAAGAAATAAAACATTCTTACTTTGCCATTACTTTTTCCATATTTCAACTGGCATCAAACAGCATCAAACCATGTGAAGCACACCTTGATTCAGTAGTGATGTGAAGAGGGTTGCAGGTACTTTACCAAGTGAAGATACATGACAAAATGCTCTTTGAGGTTGACTACAGTTGAGGAAGTGTCTGGCTTTCTTTACCCACATCACTCAATGCCTTCTCACCTCCTTTTGCTCCAGACTACACTAGGGAAAAAAGAGGAGCTGTTTTGAATAAGTGTCACCGCAGCCTCCAAGAGCTACATTGATCTTTACTGCTATGCAAATTTAGGATGTCATGGTGTCTATGCTAAGAAGTCAAGGAACGGAACGAATATTTCAGCCTGAGGTCTCTAACTGAAGTCGAGTCCTTTACTACTATTGTAAATACTTCCATTGACAATTCTAAGTACACCTAAGTAATAGGGTCATCTTTTGACCTCCAGAGATGCCCCCTTTTTTTAAAGTATGATTCAATAAGTTGCTAAAGATGTTACATTAGGATTTCGATCTATTGTGACTTTACTGCAAAGTTTTTGCAGTTTTTCATTGTTACAGATGCTATGAACATCCCACTTCACCTCACCATAAAAGTGTTTTATTGGGTTGTGATCTGGGGACTGTACAGACCACTGGAGTAAAGTAAAGCAATTTCCTGGAACCATCTTGAGACAATGACACATTTTCTTGCAAAAAAACTTCCTTCTTAAAAAAACAGAATAAGACAGAATGGTAAGCAGTAATGTTAGATATATTTATGGAAGCAATAATATGATGAAAGTACCAACCAAACACTGTTTTTCTGTTTTCACTCAATCTTCAATTTGGTTCCTTCCAATATCAAGTAGTTATAGCACAGAAGACATACCTTGCTCTTTCTTACAGTACCACCAACACTTGAAGTCAGGCCCTAGATATTTTTACACTGGTTAATGGCAGTGTTGTGGATTGACTTGTAGAGGGACAGAACAAGCACTGCCTAGTTTGTTTGCCCTGATTGAATTATATATATATATATATATATATATATATATATATATATATATATATATATATATATATATATATATATATATATTCCACACAGCCACACTGACTGAGATAGTGTGTAAGTGAGAGAAGATACTCGTGCCCCTTGCTGATTTCCACCTTGTCTACACTTAGTTTTCCCCCTGTTTGGTGATAGCATGTCAGCTGGTGCTGTCACAATGGATGATAACAATCTTACTAATACATAATAACATCCAGGGCTTTATATCCGCCTCGCAGTCTCTGCATTATTACAATATTATTTGCTACAAGAAAATGAAGATTTTGCTGCTGGCTAAAACACAATATGAAAGGACAGACAGGGAAAAAAAAGTTAAGTGTTTTAGCAACACTAGTCATACGACCCTAGTGTGCTATTAACTGTAATATTGTTGCGGAAAAAACTCATGTTATATGTATTGAGAGCCATTTTCTTTTACTCGCCAGTGGCAGGATTTTAAGGTTGTCATGGTCTAAAGAATTGTCAAAATTTGCCCACTTTTTAGAAACTCGGTTTTATTCACCATGTCTGCTAAAGGTTCTACAGTGATATCCAGTTCAGAGTTTTGTCCAGTGGTTTTTATACCAATTTAAAAACTGATGCAGAATTTGACAGGAATTAAGTTAAATATACTGTAAATGTTGGTGACATAAGAGCAGACGCTACATGTTTCAATGGCTAATAATTGAACTGTTCAGCCCTGTCTGCATGTCTGCCTCCATAGTGAGTCACAAGAGCTTGAGCAGCATTAACAGTGAGGTTTATCTAATAAAGTGCACTGCCAAGGAGGAAACACGAAAAAAAGAGAATGGAAAGACCCACTAATGTGTCATACCTTAGTTTATCAAGATCCTGTTGTAATATGAGTTGTTCACCAATTTGATCGCTCTCCTACTGAAACATTTGACAGTTTTCCTCATTGACACTTATGGAAGCATTATCCAAAGACTGTGATGTGCAAATACGTAGTGAATCACAAGCTCGAGTGTGGAGAAAAGAGCCTGAACCACTGTCATTCTCTGACGAACATGAAACACAGTTATGATACTGATTAATCATTGTCACTAAATCTATGGTACTGATCTCCTAAAAGTGGTAGATGCTTCTGTCTTAAACACACTGCCATTTGCCAAATGGTAGCTATAATGTTATTAATATTATTGAATTGACATTCAATGTCATTCTTCACATATTACAACAGGCGTAAGGATCAGACATAGAAGCTCGTGAAACATTAGATGACAGTGGCCTTGTTATAAATTTCAGTGAAAACCCCACAACAAGAAGTGATAATACTTTATTAATCTCTGTGAGAATAATGGCCCTCTCGCTGAAATGTTGACATGTCTCATTTCAGAAATACGTCTTTTTTTCTATTCCAGTTATATGTAATCTGTTCACTACACACAAATCAATTTATATCTTAAGCGATCAAATTTAGCATGAGGATGACGTTTTTGTGCAGCTAAAATTGGCTTATATCTGTGTTTATAACCAACAGTGTGGGTTCATCTCCAAGAAATTGATTCTGATTGTCTTTCTATATTCCAGAATAGTTTTTTTCCGCATTGGTAACAGGTGTGTTTTCATTACTCAGTGGTGAAAAGTGTTGTTCTTTTTTTTAAAAACAAACAGCTCATATAGGTTTAATATAACCAAAAGACTGTAGTTATAATAGTCCAGTAACCGTAAAACTTAAAAGGTAAGTTCTGAGTATTGTTACAGTAAGTATATTTTTTTCCATTACTGTTTTTTTTATTGGTTTGGCGCAGTTTTCATAAGCAATTGGTACATTTTCAAAACTCTTAGGACTTATATCACAACAGATCATCAAAAGTGCACCTTTTTCAAACATTTCAGCATATTTTCAATTGTGTTAGTACAATACACATAATGACAAAATATCCTTTTCACTACACAAAATAAGTGTTCCATCTAAATAAATGTTTCGTTCACAGTTACTGCCTTTCATAATGTTATCACTATAAAATTTTTGATTTGCATCTTTTATTATTCAGTTTAATACATTTGTCTGTCATTTAATTCAACTGATCTTAATGTTTAATCAGTGAATCATTCATTATGTCCATGGATTTTCAACTTGACTGATTGTTGTCTGGTCATTTGTAAGTTACACATTGCTGCAAGAGCTTTCAATCTAGAAATACTAATTGCTAATTGTTTCCCTCTGATGATCACAATTAGTTACCATATAAGTAGAACTGTGTTTGAGACTTCGCACTGTTCAAATATGGAGCAGGATAGACTCGTAGGGAGAGGAAACCTTCATCGAAGAGGTGGTGGTGCTCCTCGACAGAGAGGTGGGCACAGACAAAGAGAAAGAGGTGGTGGTGCTCCTCGACAGAGAGATGGTCTTCAGAGAAATGTAGGCAGAAGACAACGCATCATCATCTCTAATGAAGTCCGGGCCATCATTGTTGACCATGAGGTTAACAGAGGCCTTACCATGGCTGAGGCTGCCAGGTTGGTACAGCCTAATTTACAAAGGTCAACTGTCAGCTCTATCATCAGAACTTTTCGCCAAGAAAACCGGTATGTCTGCTACAGCAACTTCACTTCTAAAATATAGTACTCTATTGTATAGATGAACAACATGTAATTGTCAGTTTACAGTAATGTAATTTGTAATACTTCAATATTGACAGTATATGATTGTCCTCAGAATTAACAGGAGACAACCTGGTGGTGGTCGCCCACGTGTTTTGACTGACCAGCAGGAGTTGGCTGTGGTGGAAATGGTCAGGGCAAGGAATGACACACGGCTGTCTGAAATCAAACAGGCTATTGAGAACAGCAATGACACCTTTGCCAATGTGCCATCAATTAGCCTTCCAACGATTGCCCGGCTTTTGAAGAAGCACCAGGTTTCCATGAAACAAATTTACTTGGTTCCTTTTGAGAGGAACAATGTCCGGGTGAAACAACTGCGTTCAGAATATATTCAGGTACAACACTAAACTGGCATGCAATTACTGAAACAGTACTGACAACTATTAGTTGTAAAAAAAACTAACTAAATTATCATTTTAGAGGGTGATGGAGCTGGACGCTGCTGTGAATCATCACAAGTATATTTTTGTTGATGAGGCCGGTTTCAATCTGGCAAAAACTAGACGTAGAGGACGTAACCTTATTGGACAAAGGGCTACCATCCCAGTCCCTGGAAAACATGGGGGAAACATCTCAATGGGTGCAGCTATATCTGAAGATGGTGTGGTTGTGGCTGTAGACCAGTTCTAGGGTCATACAACACTGAACACCTGATAGTTTTTTTTAAATGAACTGGAGCAGGCCTGTCAGGGAGAAGACATCGTCTATGTTGTTGTGTGGGACAATGTCAGCTTCCACCATGCACAGCTGGTTCAGGAATGGTTTCAAACACATTCTCGCTTCATGACCCTCTATCTTCCACTATATTCCCCTAGCCTCAACCCAACTGAGGAATTCTTCTCTACATGGAGGTGGAAGGTGTATGATCGCAATCCCCATGAGCATGTCTCCCTTCTTCAAGCCATGTGTGAAGCTTGTGGTGATATAACTGCTGAGCAATGTCAAGCCTGGATTCGTCATGCCAGGAGATTTTTCCCACGGTGCCTGAACAACGAAGACATCCACTGTGATGTTGATGAAAATTTATGGCCCAATGTTAATGACCGGCTTGACCTTTTTCGTGTGATATATGTGTGTGTGTGTGTGTGTGTGTGTGTATATATATATATATATATAGATATACAGATACATACATGGAGACCAGAACAGCCAATCAGATTTTTTTTGCATCCAAATCTGTGATTGGCTGGTTTTGTGGCACAAATATAACGGTGTACAGAAAGAGTTGAGCGCGCACAGGCAGAAATGTTGAGAGCGCAAGCAACACATTGCGAGTGAGCGCAAATGCAAAAACTGAGCAACAGGGGCTGCTATTGTGTGTGTGTGGATAATAGCAAACACTGAAATACATTTTTTGCACGCAGCAATGAATTTTGTTCACTCAAATTCAGCTTTTCTTCGCTCAAAATAAATTTCTCCTCAAAATGCAACACTTGCACCTGCAATTTTTTTTTACGTGCGCTCAATTTTCTTTTACGTGCGCTCAGAATAGTGGCACAAAAATAACGCAATACATTAGAGGCTAAATTAAAAGCAGCGTCAGACCATGTCTCCATGGTGTTTTCTATATAAAGTTCACAACTTACTGTTAGCACCTCAGAAACTCATTTGAAGGTGACAAGTGCTGTGCTTTAGGTTAACTGATCAGAAAGTCTGGGTTAAACAGAAACTTTTGTACTGGAAAATATTTTCCTTTAAGGGAAGTAGCCATGTGAATAACCAGAGATAGGTCCAGTGTGGTAGGATGTGAGCATGTAACTAGGACACAGTGCACAAAGAGTCAAACAATGGTTGTATGTGGCTAAGTTTTTGGTGTAACAGTTATCTAAATGTTTGTGCCATGTGCACTGCCCTGTGAAAAAGGAAACAAATCATGCAACGTTATGATGGTGTCTTTTTGCCTCCCCCTCATCACCATAGAGCTGGCCCGAACAGTAAAGGTTAGCAGCTAACGAGCCAGGCTGGAGTAGAAATACACCAACATTTGAAACTTTTAGAAAATCTTGACAAGTAAAATGCAAACTCTGTGAGCGGAAATTTGCATAGGATTTAGCAAAGAAAAAAATTAAAACATTGTAAACTGCTTAAACTAGTAGGTTGCAGGAAAAAGAGAGACGCCAGTTATTTCACAGCAGTTATTGTGAACTGTATTAATTCCTTTTTTCTTATCATTATGTTTTTACATGTTGTTCAAAGTTAGATAAAAAAAAAACAAGCCAAAAGAACTTCAACACAAATGATGCATGTGTACTGCCACGCGTTGTATTAGGACAAATTAACATGGCAGCTTGACATGGTTTGTGATAAAGGATGGCCAAATTACACTCAAATGACAAAATTTGAATTAGGTTTGAATCCTACTTCTACTTACAGCCTACAAGATCTCTTCTTGAAAACAGACAAAAATCTTAGCAGAACAGTCTCGATAAATTAGAGGCTATTTTCATAAACATATTCCCATTTCCTTCATGCATATATTCCCCAAATACATTGTTGTCAGCTTCTCTGGCAAAGGAGCCAGTTAGAGGTGTGCCACTGATGCAATTCAAAAGCCATCCAATACAGAGTATCCTCTCTTCTCCAGCCTGCTTTACTCAATTGGGGTCCATCACCATCATGAAAACAAACGTCTCCTCACTGCCAGGGTAATTTTTCCTCCTCTTCCACCACTGACTCATATTAATATCTTTGTAGAAGGCTATGTGTGCTCCAGGAGGCCAGTCCCATGTGTTTTTTTTCCAAACCTCTCGCTGTTTCTCTGGCCACAGCCAAGTGCATTAACATATGTTCTCACAGCGCACAGTGCTACTCTGCATTGGTAAATGCCTTATTACAGCAAGACCCGCTCTGTGCTCTTCCATTGAATATCCGTAAGTAGTAAATCACAGCCATACCAGCCCACTCAGAACAGTAGGAATGTGTTTCACATGACAGGAGGGCTCCTTAACATTTAGTCAGAGGCCCTCTTTGTCAATTTAATATTCCTCCTACTCACAGTAATTGCGGGTGGTAATAATGACAAATAAAGGCAATATTGCTACTGCATGTTACATACTGAGTGTAATAAGGTCATCTGCTGGTTATGTTTTTTCCCCTGTATTTATGCCTTTTTAGCATGCAGAGTCAAATCTCTCAGTATGACTTACATCTCGAAAGATATGCCAGTGTGAAATATGCAAAGGCAGAGGGTGAGAAAAATATCCCGAGCAATGCAGCTTGTTCTTGCCTAGAGAGCTTACATGCTTGTAATCATTTCCTAACTGCGGTTTCCTCTTTCATTTGTTGGTTTTTATTCTCTTCTGTCTTAAGTAATATCAAGCATTTCAGAGATCATGAAATCAGTGTCATAATATAAATACACACGCATATATCTCCTTTACAATTGTAGAGAAAACAAAAGCTGGCTTTCACTTTGTGGAAACAAAGTGGTGCACACGGTTGGCAATGGTGCACAAACTAGAGTGTATTAAAACAAAAGTCAAAGAGACAGAGGAATACATCTCCCACAGTATGATGGGATATTTTTGACAAAACACTTGTTAATTGAACATTTTGTGTGTGTGTTTACTAGTAGTGTGTAAATTCCAAGTAATATAATTACTTCATAAAATAAATAAGTGTGGACATCCCAAAAACATGCGACATATTAACATCAATTAAGAATGCAGCTTGATTGCCACCTACAGTGAAAGTGTTGCTTGTATGATGAGTAAAATTGTGAAACTGGAGGACAGATAATGCACCCACTATCTTATCTGAGAATGCAGCAGGCTGATGATTATGCTGATTGCTGCAGGAGCAGTTTTGGGTTAAAATGTGTTCACAGTGCTCAAAACTCTCACTTTTAGGGTAAGGCTGTTTTGCTTTTGTGCTTCTTTTTTTTAACGTTTACTTTGCATTTCAGATTTCTGTGATCTTTGTTCTGTCTGCCAGGGAAACAGTTGTGCTGTGTTGATCTGAAGACATATTCAATGTGCATCAAATACTAGAGGGAACTCATCTTATTCTTGCACAGAAAACTGAGGGCTGGCATCCATGACATCCCACTGCACTGCACTGATTTATAATCTTAGGGAGGATACATCTTAGCAAGGATACATCGCTGAAACATGAAGGCATTGAATAATACTTTTCTCATGAATCAAATCATTAAAAGAAGCTTTTTTATAACTTAAACCTCACCCGTGAATGCTGAATGCTGAGCATTTTGTGATTAATGTTCAGCTATAAATTAAACATGCTGGATTTTGAGGATATTTTTTTTACATTTATTTATGTTCTTTTAATCATTTATTATTTAATGCCTTTTCTGACAAGTCAGATAACCTAAGGACACAAGTTATGTTTGCTTTAACTTTTCAAATCTATTCCTAGATAATCTAGCTTGCACCGACGTGCTAACTAATGAAGCCTATAATGCTGTTTTTAAGTCATTAAACACGAAAGTCTAACAACACAGCTTTTGCCTAATGACAATTTGTGACAATGTCTTGTTTCAGTATTGCTGTTACAATAAACAAAAAAACTACACCCTGTGAAATTGCCCAGTTATTTAAAAAAATATATGTTATTGCATAATCTTACAGTATTTGCACTGTTTTTAAGTGAAAGTGTATAATTAAAACCAGAGACTACACAGCAAATTTACAATTGGATGAGATCACGTTATTTCTACTGCCATACAAATGATTGGACATATAATTTCCAATTCAAGGTTAACTGTAAAGACACGGTTACCAAGGAAAAGATGTGACCGCAAATACAGCTGGAGCTTCGCATTTTTGACTGTTGCTACATAGTCCTGCATATTAGGGACTTAAAACCTCAAACACATCTGCAGCAGTTATTAGAAAGTATAGAAAGAGCTACAAGTATCCTTAAATAATGATGCCAAATAAAATCTAGTATTTAAAGTGCCTTAAAAAACAGATGAGTGCTCCTGGCTTGGCACAAGGAATCCTTGGAAACTGTTGTTTCACTGATGTTCACAGTGCAAAGAATATTGCATGACGCCAAACTCTGCAACTGGTTTCCAAGAAAACTACTGCTTGTAAAATAGCTCAAAACCTCAAGACCTTAAAAAACATTTCTGTGCATTTTAGAGAGTTTTTAATCATGCCCAGGAAAAAAGAAAAAAACGGGTGGGAACACAAAATATAAGAGAATAAAATGTCACTGATGATGATGATGACAATGACCAGACTAGGGTTGTATTATCTTATCTTTATTCTTTTGAGTTTTTATTTATTACAACAGAACAGAATTTCATTCTGTAACATGATATAAGTAAAAATGTGTAGATATACTTACATGTATATTGTTTTTTACACATTGTAAAAGGGCTTCCAGAACCATCTATCATGCTCAGTGTTAGATTAGACACAAAGAGTAGGTGGTGGTAGGTTGGAGGATTGGTTTAGATGGCAGTTCTGATCCAATCTCGCAATGACCATCCATCATAGCTTCCTGTGATGCCGTGTTTAACGTCTGCCAATATCTTATTAGAAATGTGCTAGATCGTAAAAATGAAAACTCCTAGGTATTTAAAGGAGCTCACTATGTCATCGCTTGAGACAAGATTCTACATGAGATACTCTAAGAAGAAGCAACTTGGTTTGAAACTCTGAAGGCTATGATAAATCACTATAAGAAGTTATAGGGAGCTTTACAGAGGCTCTAAAAATATGTTGGGTTTTCAAAACAAAAACAATAAAAGATAATAATTATTTAGTTATATGTATTATTGCTGAATTTGCTGAAACCCAAGGTCCCTTTATATAAGAGTATAAAGAAACAAAGGCTAAAGGTTGAAGACTTTTTTAGGAGGTGAGTTTTGGCAAGCTTATTAAAGTAGCCCAATCACACTTAAATGAACTTAAATACACTGAAAATATTGTATTTATAATGTTTTTAATTCTGCCTTTTCCTAAGGAGGACATATCAAACAGCACCGGTGAGACAGGCACACTCACAATGTCCTCTAAATATATTTAGGTTATATTTTTTTCTCTTGATAAGCATTGTCTGATTATTCACTATTATATATTGCTATTGCTTGGTTAAAATTTGGTTGTGAACAGGAACTCTTGACCTTAAGTTACTATTACCACAATCTGAATTAGTGTATTTAAGTCTTAGGTTTAGCTGTATTTCAGTTTTAGTTGTATTCAGAAGTTTTCTCTTCAACTGTTCAAAAGTGAACATGCACAAGTAAACAGCACTCGCATGATGAAAATCTGAATTTCTATTTGGTATTTCTGGGGCACCATTTGCAGTGGATTAGCTCATGTACTAAAGTATTTTGTCACAGCAGGTTGCATGTAGGGCTGGGCCATATTATACCGTTCACGGTAATACCGGTATAATGTTAGGCAACGATAGGAAAATGAAATATCGCGATAGAATGGGAGTAAAACGCGCATGCGCAGTGCCTTTGTTTTCATACGCACATGGCCGATTGTTGAGTGAAACAGATGAACCAGAATTGGTTTGTAAAAATGGTGCAACTTCCGTGATGTGGAACTGGTTTGGTGTTTGTCCGTCAGATACACAACAAAGCACATTTTTTTGCAGAACATGCAAGCGGCCGTTGTTATTGTCGTATTTGTCGGACTAAGATGCTCTTAAATCTGGGAGTAATCTGGGTCCTAAACTCCGTATACTTCAGGTCAAACAACACTGCAGCATCACTTAGAGTTAAAAACTGTCTAAATTCTTTCATCTTTAATAAAACGATCAGCATTGCTGCTTTACCAGGTGTAACTATAAAGTTTAACTTCCAGGCATCCATGAAAACAAAAGTTATTACATTTAACGGAGTTAGAAGTTAGCAGGAAGCTAGCGGAAGTTAGCTCGCTAGTTTCGCTAGTTACCTAAGCATGATATTGCATGTTCTGACTGAGAGATTTCTGAAAAAAATCAAACGTACAGCTCTGCTATCACTTCCAACATAAATGAAGACAGGAAACTAAACAGCAGTGACGTTTGTAGGGTTACTGAAGTTGGGCTAGCTGGTATATAATGATGTGCTACGTGATCGCTAGCGACACAGCTATGTTAGCATAACATAAACAGTGAAGCTGGAGGACGAACACTAACACTTTTCCACTTATAAAAGTTAACGTGAAGGTTCTTCATGGTTAGAAACAAATGCAATCGCATGGCAGGATGCTGTAAACGGACCAAACTTCAGTCAGGAGAACAACTGAGATAATCCATCCACAATACGAGGTTAGTCATTAATATACTGCAACAACATGGGAATAGAGCAGCTGCCAGAGAATTCAACATTAATGAATCAATGGTACAGAAGTGGAGGAAGCAAGAAGAATGAGTTTAATAAAGTTTGATTTATCTGACTGCTTTGTTTTGCTTAATGTGCCTTATAATCCCGTGCACCTTATGGTCCGAAAAATGCGTACTGCACACTGCAGTTTAATGTTGCAAAGCACCTCTTTTTAACTTCAGTGGATATTATACATGGTTATGCTCAGGATATGTCAGCCCATTTCTACTGGAAATGCCTTTTGGTTAAACTTTCAGCAAGGAATTTGCATTTGCACTGTTACATTTTTATAAAGCTTTAATGTACATAAAAACCAGCTCCTTGTTTAAGTGAAAATAAATGGAAGGTTGTCTTTTTGCGCTAGTAATGTTGTGGAGTTGTATTTTGTCTCACATCAATTATATCGTCGGTTATATCGTTATCGCAAATTTTCAAATATATATCGTGATAAATATTTTTGGCCATATCGCCCTGCTCTAGTTGCATGTGATAATTTAGAGTTTTAAAATACACGGGTACTCTTGTAGTCGTTGTACAGTCCATTTGAAAACTTCAAGTAGGATCCATGAGATTCATATTCCGTTTGCCTACAAAGTTCAAATCATTTGCTATTATCCTCTGTTTGACTAAGATGCTTAAACACTAGCAATCTAGGAGACCAGGCAGCTGGACTGCAGTCCTGGCGCACAAAATGACTTCCCATTAATAGGTTGGGGAGCATCAGGAGAGCCCACCCTGAGCAGAGATTTCCACATGGATATGGCCTATAGCACAAGGGTACCTGCCCTCAGCCATCTGCACTGATTTGACAAATGATTCTATATCAAAGGCCTCTGCACTGATTTGGGTCGTAATTGATTGGAGGCGAGGCCCTCAAATCCCTGATTGGTTTAGCTGGATGTGGGGAGGGAGATACGTGGCGAGTGAGAGGAAAGGACAGCCAGCATGTGAGAGAGTACAGTGCAGGGGATCTGGGAAATATACTAACAGAAGTGAGCCTCATTTGCACTTTGAGAGAATTCAGAATGAAATTTGTGTGGTACGCAATTTCGTCAAACAATATGCATGGTACATTCTTTTACAGAGCAACCCATGTTGTCTCTGAGCTTGTGTTTCTTTTTCCAATGTGACTGTGGGGATATCCAATTTGTTACTGTGTCCATAAAGATCGGATTTCACCATACAAAAAGAAGAATTTGGTTAGAAATGGAATATTATTGATTTGTTCCACACGGAGGTGTGGTCTGATGCAGATATATGAGAATTGTAAGTTGGCTGAAAGGAAAGCATCGATTATATATTTCTTCATCATTTTACCCTGAATATTTGATACCATTAACTGCTGTTACGGAAATTATGTGACAAGTGAAATATCATCAGAGAGGATAGCCATTGTTCACTTAACATCCTGAAAGTTACCTAAACCTCATTACCGATTAAATGGATTAAGGGGATGTCAAATACTTTTTTATCCTTTTTTTTCAGTTAGATTTCCAAAGAACATGAATTTCTTCCTTGACATGCCAGGTATGATCTTGAAAAGTGTATTTTTTTAATAATATTGTAGATAATTTTCCATTCTGTCATTTATACTATGGTGCGTAGAAGATGTCCTGCAGATGAGCCAGGATACTGTGGAGCCCTCTTAATACAATTGTGACTGTGATGTTATGTATATAGAGGCCTACTCCCTTCATTACATGGCAGGCTGGCTGCACCACATACCTTTTGCCATTTGACACAGACATGCGGTGCTTGCTAGTGACAGATGCTGCACAGCACTGGTCCCAGAGGTCACAGATGACCTTTTGGATTGTCTTTTTTTCAGTCACAAAGCATTATTTATTTGACGATGGCCACCAATGCAACCCCAGGCACCTTGATGGAGCCGTGGGTTGTTGCTGCTTGTCTTCTGAGATTACATTTACCTCAAATGAATTGGAGTTGAGTGACTGACTGTGTTTGCCCGTGCACTTGCATGTGCGAGGATGTGGACGTACATCTTTAGGAAGATACATTACTTATCCATAGTCTGCTTGACGCAAATAACAAAGCTTAATTGCTGCATGACAGGCCTTTTGTTTGGATGCCTGAGGGATTTCCTTTTATTATACAGAGTGAATCACCATTGAAATGTGTTTATTCGGTGGCCTTTCCTTGGCTTTAAAAAGCTCCTGCACACTGTATGTCTTAAGAATTTTATCTGTAACACTCAGCGCATTTACATTCATGTCTTTGTCAAACTTCACAGAATAAAGTCTAACCCTTCAAGAAGCAAGGTGTTTCTCTCGCATGCTCATCACTCAACCTTTACATTGTTAGGTGACATTTCACAAGAGAGTTTGTCTTTTGTGGAAATAAAAACTGTGAAACGCGAGGAAAACAAAACTGTGAAATGGCATCCCGGAGTCACACGGCTTTAGTTTACCGTAGCTATTTCAGAGTTGGCAAGAACAAGGTGCAGTGCAGGCCCCATATTGTCAGAGGTGCTTGATCCCCACCCCCATCCCTTGTCCTCTCCATCTGTCACCTATTTAAATTGTGGTGTTCACAAAGACATACACATACTTTGGCATGCTTACACACACATTATTATACACAGCCACCTCAGATACCAAGAACCGTATTATAATGAACTACTTGTATGTTATAGCTTGTCAGACGCACATGACTTTATGTACAGAACCAAGCATGTGCATCCCTATTCACATTTTATTACTACCCTGTTGTGCTATAATGAGGAGTTGTTATTCACGCTGTCGATTCACAGGAAAACCTTGTGAAAACCCATGTGAAACAATTTTCTGTAGCCTGAAGCCTCATGTCAGAAATATGATCTTACCCTCACCTCTTACCCCGACTGCCGTAGTGTGATGATGCTCTGAGGTGAGCCCACACATCAATTATTCACATAATGCAAAATTTTTACTCTTTATCTTCTCGCCAGCTAGGGGAGACAATTTAAGAAAATAAGAAGAGAAAATAAATGATGAGCAGAGGGAAAACGCAGCAAGACACTTGGTGGGTGAATAAGAGAGTTTGCGGTGGACAGACAATGCTCTTGATGTGAGTTATAATTGTAGTTTAACAATGTGTGGACCTCTGGGATATTCACTATGCAATATATGGCCTTTAGACTAGAATCACTATGGAAACCAAAGGCCCTGAACGACCTGCAGTGCCCACCCACTTGGACAGCCGTTAATCATCTTCGCTCAGATCCTGGCACTGCAGAATTTGGCCAATGTGTCAAGAAGCAATTATATATACTTAGTGCTCGGGCACCCGATCTCCTCCCTCTCCTCGCTCTCTCACTCTCACATTCTTAATATAATCACAGAGTAGTCAGTTTAAAAGCCCTCTGTTCATTTCGCTATCTATCTGGGGGATGCACACAATGCAGATGAAGAGAAGTTTAAAAAGCCAGTGGATATTCTATTCTGAGAGCCATTATAATCAGAATATTCTTTACATATAAATCATATCCAGCCATTTACTCATTTTACCAGCCTCCTGAACTGACTGACATACTAAATTACCCCAGCTGGCCCAATGCATTCGCTGCACATATTGGGCTGGTGTGGATCATGGAGACTAATGTGAGCTGACTAGAGGGAGATTATGTTCAGCTGCTAACAGCTAAAACGTGAATAAGACTATCCGCAAACCCACAGTGTTCCCCCATTACATCAGCCCTGATCAGCTGGGTAAAAATGGAAAGAGTGAAAGAGAGAGAAGTATGGGGTCCAGAGGAAACAAGACGTAGACATAGTATGTGGAGCAATCGAAAGTGATGTCTTCTTACATTAACACATCTGTAACACCCCATTAGAGCTACGGCACGCTGTAATTTCTCACCAAAAGCAACCCAAATTTGAAAAGTTCATGCCTTACATGGATGTGCGTTCTTATTCTACAATGATAGATATGCAGATAATTTACTTTTTCCAGTGATTTTCCAGTGACAGAGCAGAGAAACGGGTATCATATTTTGTTATTATTTACTGTCCGACCACTGTCTGCATATTTTAATGCCACCAAAGTCATTTCAGACAGCTAGCTGTGCATTAGGGATGTAGAGCGGTGTTAGGCTTTGAACAGTTGATGACAGCCTGTCAGACAGCTTCCATCTATTGGGCTCCTTTTACCAAGGTCCACTCTTGCAATAAGCCACTCTCAGCCATAACGCCCATTCATCCAGAAAAGGACACAGGCATTTTTGACACGTTTGGTGCTAAGTGAACTGAAATTGCGCGAATTTCACTGCATGGCACATTATCACATTTGCAAGAGTCACGCATCAGGAGTAGAGGTTGAAGGGGACAGTGACTTCAGTCAGTGTGTGGTGACGACTTGAGACCATCACAGTGAAGTGATGACTTTGACTGTGCATGTACAAGACTAATTAGCATTGAATAAATTTGCCCTTCTCGCTTCATGTTAAATAAATCTCGAACGATTAGCAGAACGCACAGAGGAAGAACAGAAAACAGATGAAACTGTTGTCTTGGAAATGAAAATAGTTTCTTTAAGAACCCATGATAAACAAATTCATTTTGCACACCATTTGGCAAAGAGTCTTGCAATGATATGGTGAATGGAACATCAGATATGTGAGAAGATGAAAAGGGTCTTGACATATTATGCAGCTAATTTACAAATGCAAAATTGCAAATAGACACAGAATCACAGCTTAATAAGAACATCGTATTCTTAAAATATCTGTAATTATTTCACATAATGCTGTTTATTCCTTGCCTGAAAGCAAACTGGAGCTTACCTTATGAGGACAAATGGGAGGCGGTGAGTTAAAAGACTTCTCTGGTGTCTGGCTCTGGTTCTAGTAGAAAAAAAAAACATTATCAGGGACATGTTTCATTGGAGGCATATCCTTGCATAAAGTTTCATCTTATTTACTATTCCTTGCTATTAGTATTTTTGCTGTGTTTTTAAGTGGGGGTTAACTCCCACTCTTTACTACCCACTAAGCCAAGATCACAACATTTGTCAAGCGTCACATTTTAAATCTCTATCTTGACAGCGTCGTCTTATCTGACATAACGTGAGCGGAGTGATTTTTTTTGTTATTTGTTTTTGTGTTCCCTTATTTCTATCCCTGCTCAAAGATTATAAATTCTTCTTTGTCAGAAGATTTCGCTGAACATATGTTCGGATTTTTCGTACACGCCCGACTGCATTTTTTGAGGTTAAATGATTATCACATTGTTAATACACCAATACATCACTCAGATACAAGAAAACACCATTAAAAGCAGACACAAGGTAAGTCAACAAGCCAACAACAGATGGTCCTGCTGCTTGTGATTATGCAAAGATCCAAAGTATTTGCATACTCACAATGCCATCATAAAAAAAAAAAGAAAAAACAATAAGCCATCTTGAGCTGACCTCAGTGAGAAATGAAAAAAAAAAGAGCAATGGGTGAAACAGAACCAGCAGGGAAGCGGAGGGGCTCGGAAAACTTCTTTTGGAATCTACCGAGGGCTTGCCTCGTGGGAAGGCCCTGTTGATTTTCAAGCAGGTGCTTTCAGTTATGTCCTCATTTCCAATTATGTGCCTGTGGTACGTCTGATGCTCTGTGACACTATTAATGGCTGCCTTATGGTTTCTCTAGGACAGATGAGACACTCGACTCTCCAGACTCTTAACATCTATATTTCATCGCAACGTAGAAGGAGAACACCTCTCTGGACAAGGCAACTAAGAGAGGGGAGAAAAAAAAAATCAGCCAGGCATTCACTGTAGCGTAAACACCAGGTCATGAAATATAAATGAATAAATGGGCCTTGCTGGGACGATGGAATTAGTAGACAAAATTTTCCCTACAGATTGAGTAGGCAATATAACCATGATATCTTAATTGATGTGACAAATAAACATGAATTATTTTCTTTGTGGGTAGGAGCAGGAAATGGAGTTTCCTTCTGCATGTTCCCAGTGGGGGAAAATGAATGACCTTGATTCTGAACACTGCCTCCAAAATTGTGAATATTAGATTCTACAGGATATTGTAGAGTTAGGAGGAGAGTGACAAAAAAGAAAAAAAGAGAGTCCAATCAATTATAATGTGAACCACAGTGTTTGCAATGTACAGATAACTCGGCACACCATCAATACTGGCGATTAATCAAGGCATGACTTGCAAAAATTTCACACAAAGCATTCAGGAAAATATTCCCTTTACCACCAATGCCAAATATGCTAAAACTATTGAACACACAATGTGATGTTTATGCAAAAGTATTTAGTTATTTATTTGTTTTGTTTTGTTGAATTTGTACAAAACAATATGTGATCCAAATTAACAACTACTTTAATTTGGAAGTACAAATACTGTTAAAGAAGAGACATTATCAAATGCAAAAAAGTAAAAAAAACAATAAAGCTAACCACCACTTTTCACTCATGCCATTTCTAATAAATTCCTAGTTTAACTCACTCGTTGAATCTATATAATAATCATTAGTGTTTCATCAGCGTGGAAACTGTACAGCTTTTCTGACAAACAGCTCATAGCTCATCTCCGCACAGTTACAGGAGAGACAGTAGAGTAGAGAGGTGATAAGGGAAAACATATGGAAGTAAAAACGACTGTCATTTTTCAACTCACCTTTGTCTGGGACATTTTGCATCTGATAATGAAGACTATTGACAATGCTTGCAACAGAGGGATTTGGATTACGCCACATATTGATGTTTTTGTCTTCTCACCATGCATGGGCTGGTCATTGTAATAGGATGAGGCCCAGAGAGAGCGCATGTTACACACATATATATTACAGTTTCTGAAGAAAATATAAGACAATTTTATCTTTCTGATTTCTTGGAAATGTTTTGATAAAATCTAAGAATGAGCTCTATTTCTATCTCGCTGTCTTTACTCTCATCATATAAATTAGGAGCCTCACTCAGCAGCTCACAAACTGTGTAAGTCTTAATTGTGTACTTTAATAAATGTCGCACAGTTTTTCCGCTAAAAGTCTGCATAAAAGACAAATGAAAACAAAAATATGCAAAATATTTATACTTGTTATTTAAAAGGGTTTTTTGTTTTTGCTATAAATACATACTCTTTTTTTTTTTTTATTTCACTTTACCAACATGTGCGTAAAAAGCTGCATGGGACAGAGAGTTGTTCTATGGTTCTTGAACAATGAGACTGACTGCCTTCTGAAAGTCACTGGAGTATTTCTTTTAAAGATATTCCATGTGGGAATCTGCCAAAAAATGTACATTGTGTGCTACTCCTTTCACAGTCCAACACAATCTTGGTCTAAGGTTATAGTAATTGTCATGGTCCCTGTGCCCTGCTGGTCAATCCTCTATTGGGCAATATGTTTGTGGTTTGTTTGCTCTCTCTCTCTCTCTCTCTCTCTCTCTCTCTCTCTCTCTCGCCACGGCGATGCTCACTGCGGGCTCCCGCTGCTGGCCCACACACCTGCTCATCACCACACCGGCCGCTGATCCCAGCTGATTACTGCACTACTTAGATGGCGAGTCTGCACTAGTCTTCGCTGGATCGTTGAACTATCAGCGTCAGTCAAACTTGTGTATCTGCCAACCTGTATCTTGAAAGCCCTTTGTTATTATCCCGCTAACCCGACCTTTTGTGTTTAGATCGTTTTTGGAACCGGATTCTGAGAGGAGTGACTGAGGAGGAGCTTTTGTACAGAAAGTGTGGAGCACCTTTTCCCCTAACCCTGTTTCCCACGGACCCTGGCGACCCGGACCCGTTTCCCCTGCACATTGTACATAGCCACTTGGTGATTGTGTTCACTGTGAATAAACGCACTGTTCTTCGCTTAAAGGGAAACCCTGGCCTGCGCCTGAGTCTCTTTCGGAACCCCTAACAGAACGATCCAGCCATTATGGACTCAGCAGGACAGGACCCCATGGGCCGGGCTCTGGCCGCCCAGGAAGCCGCGCTGGCCCGCCATGAACAAATGCTCGGGCAGCTACGGCAGGATGTCGCCGCATTGACCCTGGCAGTGACGCAGTTAATACCGCTGGAGGGAAATGCGCAACCAGGGAATCCCCAGCCGCCCAGCCCGGCTCCCCAGGCGGCACCGCCCGCCGTAGCGTCAGGTAGCTCACCGCGGGTCGGTACGCCGTCTGACGGACCTTTACCCACACCGGAACCATTCTCGGGTGAGTCTGACAAATGCGCCGGATTTTTGGCTCAGGTGTCTCTGACGTTTCGCGAGCTGCAGCGTTTTCATGGCAACGATGGGGCGAAGATCACTTATTTCGTTCAACTTCTGAGGGGCCGTGCACTAAAGTGGGCCCAGGTTGTGTTAAACTCTGATCCTGTCATCACCTACGCTGACTTTCTCTCCAAGTTTAAGAATGTGTTTAACCCAGGCACCGGGGCAGAGGCCGCTGCTCTCCGTCTCCTCAACTTCAAACAAGGTAGGAGAAGCATGTCTGATTACGCTATCGACTTCTGGATTCTGGCAGAAGAGGCAGGGTGGAATCAGGAGGCGCTACGGAGCACGTTGCTGAACAATGTCAGAGAAGAATTAAGGGACGAGCTAATCATGCGTGATCTCCCTGCCTCCTTTAATGAGCTAATGTCCCTGTGCATTAAGGTGGATGAGCGGTTACGGGCTCGCCGGTCGCAGCGGAACTACAACTTCCATGAGGCTGCGGGAATCTCTGGCACCGGCGCCATGGCGGATGCCGGCCCCTCCCGGACTCACGAGAGCGGGGACGGAGAGGAACCCATGCAGCTGGGCGGCTCCCATCTCACCGCGGCGGAGCGTCAGCGCCGGATTACCGCCGGTGAGTGCCTCTATTGTGGTCACAGGGGACATGTTGTGGCTACCTGCCCTTCGCGGGCAAAAGGGCGCGCCCGCCAGTGATGGTAGGAGTACTGGTGGGCGAGCTGAGCCAGGAAGAAGCTCCTCCCCGTTTAACACTACCGGCCACGCTTTCCATTCACTCTAAGAGCCGCTCCCTATCGGTGTTAATCGACTCTGGGGCGGAACAAAACTTTATTGACTGTCAGTTAGCCCGGCAACTTGGGTTACTATTGGAGCCCCTGCCTCATGCATTACGTGTTACGGCATTGTCAGGTCAACGCCTTCCAGACATCACTCTGGTGACGGAGCCTGTCGAGCTCACCCTCTCTGGCAATCATTCTGAAGAAATCTGTTTTTTGGTGTTTAAAGCAACTCGCACTCCACTAGTTCTCGGCCATCCTTGGCTACAACAGCACAACCCTCACATAGATTGGCTGAAGGGGCGTGTCACTGGGTGGGGGGAGGACTGCCACATGACCTGCCTTAAAGCAGCCTCGCCTCCAAGCGTTGAAACGCCCTCTTCTGGGGTATTGGAATCAGCTGATTTAACTGATGTGCCCTCTGTTTATCACGACCTAGCTGAGGTGTTTCAAAAGGCCCGCGCCCAGTCACTCCCTCCGCATAGACCCTATGACTGTGCTATCGAACTGCTCCCGGGAGCTCCTTTACCCACCAGTCGGCTATATAGCATCTCACTTCCAGAACGAGACGCTATGGACAAGTACATCACGGAATCCCTGGCTGCCGGCCTCATTCGGGCCTCCACCTCTCCAGTCGCGGCAGGCTTCTTCTTTGTCGAAAAGAAGGATAAAACCCTCCGGCCATGCATTGACTATCGCGGATTAAACAACATCACAGTAAAAAATAAATACCCTCTGCCGCTCCTCAGTTCTGCCTTCGAGCTCCTCCAGGGGGTTACTGTTTTTACCAAACTGGATTTGCGAAACGCATACCATCTGGTTCGCATCCGTGAGGGCGATGAGTGGAAGACCGCCTTCAACACCCACCTCGGCCACTTCGAGTACCTTGTCATGCCCTTTGGTCTCACTAACGCCCCTGCGGTGTTCCAAGCCCTGGTGAACGACGTGCTCAGAGACTTCATTAACCGTTTTGTTTTTGTCTATCTAGATGACATCCTGATCTTTTCCAGAAACCAATCCGAGCACGAGACCCATGTCAGACAGGTCCTGCAACGACTCCTCGAAAACCGATTGTTCGTCAAAGGAGAAAAGTGTGAGTTCCACGTCTCCACCGTTGCATTCCTGGGGTACATAATCGACCAAGGAAACCTCCGCCCGGACCCTGTGAAGGTAAAAGCTGTTGTTGAGTGGCCGGAACCTCCTAATAGGCACCAACTGCAACGTTTCCTTGGATTTGCCAACTTCTACCGGCGGTTCATTCGGGACTTCAGCCGAGTTGCCTTGCCGCTGACCCAGCTAACCTCTCCCAAGCTTCCTTTTCAGTTGAACAAAGAAGCTCAGGCAGCTTTCCAAGAACTGAAGAAACGATTCGCCTCAGCCCCCATCCTGATCCAACCCGACCTCACGCAGCCATTTGTGGTCGAGGTCGACGCGTCCGACTCAGGGGTTGGAGCGGTTCTGTCGCAACGGAAGGACGGTAAGCTCCACCCTTGTGCCTTCTTCTCCCGCCGTCTGTCCCCTGCAGAGAGAAACTATGACGTCGGGGATCGGGAACTGCTGGCGATAAAACTAGCCCTGGAGGAGTGGCGGCACTGGTTGGAGGGCACGGCTCAGCCTTTCCTCGTCTGGACAGACCACAAGAACCTGGCATACCTACAATCAGCTAAGAGGCTCAACGCTCGACAGGCCAGGTGGGCCCTGTTTTTCACCCGTTTCCACTTCTCCATCTCTTACAGACCCGGTTCCCGGAATGTCAAACCCGATGCCCTGTCCCGTCAGTTCTCAGTCTCGGAGGACACCACTGAGCCCGCTCCCGTTCTCCCCGCCACCTGTGTCGTGGGCGCCATCTCCTGGGGGATCGAAGCAGCCATTCGGGAGGCTCAGGTGTCGGAACCGGATCCGGGAGGTGGGCCAGCCCAACGGCTCTACGTCCCTCAATCAGTACGTTCTCAAGTGCTTCAATGGGCCCACACTGCCCGCTTTACGTGCCACCCAGGGGTCCACCGCACTATCAACTTCCTCCAGCGCTACTTCTGGTGGCCCTCTCTGACTAAAGACGCTCGGGAGTACGTCTCCGCCTGCGCGACCTGTGCCCGGAATAAACCATCTCATCAGCCGCCCGCTGGACAGCTCAATCCCCTGCCGACTCCGTCCAGGCCGTGGTCCCATATAGCTTTGGACTTTGTAACCGGACTGCCGCAATCAGCAGGCAACACTGTCATACTTACCATCGTGGACCGTTTTTCTAAAGCTGCCCACTTCATAGCTCTACCCAAGCTTCCCACGGCCATGGAGACCGCACGACTGCTTACCCGTCATGTGTTTCGTTTGCATGGGATCCCGGAAGACATTGTGTCTGACAGAGGCCCCCAGTTCACGTCTGGCGTCTGGAAGGAATTCTGCTCCTCATTAGGAGCAAAGGTCAGTCTGACCTCCGGTTACCATCCCCAAAGCAACGGTCAGTGTGAGCGAGCTAACCAGGAGCTCGAGGCAATGTTGCGGTGCACAGCGTCCTCCAACCAGTCCATCTGGAGTGATGAACTACCCTGGATTGAGTACGCCCACAACAGTCTGACTTCCTCCGCCACTGGTCTGTCTCCCTTCGAGGTCTCACTGGGTTTCCAGCCGCCTCTCTTCCCCTCTGTCGAGGGTGAGCATTCTGTGCCATCTGTCCAGGCCCATCTACGGAGGTGCCGACGAGCTTGGCGGGCCGCACGGACGGCGTTGCTGCGCACAAAGGACCGAACCAAACAGACCGCAGATCGCCGCCGCACACCAGCTCCAGCATACAGCGTGGGACAAAAGGTATGGCTGTCCACGCGCTTTGTTCCTCTCAGGACTGAGTCCAAGAAGCTCAACCCAAACTTCATTGGTCCCTTTGAGGTTTCGGCACTGATCAACCCCGTCTCTCTGAAACTCCGGCTGCCCCGCAACATGAGGATTCACAATGTGTTCCACGTCTCCCAAATCAAACCTGTACAGAATAGCCCCCTGTGCCCTCCTTCCGGGCCCCCTCCGCCCGCCCGGCTTGTGGACGGCTTGCCCGCCTATTCCATCACGCGGATTATGGACTCTCGCCGCCGCGGGCGTGGCTTCCAGTACCTTGTGGACTGGGAGGGCTATGGCATTGAGGAGCGGTCCTGGGTTCCGCGGGCCGCTGTCCTGGACAGGCGTATGCTGCGGGCCTTCCATCTGTCTCATCCTGGTAAGCCTGGTGGGTCGCCGGGGGGCTCCCGTTGAGGGGGGGGTACTGTCATGGTCCCTGTGCCCTGCTGGTCAATCCTCTATTGGGCAATATGTTTGTGGTTTGTTTGCTCTCTCTCTCTCTCTCTCTCTCTCTCTCTCTCTCTCTCTCGCCACGGCGATGCTCACTGCGGGCTCCCGCTGCTGGCCCACACACCTGCTCATCACCACACCGGCCGCTGATCCCAGCTGATTACTGCACTACTTAGATGGCGAGTCTGCACTAGTCTTCGCTGGATCGTTGAACTATCAGCGTCAGTCAAACTTGTGTATCTGCCAACCTGTATCTTGAAAGCCCTTTGTTATTATCCCGCTAACCCGACCTTTTGTGTTTAGATCGTTTTTGGAACCGGATTCTGAGAGGAGTGACTGAGGAGGAGCTTTTGTACAGAAAGTGTGGAGCACCTTTTCCCCTAACCCTGTTTCCCACGGACCCTGGCGACCCGGACCCGTTTCCCCTGCACATTGTACATAGCCACTTGGTGATTGTGTTCACTGTGAATAAACGCACTGTTCTTCGCTTAAAGGGAAACCCTGGCCTGCGCCTGAGTCTCTTTCGGAACCCCTAACAGTAATGACAGTGCCAGCTGAGGACCTGTGAGTTGTCTG
This sequence comes from Rhamphochromis longiceps, assembly GCF_057381845.1. Classification (NCBI taxonomy): domain Eukaryota; kingdom Metazoa; phylum Chordata; class Actinopteri; order Cichliformes; family Cichlidae; genus Rhamphochromis; species Rhamphochromis longiceps. The sequence continues at coordinate 36,080,333 of NC_140558.1, forward strand.
CTTCTCTGTTGAAAGTTTCCCACACGGAATCTTAAATTTCTTCAGAACAAGCATACTTTGAAGAGTTTCAGATGAAAGTTTTCTTGATTTTTACTTTGTCTTTTTTTTTTTTTTTAAAAAACAACAGAACTGAAAAAGGTGAATGTTAAAAATGGGCTTTTATGTGCCTGTTAAGATATAATAATAAAAATCTGAAATCTTTTGTCATAAAAGACTTCATAAATAACTATTTGTCATTTATATGTTTTCTGTCTCTATTAATCTTGTGTGATATTAGAAAAAACATTTAAGAGAAGATGTGCATCACTGAACACAAGTAAAGCTTCAGTAAAACTTTTCAGGTGTGAGGTGATAAAAATGTTACGTCTTCTCTTCGGCTCCGGGATCATGCTCTTGCAAAAACAAAAAAAAAAGTTTTGATATACAACTTTCTGAGAAAATGGGTAAGTTTTTAAAAAATATATGTTTTTTTATTTTTTTTATTTTGCATTGTAAGGTATAAAAAACTCCACTCAGCAGCCATATACACCTCAACAAGTCAACGTTTCTCAGATTTGAGGTGAGCAACTGAAGCAACTACAGCTAAAAGTGCAGGATACTGTTGATTGACATATGACCTGGTAGTAAATGCATTAGAGGGTTACCTAGGCAACCAGAGTCTGCACCTACATTAACTTCAAAGTGATATGGATGAGTGAATCGCTCTCTGTGTGGATGTCACTTCAGGTTTTAAAAAAGCTTTTCTACTCTCAGCTTTGCTGCTGTATAATATATAGATTAGAAATAGTCCCCAGATTCTTTCATGATAGTGTTACAATAGACTCTCTTATAATGTTCCTGGCTTTAACTTTCATCTAGTGGATGAACTGTGTTTAATGACAATGATTTTCAGAAATGTGTCTGAGCCTGTGCAATGATTTTCACTACAGAGCGACATCTGTTTTAAAGCAGTTGTGCCTGATAATTCACCGATCACATCTATTCAATATGTGTTTTTTGCCTGATCCTTTGTGCACAGAGTTGTCTAATTCTTTGGACGCCTTTACTTTAAGTCCTGAACAAAATCTCAAATTTCTTTACAATGTTTTGTGGACAAGTGTTTTTTGCAAGTTGTGAAAACCTTCAGGCTCTATAGGGATGGTGCTGCTTTTACACCCAACATGAAATATTGCAGTTCAAGAATTGCATAGGTTTTTTTAAAAGTGTAATATATCATATGTAAATTCACAATGAATTAAAATTAATAAATAATAAATACAATTTGGTATGTTGTTGTTCTGCCATTTGATTATATAGCATATTTTTGTAAACCATCCAATTTTTTAAACATATGTATAAAAGAATCTTCAGGAAAATGAACTAGCCAGAAACTCAACTTGACTGGGAGAAGTCGTAGCCCAAACCCTGTGTAGCTTGCACTCTGTTTCTGTGTGGCAGATGTAGTATAAGGCAGTCTAGTCACATTCACCGAGCCAACTTCCCCAACAAGTATAGTGAAAAAAAACAAGAGCACTATTCAGTGCTGAGTGGACACTGACTTGTGGCACATTTGTGTTTCTAGTCCCATCAACTCAGCCTCCATTTTCTCCCCACACAAGGAGGCTTTATACTATTTTCTTCCCCAGCTCCCACAAAAGTACTGTGCCACATTTAGTAAACTTTATTTCTACCAGCTAGTTACTGCTTCTTCAGCTCTGTTTGTCACCCCAACATTGTTTCAGCCCTCCTCCCCCAATAAAATATAGTTCTCTCGCTAGGATTAAAGGAGCATTGTAGTTCAAGGATTATCAAATGCCTTTGATCATGTGACTGCCACGTTTTTGATCTGCAGCACATAGCACCAAATATATTCTCTTTTTCTTGCCTTCTGTCTCTTTGCCTCTCCACGGATTTCCCGTTGCTTGCCAGTTCTCTGCAAAGTGAGAATAGTTCTAGACAGGCAGTGAAAGGAGAAAATGTAACAAGTATAAAACACATATTTGTAATATTGTGATGACAGAGATCATGCTTCCACTGCTTATCAGTCCACAGAAACATATGCCATAAAGATGTCCAGTGCTGAAGTTAACACTTGAAACTATGACACGTTGGAATATATATCTCGTTTTAGCGAGTCATCTGTAGTTTTCCTTAGTGCACATTTATTGTCTCCCGACACTTTTAAGGCAGTGACACAGATGTTTGGAGTATAAAGAAATCGACCACAGATTATTTGCCTTTGAAACATGAAGTAAGGTTTCAATGCCTTTATCACACAGTGCAACCCCAGCTGCACCCTGGTGATGTTCATTAGCAATTTCTGAGCCTTGGGCTATTTTGTTTCAATCCCTGCATTATTATTTAGTGGCTGACTTGGACATGCAATCAAAAGGACACGCAATATGTGCAACACTTGTATCTCAAAGCAATGGCTGTTCCATGATGCCCAGACTAAAAACGTATAATTGTGAGCCAGGGGATTCATGGCTGAAATTTAGTCAACATACCTCAAAAAATGCTTTTTATCCTCATTGTACAATCACCTCCTATTAATGTCATTGCCAAGTCAAAAACGGAACATATCAAAACAATTATTTTGATGTGGCTTCAAGCAACACAACATTTCAATGTGAATGGCGCTCGAACCTTGAATCATTATAAGGCGTGGTTTGGGGCAAAAAAAAGCGCATCAAAAATGATTGAATATCATTTTAATGGGTAGAAACCTACGAGGCTTTCGTACTGTCTACCTGCCATGTTATTAGATAGACCATGCCAGTCAAGTTGAACAACACAAAATCAACATACAGACAGGCTGACAAGACATAAGCATACTGCCTTCCATCTTCCTCCCAGCCTGGCATGTTTATCTAGCCTTCCATGTGAGCTTAGCGCAGTACTGTGCATATGCATAGAGAATGATGAAGGTTCAGAAACTAGTGCCTGAAGGAAGCTGCACATATAGCACAAGCTCTTTGAAATCGTGCCAGAGTGGGCCTCATTTGCAAAGCAATTTGACAACAAAAGTAAAATACTCTGCAACCTCAAACCAAATTCCAGAGATGCCAAATGGTGCATCTCTGCAGTTTGCTGAGAGAGGGAATTCAAGAGGGCTACATCCGGTGTCTTGTGCATATGCTTCTGACATGGCTTATTTGCAGGCCTAGCATTACACCAGTGCAATGTCATGATTGCTTTGGCAAGGAAAGGGGCTCTTATTTACATGAGGGAGTCCACACAGGAGGTTGCCTTTGACCAAGGTGCCAACAAGCCTGCAGAAAATGTAATTACAACCTACAAAGCTGCTTGTTTAAAACAACTATTGCTTAAAACAGCAGAAGACAACACTAGTTAATAAGTCAGTTATCCAATTGGCCAAGACCGATAATTGTGCTAATGTTTAATTAGATTATCCCTTATACAGTCAATTGTAGATTTGATTGCACGCGATAAATAAAGTACTTCCTGTTTGAATATGCAAAGCGTTCGTACGCAGTCTCCTCCTCGGGCTGAGCAGAATGCTGTGCACCTCCAACATTAAACAGCTTGCCAGTGTCAATAGTTGCACCGTTCCCCATTTATTTTGGAATTTTCTTGCCCCTATAATTTTGAACGTTTTTTTTTTACAAATGCAGTTTTGTTGTGGATTAACAACAGTCGGATTTCACCGAATGTGGGTTTCCGATAATCTAAAATATGCTGAAGAAGCTTAATATTGTTTTTATTGCTCTGACTTTGCATTAGGAGATTTTGTTTTCAGAACCATCATACAGAAAACAGACACACAATTTTTTAAGCTGATACTTGTAATAGTGATATGCTATACATGCCATGTATTATATATGCAATATTTAGTGGCTAAATATCAGTTCATGCTCTACTTCAGTCCAAAATAAAGATAACATTTCACTAACCACCATTTTTCCCTGCGTGTTTCATTTGAAAAGAATAACTCTCCCAAACCATAAACACAGAGCATCATTCACTGGCTGTAATCACTGATGATGGTGGCAATGATGAGTTTGTTGAAATATGAAGCAAGTAATACATTCTGAATCAATAATCCATCAGAGAAAATTACATTAGCATGTATTACACAACATATATTTTTTTCAGATTATTTCTACAATTATCTGAAATGCATTTCTGTATGTAAACATCCTGATTTACACAATAATTCGGGTTTCTTTGGATAAAGTTGGAAATATTGTAATGTGCATTTAGAAATTTCTACATTTCCAACACTGTGAAACATAAGCAAATACTACTAAACTATTGTTGCTAAAAATAAAAGGGCAGTTCAATGAAAATTGAGGCCACGAGACGAGAGACCGCATGCTGAAAAGCTCTGTAATCCAGTCATATTTTGGGTGACTTTCTAAGATAAATTCTTTGGCATTGTCACGATGAAAGACCCTCGCCTCATTTAAGTGTCTTTGGGATCTCGATCAATCCGCGTGGCAGGAGTCAGACTTGTACACTTGACCATATAATATGGCATGCTTGTCGAAACCCGGAATGCATTTCTCTCTTCAAAGTATATTTCTTGGCTTGCTCTCTCCCTCACTCACTCCCTCAAACCAATTTGTCATTCTAAGCCTAGCCTCACTGCTGCCAGCGCCCGGATGATAGCAGTGGGCCTTTCTGATCCCGGCAGTGGCTAGGGAGCAGGCCAAGTGTTACGCGAGCCACCCTGGGACACCAAGCAGGCGCCTCTGCCGGCTGATGCACGCCTCCACGGCCGAGAGCAACTGGCTTTGCAGATGCTTTCGATTCGACACAGAATGGAGCTCATCTACTTTGTGAGGACATTTGCTTTGTGTTTGTGCACTGCATATGAGCTTCTATGTGTATTTCGCAAGCAAACGTGCATGAGCATCCACATGTGTGCGTCAAAAAGATTAAGAGTGGTCTCCCTGTGCGTACGCTTTTAAGTTTGTGCGCATGCACGAGAAGCTGTTGACACAAATGAAATGAAATGCTGAAATGAGGCCACGTTGTTTTGTTTTTTCTGTTTGTTTGTTTGTTTGTTTTTGTCATTTGCAATTAAAGTATTCGCCAAGTTCTGATGACTGGAAGTACTACTTCTCTGCTGATGTCCTTTAGAAGTAAGCAAGTCACCATTTTCCTCCACTGGCAGACGTTCCTCTCAAGAGCAAGAGGCAACACAACACTGCTGTTGTCACTTCATTATTCCTGTTTTAAACAACCATTAATGCCCTCATTCAAATGCTTGGATGCTGCTTTGCTGTTAAGCTTATCAGTAACAGTCAACCGATTTATTACTGCAGTCCCCTCTCTAGTCGGCTAAGCAGAGCATTAAGTGTATTCAAAATTACATTAGCTACACATTGTTATTGACTTCTTCTCATGGTCAGGCAATGGCTTTTTTGATAAATCACAATATTTAACATCTTAGCAAGTTATATTATTCAGTGCATGTGTTATTAAAAAAAGCATTCTGATTTGACTGCTGTTTGACAAAAGAGGTCAGAATGATAAATGTGATGCATAACAGTACATCCGAGGAACGAGAATTAAAAACAAAGTCTCCAACTTGCACTTCTCATCAGTTACAGGTGAGATGCTCTCGTTTAGATGAGCAGTCTACTCTTGTTTAAGCTGCTCAATACTGACCTTTTAGATCCTTGTGTTTTTGTTTTGCAACCTTTTATAACAGTTATTTAGGATTAAAATATGCATGGCTAATGGCATTTCCTCAGGAGCAGATGTATTTATCTTGACACGCAGATTGTCACCCAGTATTTTGCACCCTACAATCAGCTCTCTGACAACAGCCCCCTTCATTTGCTGAAAAATTGAGACCGCAAAGTAGCTCGTTGAACACCTAGCCCAAACTTTCTTGTTAGACACTGATACCAGACTTGGAAAGCGACACCAGCATTTTATCTGTCTGGGCACAATTCAGTATTTGATTAGGAATAAATCTAGAAGGCTCCAATCAGTTTCCCTTGTATGAGCACAGTTAACATGTGTGTTACTGCTCCTTGAGCGCTGATGGCAGAGACATGGGCGATTAAGGCCAGAGTCCAATCAAACCAGCTGTGTGCCATTCCCCCCATGGCACTGGTCGTGCCAGGCATGTGTTCCACACTACTAGCAGAAAGAGAGACCTCGACCAAACCTTCAGTCTGGGGAGTCACGGCCACACATGAACCAGGACATGTAGGCAGATTGGGGTTTTAGCAATACAAACATGTTTTTTCAGAGACAGAGCTGCTATGCAAGCATAAATAATCTCATTGGTTGCGTTAAACCCCAGTGGAGAACTTCTGTGGCCAAGTAGCAGCAGCAGGCTGCTGAAGCCTGGTGTAAAAGGCAGAGTTAAGTCAGAAAGTATTATGAATGGATTTCTTTCTGGGAAAGAGGATATAATTAATCCATGGTGGTGTTGAATGTCAAAAAGTCATATTGTTTTTACAGTTTATATTTATATATATTGTTTACTGTGCTCCGCCGAACTAATTCTTGCTGTAAAATGTAATGTGACTATTATAGGACAAAAATATATAACAATTCTTAATTAATGAACAACCGAAGAAATGAAAAATGTTAAAAATTGCACGACGAGACTTCAGATATCTTTAAAATCCATTTTCGCAATGATTAAGAATTAACTCATAGATTCATCTATTTTTTGGCAGGTACTCCAATGGGAGACTGTCTGCTCTTGTGAATCCAATATGACACTCAGTTTTAAATATGATTTAGACACAATATAACTGTCATTTAAATCCAATTGGACACATCAATCTAATATTATATAATTCACATATCTACTAGTCAACTAATGTATTCCATTCTCTGCAGCCCAACTGGGACTGAAGCTAATCACATCGCCGACACCAACGTCTCTCTTTTTAGATCTAACATGGTACAAAGTGTACATTTGAGAACTGGCTTTAAACTTTTTTGAATCACCACACAATCACACATGGCTTGTCAAATACACAAAAACACAGTATTATGCTGGGGTGGTGAGTTCATAATTACAGTGACTAAATGTAGCAGTGAATCGTTTGGCAGATTCAATAATTTAAAAGGGACTTTCTTAAAAGAGGCTGCCCTGACAATTACCAGATAGCCATAACAAAATAACTTGGGTGTTTTGAGCATGAATGCACATCTTTTCATCTCTTTCAGGTGGGAATATAGATTAACTTAGTGAAAATACTCTGTTTTACAAGATTTGGGGGTTGGGGTTTATTTGGGGGGCTTTTGATTACATGTTTCAGTTGTTCAGCCAAGGCCTCCTGTGGTGAATTCTGATCTTGCTTCCATCCCGCCCACTCAACACAAAACATTTTCTCTGAATGACATGTCGAACCATTAGCAGGCTATCAAATGGAGACACATACAAGGCCTTCTAAACACCTATTAGAGCTATCGATGGCAGAGGCAGAGATTATGACCGTGGAATGGAGAGGGTATTTGTGTCTCCCACTTCGCATTGCCAGCATCTTTGAAAAAAAAACCCTTTATAGATTTGGACAGAGGAAAAGAAAAGCTTTATCAGCACCAACACAGAGAAACACATTAAGAGATCAGAACCCCAAAGGTCAATTGTGGCTGTGGGCGGCGCTTTGTTCTGGTGTCCTCTCGGTTAATACTGCACTGGTGCCAAGTGACCCATGTGAAACAAGTAATGATACCAATTTGTGTACATTTTAGATGTGCAGTAGAAAGCGAACACTCCTTCCATTCTTAAGCTAAAACGTGTTGCATAGTTCTCATATAGACACGTCTACTGCTTGGCATTGCTCTTTATCACGTGTTCCCAACAATAGGATGACATTGATGTAACACAGAATAATATGACAGCAAAAATAAAATGTCAAGCTGCGCATTTAGATAACAGGAAATTTCACTGATCTGTCCTCTATGATGGATTGAAAACTGAGCCCGAATGTCGTTTTTAATTTCAGTATCTTTTTTAGAAAAATGTTACTGGTTTTCCATGCATGAGATGCTGTTATTAAAAAAATAAAACTAAGTATATGTATTTTGTTACACTGTGTTGTGATTTAGTTGTATTTTGCAGGGCAACACTACTCACTGGGACAAAATGAGACAAATCCTTAATCCCTCACAAGATAATAATAATAATGTAATCCTTATTCCCATATGGAACCGTATTCAGAAAAGACAGTTTCTGTCCCCACAGAGGTTCTATTCAAGAAGAAAAGCATTGGGAATTTATTTAAAATACACAGCAATTAAAATAAGACACACTGTCCAATCCTTCCCGCCATGCTAATCCTTTCTGATACAGATGTAGCTGTTGTAGTATAAAAAAGTTACTCATTTGACGGTGTCTATTGTGTATCTGTATACAATGCTGTACACTTACTCTCCTCCCAAGCGTATTTCTTCAGACAATGATAACGTATTCTTTTCAGTTGCCAGTAGGTACAACTGGTGATCTGACAACGTGCTATTTGAAGATGCACAAGATTTTATACGCAATACAAAATACGTGTGGAGGGGGAAAAAAGGAGAAAAAAATATAGCTGCAACAGCTGCTGCACTGCTACTGTAGAATAAATGCAGCACAGATGAAAGATGATGAGGGCCTTTTTACTTGTGGACTTCACAAACATCTTAGAACACACACACACACGCGCAGGCGTTCACGCAGAGAAGCACATCCACAAATGCAAAATGCAGGAAAATACAAGGCTTTGATGCAAAAGACAACTAATTTGAAAAATAAACAGAATCTTTCCTAGCCCTGAAAATTGTTTATGGCCACATAATGATGGCGAATAATCCCACATCATGTTCTTCATCCCCATCTTGCTACTGGCATGTAGGCCATTATAAAATGTTAATTGTTATGCTAATCTTTTAGTGATAACTGCAGAAAGTGCATGTATGAGGAATACTTCATGCATAATGCATATTTCTTTTTATTCTCTTGTAATATTTTCTCTATTTTAGTTTTCCATTTCTTTTGTCTTTCATTCTCCGCTTTTTCATTTTGAAAGGCAGTCTCTCTAAATCCAATACAGTTTCTCGCAGCGTGAGGCAGCTTCAAAGCCCTGCTCTGTGGTCAGGCCCGTCGATCCTCTCACCTACCTCCTGGTTGTTTAAGAGAGCAAAAGCACAGCAGTGCAGTTTCTTAAACACACAGATACACCCCAGCACCAACAGAGGGACCGCTGTTTGGCAAAAGAGCCTCTCTTTCTCTTTCACTCTCTCTCACTCTCCTGCTCTTCCACTATCTCACCTTGGACTCTGACACCCCCTCCTCTCTTTACCCACCCTCCTCCATAGACCTCATTATACCAGGATACTCCTCTCTCTTTCTCTCCACCCCTCTGTCTCCCATCTAACTGGGCAGCTCCCTCATTTTACAATTCACCTTCCGCTCCTTCTCTTATGCTCACTCTATCTGTCAGTTATAGTACTCTCTATCCCTCTACCTTCATTTACCTTTTTTTTTCTATCCCCAGCTACTTCAGCTGTCCTCACTCTTTACCTGGCACTCTATTCTGATGTCCTGCCTCCTCTCTATTTTTGCAGCAGCTCAATCTCTATCGCCGCCTCTGACTTACACTCCGATCTCGATGTTGCCATTCCTCATACCACACACGCAACGGCATCACACTGTCCAGATGGGATGCCATTACCTTGGAAAGGGAGTTGAAGTGAAAGGTGGCTATTGAAGGTTTGGTGAACAAGCCATGCCCACCCATGTCTGAATGAAGGCTGGCTTCTAGGGCCCCTTGGTGGGGAGCACGAATTGGTACACTGGAGTGCTCATTATAGCTCTGTAGGGACTGTCCTGCAGGGCATCTACTGTGTGGCTTTGGAGCTCATTACGCCAGGCAGCTACGGAGCTCAAGGCACCCAGAAGCAGCAGGGCTTGTTGCAGAGATAAAAAAGGGGAGGGCTAGCCAGATTACCCTTAATCAGAGGCACCTGTAGACAGCCGGCGCCTCCCTCCTCATTGCCTTCCATGAAGCCCCTATACCCTTCCCAACAGGCACAGACTTTTCTTGCTGCTGTAATTATTGCAATTGCTTCACTTGACTTTCATTCCTGAGCACGGAGTTGCACAGTTTGCCTTCTAATGAGAAACCCAAGCTATGATCCAGAGGTGTTATTTATTTATTTAATTATTTATTCAACACAGCATGTATAATGTCAATTATTTAAATTAGTGTGATTTTTTTTTTTTGCCGAGCTCTCCCCACTGCGCCTTATTGGCACTCAACTCACACATCACACTCCTCATTATGGCGGACGGAGAGTTAATTAAGTTTTAACGTGTCATATGCGGCAAAATGAAGGGATCAGCTTCAAATCAGCTATTATTGAAACAGGAGTTGTCACCTATAAAGAAAATTCCTGGGTGCAAAGTGTTGTAAAACAGCAAAGCAAATTATTAGAACTAGAGAAAATCTATCCAAACAAACATCTGTGTGGACACAAAGGGTTTTCTTCTATATCATTTACTGTTTTCAGATTTGAAATTTCATAATCTCCTTTCTTTCCCCTGTAAATTGATGCGAAACCAGTACCACCCTACAGCGAGAACAATGGAAATTCACTCTTGCCTATTTTGCATAAGGAATGTTACTGTCAGTTGTTTGGGCAAATGTCTATTACTAAAGCTGACACAATAAACAAGTGCTGACTTTGATGCGAGTTAGAGGGTGCTAGCTAAAGTCTGTTTTAAGTGCTGCAGAGATGTACAGTGGGAATTAATAAAAACAAGAACAGTGTGATGTGCATGAGTGAACCACTTTTGTGATTCTCCCCTTCCTTGCACACCTCCCTTCAGGTGCTGAGATGTTCTTTGAAACCAACTGTCAAGCTGTTGTCTGTGCAGGCAGCATACAAAGAGTTCATCCAAAACCTGCACTTTTTTTGGATTCACTTGAATAAATATGTGGCTTGGCTTTTCTTACCACACCATTTGTGATATGTTTGAGACACTCACTGATCACCTTTATCAGTATCATACTTTCAGTCTAATTGAGAACAGTGTGAAGCGTAATAACGGTGCTGTGTCAGAGATATACAGGTATTGTTTTTCAAGCAGTAAACACCTTATGCTACGACTGTGCCACGGGAGCAAAGTAAAACGTCATCCTGGAATACTTAAATTGCTATTCAAATTACATTATTTAATGTCACTTAATGGGTATTAGGAATTATAAAACCAAAAAATGCATAAACATTTAAACTCCTAAGCTGCTAAAACTCTCCACCCACATTAATCTTTCATGTCACAAAACAGATTCTGCCTCAATTAAATTAATACGCCCACTTATAAAGTGGTTTCTGGATTTATGACTTCAACCGACAGTATACATTTATTTATTTATTTAATTATTTATGGGAGACGGGGGAGAGGGGGTATTGTAGTCCTGCAAAAGGAGTGCTGTGGTGAGAAATGCCACTGCTTGTGAGCAACACAAATAATAAGAATAATAATAATTAAAAAAAAGAAAATAGGATCTTTGGTGAAATAATGACAAGAACCAACTGTCTGACAAAGGAAACAGTTTACTGTCACATAAATATCTAAAGAGTCTGTCACTAATCATGGAATGTGGCCTCATTATTTCAGCTTGATGAGCTGCCACACCTGACAGAAATATGACATGAATAACAAAAACAAAAGATTTGTGTTGAGAGGCTGATCAGCTCGTTCCCTCAGTGCCCAGTAAGAAGGCTTACTTCATGGGCTACACAGCACTTGCACCGTTGGGGGGGAAATCAAGTTCAAAGACGTTGTCGTCTCACAAACTGGAATAAAGTGGTGAAACATTCAAAAAACATCCAGTTTTATACGTGTTTTATCTCCAAGTTTAGCAGATGAAATGGAAGCGGCACGCATTTTGTTTTGCCTGCAGTGGTAAGGCAAAAGGTGAAACAGAGAAACAAAAAGCAGGAAAGAGAAAAGAGGTACTTTCAGCGTATGATGTATTTTCAATCTCTGTCATGGTCACAAATCAAAATCCCCCAAGTTTTATAAAACATGTCGAGCCACCAGCCTTCATTTGTACTTCTTTATTCTGTTTATAGTTACGCAACGCTAGAAACTAAAAGCTAAGAGCTTCTGACAGACTTGCTGGAACTAAATTGTCATAATTTCTTTCCTGCTTACAAGATGATGGATTACCTTCATCAGGGTAAGGCCTCTAATCTAATCTGGAGCTGCTCTCATCAAACACCTCAGAGAAAGTACGCTGATCTAGGATCACTAAATATGTCCTTGTTTTTCTTCCATTTTCAACATGATCTGAAGCTAAAACTGATGTCAGATCAGCATGGGCACTTTGGAAATAATAGTCCTGATCTCATTTGTGCTCTGATGAACGACACTACCATTTATGAACATCTGCATGAAAGAATAGTTTAATACTGTAACGATAGATAGATAGATAGATAGATAGATAGATAGATAGATAGATAGATAGATAGATAGATAGATAGATAGATAGATAGATAGATAGATAGATAGATAGATAGATAGATAGATAGATAGATAGATAGATAGAATCTGTTTTTTAGTTTCAGCAGAAGTCTGCAATTAGAGCACTTTTTGGCTTTCCTTCTCCCTGCCCACACATAATGACACACTTGAGTTGCTAGGTCTGCCGTTCAGGATATACTACAGCCGCAGTTCTCATACAAAATGACAGTGGAATGTTAACTGCAGTGTAGTGTGTTTCTTTTCTTCAGGTTGCAAGTGCATTTGTTTTCATTAGGTGGGATTGGTCAGCACTCTAGGCCCCTGTGTCCAGTAATGAAGCGTACAATTGGAGGCCCGTTATAGACTCCCAGTGAAATCAAAGATATATTGATCTTAAATATTTCCATGCTCTCGTGTCTCTCTGAACAGCTGTTACCACCACCATACCACGGAAAACTTGCTGTGCCAATTTTTAGGCAATATTCGATCTTGCTTCTTGCATACCACACTTTATTTGTCACTCTACAACAGACACATGTTGTAGACTCTGCGGTAGACTTTATGTATAAACTGCATGTCTTAAAATATTACGTCTGCAAACAATAAGGCAATGCAATCACGGCTAATGTAAAGTAGTAATGAAAACAAACCATGCGCAGAGGTGCAACACTGAGCATTAATGAAATTACGAAGCTGGAACTCAGTAGACTCCTGTCTGTATTGTGCAATGAAACAGAACGGAACAGGAAAGCAACTGATGCATGCAAGTCACAGTCACAATTACTATTTCATTAAGGAGCTGCCACCATTGGCGGGCGTTCTCTGGCATTGTTGTTGAGATGCTGGCATGGGACCGGAAGGGGGGTGGGGACGTCGGGATGTCGGGTGTCGGGTGTCGGAGGGGAAATCTGGGAGGGAAGGGGGAGCTTTGGGTGGGAGGAAACATGCTTCAATTTGGGTCATCTCCTAGTCTGCATGGGGTCAGGCGACAGAGCCTTTTCCGCACTTAATCTGAAAACACATATGGCGTAATGGGCATCCACCTGAATTAATTGCCCCAATTATTCCTAATACAAGAGAGACAGGGAGTCTGAGACATGAAAACAAAATGGTGAAAAAAAAAGTAATGTGGTGTTTCAGTACCGTAAAGACTTATTGCTGTAGCATGCACGCATTTAAGGAGATGAAGGCAACCTGTCAAGATGACAAGCCATCTCTTAATTGCGTTAAAAGGAGGAACATGCTCATGCTTTAAAGAGTGTCGTGTGGTTGTCGGGGGAGGAGGGGGAAGCAATCTTTGTTACCACATCTGAAGCAGCCAGGCGCCATGAGTCAAAGCTGCCTTGGAGGCCACGCTGCACCGCGTTAAACAGCTCGTGTGCATATCTCATGGTAACTTTTCAAACCCAGCCAAAAGAACAAACAATAAACAACAATGAAACATTAACAATTTCTAGTTACACAGAGAGTAAAAGGTGAAAAAGAATGTAACGGTGTTACTTGCTCGAAGTGAACCTCTGCTGTCGTGATACAGAGGAATCATTTTCCAGAATTAAATCGAAGAAAGGGTCACAGCCTGATCTCTGAGTGTGTACTGTATAGAAAAAGGACATTTCAATCCAGACTAATATGTTAAAAAAAAAGATAAAAAAAAAAAAAAGGAAAACAAACTGTGACTAAAACTCCAGCATCTCACTGCACAAATAGCTGGAATTATAGCTCATTACAATTTATTTTTAAATTAGCTTCAGTTAGCCTGACCACCTCAACCATCACAAACTGTGGTTGATGGTAGCTAATTTTTGCAGGTGTTATAGTGCACTTTATTCATCTCACTTTATGTGTAACTGGTTATGTTAATAAGATTTCAACTCAATTTATTCAAGTGCTGATCAATGGCATGCAATCTCGGCCTTCATGCATTATGTATTTTAATGGAACTCACTTGTTTTATGGCTGAATGGCTAAAGGTTAACAGTCCCAATAGGTGGGACTCCCTGAAGACTAATCTGAACTTCAAACACAGCTTCTTTTCACATTGCAAGGCAAAAGCGCACAACAACAGAAAAGTTGTTTTTTATCACCACCTCTTATGGCTCATTGAGAGAAAGAAGCGATTTATTACCTCACATCCTTTGCTCATATTAATGTGATTAAACTGCCCATGGATATTTTACTCTCTGTAGGAAGTGAGTGAGAGAAAACAGGGAGTTAGAGGTTGGGGAATTAGTGAGAAGGGTGGTGGTGCAAAAAGGGTCCAGGGGAAAAGTGAGGGTGGGAAATGATTAGAGGAACGTGTAGGTGGCGTGGAAGTGAAAAAAGAGACTAAGAAAGGGAGTAGGATAGTATAAGTGGGATAAAATCTCAGCCCAACAACAGACCTAGATATGTCACAGTTTCCATAATTATGCTAATTTCCATATCATTTAACTGGCATTTTCACATTGAAAATGAGTCATTTCACTAGTGAGATCTTAAGTCGTGTTCTCTTCAGTTTAATATGGAAAACATCCAGGCGTCTCTAAGGACCCTTGTCTCTCTCCACTGCCACTCCCTGCTCTATAAAACTGGCATGCTATTCCCAAGATGAGAGTCCCACTGGACTGTGTGAGGACTGTGCATTAAAAACCCCTCCAGTCCCTTCTAAATCTAGAAGTGGAAGACAGAAGGGGCTAGAGACACATCCCATGAGGGTCACTCGGCAGTTTTCACCTTATTGTCTTCTCAGTCATAAAAATTTGCCTGTGGCTTCTTTGGAAAATGATGTTGAGCTGCCCACAAGATGACTTTTTTTGTATTCTTATGGAAAGTCTACATTTTAAAAAGGCATTTTTGTCACCTTGCCAAAGAGAAGCCACTTGGAGATCTCTGTTATGCACATTATGCATGAAAAATGTCAGCAGTGTAATGGATTGTTGAAAAGATGTAAAGATTTGATCAAGGGTTATTTAGAAGCAATTGAACGCTGAAAAACCAAGAAAACAATCTGGCTTTTTTGGAGCTTAAATGGACAAGTGCTGCAGCAAGCCTCACAGCTGGCCTGCTTGAATATGGATTGCACTGCAGGGACATTTTACACTATTGCTAGGTAAACAAGCATGAATGCATGAATCAATTCAGAATAAGTTAATGAGAACAAAACTGACTTGCGCAATCAAAATTTGGCCACATTAGCTGCCATTATCATTCTGTCATTGTTTTAGTTTCACATGGATGAAAGTGGATTAATGGTAAGATGTATGATTGCTGAGGGAATAAGGGTATTTGGTGAGGTGAGTGGAGGCTTAAAGCTGTCAGAATATCACTTAGTCGACAAAAGATTCCAGTCAGAAACATGTAGTATAAGTTGTAAAGAAGCACTTGCCCTCAACACAGTCTGAGAAGGTTCCAGCCATTTTAACTGGCGCCATCAGTCTCCTCCAGGTAATGCAATTAGATGCCACTAATATCTTGGGATGCTCTTCAAACTGCAAAAGCACTTTTGCTAAACAGCACACACTGTAATAACTAGTGACAGCACTCAAGGAGCCAGATTGAAAAAGCTTTTGCATGTGATTGGTTCAAGTAATTGCACATACAGAATGCTCCAACTGATAGAAAACTGAAAACAGATGTTATCCAAATCTATGCTGGCTTGTTTGTGTGGTTCCCAGGCATGAGAGCTCACCTTGGATTAAAGCTCGCATACTAAATTTGGGGAGCCCGGGCAGTCGTAAAGTGGAAGCCTGTGATTTCATCTTTACATCGAGACAATTGGAATAAAAACAACGATTAGAATAAAAACAAACAACAACTCTTAGGCTAAATTAAACTCTTAGACAATATGTATCTGCTCTACTATTCACATTTAGAACCACCTACTATAGCCCCAGAGTACCCTGAGAGAAGCCGTCTAGCTTCAGACCATCGATACATCACTCCAATCCTCTTGCTACTCTAACGCGGAACAGTCAAAGTCGCCCACACTTAACACATACGAGCAAACAAATGCATATGAACGCACATACAGCGCATCAAGAAAATGCCATAGGGCTACAGACACAAGTAATCAAAAGTTCATTGAATCATTGTAATCTTAGCTTAAATCTCTTCACTTGACGGATTAACTGGAATATCAAAGAACACAATGCAATATAACTAAATAGGGCTGATCAGGAGCTGAGATAGTGGCTATGTATCCAGAGACACAGAGATAGAGAGACAGAGAGTGAGGGAATAGGATCTGCTTCTTGCTCCCACTATTCCCCTCAAGGCAACGTCAGGATAAATCTTCTAAGGGATTATCCCGGCTACACAATGTTCTCTGTTCTGCCCATTGTATGCCTCTTTAAGCACAATTGATAAATTAGTTATTTATATTGTGCATGGATCAAAGTCAAACACTGGATTTTCTTTTGATTGTCTGGTTTGGGAAGCATTACAAATAATCGGCTGCGTGTGTTCTGTCTATGCCAAATTCCACCGTGCAGACATGTGACTCTGTATACGATTATATTATATAGAGGATGGAATTGCTAACAGGCTAAAAGTTTCACTTCTTTATAGCCAAAAGGTATTTTTTCACATAGACAGATACTTTCACAGAGACTTATATAGCTCAATAGGGGCCCAATCAGTGTTAAATGACTTACACATGGGATCGCATATCTCTCAGGGAACCCTTCTGCTTTTAATTTAAGGTAAACTAATAGCTTCATTTATTTGTAATTAGAAAAAAATAATATCTGCTTTAACTGTGTCTCATCCTCTCCACTTCCTGCTGGCAGCTCTCTCTTCAAAAGTTCATGAATTTTAATTCATTTTGGTGGTTAGGCCAATCCCCTGTTGTATGAAGCGACAGAGTTTTAGTCAAATTGAATTACCCTCTCTGTGTTTCACTGCACTCACCTCCTACTGTCCTCATTTCTCTCATTCTCTTTCTCCTCCCTTCCTCCTCGCCTTCCTTTCATTTTACTCTTCCTCTGCTGCCTTATTTTACCTATCCCTTACAACTTCCTTATTTTCTTCATACACTGCCTCTAGACAGCAGTAAGTTGTATGTCTGTGTTTTAACTCTGGTTGCCCCTAGCACATGTAAATGACTTTGGCACTTGATGTTTGAAGAGAAAAGATGAAGAAAAAATCCCTAAGTGCAAAATCAAACAGATAAGAGCCAAGAATCTTCACGTTGCTGGGGAATGTGTGTCTTGACATGCACCGCCTTTCATGTTTTCCTTTAAAGTAGTCAAGGACAGTTAGTTTTGGAGGAATTCTAATCCTGAATGTTAAGGATACGATTATGGGCTCCATTTCTGTAACATTTTTTTTTTTAAATTTTATTTTATGAGAAATCTAATGGAGGGATAACGGGAAGTCTCTATAACTTTAATATTGAACAAACCTGATGTGTAAAGCCTCTTGTGTTATCACCAAGCCCCATATGTGTGGCATTGCACTCCACCAGTCACAGCTATGTAATAATATAACGATAGTAAAAAAAAAAAAAATGCAAAAGAGTAAAAATCTCACATGTCAGGAAGTTGGTTTCCTGGTGTGTTTGATGTGACCCACATTACAACAAGTCATTCAAATGACCTCTGAGGTGTTATCTCCAAAAGGCAAACATGGCAGCATTACTCCCCCTTCCTACTTGGTAAGGATGAAAATATCTGACTTTGCAAAGATTCTGTCTCTCTGCATCTGCAGTATCATATTTTCAAGGTTAAATGTTATATTAAAAATATGTGAGATGATGGTGTTACAGTAAATGACGGGGATAAACCCATATCCCTAACAGAGTTTCGGTCAAATAAAATCATGGTTAAGCAGTTCTTAGTGACTACAAAATAAACCGTCCTAAGCTAGTATGTATTATTGCAGGGTCTACCTTACAGTATAAAGCGCCTTGAGGCGACTGTTGTTTTGATTTGGCACTCTATAAATGAAAATTGAACCGAATTGAATTGAATGTCCTATGTATATGTATATATATATATATACACACACATATATATATATATATATATATATATATATATATATATATATATATATATATATATATATATATATACATATATATACATATACATATATATATACATATACATATATATATATATATATATACATATACATACAGTGGGGCAAAAAAGTATTTAGTCAGCCACCGATTGTGCAAGTTCCCCCACTTAAAATGATGACAGAGGTCAGTAATTTGCACCAGAGGTACACTTCAACTGTGAGAGACAGAATGTGAAAAAAAAATCCATGAATCCACATGGTAGGATTTGTAAAGAATTTATTCGTAAATCAGGGTGGAAAATAAGTATTTGGTCAATAACAAAAATACAACTCAATACTTTGTAACATAACCTTTGTTAGCAATAACAGAGGTCAAACGTTTACTATAGGTCTTTACCAGGTTTGCACACACAGTAGCTGGTATTTTGGCCCATTCCTCCATGCAGATCTTCTCAAGAGCAGTGACGTTTTGGGGCTGTCGCCGAGCAACACGGACTTTCAACTCCCGCCACAGATTTTCTATGGGGTTGAGGTTTGGAGACTGGCTAGGCCACTCCAGGACTTTCAAATGCTTCTTACGGAGCCACTCCTTTGTTGCCCGGGCGGTGTGTTTTGGATCATTGTCGTGTTGGAAGACCCAGCCTCGTTTCATCTTCAAAGTTCTCACTGATGGAAGGAGGTTTTGGCTCAAAATCTCACGATACATGGCTCCATTCATTCTGTCCTTAACACGGATCAGTCGTCCTGTCCCCTTGGCAGAAAAACAGCCCCATAGCATGATGTTTCCACCCCCATGCTTCACACTAGGTATGGTGTTCTTGGGATGCAACTCAGTATTCTTCTTCCTCCAAACACGACGAGTTGAGTTTATACCAAAAAGTTCTACTTTGGTTTCATCTGACCACATGACATTCTCCCAATCCTCTGCTGTATCATCCATGTGCTCTCTGGCAAACTTCAGACGGGCCTGGACATGCACTGGCTTCAGCAGCGGAACACGTCTGGCACTGCGGGATTTGATTCCCTGCCGTTGTAGTGTGTTACTGATGGTGACCTTTGTTACTTTGGTCCCAGCTCTCTGCAGGTCATTCACCAGGTCCCCCCGTGTGGTTCTGGGATCTTTGCTCACCGTTCTCATGATCATTTTGACCCCACGGGATGAGATCTTGTGTGGAGCCCCAGATCGAGGGAGATTATCAGTGGTCTTGTATGTCTTCCATTTTCTGATGATTGCTCCCACAGTTGATTTTTTCACACCAAGCTGCTTGCCTATTGTAGATTCACTCTTCCCAGTCTGGTGCAGGTCTACAATACTTTTCCTGGTGTCCTTCGAAAGCTCTTTGGTCTTGGCCATGGCGGAGTTTGGAGTCTGACTGTTTGAGGCTGTGGACAGGTGTCTTTTATACAGATGATGAGTTCAAACAGGTGCCATTCATACAGGTAACGAGTGGGGGACAGAAAAGCTTCTTACAGAAGACGTTACAGGTCTGTGAGAGCCAGAGATTTTCCATGTTTGAGGTGACCAAATACTTATTTTCCACCCTAATTTACGAATAAATTCTTTACAAATCCTACCATGTGAATTCATGGATTTTTTTTCACATTCTGTCTCTCACAGTTGAAGTGTACCTCTGGTGCAAATTACTGAAACCTGGATCCCCCGTAGCCGGTTACCAAGATTACGTGAAGTACCCTCAGAAGGTCTGCTAGATGATGTTAATGCAGCACTACGGGCAATACCTACAACCACGATTACCGACACTAACAAGCTGATCTACAATACGGCAGCAGTGATCAGTGAGATGCTTGGCTACAAGTTGAACAGCCACAAGGGGCAGTACCCTCCATGGAGAAGGAGGCTAGAGGGCAAGATCAAAGTAGCACGGAGGGAGGTTAGCCAACTAACGGAGTTGCAGAAAGGTGCGACGAATAAGGTGCCTAAGAAATACAGCAAGCTGTCCATACCTGAGGCCTTGGAAACTGCCAAGCAAAGACTCACAGCCTTGGCCAGCCGCTTGAGGAGGTACACCAGAGAGATAGAAGGCAGGAGAATAAACCAGCTGTTCTCCACAGAACCGGTGTACTCTCAGTGGCAAGGGAACAATAAGAGAACAGCACCACCAAGGCTGGAGACGGAGCAATACTGGAAGAGCATATGGGAGAAGGACGCAACCCATAACGGCAATGCTCAGTGGCTAGTGGATCTGAGGGCAGACCACAGCGACCTCCCTGAACAGGGTCCAGTAACCATCACAGTGGCAGATATCCAAGAAAGGGTCTCCAGTATGAAGAGTTGGACAGCACCAGGGCCCGACATGGTTCACGCCTACTGGCTGAAGAAGCTGACTGCACTCCACGAGCGTCTGGCAGCACAAATGAACCAGCTGCTAGTTAACGAGAGACACCCGGAATGGCTAACTGAAGGCCGGACGGTCCTGATCCCCAAGGACCCCAAGAAGGGACCGGTCCCCTCCAACTACCGACCAATAACCTGCCTCAGTACTACATGGAAGCTCCTGTCAGGCATCATATCGGCTAAGATGAACAGGCACATGGGTCAATACATGAGCGGGACACAGAAAGGAATTGGCAAGAATACCAGAGGCGCAAAACACCAGCTACTGGTAGACAGAACAATCAGCCGAGACTGCAAGACCAGACTGACCAACCTGTGCACTGCCTGGATTGATTACAAGAAGGCCTATGACTCAATGCCCCACAGCTGGATACTGGAATGCCTAGAATTGTACAAGATCAATGGGACCCTAAGAGCCTTCATCAGGAACTCAATGGGGATGTGGCGTACAACACTAGAGGCCAACTCCAAGCCCATAGCACAAGTTACCATCAAGTGCGGGATCTACCAAGGAGATGCTCTGTCCCCACTGCTGTTCTGCATAGGCCTGAACCCCCTCAGTGAGATCATTAACAAGACTGGCTACGGATACCGACTACGGAACGGAGCAGTTGTCAGCCACCTCCTGTACATGGATGACATCAAGCTGTATGCCAAGAGTGAACGAGACATCGATTCACTGATCCACACTACCAGGCTATACAGCAATGACATTGGAATGTCGTTCGGACTGGAGAAGTGTAGTCGGATGGTAACAAAGAGAGGGAAGGTAGTCAGAACTGAGGGGATTGAACTACCAGAAGGCAACATTGCAGACATAGAGGACAGTTACAAGTACCTGGGGATCCCGCAGGCAAATGGGAACCATGAAGAGGCCGCTAGAAAGGCTGCAACCACCAAGTACCTGCAGAGGGTCAGGCAAGTCCTGAGGAGTCAGCTGAATGGTAAGAACAAGATCCGGGCCATCAACACATACGCCCTGCCCGTGATCAGGTACCCTGCTGGGGTAATAGGCTGGCCAAAGGAGGAGATAGAAGCCACTGACATAAAGACAAGAAAGCTCCTTACCATGCATGGAGGGTTTCACCCCAAGTCCAGCACCCTGAGGCTGTACGCTAAGCGGAAGGAAGGGGGCCGGGGACTGGTGAGTGTCAGCACCACAGTCCAGGATGAGACAAGGAACATCCAAGAATACATTGGGAAGATGGCCCCAACTGACCGAGTGCTCAGTGAATACCTCAGGCAGCAGAAACCCAAGAAAGAGGAGGGAGACGAGGAACCATCATGGAAGGACAGGCCCCTGCACGGTATGTACCACCGGCAGATAGAGGAGGTGGCTGATATCCAGAAATCCTACCAGTGGCTGGACAAAGCTGGACTGAAAGACAGCACAGAGGCACTAATCATGGCAGCACAAGAACAAGCTCTGAGTACAAGATCCATAGAGGCTGGGGTCTATCACACCAGGCAAGACCCCAGGTGCAGGCTGTGTAAAGATGCCCCAGAGACAATCCAGCACATAACAGCAGGGTGCAAGATGCTAGCAGGCAAGGCATACATGGAACGCCATAACCAAGTGGCCGGCATAGTGTACAGGAACATCTGTGCCGAGTATAACCTGGAAGTCCCGAGGTCAAAATGGGAGATGCCCCCAAGGGTGGTGGAGAATGACCGAGCTAAGATCCTGTGGGACTTCCAGATACAGACGGACAAAATGGTGGTGGCTAACCAACCGGACATAGTGGTGGTAGACAAACAGAAGAAGACGGCCGTAGTGATCGATGTAGCGGTTCCGAATGACAGCAATATCAGGAAGAAGGAACACGAGAAGCTGGAGAAATACCAAGGGCTCAGAGAAGAGCTGGAGAGGATGTGGAGGGTGAAGGTAACGGTGGTCCCCGTGGTAATCGGAGCACTAGGTGCGGTGACTCCCAAGCTAGGCGAGTGGCTCCAGCAGATCCCGGGAATAACATCGGAGATCTCTGTCCAGAAGAGCGCAGTCCTGGGAACAGCTAAGATACTGCGCAGGACCCTCAAGCTCCCAGGCCTCTGGTAGAGGACCCGAGCTTGAAGGATAAACCGCCCGCAGGGGCGTGCTGGGTGTTTTTTTTTTATGCCCGTGATCAGGTACTCAGCTGGTATAATAAGTTGGCCAAAGGAGGAGATAGAAGTCACGGAGCAAGAAAGCTCCTTACCATGCATGGAGGGTATCACCCCAAGTCCAGCACCCTGAGGCTGTACGCTAAGCGGAAAGGGGCCCGGGGACTGGTGAGTGTCAGCACCACAGTCCAGGATGAGAAAACGAACATCCAAGAATACATTGAGAAGATGGCCCCAACTGACAGCGTGCTCAGTGAATACCTCAGGCAGCAGAAACCCAAGAAAGAGGAGGGAGACAAGGAACCATCATGGAAGGACAAGCCCCTGCACGGTATGTACCACCGGCAGATAAAGAGAAATACCAAGGGCTCAGAGAAGAGCTCGAGAGGATGTGGAGGGTGAAGGTAACGGTGGTCCCCGTGGTAATCAGAGCACTAGGTGTGGTGACTCCCAAGCTAGGCGAGTGGCTCCAGCAGATCCTGGGAACAACATCGGAGATCTCTGTCCAGAAGAGCGCAGTCCTGGGAACAGCTAAGATACTGCGCAGGACCCTCAAGCTCCCAGGCCTCTGGTAGAGGACCCGAGCTTGAAGGATAAACCGCCTACAGGGGTGAGCTGGGTGTTTATAATATTTACCTTAAAATATTATATATTTTAAGGTAAAGACCCCACTTACTGAAGAGAAAACCCCAAGCAGTTTAGAATGAGTATAAAAAGCAAAATGATTATATTTTGCTGGAGGTTAAGTTGATAAGTAGAGTGGGAATAATAAAACAGTTTAAAAAGTTGAGAGTTTAGGCTCTATCGAGTGATCTTTCTTAAGATTGTGCTGTAACTTCTGGTGTGGAGTGCTTTGTCCTTCTCTGACCTGGATCATAAACAGTAAACCCATTAGAAAGAGAACACCAGATGACAAATAACCCAGCATCATGCTGAGCATTCATCTGCCGTATTTGTCTGAGTGACAAAGCAATTCTTGCTGGCAGGGCGGGTCATCTTACAGGCTTGCTATGCATGTAGCCAATACAATACACACTGCACATAACTCAGAATCAACTCCAGTGATCTTACTGATAACATCCGTAATCTATTAAGGTGAAAAAATTACCATCTATTGACACATCTATTCTTTGAGCCCCACAGAGGCTTAATTGAAATTGTCTGGAGGGAGGCACAGAGCTCCATTTTTACCCAGCATGTCTTTAAGCATTGAAGTAAGCAGTTCTTCATTGACAAGTTGGCTAAAACTCCACAACTTAACTAGAGAGATTGGACACCGCTGGCAATCTCTTTGTTCTATCTAAATATAGTGAGTCCCATAAGTCGCTCTTGTAAAAAAAAAAAAAAAAAAAAAAAATAGGGAGAATTCATTATTTCATTACATCCCCCTACTCTGATTTACATACACAGCAGAGGAAGAGTAGTTTTTTTTTTATTTATTTTTTTACCATGGCTGTTGCAAGAATCTGTTTACTGATCCCCAGCAGAATAGCAAGGCACAAAAACAAGCCAGAGATCCACGCAGTGCACCCTTCCCTCAAGAGGTAGACATGATCTCATGTTATCCATGTTTTCCCCAAAGTCATATGTGCATCATGTCAGTGAGACCCAGAGTCTGGAACTCAGCCTTTTCAGTCACTTTGTTAAATAATGTATCAAAGCGCTGAATAGAGTTAAGTTGAGATGAATGCAAGATTCAGTAATGCATCATCTTTTGTGATGTCTTCATTTGCTTGATGTTTTACTTCCCTATATGTGATGCATACTTAAGTACTTGGATGTATCTTTATATTCCTAAAAAAAACTTTCATTGACTCACTGCCACTGTACTTTGCTGTGCACTTGCACTAATAGAGCCCTTTCTTAACTTTTCTGAGTAAGTAAGTCTACCTTTGTCGAGTCAGTGTCCAGAGCTAATGCATAGCAATAGTATTCTCATGAGTCACTGCATGTTTTGATGCTTTGCACTCTCATCATATTGCTAATATTGTTGGACAGTCTAAGAAGTATGTCACAAACTATAGTTTTCAGGAAAAAACATTCAGAAAGTGGTGCTCTGACAACAAACAAAAAAACAAACTCGTATATCTGTAGAGTTGAACTCAGAATGGACTTGTATCAAACTTATACAGGAGTACCAATCATTCTGAAAGTCTTCCTAAGCGTGCTGGTCACTGTTTGCATTGGAAAGGATTCCCACAATGCACTCCCAAATGATTTGCAGACATCGGCTGATGTGAGTCACCCGGCAAACAAATGTGGTGTGTCTGGGTGACCTTAATCACTTCCAGGTTCATCGAGACTCAGATTTCACTTGTGTGCCTTATTTCAGGTCATTGCCTCAAAGTCAAAGTAGGGCACAGTCATTATCTGAGGGAGCATCACACAATCATCCACACAATACAAAAAGGTCGGCACAATTCACTGAAGTCATTGAAGTGTTGTCCATTATTTCTGGGTTGGAACACATGTCTGCTCCATCACAGGGAGTGCATATCTATATGTGTGGATTACAGGTAATCTAAGTTGTGCCATTCCATTTCTTTTGCTGAAAAGTGTATATAAAAAGATATATTGTGGACATTCTGTAAGATCAGTACTATATGACACTAAGATGTTCAAATTTATGTGTACAAACTCCTACCTTTTGGTTTCATTAGCTCAAGAGAAACAGAGCACAAAATGCAAATAGAGTAAAAGCGTTCTGTTATACTTATTTTTTTAGTTTATAACACAGTCATAACACAATTATAATGCAGTCTTAACAGCAGTTTTATCTTAAAAGATGAGTGTTAAGCACAAGTGTCTGACATGAAACCTTATCATTTTATAAAGAGTCTCTTGCCATTCAAAAAATACAGACACTGTCAGAATACTATAAAATAGTATGACTGATCTTGGGAATGGCTTGCTGCTGTTTTTGAATACTGTATGCATTGAAATTCTGTGTGCCAATTTGTGACTTTCTCACACATTACTAAAGAAGACTTTTCCTTGATTCTATTATCCTTTTGCATTTCAAGATCTTGGTCTCTTTCCTTTTCTTATTGTGGCATATGTTTCCAAGCACTGGAGCTAAAGTTTTCAGTGCTAGCTGCTGCATAATAAAAGCCGTTTCTGAAGGCATTGGATCAAAAAGTTAAGTTAAAGGCACTGATGTGTTCTGTTTTGTTTTTGTGAACCTCAAAGAGCCAGCGACGTCTTAACTCTGGTACACGGAAAGGTCCAAGCAATTAGTATGAGCTGCATGAAGCGTGTTACCACAGCCTAGCATTAGCTTTATGTGGTTCACCATCTAATATTCTCTGTTAATGGTTCTGTACATACCTCCTTGCTGACATCAGCTTTCAAGCACATCACATTGAATAAATTTTTATTACGAGGAAGCACTTAAATAGCACAGCACAGACGAGAAGAAACAAATGCAATAACTGCATCAATTACAGCAAGTATCACACAAAGATATCAAGCTGTGCTGATAGGTGCAATTACAATGTATAATGTTTGTGTGTCTCATGCAAATTGTTTTGAAAATGACCGTTCCCCTCAAAAGGCTTGTTCGAGAGCGCTTGACTATTTTGCTTGTGTCTGGATGAAGTGAGAGCGCACAAAGACAATCAGCATGTCATTGTGTATATGTGGATTAACTTTGCACCGTGTACATGTTTGAGTAGGATGGATTCTGGGCTGCTTGTCTTTTGTGCTTCTACACCAGACTGAGCCTGACAGCTATGCACAATATCCTGTTATAGCACACAACTGCAGAGACAAAGAAAAAAAATGGATGCAACAAATGCTTTAGTTAAATAGTCCTTCCGCTCGCATATGCCGTGCACAGTTCTAATTAGTCGATGGGCTGATCTCATTTCTTCAAATGCTTTTGTTGCAGGTGTCCAGTCCAAGCTGAGAAGATTGCCGGAGGTATTAAGTGTAGAGAGGTAGACTTAGGGAACCAATATAAATGACTTAATGGATTACATGCCATCATGCTTACAGCTTACATAAATGCTACTGAAGATATTGCAGTCCAAAAACCAAAAAAAGTTACTGTTGCTCCTTTTTTTAACAGTTAAATTGTATACTTACAATTTTCAGGGAGAAGAGAGTCTTAACATGTATTATTTTTAATATTGGCTGTTTACTGGCTTTTTTAAAATTACCTTAAAACTTTGATGGGACCTTGGCTTGTCTCTGTCTCTTTTTATAATACGTCAGCCCACTAGTGGTTCAGTCCTGAAGTGTTACAATTACCCTCAAGAACTTTCTGGGGGTTCATAGTGTGTTTGTGTGTAACCACACTGAGGAAAAAGCCTCAAAAGGGAGTGTTAATGGATTTATCACTTGTGGGAAGTCGTCTTACTCACTGGATACGGTATGTCCACTGCACCAGAACAGCAAGTGTTCAAAATGTAGTGATTAGCGCAGTGTCCAGTTAATTTTAACAGGGTTTGCAATGGGACTAATCAGGAATTAAGAGTTGGCATCTACTTTAAATCGCCTTCTTTACGCATTCGTGGGGGGATACTGTCAGGATGGGAAAAAAGCAATTGTCTGCGGTCTCCTGATTATCCCCTGCAAAAGCCTATAATCTGGCTGAAAGTACTTAAAGAGTCAAGCAGCAAAATAAACAACATTGATTATCATCCCACTGTTCTTTTTTTCCCCCTCAAAGTAGACCAAGCAGAGAGGGAGGGGGATGAAGGTTAAGGTTGTGCCTTCCCCCGTCAGCGCCATCTGCTTGGGCAAATGTTAAGGCAAGCTAAATACCCCCTCATTCCTCTGTTCAAACCAGATTATCAGCTATTCTAAGGAGGTGGACGAGCATCTTATCATCTCCCAATCTCTTTTACAAAAGCAAATCAAGAATCCTGCAGGAGGATTACCAGGATTAAGGGGAGCACAGACATAGCCTTCCTTGGACATTGTCTTTAAGTTGCCGCCTTCTAGTCTGGCCACCTTCAGCTTGCAAAAATTCATGCATCTTGCCATGACAACATCCTTAACACTGACTAATTCTCTTGAGCGAAGACATTATTCCTAGGAGTGGTTGTTTTTGTCACACGAAGTATTGTTAGTCTCTTTCAAAAAGAGTAGTGTTCAGATCCAGACAGCTGAACCCTGATTTGCATATCACCAGTCATTACATGCCATCAGTCAAGCAACCCAGCTACATTTCAGAAAAGAATATCTGCTTCGCACAATTTTGACAGCATCACATAGTATTAAACAGTGATCCATAGTGAGAAGTGGCAATGAAATAGCACAATAGATTGGCATGCAGGTATTCTACTGTATGCTTTAAAAAAAGTAAAACTATTAATTCTCTCACAATGGGAAGACACCAGCACCAATGATCACACCCGCTCCATCACAGCTACACACTTCCCAGACTGCATGCCCTGACATTATTGCATTAACAGGAAAGAAAACAAAACACAACAGCAACAGTAAACTACAATGAACACTAAAAGTAGTTAAAGAACAATAACACTAATGACCATTGAGATGAAATGAGATGAAATGACTCCAGCACTTTTGATTTTACTCTGTATCAGCACACTGCTGTGGCTGGTAATGAGGAACTAATTTAAACTCAAACAGCCTTTATGTGAGTGGTTGTTTTTTTTACAGATGTCCACAACAGGTAGCGAAAACTGATAAAGAAAAAAACCCAAACATCAGGGCTGGACTAGGACAAAAAATCGGCCCGGGCATGTTGACTAGAGACCGGCCCACCAGGTATTATAGGAAAAATCATAAAGCCTTTGAATGAAAACGAAGGCTGTTGTGACAGTGATTTAAACTGTCTTGTTGGTCTATGTATGATTTCTATAAGTTGTACATCAGATAAAAACTTTGGTTGTAAGATTCAGATAATTATTTAATAAAAGCTAGATATTTTAAATGAGAATAAGAAAGAAAAGTATTTCTTTGTGCCCCCCTCTCCCTACTAATGCCCCACCTGCATCCTGGCAAAGCTTTGCTAGACCCGCCCCTGCACAGTTACCAGCTGTCAGCTACACAGAAAGGATCCTGGTGTTATTTGTCTCTCAGAAACAGTTCATAACTTCCCTTCAACTTATTCATGTCATCTAAAAGGTAAACCTGTTTCTCCATCACCTGTTCAGCTCTGATGATTTAGTAAGGACATCTCCTGGTTTCATCTTCATGTTTCCCTCTCACCAGATAACCAAACCGACATAATGACCAGCAGCTTTTACAGCTGTGGCTCCAGCAAACATCAGCTGATACTAGAAATTAATATTAAATAAATTCTAACAACAGCTGATCAAGCTTAAACGTGCTGCTGTTGTTTAGCGCGACATCCGCTGGTTTCCTCTTTCTGGCGCAAAGTGGGCGATAAACAAACAACAGAGAAAAGCCGATCAGCTGATCATTGATCAATTTCATGATTGAATGAGAGAAGAGGCAGCTGCAGCGTAAAGACAGAGAAAAACTCCAGTTTTGTGTCTTTTTCCATTGTAGCTGAAGTACGGGACAAACTGTGTTCCTTTTCACCTCAATTTGAAACGCGTAATATTTTCTCTTTTTAGGGGACGGTTGGCAACTCTACTAACTAACCTTATGAATAAAATAAAGTTCACTATCAGTAACATCATAGCACCCACCCAGCTGTAGAAACTCCGTCATGCTAGCTACCACGCAGTACGAGTTATTGTAACTGACTGTAAAAAGTCAGCACAACGAAAATAAACTCCACCTAAACTTGGTTTAAATCCGACCCAGATAGACTGCAGGTCATACTTCTTACCTGAAGTTCAGTTCACCTGACACTCGGACCAGCGGCCACCTCGGGTCTCTCCTCCTGCTGCTTCTCCTTTCCCTCATCCACCTGGCCTCTTGTGGCAGCTCCGCCATAGCCACCACCAAACAACTAAGTTATTTTTACACATCTGCCAGCATCTGGCCAATCCATCACCTTTCATTTTTTATACTGTTATAAAAATAAATAAATATGCCAGATGGCCAGTCCAGCTATGCCAAACATATAAAACAGAATAACAATTTTACATTTTGCCTAATCTTTACAGTACTCTTTTTTTTTTTTTACAGGGGAATTAGAGCTAAGCAAAGCTTGAATCCACACGAGTACCTCAAAGAATTGTGGGATAAGGGAAATGGGAAGGCTGCTATCTGCTGAAAAATGTTGTAAAGATCATTTATCTGTATGAAGTAATGTACATTCACAAAAGATAAAATGCAATAAAAAAGAATAATATAAATCAGGTCCTGATAAAGCCATGTTAACCCACCCGAAACTGTGATTTAAGAATTTTATGTGGTCATTAATCAAAAGGCATTATTAAGCCCACACAAGCGATCACAATGGATTTCTTTACCTGGGATATTTTTGGAAATACAGAAGCACACTAACTGTCTTAAGGGCACACCAGCCAACCATATGCTCCTTGCACACTAACGGCGTCCACTGTTTTAGATCACACTTTTAACAAGGAACAAACAATTGTACAAGCAATCGATGTTCTTCAGATGCCTGCTCCACAGTCACACCTCGTTTAATCAACACAATTGTTTTCAATGAAAACAATCTCCGGGCTGTAGAGCTACTCAGTGTCTCAGAAAGAACCACACGGCAGGCTTCCACACTGATTTGATTGTTGCACACACAAAGGTAGATAGACCACTGCAGCTATGGGGGATGATTGAATTATTCAGTTTGGCAGAGATTTGGCAGCAATTGTGTGGAGTGTTGCCTTGAGTGGAGTGCAACAGAAGAAAAAAAAAAACACAGCATCTTCTTGTTTCCTGCACCACTGCACAGCACATGCATAAATAGCCTCTGCTTACACAGTCAGTTTTGCTTCAGGACAACTTCACATCATACCCTGAGCATGCTTGCTGCTTGTTAAATTGACCTACACCTCCCCAAAGACAACCAAACTATTAAATGCCTTCACTTTAACCTGTGTTATTCTCTATAACATAAAAAGACATCAAATATATGCAATACCATCCTCAGAATTCACCAATTCACCATTTAAAAAGTGAACTTACAAAGCAACTACGGCAATCATTTGGTTTAAAAATCTGTAATCTTGAATTGTAATTTTATACCGTCTACAGCGGATATCAATGATCCCAGAAGAGAACGTGAGTGACTTGTAAAATCAATGTGTAATGGTTTTTGCCTACTCAGTTACTCCTTTGCAATCTTAACCACATAAATAACAGACATGCTTTAGTTTTATGTTACATTTATTAGAGGCAAAGAACTGATAACAGGGCTGATGTACTGATTGCACTGATTGCATGCATTCTCAAGGTTGAGGAAAGTCACTGGGCCAGCTATGCAATCTTTGTCTGGTATAACAAACTTCACACATACTTTCTGAGTATTGTGAAGTATTCCCAACTAGTTATTAGGATGCAATCTTAAATAACGAAGTGAATAGCTGACATTACAGGAAAATAAGAAGCCACTGTCTAAATGATTAAGCAAACAAAGTGGAAAAAGAAACATATCCATATAATTTAATGAAGGGCATTTAGCAAGCCTCTCCACGAACATAACCACTGGCCGCATGTGTGTCTGTGTAAAGCCCAGCATGTTGGTCCATATATATGATGCTCCAGCTGCAAACGTATCATTGCATTATACAATAAGTAATCAAACTTAGTACATATAACTTGCTTCCTGGCCTGGTAAATGAAATTGAACACTGCCGTCTCATAAATTATGAATCAATATGTCAACAAAGAAACTCTGCTAATGCTTTGCTCAGTGACACGCTGTAATGTAGCTATGGGGCAAGCTTTAATAGCCATGTAAAAAGATAAAAGCACTGGATTTTGTGTGCCTTTTCTAACAACCAAAAAACAAAAAAACAAACAAAGAAAAACAGTGATTCACAGACAGAGCTAGAACCCAGCATCCACTGAATAAATTTCCTTTTCTTGTTTCTTTCTTCCTTCTTAATTTGGACTTTGCACCAAGACGCTGGAGAAAACTCCATCTAACACATACCACTCATGAACAAATGTCAATACTCATTAATGGTTGGCTGTTAAATTTATTTATGGTTCATCTGAAAACATGTATTGCCTAATTATATATGAAAGAAAAAAATCAAGCTGAATTTGTGTTCCTCAAAGAGATACATCTACCTTATTATCTATCTACGCTCTCTGTTTTTACGCCAAGACGATGCATTTATCAGGTTTACATTTATCTATTAATAGAAAGTTGACATTTATGCACTCTCCATTGGAGAACGCTTTTCTTGAGTGTGCACCACTTTCTCAAATCACCAAGGACACTTTCCCCACGGGAACTGATTAGCTCGCTTGGTTTCAAACTATGAAGTAACTCTGATAAGCAATTAAACATTTTCTGTTGTCTCGACTCAGACTTTGTTTTATGTCTTTCAAGTCTGTATTTTTGGATCAAATCCGCATAAACAGCACATAACACAATGTTTGAGCAGTGGTTATTGTACTTTCTAGCATCAGTCTCTCTCAGATGTGTAAACCCCTGTTTTCGTGCCCTACTGTACATCATAATAGCTGAGTTATCTTTATCAAATGATCATTATCAGCTCTCATGGAAGGAAGATAAATTTTTTTAAAAAAGTGTCGGTCCAAAAAAAGCTCCTGTTTGGCTGTTTTCTGTCTCTGCACTTCAAAGGATGCGTTCTTCTCGAGATTTCCATAACTTATTTATCTGTAATCTGTTCCTAATTAGCGATGTAAATCATTGTTTTTTGTTTCTTTTGCCTATTTAAATGCTATACTGTTGCAAAATGTAGAAGAAATGTATGGGTGTTTTTCTGTGGCTGAAATTGACCTGTTAATGCTGCCTCAACCAACACAGCTACATATATTTTTTACAGGCCACAGCCTGTTTTACCAATACTTAATGTTACCAACTAAGTGTATATGAGAAAAACAACAAATTATTCTACAACATGTGCTGGCCTCATTATAGTCTCACTGTTCTCATCAGGCAGACACGGCATCGTGTGCAGAAAACTGTGTGATGTAAACTAATATTGGATGCTTAAAACAATGAATAAGAAGAGTCATCGAAATATGCAATACAATGCAAAAGACTTTAATAAATTTCAGAAGCGCACACATACATAAACAAAACATTTACAGTTTTCTCCACACTGGCAAATCAAAGTCAATTACAAAGATCATGTAAGGTGCATATTGTACTTCACATTGAATAAAAGTGAGGTTTCTGTCTCCCTTACAAGGACAAAAGCTTTCCCCTGCATGTTTTTTTTTTTTTGTCTTTTCCCCAAAGATCAGGCAAATCTAATTATTACACAGTGCTAGGATGCTATGTATATTTCATACTGTGGCTCCTACGCAGTAGTGAATACATTTGATACCATAATTACATGAATATACCTCCTTAAATAATAACAACCTGCCTTACAAAGAGGTGACACACATAAAATTAAAAGCTTTAAAATGGACACAGCCTGTACAACCATGACAGATCAAAGACTGGAACAAAATGAAAAAAAGGCATCTTGTCTGTGCAGTCATTTCATTTAACTATATATAGGAGGGAAAACAGCACCTACCCAAGTCAAGCCGCACATTTCTAACTGACTACACAGACTTTGTCCATTTTAATTACTCTAATTCTATGTTTATATTTCTGTACTGAAGTTGCCTTTTAGGCCTTACCTATTAAAGACGTTTAGCTTACCAATTAACAGGATTATTGAACAATAACGCTGCAAACCCATCGAGCCAGTTACTGGTGTGCATGGTAGAAATGATTCAATAAGACATAATGTGTCATGGTGGTCCTATGAGTGGAGAAAAAGTAGAAAAAAGCATTGCTCTGAATAATAAGTATTAAGTGCATCATAGTGGATTTTTTTAAAATCAAATCTTAACTTATTGCTTGTTTTTAAACTCAATCCTGGAGTACCTATTTATTTTGGTGTTCAGTGTTGTTCTCATCAGAAAATACGTTTCTCTTTTTTTCAGTGTAAATAAGTGTACAAAGTGAAGCACTTTTTGCTTGAACCCAAGAAATATTAATGACTGCCAGAGGATTATAATTATGATTTTTTTCCCCTACCATCTGGAGTCATTTTAATATGGGTCCCAACAGTTAAATCAGTTCTGACTTCGAAATAGTAAGCGACACACAAAAGGTTAGGCTTAGTGCTCTTCAAATCTGCCCTACATAAACAGCTTTTGATTATAACCCCAGCAGTTAGTCCCTTGTGATTGTGGCTTAGCTCAAAGTATTAAACTTGTCCTACCATTTCTACCAGTGTAATAACAGCATGGCGAACGGTAGCACAGCTAAAAAGCACTGCGAATCTGTTGGTATTGTAGGGCCATGCATGCATCTGCAACATCAGCCACACTTGTCACCAACAATGTAATCAGTTGCAAAAGTGGAAATAAACGAGGCAAAGGGTGACAGACATGATACACTGTGAGCGGGCTCAATACTAATGGAAGCCTACAGATCATAGGCTTTGCAGCATAAATATATTAAAAGTCATTAGTTCCATGAGCAAGCCCAGATAGAGCAACATCAAATGATACAAAAAATAGAAAGTAGGAAAATAAAAATGGCCACCAGGCAGTTTTGAAAACAAAGCAAATAAAAGGCAATCAATAAATATAAACACCATCAACTCTGTGATAGATATACATACATACATATAAACATACTTTACAGATCTACTGACTGTATTTGACACCTATTTTACAGAGTGGGTGCTGGAGTGGGACATTTTTTGAGGTGGGTATGGGGCATACAATATCATCCCCACTGACAAAGGTAAATAATAGCAGAGGACTCAGTAAAGCATTTCCAACTTCCAACAGATTCACATGAAGGGCTTTGTCAAGTTTCAGGCAGCAACATGAAGCATTGTCTGTTCTTTTCTGAGACTCCCCTTCCCCCCCCACCCCCTCTAAATTCATCTTTTCGCTCAATTGTGTGAAGAGGTGTGGTTTGAGGCGGTAGAGGCAGTAAAGTACTTGTTTTCACCTCTTCAGTTCTTGCCTTCCTCCTTTCCTCCCTCTGCCCTCTCCCTCTCTCTTTTTTCTTTCTTTTCTCTCTTTTGGGAGCTAGAGATTGATTTTAATCCTGTGGGAGCGAGCTGTACCTGTGCCACAGAGTGTGCCATAGTGTGGTGGTTTCAGTGCCATCTCCTGAAATATAGAGAGACAGACAGATATAGGGAGATTGTAGTTACAATATCATTGAGCTCTGAGCAGCCTATGCTGTAGCCTTATCAGTGTGAGGCTACGTTGAACACTGATTAAAGAAAACTCCAAAAAGAGTGTGGATGATATTTAAAAAAAAATAAAAAATATAAAAAAAAATAAAGCATTCTTCAAGGTACGGCTGGCAATCAAGTCATTATCTTGTCAGGTTTCCTTGAAGAATGCTACAGGTATCACACATATGTGCATTTTCCTGTACTTATCAGAGCATGCAATCTCATCCAATTACCACTCCCAATTTGTCTTTTTTTCTCTCCCACCACACTAGTGCAGCACTCTTCATTTCCCCTCAAAAAAGAAAAAAAAATATTTGGATCAATTTAGGCCCAGTCTTTATTTCGGACCCTTGCCAGTGGGTCCTCTGATATGTACAGAATATTACATTTTGCTGTTCCTCACAAAGGTACCAACATATCTGCGATTGGGAAGGATCTGTCTTGATAGTGCTCACATTAACAAAGCACAGTGATTACAGATGCAATGACTCAACAATGACTCAACAGAAATAAACAAATAATAATAATAAAATGCAAAAAATGACCAAAAAACCCTACTACAAACAAAACCATAATCAGTTGCAAGGATTTGAAACTGATCACCTTGTGAAATCATAGCTTTAATGCCCGGCTGTGCACCCACTACCATTAAGCACAAACATCCTGCAATCAAACATCAAACTATAGGTGGCAAGTGTTATTGGCCCATTCCTTCCCTCGCATAAATAAAAGATTTCTGCACAAATAAGGTTTAATATTGCCTTTGTTATCCAATACATCTATAAAATATCTTTATTTATTCAATGTCCAGTACTGTGGTCATCCAATTTCTTGATATTTTGCTATATTTTTGGAAATTTATTAAAAAATGTGCAAAGATACATGGGAATACAGTATGCACGTAAGGCAAAAACAATGCTTATACAATTCTGACCAGCTTCAAAGTCAATATTTGGTATGACCAACTTTAATCTCTAAGACAGCCTGAACTCTCTTAAGTATTCTTGTAATTTCTTTAAATCGTCTCCATGAATAGTTCTCCGGGCTTCTTGAAGGACATTCAAAGCTCTTCTTTGGATGTCGGCTGCCTTTTGTTCAGTTCTTTGTCATGATGATCCCACACAGGTCCAGACTCTGCAGAGGCCAATCCATGACCGAGTGTTCCACTCTGTGCTTTTCCACCCAGGTTTATTTTTACATTATTGAAGTGTGTTTGGGATCATTGTCATGCTGGAAAATGAAGCCATTGCTATTTAGATGCTTTCCAGAAGGTATTGCATGGTGGATCAAAATTTGATGACACTTTTTTATGTTAGTAATCAATTTTGACAAGGTTCCCAGAACCACTGGTTAAAATGGATCCCAAAACCATGACAAAGCCTCCACCATGCTTTACATACATACTGACAATGATTTGAAACAAAAAAGTTACATTTGGATTAATTAATCCATCAGACCTGTCGCCACTGAGTTTCAATCCAGTTTTTGTGTAATTTGACATACCTCAATATTTGTCCATGGAGACCACTGGCACCATGTTTTTGTGTCACATTTAAGCAAAAAAGGGCCTATATTGTAGAGGCATCACTGGCTTATCCCTTGAGTTATGTGTTTTTTATGCTATAATAATAAAACATTCCTCTAAAACTGGTCAGGTAGTGGGATTTGACTGAAAAAGAGAGAAAAAAAGCAGCCAATGTCCAAAGAAAAACTTTGAAAGACCTTCCGGAAGCCTGGAGAACTATTCCTTAGGACAACTTTAAAATTGAGAACAATGTCTGGCTTCTTGGAATGAAAAAATCAAGAAATCAAGGAGAGCTCAATACTTTTGCACAGTACTCTGTGAAGTGGTACCAGAAGACACTAACAAATTGTTAATCTCAATTCCTGCACTGTGGGCGTAGAATTATGGGCCAAACATAAGAAAATATTAGCCAACCTATTCATCATGATGTCTGAGATCACTTAAGCAGGGTGGTAGTCATTTGATCTGATTCCTCTACATCACATACGCTCACAAGTGCTCCTCATCACTGGAGGCAGATTGACCTCTAATATCGAGGGGGTAGGGGTTAAAAGAAAATGATGAGATGCATAAAAAATAGGAAGAGAAGGGAGGGAAAAGAGGAGATTTGCATTTATAGCTCTTACTGTATAATGAAGCCATATGGTGGCACAAATCTGTAGTCTCTGAAGTATTTTTACAAGCTTTAGTCTTTATCAGCTACATCTGTAAAGTCCCTGGAAACGTTTTGTTGACCTTCAACCATAATTATCTCCTCCCGCATTCCCTCTCTATTGTTATTCAATGGCTCGGCTTTTTGTCAGTTTCATTTTCACCTTCTTCTGTGACAATTAGATATTACTTTAATGCACAAAAGAACTGTGTCACTTTGATGAAGAACAGGGAAAACTACCTATGATCTTCGCGTTTGGAGTTTTTTTATTAAGTTAAGCTGAACAGAGAGTGAATAGCTGCCACTTACAGACCAAATGTAGTTTTTCTTTTAAGAACCACACTACAAATGATCTCTACAAGTTCTCAAACATTATGTTTATACCACATCAGATCAAGAATCATACACATTTTGAAGTGTTGTTTATAAGTGCTATTTAAAACTTTGAAAATGTAGTCTCTTTGAAGAAGCGTAAAGATAAAATCAAACAGATTCAATTTTAATAGTCCTTTAGCAAACAGGGCTGCTGGGCATCTATTGTCATATCGCTTTGGATCCTGAGGACAGGACTCACTCAAGGCTAGTTTATGGTACTCCTGATAATCTTAAAGGACAGCTGCCTTTTTCTTCTTTCTTATCAGCCTCTTTCTCAAACCAATTAGAGTGATTTTAATCATACTGTATTACGAGTGATTAACCCTTTAGTGCATTTAATTAACCTTTGCAGCCAATGATTCTCATCAGGCAAAGCTTCATGCTATTTTTTTCTATGACATAGGCTTTAAATAAGCACACTTTAAACTTGTGGGAAATCTAATGTGTAAAGTGGGAGGAATCACTTGCCAATTGCTCAAGGGGACAGAGAGAAAAAAATAGATATATTGCCAGCTTAACATCACTAAAGATGGATTGCTGAGGAAAACCAATGAGAACAATTTTTTTTTGCTAATATTGAAATATTAGTTGGATATAATACCAGAATATGAGAATATTAAACCCATGTTCTATTAGAAGTGTGGATAAATATACCTTAGAAATAATCAGATAGAACCATAGCCGAAGAGATTTGGCAGAAAGTTTACTAATTAAATATTCATTGATTTGAAATTATTTGCAAAAAAAAATAAAAATAACAATTCTTCACTCTGATCAGTAACATGAGTGGAAATCAATTTCAATCCTTGATGCATAAAATTCATAACGGATAATAATTTAGGATGGTTGAACACAGGCTGAATATTTCTGCATATTTCAGGGCAGCCACTACTTGTAAGAGGGGAAAATCATTCTGACAACTCGTCAGTGTGTCATATAAACACATTATGGATGAAATCTTTGGTACCAGG
The DNA here is from genome assembly GCF_057381845.1 of Rhamphochromis longiceps. Classification (NCBI taxonomy): domain Eukaryota; kingdom Metazoa; phylum Chordata; class Actinopteri; order Cichliformes; family Cichlidae; genus Rhamphochromis; species Rhamphochromis longiceps. Next base: position 36,118,996 of record NC_140558.1, read on the forward strand.
GGCATGTAGCAGGCTTATGTATAATGTACCATGGCAGAGCATAGCTTTTAACTAGGGGTTCAAATAAAAGGTGGATGAAGGGAATGACTATCAAGTCTGTGTGGGTGTCTTCATAAATTAGCCTAAGTACAATACTTCACAGGATCAACAGTCATTTGCCACAACTACGCTATGATGAATTTTAAAGCTTGCTAGATCTCAAATAGAAGCATAGTGAGAGCAAAAAGAAAGAAGTGAACCAAAGATCGAGAAACTGTGTGCAATATGATGCTAGACACAAAGAAAAGCAAGCACCTCATCAAACAAAATCAATTATTGATGCAATATCATGAAATTGACCCAGAATTGCATGAATGACAGTTGTGAAAGTCATGATCAAAACAGTAACAAAAACGAAAGCTAGTGCAACCAAGCAACAATGGGAATCATCAAAAATCTTAAAAGAATCAAAACGAAAGACAAGGAAATGATTGGAAAAGCTAGAAAAAATCAACTGGATGTTTGACACTAAGGGAAAACTATGGCAACACACACAGATCGGTATGAATAAATTACGACCCCACGCACAGACCAATCAACCTTCATTAATTCCATCGTCAGAGTGATAGCAGGTCAAATATCAACATGATATTACTTTGTCACGTATTAGAAATACAACAACATCACCCTGTCGAACACAAACTGCAACACATCAGTGTGGCAAACCTTTGTTGTGATCCTCTCTAACGTGAGACCATTTAAAAAATGTAAAGTATTTGAATCAACATATGCCATTTATAACAATAATTGGGGTCATTAAAGTAGGACATTTATGGGCTAAATGCAACACTGGCCTGGCTGGCTTTTTTATTTTACTGCTCCCTTGGTGTTTAAGTATACTGGTCTCAAGGCTCTGCGTCACCTTGATCCTTGTGACCCCCCTCTCTCTCTCTCTCTCTCTCCCCCGCCCCAAACAGTACTCAGTCTTCCCCACAGCGCTCTGCTCTGGCTGTCAGCACAGAGCAAGGCCACCTCTCCTTACTTCTGATTTACATTTATTTCCCTTTGCCAGTTTTTATTTATTGGGGCACTTCACATTTGGCAAATATCTCTTAGGGAATCATAAGCCCTTTGCTATACCTTGGCATTCAAATGAGTTTCACTCCCACAAAGAAGCACTGGCACAGTTAAGCTAGGACTTAATATTTTCACGACTGAAGCCACAAAAATATGGGATTTCTTTATCAAGTTGTTTTAGCACATTTTTTTTCTTTTTTTGCACTTTTACTTTCACACTTGTGCCTTTGACAATGTTAGCCAAATAGTCACAGCTTCATTCATCCTAATAACTCAAATTCAGAGTTGCTGCATATCCCAGTTTGCACCGCCAGCAACTACTCCCTGTCCATTTTAAAACAGCTAGCCACTGTAGTTGTTCTGCTTCCATTGCTCAAAGATTGGATTTTGAAAGCTGAGCATGTTTTATGGTAAATGATTATACAGTTATGGTTGCATTTAAATGGTCAAAATGAAAACAGGGTGGATTAACAACAGTACAGTGGAAGGTTTGCTGCATTAATTGCAACAAATTACGTTTTCTTTCATTTTTGTTTGTTTCATTTCTTCCCATTTTTAGGTGGAAATGACATTCATGAAGACATGGTCATGGTCTGTGTAGGTAAATCCCCTTCCTTCATGCTCCCACCCACCCCCTTTAACATCACCTACCAGAGGACAGCAAGGGGAGCGTGAGTGGGGACTAGTGTGGGTGGGTTTAAAAAGGAAGTCATGAATTACCTGTCGGTTGGTGCTTTGCCCCGCAGTCTTGAATCCCCCCTGACAGCTGCACTCTGAGACACTGTATGGGTCGGAGCTAGTCGATGAGCATTTGGAGAGTGAGTCACATCCCACCACAAATGTGTTGTCCAAGGGGAGCTCCTGGATCACGTGGTGTTTCTTTGGGGCCACTGGTGTTTCGGGTTTGATTTGAAACGTAGGCTGAGGGGATGCAGATTTGTAATGCTTGGCTAAATCGGGGCTGTCAGGTTTGAAGGTGGTCGGCGTGGTTGCCCAGTTGTACTTCCCCATGGTTTGCTCCTCTAGCTCCACAGGGAGATCCAGTGTGCCATTAACATGCTCGTGCGTGGGGTCGTCAGGCTTGGATTCATCTATGGTCACAAAGTTCAGGAGGAGGCTCTTAGGAGATCGCTTCTTTCTCTTCTTCTTTTTCTTGATCTGACGGTTTTCTTGGTTAGGTGACACCCACTCTCCACTTTGCTTGCCCTTCTGCACTACTTTATGTCTGGGTGTCTGTCGGCAGCGCACTAAAGCGGTCACAAATATCACCAAGATGACAGTCATGGTCCCTGCTATGATAGCTATGACGACAATCACATATCCGTTAGCTTGAGGGGCTACCTCACTGTCCCCTATGTTGCGATCCAATGGTGTCTCCATACTTTTTCGCAGTTGCTCTTGTATAAAGGTAGCATTTGACACAGAGTCATTTACAAACAAGTGAACGAGTGCAATAGCATGTAATGACTCCGGCTGGCCTAAATCTTTGACTTTGACTACCAGCCTGTGCAGCCCCTGATCAGCTGCAACTATTTTCTCCTGCAGTGTTATGTTACCCGTTGTTTTGTCGATGGCAAAGAGACCTCGAGGGGAGACCCTAGATGTAATGATGATGCTGCTAATAAGACTGTATTGCAGTTCAGCATTCATACCAGTGTCATTGTCAATGGCAAACACTCTGGTGACCACAGCACCAGGGGTGGTGGTGGTTCGCACTAGGTCATATGAGTAATTGGAGGACGGAATGACGAACACGGGGCGATTGTCATTCACATCGACTACATTGATAGTGACCTTGGCATAGGAGGAGCTTGGAGGTTGTCCTCCATCAACTGCCTTTACCATAAATGTGTAGGAGCTTTGCTGTTCCCTATCAAAGGTAATATTGGGTTTGATCACGCCAGTTTGGGGGTCAATGATAAAATTGTCTTTCCCATTCAAAATGGACAAAGTTACAACAGCATTATCTCCTGCATCTGCATCCGTTACTGTGATTAAACCAACAGTTCCATAGAGAGGCAGGTTTTCAGGCACATAGAAGTTGTACTCAGGGTGTGTGAAAGTTGGGCTGTTGTCATTAAGGTCCTGGACAATTAGCTTGACAGTGACATTGCTCTGCAGGGATGTAGAGCCATTGTCCCTCGCTATGACAGTGAATGAGTACCTCTCCTGCTTCTCTCTGTCTAGTCGTTTGCCAACAGAGAGAATTCCTGACCGTCTGTCAATGTTAAACCCATCAGGCGCATCAGGGCTGAGAGTATAAATAATCTCTGCATTATGTCCACTGTCTGCGTCAGTGGCGCTTATTTTTATTAACTGTGTAGAGGGGTCATTGTTCTCCGGTATGGAAAGCTGGATTTCTGGCTGGGGAAAGATGGGCGCATTGTCGTTCTCATCCTTGATTTTAATTAAGACCATAGCTGAAGTGTTCAAAGGAGGTGTCCCCCTATCCGAGGCCACTATCTTAATTGCATATTCTCGAGTCGTCTCATAATCTAGAGGAGCAGCTGTCTCGAGTAAAAACTGATCATTAAAGACAGGCTTCAATCGAAAAGGAACATCATGGTCAGTGTAGCAAGCTACTTTGCCATAAAGATCTGCATCCTTGTCAGTAACAGTAATTAGGGCTATTTTGGTGTTCAGAGGTGCATTCTCAGACAGCAGAACAGTTCCATTAACCAGGTTGATAATGTAGCGAGTGTCTATAGAGGGAACATTGTCATTAATGTCTGTTACATTAACAGTCACTGTGGCTCTGGAAGGGGTGGAGCTGCCATCACTGGCCAGGACAATGAGTTTATGAACAGGAGTTACCTCCCTGTCCAGTGGCTGCTTCACAGTGATAAGTCCAGTAGAGCTGTTGATGGCAAAGTGACGTTTGGTCGAGGAAGAGATCTGGTTGCTGAAGGCAAAGTGGATCTGCGCATTGGAACCCAAGTCTGCATCCGTGGCATGAAGCTGAGCGACCGATGTTCCCACTGGTGCGTTTTCTGGTACTGTGACTTCCAGCTCACTGTCCTTGAAAATGGGGCGATTGTCATTGACGTCAGAAATGGTGACTTGGAGAATGGCTGTGCTGGATTTGGGAGGGTTGCCACCATCCTCCACCTTTATCTTCATGACAAAGGTATCCTTCTGTTCACGATCCAGGTTCTGCTGAACAATAAGCTGCGGCCACTTGTCACCTTCGGGCGTCTCAATGATGTCTAAGCCAAACTCACTGACACTCTGCAAAGACAGGACAATATATTTAATTGTAGGTGTTGATTTTATATACCTATTTGAATAATGGAAACAAAATGAAACCAGCTTGTTAGTGTTAAATAGCATTTTACATGTCCACTCATTGTTTTTAACTTCAAATGACATTTCTTACAGGATTTTATCCTTAAGTTTTTGTTTCTTTGTTTGTTTTTTAGGGGCTTTCCCCTTTATACTGTCTGGCACAAGACAGTGTGAGTTTCATTTGGTGCAAAAATTGCTAAGCCACTTCAATAAAACCAGACTCGACTGATATATTAGTACCATAACTAAGAACATCACATTTTGACTTGGGTAATAACAAAGAAATATGTGATAACAATTCCAAGGCATCCTTGGGCATTTTTGTTCTTAAATTGCAGATTTTTCAATTATCTTATAACAACAAACATCTTGTTGAGGTTTCTCCTTAGGTTATTCAGGTTCCTTTGTAGCCCTTCTTATGCATCCTGATGAATGTCAAGTTAAACAGCCTGGGAAATTCTTCAACAAAGGCAGCTGGCTCTTTGCTCTGCTCTGCTCATCTCAGTTGGGTCCCTGCAAATGTGCAAACATGCTAATCATCAGCTTTTTTTCAGGCTTTTTGTTTTGACACTTTCTAAACACATCCCAAAAAATATATGAAATACTTGGTAATAAATCCTTTTCAAATGACCATTTTTTAGTAAATGATCTGTTTCGACTAACTACTACTTTAAGAGATTTGTTTACCTTTTTATCCTCATCATCCAGTTTCTGCTACTATCAATAAAATCAGACTTCACTCAACCTTTCTGTACAGTCTCAAGTTAAAATAAAACAGCTGTCTTTATAAACATTTAAACTTTGACATAGGAGTGAGAGACAGCCAAGAATGGAGACACACCAATAAAGCACTTGCACACGCCTCAAGAAGTCTCTATACATAAAAAGAAAGACAGTTAAAAAGTCTGCATATTAGAAATGCTTTTCAGTCAGGAGGAGCTAAATCTAGGCAAAAGTAAAGCTGGAGGATGATAAAAACAAATACAAGAATAATCCACATGATAAACCCGAGGATCTGGCACTCAATGCTAAGAGTAATTGCCTTCCACCCCCCTAAAAAACTAGCATTAATGTTCACTATTTTCGTAGTCCTGACAAATACATGGTATGGATCCATACCATAGCATACGAGTATGAGGGAGAGAGGGAAAAAAACAGAGAGTGAGAGAGAGAGAGAGTAGGGGGAGGAAATAAGAAGACGATCAAGCCCATGAATGAGCTGCATGCACATTATGAAACAAAGAAGCCCTTTGAAGCTCTTTCAGTCAGAAGCAGTTTCATGGTAAAACAAGAAAAAGCATCCTCTTTAAAGAGATAAGCTTCATGCTGCACATAATGTTGGAAGAGATTACTCTGTCTAGGCACAGCTATCAAATGAGATTAAGATATATACATTCTGCTTATTCAAGGGAGAAACACTTCAACCAAATTGTGAGCACAAGAGTCCTCAGTAGGTTTCAACATCTAGAACTGTCCTTGTGCCAACATAGCTTTGTAGCCGACACAAGAAAACGTGCAGCTGCAGCATGTAAATTATTGTGTACTCTGAAAAATTGCTTGCAGAGGGAATGTTGTCAACATGTCAGTGATTGACAGAACTACTTAAAACAGCCAACACTGCAGCAATGATCTTTCAGACCTTATTTTGTCATCCTTCTGGCAAGCAAAAGTCATATAGGGATAAGCAGACATTGCATATAAAACTCTGCGTGGAACTGTAGAAAAAAAATTGCCTTATGGATAAACTCTGCTGAATCTTTATGTACCCAGCAGAAGTATTTCTAACTGAAAAGTCCAAGACAACATTCTAGGGGCTGTATTGTTAAGCACTACTCGAGCTATACAGATCTCCTCAATCCTCAGTCGTTTGAATAGTTTGCAGATTCGGCACAGTATAGCTGCACGCTGATATTTTCGCAAAGCCCGATGTTAATAGTAGGATGTCGAGTTAGCATGTGTCAAAGGGAATGCTGCACAATGATTTATAAGCCAGCGTTTCCTCTATGCTTTTGTCTTTTTTCCACACAATTTTACAACTGACAAGGCAGCACTCACCGCATTTCAATAACTTGGGGAGAGCTATCTCTCAGGCTGTGCATCCTCCTGAATGCAGAATTAGTCTGGTGGATTGTGATAAGATCTAGGGCAGGCTAAGAAAAGGCCAAATACTAGCATGAATCACTCACTGCAAACCTTAAGGCTGAGTGAGAAGGACAAAGCTCTCTAAACGGTCAAGTGTGCACATTAGACCATGCCTTGCTCTGCCACCTCACATATTCCGTACAGGTACATGTCTTCTTGAACTTTGATGACTTGCCTTTCATCCCACATTACAGGGCCACAGGTTCTCTGGAAGCCAAGGGGGGGATTAGAGCACCGTATATGTGAGGTTTGTGAAGTACAAAATCTAATCAGAGTTGGCTAATTTAAATGAAAATGATTGAGGGACACTGACAGAAGCAGAGGTGGCAGATGATGAGGGAAGGATGAATCTGAACCCCATTTTGCCGACAGTGCCTCAGATTATCAGTAGATGCATCTTTCACTCAATTTGATGACCTTATTAAAACTCAGAGGAGACTCAGATTGGGCTGTGAATATATCAGGAAGACTCTAGTCACGGTGATGCCCATGGATGGGACTAAATAGGCAGAGGTATTCATCACAAGCTATAGCACCTCTTTATAATGCTGATAGAAACTCTCTCTCTCTCTCTCTCTCTCTCGCTCTCTATCTCTCTCTCTCTTCCTCATTCTTTCTCTCTATCCCTCATCCCCTTTTGCCCCTGGCCATGATCTTATGCATATAATTAAGACAAAGGAACCTAGGAAGTGTTTGCCTCTTTTCGTCAACCCCTAGAAGAAGAAAATGTGTCAAAATAGGATGCTAATGAAAAGTAGAAATGCCTGAGAGTAAGTTCTCCACCCAAATATTCAATGCCTATAGGCGCCATGCAATGAATTAATCACATTTTTCTTGCTACATGGGAATGAAGCTTGAATAAATTTTGCATCTTCAAATCAGTTTGGGAATGAATTTGGTCAGGCTCAGACTTGGAGTACCAGAAAAAAAGACTACTCCGCTTCAAATCTAAGGTATATTTCAGTTAGAAATGTAAAAAAACAAAACAAAACAGTGGATTGGCCTTGGAAATAACTTCAGACAAAATATGTTGTTGGAATAAGGTTAAGCATAAATGCCCTAAATACAGACATTGTTTTATTAGTGGAACATAGTCAAGCTAGTGACAGAATCAAATTTAAACTAAATATATTCTGTTTTAAATCTACTGAAAGATGCTGACGTGAATGCAAGGGCACATGTCAAGTACCAAGCACCGGAATAAAGAACGGTGCCAACTTTTGAAATTGTAAAAAGCGAGAGGAAAACAAACGCTAAAATCTCATTTAGTCCTGAGTACGTTTCTGTGTTGACCCGACTTATCCTGTGAATATGTAGTGATCAAATCTCCCTTCGTGGGGGATTCTTCTCCAGTCATGCATGTGATTACTTTCTCTGACCTTGACCATTTCTTAGGACAACTTCTATTCAATTCAGGTGACGTAACACACCGCTGCACTGATGGTGGAGTTTTGCTCAAAGTATGATTACCAACCATTATATGTGGAGCTGGAGCACTGTGTAGGACGAAATTACCCGTTGTCCTTCTTGGCTTTGAAAAAGAAGGAAGTTGCACAAAAAAGGCCACCATGTTTCTTTCATTTCTTCTGTATATTGACAACTCAGGCAAGTTACATGTGGAGTGACACACCACTGAGTATGGCTCATTGTGCTACACAATGGAAGCAATTTTAGCACTGTGCCCTGTACAACATGAGAAAAAAACTGGGCAAACTATCATTCTGAGGGAGCTTCTGAGACAAATCTCACAGGACCATACAAAGATAGTCCAAGGGTGGCTTAGCGGCCAAGAGCTATTCTAGGAATTGCTTACACATTCCTTCCCCCCTAAACCCCTGGCTTTCTACTTCACCACTGAAATAAAACATACCAAAGGCTGAAAGTGCATCCAACTCACTTTAATGCTTCACCCTACATCGTTTTACTCATATGGAACCTGGGATACAAGCAAATTAATCTTGAATACAATGAGAATATAATGAGAAGTACCGAAACGGGGCTGTGGAGCCAAGGATGCTGAAAGAAGACTTTCCTGGAAAAGATAACACAACCACAGCCTAGGTACAGCTTTTAGAAAGCTCCATATTGTAGAAAGGGTAAAGAAAATTATTGCAAATGATCATCGTAATGAGCAGAACATTTGGTTGGTGATTTTCCAGGCATGAACAATTCAGGACATTGCGCTGGAGAGGTCTTGGCAGTGGGGAGACTCTTTAAAAATGCAAATTGGTATTCAAGGCAGACACAGACAGCAATGATTCTGTTCATTCCTACACAATGTTAACGTCATCTGAGACTCCACGGTGTACTTGTCATGCTGCCTCACACTGTTCCCTTAAGTACAACAACTTTTTTGCATTTGTTATTATTACAGTTATATAATTTCGTTTTATGTGATCATGTAATCTTCACTACTTATCTGCAAAGCCTTAAGTGTTGTCTAGACTATAATTGAAGAACACATGATAATATCTTACATTTTTCAACTTGGAGCTGAATTCATTAGGTAACAAAGAATATTACAGTGCAGAAAAAAGGCTTTTCCTAGTTCTGTACTGGATGCATATTACAACAATACAGTTTATTCCTTTACACCTGCTTTAATGCGCTATGTTTAGCATATGTAACCTGTTGCTGGACATGCAGTTTATGATGTGTCTGCACTTTCTGCTACATGTTCTCTGTTAATACACAGTGAAAACAGCCTTCTCTACTAATGAAAAACATATGGAGATATTAATGGCTGGTATCTAATCTTTTAGACTCTCCAACATATTGCACTGTATGAAAAAGTAGGTCATATTTTCAATGCAAATTGGGAATTCATTTGCAGTATGCATATATACACGATAGCACTACACTCTACAGCACCATAAAGGGTTTAAAGAATCAGCTAATGCAGAATCTGAGTCGTATTAAATGAAGTCTACAAAACTGACAAAGAAAAAGGATGTAAGAGCTCATTAATTAACAAATAGTCAGCTATTCAGACCTGATGTACACAGGTGGCATGTTGCAGGCATAAGAGTTTGTCACAGCTTAATCAATAATGTGAGCACTGAATATTGTGCTTGCTTCGAAGAAAGTCAGACAATTAATTTCATACTTTCTATTGTGTGTTTGTTCTTTAAAAGTGTTTCTCCAAAACAAATTACTACAATCGTTTTCAATCTCTCAAATGTGTGGCTGTAACTGCTCGGAAAGTTACATACCTAACAGACAATTAAAGTTTATTTATTTTATTTAGTCCTTTCAGTAAACGTGTACCTTGAATGCTGTTCCAGTAACACAGTGCTTCGGGCCATATTCTTTCAGTCACTTACTACTCCATTTAATTTGGAAGAAACAGCATTTAGTTTAGGCTGCCAGCATGGAGTATTATAGTGAAGTTGATATTTTAATTAGTCTTTACGTGGAAATTCTTTTCTGATACCTGGATGAGTTTGATTATTAATGAATTTGTTACAGTTGAGAGTTCAGCACATATCAAACAAAACAGGGATACATTAGTGCTAGGGACTCAGACACAGTGATTTTTAAACAAAATCGTAATTCGTAAAAGAATCAAATACAACATCCGAAATCGGAAGAACCAACAAAAAGCATTAGATCCATCGGAGGTCTGTTAAACATTTCAGGTTCATTAATGAAAAAGCTCATTACAAAATCCACTTTGAACCAGATATTTAAAAAACTTGATTCTTCCAATACTTCCAATAATCTTTTGAAAATTCACTAATGTATAAGTAAATACCGCCTTATTTCATTTTCCATTTTAACATTAATAAGATTTCAAAGACCACAACAAAATACTTTATTCCTTTTTTTCTCTTTTTAGATATCAATAATGAAACAGGCTTAATCCTCACCTTGACTAGTTCATAATGTTGGATCCCATTGATCCCAACATCAGGGTCAAATGCTGAGGGCACCGGGTATCGTGTGTTAATGGCTGTGTTCTCTGGGATGGAGATGTTTATTACAGTGGACTGGAAAAGGGGTGCGTTGTCATTCACATCCTCAATCAGGAAGCGGATCTTGACCAATCTGAAGATCTCATCCGGCAACACTGCCACCTCAATCTCGTAATAGCAGCGTTTCTCATTGAAGACCCCGGAGCACAGCTTCTCCCGGTCAATTCTGTGATTGGTGGTAAAGATCTCCCCTGTGTTAGCCTCCACCCTCACCAAAGGCACATCGCCCGTTTTATACACAGGCTTGAACTGCAACGGCGAGGATAGCCTGATGCTGGGGTCTAGGTTCAGGTCCAGGTCCTTGCGCAGATTCCCAATTCGGACGTTCTCTGGTTGCTCCTCCTTCACTGTGTAGTCCCTCTCCTGGGCCTGGCATTGTAAGACCACACAGGTGAGCAAGACCACCAGCACATGAGCCTGACTTGCTAAGTCCATACTCAAGAGTAGATGGGAGCCTCACTTTCACTGCAGCAAATCTGTCATGACAGACGAGCCAGAGGGGAAAAAAAGAAGAGAGAAAGACAGAACGCACAATGTCAGTGCAGAAAATTACACGGTATTCAAGTTCTGCTGTAATTAGTACTATTTTCCCTCATGGAGAGTTTTCAACTTGACCTCTTCATCCTAACTAGTTATGAGCCAACATCCTTCCCATGTCTTTGAGAGCAAATTAATGGCAGTTTTACACAATTAACCTTTGATGACATCCGTTGAGCAAGCGGACACGTAAAGGCTAGTAGTTCATGCATTCCATCAATCCATTTCATCGCTGTAATGAACCATTTAATATTTTTATTGAGAAGTATGAAAGCAGTTAGATTCAGTGTTACAATGAAATAGTTTTCTTTCAAAACTTGTTAACAAACTACTTTGCCTGAAAAAAGAAGAACCAAAAAATTGGATAAAAGCTTCATTTATATCCATCCATTTCCCTAACCGCTTGTCCATTTGAGAGTTGCTGTGGGGGGTTGGAGCCCAGCTGTCATAGGGCAAAAGCAGAGTACACGCTGGACAGGTCGCCAATCTATCACAGGCTAACACAGAGAGACAGACAGACAACCACTCATGCTCACATTCACACCTACAGCCAATTTGGAATCACCAATTTAACTAACTTGTATGTCTCTGGACTGTGGGAGGAAGCCAGTGTACAAAGAGAGAACCCACGCAGGCGCCCTTTTGCTTTGAGGCAGTACTAACCACCGTTCTGCTGTTCCGCCATCATATATGAGTCGGTCTAAGTCAATATGCTACAGTAGTGTCCTTATAAAGCGCATCCACACGCAGGCTTTGGCTCATTTGGAAAAAGCAGAAATGAGCCTTAAGCACTGTTGCTTCCATGCATGAACGCACACACACACACATGCACACACACAGACACTTGGAGTTGTACCGCTTGACAGCAGCTATTAATGGAGATTATCATTTGTTTGGAATGTAAACAATCGAGCTCTCAAATATTTCATGAACGTCCGTGTGTGCGTAAACTAGCACAGTATGATAAAAGCATTGTTTTAAGTAAGAGCAGTAGAAGGAAACAATAACGTGAAATGATTTATTGCGAGAGCCACCATTAGTCAAATTAGAGAAATTTAATCTGAACTTCATTACATGCTAGCAAATGTTTTATCTCCAGCATTAAATTTAAACTGCACACAGTTTGCTGTTTGCAAGGCAAAAATGTTTAAAACACAGTGAGGCTGATTTCACATAAGTTAACAATATTCACTGATGACTTTTCAAGCACAGAGTCCCAATTCGTTTGAGTCTGTTATACATTTTTCTTTTGTACAAGTACAAAAGCTTGCCAAAGCGCAAGATCCTCGATTGCTAAAATCCAGGTAGCTCATCGGAAGACGATACTGAGTAATACCTTACAATTCAGCACATATTGTAGCATAAATATTGACTGCTTTCCACTGGTTAAAGCTGCAGTAGGCAGAAAGTGAGAAAAGGTTGCAGGGAAAAAAAATACCAGATTTTAAAAATGGCAGCCCTCCTGCAGCTCCCCCCTTTCAGTTCTGAGCACATGGACATATGCACATACTACAAGCTAAAAATATGTCAATATGCTACAAAAACTCAAACCCTGTTTATCCCTGCTTATCACATTACGCCACTGTGTTATACCTCCTATCTTGGCTTTTCCATTCACTATACTAATTTGTACAGCTCGCCTGATTTGGTCTAATAAGGTTACTAACGTACTAAAGTCTGCAGTCACAGGCTAAATTTTCTATTGTTTGAAAACCTAGAAAGAGGATAGGAGAGAAGTAGAGACTAGATCTCTGTGAGAGCATTTTAATTTAATATACCACACGGTTATTATTAATTTGTTTGCCCAGTGACACCAAATACATGTTGCCCCCTGAACCCTTACCTGTTATTAAGTGAGTTACTCTATGTGTGATGTGATTTGCTAGCTAGCATTTTCTATGAGGTCATTCATTTAACGTTCTTGGATTTACTCAAGAGACTGTATTCCGTAGTGTCACCCACAGCTGCGCTGGTCTCCACTGAGGTTTTGCCACATATGCATTAATAGGCAGAAGTTAAGTCTTATTACAAAAGTGCATCCTTCTTTGCTAGATTTTTTTTTTTTTTTGGGGGGGGGGGGGGGGGGGGGACAGGAATATTATATTACTGGTCTGTTTTTAATCAACATGTAAGGGTAAAGTCTTAAAAGTCTTATAAGCATACCCCCACCCCACAGCCACAACCACCCATCTGCATTGCAGCACAATTAACAGCTAATAACTTTCCCAGTGAGTGTTTGTTAACCTTATATGAATATCCACAAGATATCGATTTGTATTCACAAGGCGGCTGCCTTGAAATCAAACACACATTTGCGTCGAAGGATGGCAAATGTGTATGACAGCCACGACACAACAGTTTACAGATTCTACTTTAAATTTGTACGCATACCCGACTTGTTGCTATCCAGGTATAATATTACCTACTTTATAAAATTTCCATCCATTTGAGACAGTATTCTGTAGAAAAAGTATGACTACCTAAACTGCACTACAGGGGTCCTCTAAATTGGCAAGGCAACAGCGTTCATAGCTATTGAAGCTTTCTGCCCGCTGACAAAGGGGAATTGATTAAAAATAAGAATTTAATTAAGCTGGTTTTGAATCTCCAACAATTGCAAGGCATTCATGAAACGTGTAGACACAGACTTCCCACATTTCACAAAGCAGTCGCACGAGACTCATTAAAGAACAGTTAAACAGAAAAAAAAAGCGAGATGACATTGATCTGTGTGAGGGTTACTCATTCTACACATGCAATATTAGCAGTGCTGTACTGTCACGTCAAAATATCGATGAGATATATCCTATTAGTAACCGTGACACACTTTACTTTGAAGTGTGCATCTTTCTTAGAGTGAGCAGCAATTGCTTTACTGTGATGGTCGCCATGCAGTGTAAGGCTGAGCTCGCACGACGCAAAATGAAGTTTAAATTACATCCTTAAATGGGATGTGATTCGCTGAAGTGAAAAAAACAGAAAAGATCAAAGCATGATCTAGATCTCCTCTTTCTGGTAAGTGACAATAATGTGCTGCAGGATGAAGGCGTGTAGTATGTTTTTCATTCAGTACATGCAGGAGTACAAATGTAGTAATAAGCAAGACACCCTTGCATCGCTAATGGGTGTTGCAAATGCGTTTTTTTTTTCTATTTCAGATATACATATACATCAGGATAAATACACATTTGTAGCTATTTAACTAATGAAGTTAAAATATTAACTATTTAACAAGTGAGATGTACGCCTTGCCCTTGAACATATTTACTCCTGGTATTCTATTAATTTGATGTGGGATCTTTTCTCTGAACCATGATTTTCAACAAGTGCAGTGATTTTCACTTGTCACACTTCTTTAAAAACCTGTCCATAAGGGATCAGCTAGGTGAGAAAGGAATTATGCTGGAGGGGGGAAAAGTAAGAGGAGGGGGATTCTAGGTGTCAGTCAGAGTGTCTCCTTTGCTTACATTTCACTAGTCTGCTGAAATGCTATTTTGAGCCCCAGACAGCAGGTTGAATCCAGTAGGCAAACTCAAGCCTCCCTCTTGGGAAACACAGCGAAGAGGAGCAGGCTGGCCCGAGATCACTTTCCACGACAGTGTGATGGACAGGTCTTCCTGTGGTTTGCAACCGCTGAAGGGAGCAGTGGGAGAGGAGACATACATCTACTGCCACCTCCTACCTTCACCCCTAAAAGATACCCTTATTGGAAACTTTCAGTGTAGTTACTCTGACATTTGGAGTCCTTTAACTGTCAAAGCCAGGTTTTTACCACAGTTGTATATCAATATTGCCTGTGGATCCAAAGAGATTTTAAAGAGAGGGCACCGGTAGATGGAATACGTTTGATTGTCATGAGCATTTTCCCTTTTAACAGCTTTAAGGATCGCTGACAGTCTGACAGACCAGGTTTCTGTCATGATCAGTCAGTTCTTTTTTAGTGCACACCGCTAGACCAATTCTCTTCACATGGTGGTGGAACAAAAGTTGTTTTCTCTTGGGAAACTTCAGCAATGTCTATATTGCCTAAGCTGTAGTGCTTAGACAATATAATAGTGCAAGGTAATATACTGCAAGAAAAAATATCCTCGATATGGAAATAATACCAGCAATGTATGTAGAGTGAAGTTCAACTAAAAAAGAGGGTTACCTACTACATAAAAAAAAGTTCTGATTCATAATATCTAGCATAATTTTTAAGTAGATTCAAGCAATGCTGTTTGGCTGACTGAGCCACTGCATATTCACCTCTGAATCAATTTAATACTTAGATTAACTAGCATAAGAAGACTTTTACTACACAGGTAAACAAATGACCTCCGCTATTTCCAAGATGACAAGCTAAATATCAGTGCTGTAATCATGGACCTCAAGAGGGCAGTCCATACATGGAAATCCAAAAGCTAAATCAGTGATCGATTCGATTGGTGCAGTTTTACGTCATCTCTCAAGTTAAATATAACTTGTAAGTACATTTTAAAATCGTATTAAATTTTTATTTATGGGTCTGGGTTGACTAATCCTAAATTCAATCCTAAATAGTCAGAGAAACTATAAAAATAATAAAACTTATGAAAAACTTGTGAAAAAATTCACTATTATGAATAAGTGCTAAAATATAAATGTCTCTCTTAATGATGTGGAAAGACGCTTCCAAAATGTTCCAAAAGTTTTCCATTGTGGATTCTGAAATCATTTCAGAAAAGATACATTTTATAAAGGTAGTCAAATTTAATAAGTCATAGTTGATGAAGAATGAAAAGGACACCTTCTGCTATCTGCTACAGTGTGTCATCAGAAAGTCACCCAAGAGAGGAACTAAAATGAACTTAAATTGTGGAGAAATCCTTAATTAACTGTATTATATAAACTAATTATAACTGTGGAAAGAGTTTGAACGCAAATGCAGAAAGACACCATTCCTGGTAAGAATCCCTGACACCACAGTTACTTACTGTATTAGCTCTTCAGAACACATAGTGTGTCCCTGAGCAAGTTAATGACTCCTAAAACTCAGCACTCCGTAGTGCTGTAGTTCAACCTCTAAGAGCCATAAAACAAATTTGGAGCATGTCATGCAAGGATTTTAAAGACTACAGTCAGTTGGTTCAGTTGCGTTTGGCGATTTTAAAATGTGGATGTGAATGATAAAATATTTTTTTTGTGTTTTGCAAATAAAGTATATACCTTGCTTCCATCATCCACTGACTCCCTTTTTAATATAAACCGCCGAGGATATTGCCAAAATATCTGGCACATCTCGGGAGCTTCACATTACCATTTGAAGTTATTCTCCAGGAAATACTGAGTTTAACAGGCCTCTCAAAACAGCCACAATAATAATATGCATGCGGGTCAGGTATAGCAAATTATCTACAAAAGCCAACCGTGGTGTTTAATTCTAGGAAGAAGTGGAATTCATATTGACTATTTGAACCAGTATTCCTCGAACAAATTCACTCCGTGTTTGCTTCCCCCCCCCCCCCGAGTAGAAGTGTGAACAGGATGAAAGCCCCTGAGGTTATGGTCTGTGACAGCTAAACCGCTTGACCAGGAGCGCGCTGTTGCCGCGCACCCACGCACCGAGCTTAGCGGCCAAGCTGTTGAGAAACCTGCGCTGAAAAGTCCCTGTTGTTGGATGCTCTTGGAAAGTAGGCTTATCTATCTAGCGATCAGCAACGAGCAAGACTAAATAAAGCCCGAAGTCGTGACCGGCCACGCGGTACACATTCATGGTGCGACAACTCCGCTTAGATGCTCCACGATGCACCGTGTAAATGGATAATTTGTATTTACACTCGGTTCACGGGGACGCCTATTATATCTTTGGAGCAGCTCTAGGAAAACCTACTCAGCATCAAAATTACCCACTGTCGCAACACTATCAAACTACCTTTTAGGCTTTACAGTCCCCGAATTTCGCCCAGTTTATGTTGTTGTCCTTGATTTTATATATATATATATATACTTCATGTCCTCACCCTTACCGAAATTTCAGTACGTACAGAGTAAATAAATTAGGTTATGGAGCTCTCCAAATACGCACACAGGATAGAGCGGTCATATGCGCCTACATTCAGAGAGCGCTAAAGTAAAATGCATTTTGTTTTTAACAGTAAAGTAGTAAATAAGAGCGAAGCTTACCTTTCCGTTCGAATACGATGAAAAAAATCAACCGTGAGTACCGTCGCGCAGAGACATCACTGATTCACAAAAAAGAAGTGCCATGAATTAATGTGAAGTGGGGGAAACGGGCAGAAAGGATCCTCATCAAAATCGGAAAGAAGCGTAGAAAAAATGTTATCCACTACAAAAACTTATCCATGTGCTAAAAAAATGTGGTCCTCCCGTGCAAGAGAAAAAGGGCATGCACAGCGATCAACTTAAAGGACGCTGTAATTCCTCTTCGGATGTATTGGGCTCACAATCCCACAGGCGGAGATACGCAGTGATCCACGCTTGTTTTACATAAACTTTGTCTCTCTAGCCTAATTTGCCTTGAAATTCCTATTTTCGCCAGCTGGCAGCAAACTTGCACGTGTGTGCGTTAAAAGCCTCTTAAACCGCACATCAAACTTAAATCCAAGAGGGCGAAAAAAACAGAGAGAGACTTCTGATGAAGAAGTGAAAGCTTAAACCTATTTTAATGTTATAACCACTTGTTTTGACTGATTCAAGGCTGTACGCGCTCTCCCCCAAAAAAACTCTTAAATGCGGGATGCATAGAGCGCATCGCCCCCCCAGTGGAGTTGGATCAAAGTGTGCCTCAGTGCAGCATCACTTACAGGAGCCGGGATAGGCGGTTCACCGTATCTGTCTGCTAAGCTGTAGATGTCTCAGTAGTATTGTATGAACTCAGTTCCTCAATGCTGCTCACCTCTCTCCCTCTCGCTCTCCCTCCGACTGACATCATGGAGGTAGGAGGAGCCAAGCTCAGATTTAAGAGCCCCGGTTCTCTTAAAGCCGCACTGCGTTGGAGAGATGTTCGCACTGAGATGTACAGTAGGTGGATGTTGGGGTATACGTGGACCACAGATGCCTCTGCTGTTTGCTGTAGACAGAGTGCTCCAGGAATCTACCTGAAAGCAAGAGGGGGGCACTGTTCGCGTTTATACAAAGCCTTCAGTGAGGGACTACTGTAACAATGGCACGTTTGTGTAATGATCTGAGATTTGAATTCTTTTCAGACATTCCTGAGATGTCAGCATATAAAAGCTGAGACATACTCCGGGATGAAAAGTAGGGTTATGAATTTTCTTACATTTTTCACAACTTGTATTTATAAATACAGAAATAATTGCTATGGGCTATGAGTATTACAGACCATCTTAGTAGCATGAATAGCTTGAATGCTTGAGATGTAAGAAATAACAAGATGACAATGAACAAAGTTAAAAAATGCCAATGCCTTGTCTAAAAGTATACCTCATTTAAACAATACAGAGCATTTATTTGGTATTAGCAAAGCGATGCCATTTCTTTAACTTTAGAACCAAAATATCAGCAAATACAGTTGCAGGTTCAAGTCTCATTGTCAGATGAGGATCAGTTTAATGTTACCAATTACTAATCACATACTGTCAAGCTACTACTTTCCTGCTGTGGTGAGATGAATGAGTTTTCTGTCCCTAAATAGCTTCCAGTAGATTCTAACAGATTCTTTTACAGGGGTCAAAAGGGGTTATGGTTGCAGAGGGTCAAATCATCATGACCAACATCATGTTACTGCCAATTACCTTTGTCCCTCTGACATCACCTCATACAACAAATGGCTGTTGCATTTTAACAAGTTTAGCCTCTGGCATGATTTTATGTGCTTTTCCCTCACCTGTTCACTGTTTCCTTTCAAAGGATTCCATGTTGTGCTCTTCATCCGCGAAGACAGGGACTTCACCAGATGATTCCACTGTAAGTTTAGACCAAATAATACTTGTTTTTAGCAGCGGATAAAAAAACCACAGGCTGCTGTTTTTTCTTAATTTACTATGAAACGAGGGGTGATTTATTTTCTTCCTATTGAGAAAACACTGTATAATACACAATGTGTTTTCTTAATTTAACTGTCTCTGAGGATTTCTGAAGAACGCATTTGCAGTATCTGAACGGCAAAAAGCAATATTATCTGTCAGAAGGCACATAATTCCTCATGTCAAATTTTATAAGATGAATCCCCAAAGTAATATAATTCAACATGAAATACAGCCATGGGTGTAAAACTTATTTGATACTGGTTCATATTTCTGTTTAACCTTCTTGATTATTCTTGGCACAAAAAGAAATCCTCAGTTATAATGTTGCAGCAGCTTAACCAAAGCTGATTATCTTAAATGTCCACACGACAGTTTTTTTTTGTTAGGTTTTTGTTCAGAGTAATGTCAAATCACCCAAACCCCAATGTGTTTTTTCCTAATCTTTTTTGTCTTTCCTTAACTAGGAGAGGTAGTGTTGTGACAGGAAAGTTGTGGACTGTGCATGTTAATATGAATGCAACTTTAATACCTAGTAATAAACAAGTATTAACACAAAATACTAACTAAAGTGTTGTCTAGATCTAGAGCTATCTAGATAGACAGAGATATATATGTGTGTGTGTATCTACATAGATAGATAGAACTTTGCAGTCATTTCCTACAATCTTAACTACATTTTTTTTTACATTTTTCAAATAGCAAAACTTGCTTTTCTGTTTTTTATAGATATGATCAAATTGACACTCTACCCATCATTGCTTTTAATCATACTTGCAGTGAATCCATGACTTGTTATGCTCACATGTAGCAGAAATGGAAGGAGCACACTCACTAATATACCTTATCAGTGTGGTACAGCTGGGCAAAGGGATGGGTGAAGGAATGGGTTGCAGAGCTAAATAGCAAGGTCGTCGTGCGTTAACATTCAGAGGTGCTGAGAGACGACAGCGGTTTTGCCGACCATACTTGATTCAATACTGTTCTGTGGTTTTGTATTATCCTTTCAGCTTAAACAGCATAACTTGTCCAAAGACACAGCAATGAAGTTCGTGCTATGCTATTGTCTTTGTTCACCACTCTACAAGTTGCCATGGATATATAAAAAAAACCAAAAGCAAAATCTTTGCATTTGCACATTTGAGCTTAAATTGTTAACACTGTATGATTTTCTGGTAGGAAAAAAGTACCCCACAGCATGTCGCTCAGAAAGAAAGCAGTGCAAATATGTCTAAAGCGTAGTCTGTAGAAATACAGAAGATATTTTTGAAGAGTTTGATACATCCTGACAAAACATTTTTTTTCCACATCCATACAGGCTGGGTTTGTATCCATGGCAACTTTCAAGAACCACTGAGGTTTACCACAATGAGTTGAAACTATCGCTATTGCCTCATTTCTTCCTGCCTGTGTCTTTCTCTCCCACTTTCTCAAGGATCTCTGGAGAAAGAAAAAGATTTGAGAAAGATGGAGTGGACGAAGTGAGGACAATTCAATATTTGCTTTTACCTTATTGGCATCCGAGAGAGAATTTTAAAAGTGTTGAAACACAGGACAGACACAAAGAATCTCTGAAAGAAATAATATTTGAACTGTTCCATGGGGCATGAATATGCAGCATGAATGAGCAGTAGATATAGAAAAAGACTATGTCTGTGACATTATTGCTAAAACCAAAAAGAAAATATTACGAGGAAGCAGTGGGTCCACCTGAGACTTCTGAATATTAGCATTCATACACAAAATCTGAATTATCTGTCTACATTAGATGAAAATAAATTTGCTTGCATTTCAGCCTTTTGTACTTTGTGCCTTTGCTCTTTGTAACAAAAAGAATGATGGCAAAAATCATCATTTTAAACAGCATAATTTATTTGCCACATACTTTATGTTCGCTTTGCATTTTTGTTTACTTTCCAGAATTTGCTTCAGACTGCAAATGCTATCATAGTGGTGATGAGATTTAGGAAGAAATGGAAATTTACTTACACTGACCATTAAATTAAAGTCCTTTCTCTTTGTTTTCTGATTTTTCTTTAATAGCATTGTGCCCTTAAAGCTAAGTGATATAGCACTGTGTATGCTTATGTGTTTCCTACACACACACACACACACACACACACACACACACACACACACACACAAGACACTGCAGTTTAGGGGTGTTTGCGGCAAGACACCAACAGTAAATCATACTGGCATTCCAACAGGGAGGAACCCTGACATGCAGACCTAAAGACCAGCTGGCAACAACCTGGAAACCACGAGTCACAAGGGCAAAATGTGCAATCTCTGACTGGTTGGCAAACGTTTTGCAGGCGGTTGCTGACAGTTGCAGTGATGAAAGTGGTTACAAAAAGCTACATGGTGCTGAACAGACTGCTTTGGTTAGTAGCAGATTCAGGTGTTGCCTGTGGTTTGCATGAAACACACCAACTCTGAAAAGTGCAAAGATGAAGTTTGCATTTAAGGTGAATTTCCGGTCTACACCACATTTCTTTAAAAGTTTTTTAGAAAATTTGACAACTTGCAACCAATTTCTCCCACAGCCACCTCCAACAACCACTCACCAACCAGTTGTAGAAGAATATACATTTTTTTTCCTTTGTGTAAAGTGGTTGCCACATGGTCTCTAGGCACAGGTGACTGGGGCCCAACTGGAGCTAAAACATGCATTTTGGCCCATCAACTGATGGTTAAAAAGATCTGAATTAAAATAAATGATCAAAAGTCTAAATAATTTCCCATGCATATAAGCAAAAGAGTGCTTATGAGATTAGCAAGCACAATTTTATTTATAAAAACTCTTGCATTTGGTTTGATTCAAACAGTCAGCCTAATACCAATAGAAAAGTCTATTGTGGAGGAAACTCATGTCACTAATATCCTGTCAGATAAGTTTGAAGCATGGTTATAACAGAATAGGACCGAATTCATTAAGCAAAAAACTCTCAAAACTAATGAGGGGTCGGTCTAACGCCGAGTGGCATGTAGTTGGAATGCACCAATTAGACTAAAGTCTTTGAACCACATTATTGTCAATTTACATGTCCTCACCTAATGTTCCACAGGCAAATTAATACATGTATGTGTGTGTGTTTATGTGCGTGAGTGATGATACAAATCTTAGTTAATGTTGTGCATTAAACTAACTGCATACAAGCACTGTAGTGATTAGGCTGACTTCTCCGTGAATGTATCATGTCAGGTTTGTCCTTGACAGCAGCTGAACTGTTAATTGCTTTTGACAACCTAACAAGTAAGAGTACTCTTATCAGAATGTTGTTATGTTTAGAAGAATAGCCATATTTTCACAAAGAGGTACTGACAGGATTGGAAATAAAAAAAATGCTTTTTAAAAGGAAATTTGTCGTGCTTATTTATTATTTATGAGCCACCTATTTACCACATGGCGGTAATAAGATCTGTATTCCAGGTTATAAATAGATTTAACTAAAAGGGCTTATCATATGATAAAGAACAGGTGGGAAGTGTGTCAGTTAATGACAACATACACTGACATGACTTTGTGTTTACATTATTAATGAAAGACTCCTAGTGTTTTGCACCTCTGCTTTGTTTCAACATCATACGTCTGCTTTTTTCATAGTATGGTGCTAGATCAATTTGTAGCGCAACATGCTTCACCTATTCACTTTCAACTGTCAATTTTTTGCTGAAAATAAACACACCAATTACAAATGCTCAACAGTACCTGCAGAACGTTAACAGATCAGTATGAAAATGTTTCTCGTTTTAAGATGGATGCATAAACTATATAATTCCTGCTTCCTGGAAAGCTTTCCCTTTCTCAAGAAGTAACTGACTGTTAAAACACCCTTTGTGTGTTTGATGAAGGCGATTGTACATGCTGTGGTGATGTTTCCTTCCATCTGTCTACTGTGAAACAGAGCCCGGGGCAACGCTGTCAGACGAGAGTGGTTTGCTTGGCTGTATACTGTACAGTCGGCAGTATGCAGTCCCAGTGTAAATTCATGCACATTTGTGCAGTCATTAATTTCTTTGCACACTAGTTGTGAAAAATCCTTGATTGAAAAAAAAATACAGTGCACAATGTTGATGATGATACAACTGCAAGAAAAAAATTGCTTTTTATAAAAATAACTAAAGATTAACATGTTGAAATTTTAACCTCTTCTGTAGTACTCACTGAGGACTCATTAATAAAGATATGCAACATTTGTTTAGCACATCATCTGACATTGGGATGGGCTTGACATCATGTTTGCCTTTGCATTGTGAAGGTCACTGAATTGATTTCAAATACATTTTTAGAGATTGCAGGGTTAATGGTGAATCTTTGTAAGGTCACAAAAAAGACTCGCCTTGGTGGCAACAAAAGGAAGTGAAAAATAAATTGTATGGGTGTAATTAAAGGCTTGGAGGAGGAGTTTAAAAATCAGCTTCTTTCAATTTATAGCTTTTTCAACTCCCTATTGAACATTGCATGTTTCCCAACACGAGATTCCTACCAGTGTCATCGAAACACATGGTGAGATTAGTGCTCACACATATTTCTCTTTCATCCACTATTTTTAAGGTGTGACAGGCACGAATAAGAATAACTGTTCCATGATCACTAAGGAGCGATTATTTGGCAATCTTCCTCCCCAGATGGCCAAATGCTTGATGTTCTTGTCACGTTCTGTTGCATTTTCCCTGCCTTGAATGGGCTGTGTACACAACCATTGTTTGATGAGTAAAATTGAAGGCAAGCCTTGTAAACTGTGGATGCCCCCTTGCCAAAGACATGGCACTGCAAAGACAATGTGTGCAGACATCTCTTTTGCACTCTTGAGACTTTACGCGCCTTAGTTCGAAGCTTAAGAGAAGCAAAAAAAAAAAAAGTACTGTAACAAAAATAGAAATTTTTTGTTTTGGAAATTGTAAAATGTGTTATAGCTCTTGATAGTTGCACTTGATAAACACTTCCTTGCTGTTAAATCTCATCATCAACCAAATAATAATTAAGACTCCAGGAACATCAACATTTTCTGAGGGATATCTGTATCTGCTATTTTAAGAGTCCTTGCAGTTCACAAACAATCGTATTTGACAGAAAACATGTTTATTAATCTGTAACGGCCAAGTCTTCGAGTGCCACAAAATAGAAATTTATTACGCCTTTTTGATTTCCTTTAGTAAATGTAATCAAATTGGAATGAAATCTTCATAAAACTGAGTGCTTTTAAAAACACAAACTTAAATAATAGTCACCATCAATAAGCTTCCAACTACCTAACTCCATCCATTCATAAATTCATCAAGGACCAAGAAGCCCATTGAGACTTTGGTTAGCCAAATGTAGACAAAACACATCTACTTGGATCGTTTTGGAAAAGTCACCTTTTTCTACAGTGGGGTTCTCAGCTCAATACTCCTGAATGCTAGTGGTCTGGTTCTGGGGCATATTTAATAAGATAACACCTTAATAATTTAGTGTCCTCAAATTTGTAGAAACAAAGCCCTTTTCTCTTGACATTAAAGTAGGCTACCTCAGTGGACAAAGGGAATTTCAGTGTGAGCTTCACTGATGTCTTTAGAGTCTCACTGCAACTGTACAAGACATATTTGGATTTGCTTGAACACCAATTGCAAGCCAGGGCTTTATGCTCTTATGGGTGAATGGGAGCAAAGGTCTGCAGCTAGCTTAAAAAATCCCAAGGATCTGGCATTCACTCCAAGTTCATCATACTGAGCTCCGAAATGCTTTAATAAAAATTCCACTAAAGTCAGAAAGACAGCATCATCTGCAAAAAGCAAACATATTGATCCAAACATTACCAAGATACTGATTCTCAAGACCACAGCTGAACTTAAAATTCTGGGCACACTGTCCTACACTAAAGTACCAGACTCCAACAGCTTTAATAATTTCTGGCCAAAATGTAACTTTAACCTACGACTCCAACACAGAAAAGTACACATAAAATCGATGTAGTGGCAAAGGGGATAATACCTCAAGTCATTCAGGACAGCCTAAACAAATAAATAAGGAACCAAATCAAAACAAAATGACCTAGGTCATACTATGCTATAACTGTATATTTGTTTAAGTGTATTTTAGCCTATTTTTGAGTTTGATATACAATACAATAAGTTGCTATTCTAACCATGTACTTCCATTCCAGAAGCCTTTCCCTTAATACGTTTGAAAATCTGCATGAGCATATGGTGTTTATGTTTGTAGGTTTCGGTTGAGTTGATAAAAATGTAATCAATGGAAAACAACATTTCTGAAATGACAATCTGTAAATTTGTAAAATAAAATAGTACTCACACAAAAATATCACATTTTAAGTACAGTTACATCGCTATATCTGCTCCAGGTCACATAGACATGAAAGCATGCTTATTTACAGTGTAGACTTTTCTTCAAGAGGACTGATAGAGCCAACAGCTGAGTTTTTTTTAGGATACTGGCAAGGAGGGAATCAGTATGTTTAATCATAAGCAATAACATCTTTTGATCATGTCGTTCAGCAAGACAAGATGTTTACACTGTTTACTTTAAGTGACCTTGGTGCAGAATTGGACTAGGTAAAATGTATTGCACAGTTATCAGCCTAATCAAAATTTCAAGGTGAGCTAAAGTATTATGAGTATATGTGATTTTCAGTTTGACGTAATATAGGAGTAATCTGTGTTTAACAGGAAAAGATGTTATAAAATGGCTCAAACTCTTCATAAAATGCCTGTATAAAATCTCATAAAACAGAACATAAAGTTTATTATTTACCACATCAACCACATTTCTGCACTCGTCTTGGTAAATAAGCAGTTCAAGGTGAAAAAAAAAAACAAATTAAAGTTCCAAGTGATTGTTTTGTCCTCAATACTGTGTGTAGTCTATGCAGACGCATGACTGTCTGTATGCATGTATATATGTAATAATAATACTGTATGTGTCATGATTTCTGCTTCCAACTAGCACCATTGAGCAGATAGCTCCCTTTAAAAGAAAAAAAAAAAAACAACTTCTATTGTGAGTTTGTTCATGGTCATTGTACATTGTAACTAAGTGTGCAAAATGATGATAGCTAATAAATGGGTTCTTTTCTGCTTGACTGAGGCTTGACTCACAAATATGATCGGGAGCTCTCACCCAGTGGCTACACAGCTACACGGCTAGATCAGGGATGAAAACACTATGGAAGTGGTGCATACAGTCATGTGAAAAAACTACATTTTCAAAGGAGTCTATGTAGTCCTATGAAAAATGTGTAAAAATGTTGAGTAGTTTGTAGATACAATAGCTTGTATCTATAATAGCAATGACTTAAAGTAAATATTTCCTGTATGACTTTACCAGTCTCTCATATTATTGGGGAGGATTCTTGGCTCATTCTTCTTTACAGAGTTGCTTCAATAAATTACATTTTGAGGAATTTATCCGGTGTTCTCCTAAGGCCCCATCCCAGCACTTCAGCCAAGTTGCTCAAAACTTCGACTGGGCCACAGGAACAGGAACAGTTGTAGTTGTAAAGGAAGTCTATGGGAAAACTGCTTCTTGTCTTAACAGCTGGGGTCATATTGATTAAAAATATAATAATAATAATAGCAATAATAATAGATAAAATGAAGACTGAGCAGAACTGAGTTCATCTTATTGGTGTGGCCCTCTACAACAGTCCCATTTTCTCATGTGGCCCACTGGGAAAATTAATTGGCCAACACAGCTCTAGAGGATTGTGATACTATAATATAATCCCAAGGTGTTCGTGCATCCATCATCTCACCTAACCTAGGATATTCACTTGTATCTATGAAGATAAATCACTAGTGCTTTATTCTTCTGGGTTTGCACCACTGCAAACATGCAAACTTACTGTAAATGCAAATACAAACACAGTTGGTTGGCATAATAAATATTTAAAGCAAAGAATGCAATCTATGGTTTACTTAGTTTTTTGTCACATAAAGTCTTTTTATAATGATGGCAAGACATATGATAATATTTGACTGAATAACAGACAACATATAAAAGTTAATTAACAACAGAACAAATATATGAGTGATTAGTGCCTAATAACCTAAAATTACCTGCCTTGTAAATCCAATAGACTAATTTCTGTGAAGTTCAAAATGAAAAGAATCACAGAGGTGATCAGTGATCTTAGACATAGATAAATAAGCTGCTCTAATGGTAGGTTTTTATATATGTATATAAACTGTATGCACAAATGTAATGTGAATATTTCCTTTGTTGGATTTTTCATTTGTGGATACCTTTAAAACTGCCCCAGACAAGCAGAAATGATAAAGACTGTCATACAACATTTAAGAATTTTTTAAAAATATAAATGTATTATATATATTATTTTATATAAAGATATTCTTTAATCAAGAGTATTTATTAAAAGATTTAATGGTGAATAAAAATGAAAATAGTTAATTTAGCAATGCATTGACCTAACATATTAAATAACCACCAAATTATGCCCTTTCATTCTTGACTAATGTGATCACTGTCATTGTCATGTACCCTGTTGCACTTATGATTCTCTCATCTTTGGGCTGTCAGTGCATGTAGTCCTTGTCCTCCACTTGCTTCCTCCTTTTTCTGCTGGTTTGGTATTCTTTTTCACATTAACTTTAATGTCAAGACTTTTCTTTCCTTTATGTCTCAGGAGACACAAAATTCATCGTCTTGGTTGCAGCCCAGGCCTTTTCTTCAAAGGGAACGCTTTGAAAAGGGTACATTTTGTAAATTCAACTTCAGATACTATTGTTTTAACTAATTGAATAGCTTCTTCTTTGTTTAAGAGCCATCCTTGTAAAATAATCTTCTTGTTGATTTTAGCTTGTTTGGTTGTTTTTACTATTATTTGTATTAAGTAATAAAATTTATGTCCTTATGGACCATGGATATCATGCTGTACAGAATTGATGGAGCATGACTGCAAATATCAGGTGCATAGTCATGTACAACAAAACTAGCTGCTGTAGCGCACACTCAAGAATTAACGAAATCACAAGTCTAGGGAACTGGGAACCAATTAACTATGTGGTGGATGCCGAGAGACTGATTTTTATGTTTTCTATTTTCTTTCTGAGCGCTATAATTGACAGCATATACAGACATTATACAAAAAGCAAATAAACTTTTCTTCAGTGCTTAGTTTTATTTTATTAATAAATGAAATCGTTAAACTTTACAATTCTCCCCAACTGCACTTACAGGATCTTCTCTCGGCTGAACAACTCTGAAAATAAAGTGCTATGGTACTGGAAGGAGGTATAAATAATTAACTGAAAATGATGCACTGTACACACACCTTTGTCTGTTTTAGCTTACCAAATAAAAGCAGGTGCAACAGCTTTATATAACCAAACAAATGTCAGTTTCTAGTATTCCCTCTTATATTTACTTCTCTCCATAATTTTGTTAGTAATTGTATTGTGTTTTTACACAATGCAATGTGTTGTTCATACTGAGGCAGCTGGCTCTACACTCTGGCTAGCTTTAGCTTTAGCCACTTTCCCTTTTCTCCAGTCTGGGTATTCTCAGTTGGTCAATAGTGATTTAAATGTGTTATTTGGTTTGTTGTTACAGATATTTTTGTGGTGGTTCCACCACTGTTTACTTTGGCTTGTTTTGAATCGCCCTCACTCACAGTGAAGAACTTGCTAACTGCCACAACTTCACGCTAACAACATGATAGCATGTGACTGCGACAGCTATTGGCTCATGCCTGTGTTGCCTATCCTTAAAATAGGCCACCAGCTCAAATGTAAGACTAACTGGCCAGTCACCATCTGGGCTCAGCATGCTAAAATCGGCACATTCCAGTCTAGATCTTAAATATGTCTTGGTGTGGTCACTAAAGGTGAAAGAAAGAAAGAAATGAATGACATACTACTTTTTATATATGCATTGTGTATCACAACAAAAGTTAAACACAATGCAGACAGACAAAGAATAAAAAGCAAACAAATGAAATCAAATAAAGGGAATATCAATCATATAAGAGCGATTTATAAGATGTCAACATGATCGACAGATCGTAAAATTTCCATAGGTAAAAATGAAATTCAGTTTTATTGCATCTTTGTGTGTGTGTGTTTATTTCCTTACTGCATATATATTTTACAATGTAAAAACTCAAACAAGCAGAGACATCCCCTTCTATATACATTTCTCTCTGTTAACGCCACAAGGACTCCAAGCTTTATAAGTCCTAACCAAAACTGGATAACCAAAAGCTTTCAAGCCAAAACTGCGCTTAATCCTGCACCTCTTACCACTCTCTTGGTTTTGTGTGTGTGGGCACAGACTGAGTTACAACAGAATTTCCTTTTTCGCCGTAAGCTGCCTAGCAGGCCTCAGTGGTGGAAGGAATATAACTAGCATGGTCATTTTAAAGAAAACACCATTCCACAATGGTCATCCACTTCCACCTTTTCCCTGGTCTGACTAATGAACAAGCAGATGGTGCACAACAACTCTGACAACTTTCCTAGTCTAAACACTGACCCCATTTTGTTAGCATTCTCTGGGAACCTATACTGTAGCTCTGTTGAGTCCTAGACACAAATACACTGTAAAATCTTCACCAGAAAGCTGTTTTTTTTTTTTTTGTAGCTTCTGCCATCATTTCTGTTATAGAAATGCTAGGAGGAAATTGTAAACATGGCAGTAGAATCCTGTGCATATCAATGAATAAAGTCAGTTTGATGTTTTTCCTCAATGCATCACACATTTCTAGTTGGTCAGCAACCCTTTGTTGGGATATTCAAAACCAAGAGCAACTCATTAATGTCATTTTCAGACATACAAATCTCTTTAGCTCAGTGGTTCCCAAACTTCTTTTTTCTAGCCCCCCCTTTGTTTTACAAGAAAATCTTGTAAAACAAACTAACAGAAACATTATACAGGGTCTTTTATACTGTAACTATACTGTATAAAGAGCTAACATCTCCAAAATGTCAGGAGTAGTTAGTCATTACAAGAAGTGTTTGTGAATGTGGGACACTGCTTGTCCGTGATTTGGACAGCCCAGCGCGTGCTCCCAACACAGGGGAAACTAATTCTGCAGGGGAGACCTACCTTCGCACTTGTGCAGGTGAAGCCAAAGGCAGGATATGCTTCATCATATTTTCTAGTATTTGTTCTGGAAGGAAGTTGGTTTGGAAACCTATTTGACGATGCTTGATGTTCTGCTTTGCATTTGTGTGCGAGCCCCATCAAAAACCTGTCCATTATGCTAGCAGTGTCCAAGCATTTTTATTTATTTATTTTTTATTCATACCGCACCCCCTTGCAATGGCTCGCCCCACACTTTGGGAACCTCTACTTTAGCTGCAATTTCTAAGATGTTTAAAGATTAAAAGCAACATGTTAGGTGAAGGGATTGGTGTCACATCCCTGTAGAACCCATCTAGAGCTTTCTGGTGATATATTTTCTATTTCAGAATTTTAAGGACATTAAAAGGCAAAGTTTAACCATTTGCAATGAGCTTTTCCAGCATTTCCTTGGCTCCTACGGTTACACTTTATAGTAATAGGAACAGTTGTTGCAGTCTTATGGCATCTATCTCAGATGTTGGAGGCTCCTAATGATCCTATAAGACTACCCTGCGCACTGCAAAATGATACCAACATATGTTTACTCTCTTTCTTTTTGTGATGTCTGGTACCAGCAGTGGTAGGCAGACATGATATCAAAAGATAAAATAGTCTCTTTTTTGCAGGGAGTTAACTTTCTAATGCCCACATATTTTTATGTGGGTTACAATAAAGTAAGACATTTGCAAACTTAAACAGCTCAACTGGCTGAAAAGGAGACAAATATAGAAATCTTGCAGGTTAGATAAGAATCACCTGAAACCTTAAGAGTGTCCATTGGTTGAGTTTAAAAAAAAAAAGAAAGTCTTTTTTTTTTATTAGCAAAGTTACAACATCTTCTCCACACAGCAGAGTGATTAAGGCCGTGGAGCTTAACAGATGGTATAGTCTTGGTGAAAAAGAACATGGTTGATTCTATTTTTCCTTGCACTATTTATCTCCATTCTGGCAATTTGTCTTTGTTATTGCCCTTCTGTGTGTTTCATAACACTTTCATTTTGAAAGA
This sequence comes from Rhamphochromis longiceps, assembly GCF_057381845.1. Classification (NCBI taxonomy): domain Eukaryota; kingdom Metazoa; phylum Chordata; class Actinopteri; order Cichliformes; family Cichlidae; genus Rhamphochromis; species Rhamphochromis longiceps. The sequence continues at coordinate 36,150,052 of NC_140558.1, forward strand.
TCTGTGTTTTGCCAAATTACTGCCATGCCAGATATATTATAGATGCTTCACTTGAGATGTCTTTCTTGTAATGTAATTGCGACTAAAATTATAATAGGTTGGATATGTTAAACCAGTCAAACGGGAATGACTGAGCTTGATCCTTAGACCTTGTTGTTTAATGTAATCTGTGTGAATAGATATAGCCTAAAAGGGATTTTTTTTTAAAGCTATCAACATTAGTTTGCCATGATATAATGGCAGGGAGGTAACGGAAGAGAAGTGGGAGAGGAGTGAATGGTTACTGAATAGAGGAAGGGCAGCACCCTGAATGCCACTGAAAGGACATTGATGAGTAAATGAATAAAATCTGTGTGCACCAATGGCATTTATAGATTGTTATTGTGTTAGACAGCATCTTGTTTCAGGGCCACTTCTGCTTTCTGTATTGTATTGCTTTTATTTGTAGGAGGTGATGGTATGCACTGTAATTAAAGTTTCAGAGTAAAATGAAATCTAGTGTGGTGACCTGCACCAATAATGCTCTTAACTTTGTAAGTATTACACTGTCATGTGTTCTTTAGTATCACAGTCTGATGATCATTTTCCAGGAAAGCAGAGGCAAACATGGCATTTGGCATTCACAACATGTAAGGTGAGAAAAAATGCTCATTTATATGTGAAATTTGACATAAAATATGAATCAGTCAGAAGAATTGGGTCATTATAAGGAAGCAGACTATAGAAACTATAGTTCCCATGGTCTTTTTTTTCTTGTAAAAGTTTGTGTGAGATTAAACCTCGCACCATCTAATCGGCAGGTGGAATACATGATGTAACCCTGGAAGTAATAAAAAAAAATCTTGTTTATTATGGAGCTTATGAATTTTTAACCTACCTTTTTTTGGCATTCTAAGACCTTGTAAGTCATTGTTAGTATGCTGTTTTTTAAATAACTTAAAACAGGAATTTCTTGCAGTATGATTTTAACAGTAGGCTTGTTCGGTCTCTGGGATGGAAATGCAAAAAAAATTGCAACAGTGGTTTTGGTTAACCTTTAAAATAATTAAAAACAACAGGCTGCTTTTAACTGACAAAGGACTGTAATGTTGTTGTTGTTGTTGTTTTTTTCATTTTTTGCAAAATATGCAGACTACTGGCCTGTAACCAAAAAGAAAAAAACAAAACAACAAACAGCCACACTTGAAACAAAATATTAAGCGAAAGAACCCTTTTATTCACTGTAGCTGTGTTCTGGTAATGAACAGAACACATTATCTATACTATCTAGTATCTTTATTCTGCTGTTCTGTTCATACCTATTTGTTATCCAACAGCAGCAAACTGTTAAACATATCATGTTTCAATATGATTGCGAGAGCCTCATGTCACGCTGGATGAGAGCTTAAAACAATATATTTTAGACTCTCTTCAAGCAAATACTTGTTTTTGTGCAGTAGTTTCGTCATTAGTCATTACTAGTTAGACAAAGCTAAATCTTCCCCTTGCAAATACAGTGCTGTACACGTCATGTGATTTCAAATCAAAGCATCTGCTGCCCTGTGGTGTGGACAGGTGTAAAAAATTAAAAAAAAAACTGTAGGGAGTGGAAAAGCAAAATATTTAACATTATTCAAATACATCTCCTTGCTGTCAGTGAATAGTAACTTCCTGTAGAGCTGTCTGTGTCAGTCCATCAATTACATTCACAATCTAACTGGGGCTCAATCAAGTGCAGTCTTGGTAAGGTGAATTTGTCTGTCCCCAGTATGTGTCCATCAAAAGGAAAATGTTGTATTGATTTCATGTCTGGAGATTCTACAAACTGCAGCTGGAAGTGACAGTCAGTGACTCAGCTCTGTTCTGGTGACAGACAAAAGCTAAAAGAGAAACAGCTTTGAAGGTGCAGGAAGAAACTATCAAGCAGATGTTTATTGTAAAGACAGAAAATAATTTCTTCTTGACAATGTCATGCAAGTAATAGGTGCCAAGTAGCGTAGCATTGGTGAACTCATAACTATGTTATTTCTGATAAGAAGAATGACAGCATTATGCCAAGTTTGTGGCAGTTTGCCAACTGTTGATGCCAAGACAGCAGCTCTGTGTAAATTCAAATTAATCTTCTTGCCAAGTAATTGCAAAAAAAGCTAAGAATAATGAAAATGGTAGTATCAGTTTTGTCCCGTTCTTTTGTGCTTGGTATTCTGCCATCCATGTTGCTTACTGACTGTTGATATTTACTTTTTATTGTTTTCTGTGTTTTGGCAGGTCAAACTTTTATAATGAGGGCAAATGGGGAAGCCAGAATGTCTAAACAGAGAGCCAAGATTGTGTTTTGAAGTTAAATGCAAAATATTTGCTGCCAAAAAGAAATGATAATGCTTACTCAGAAAAGTAATTTTCTATATCATGATGCTTATGGAGGATGGGACTCGCCAAATTCAAAAAACAAGAAAAGAATAAATAAAAGAGTGGAGTCTAACCCAGCTCTTATAGGGCCATATTAAAAATGAACAAACAATATATGAATATATAAATGAATAAATGGATAGAAAAAAATAGGCTGAATGAATAAATAAACAAATAAACAAATAAAAGACAACTTGTGAAACAGATAAAGGCAGAATAAGTAGGTTGAAAAACACATAAAATAATAAATTGGTTGTGCAAGCAAAAAGTTCAAAAAGTGGCTTATTTGATTAGTTTTCTAGAAGAACAACTTTTCTCTCTTAAAAGCGAACATGGCAGAAAAGCCTAGGTTTGCAAAGTTTGAATGAACAAGACCTGGGCACCCTGCAGTTACTGAGTTAACCATAAACTCCTCTGTATATATCAGAGCATTGTAGAGTCAAATGAGAGGCCATCTGTCTGACAGCTAAAGCTTGGTCCAAACTGGGTTTTGCAGCAGGACAATGGTCCCAAATACACCAGCAAATCTAAAGCAGACTGGCCGAGAAAGAAAAGAATTAAAGCGTTGGAATGGCCCACACCTCAACCTGATTGAAATGTTGTTGCGGGACCTTAAGAGAGCTGTGGATGAGCAAATGTCAACAAAACTCAATGAACTGAAACAGTGATGTTCAAAGAAGATTGGCTCAAAATTACTACACAACCATATGAGAGACTGATAAATCTAGCAGAAAACGGCTACTTCAGGCTAACGCTCTGACTCAGACTAAGATGGTTCTACAGGCTGTTGAGGGTTAAAAAAGTGAAGAAAAAAAATCTGATGACATCCTCACGAGCACATGCAGCGTGTTTGCGAAAGACTAACAACAACTAACATATGCCATCCTCCCATCACGAGAAGCTAAAGTTGTTAACTAACTTCATCAACTTTGAGAAGTTGTTCCCCTGAAGAAATGTGAGGATGAGAAAGACCCCCTCCTGTACAGGCACATTTTTGGATTGCAACAATTCTTACAGACAGTTTATTTCACACTCCCCTACTGAGAAAGAGGGTTATCAAAGTGCCAAAAACAAAAATTCTGAATGTCTTGAAATCACATAACTAAACTTGCCTGATGCTGAAACTCCTCTAACATGTGAAGAAGTGAAGAATAAAATAAAACAACAACAACAACTATTTTCTGTTCTGCCTTAAAAACAGATTGAAGACATTTTTACGGAGGCAAAAGGGCTTGTGTTCAATGTTTATTAAAAAGCTCTTGAAGTCCCTCCCTCTATTTTGTCAAAGCAGGAGTACAATTCTCCTTCAATTTTCTTATTTGGAGGCTTAAACAATTTTGTTTGAAGTGTCTCGTTTTTTGTTTTTTAAGGATGGCTTGTAACCATGGCTTCACAATGTTTTTTGTTTTTTTTTGTGCCGCTAGATTTACATAAATAGCTCGCAGTCTGAAAAGTTTGCACAGATTCTGGCGAAAAGTAGCCTAAGGATGAGCGACAAAATGAAAGCCTCGAGGACCAGCGGGTGGTAGCGAAGGTGGGGGTGGTGTGTATGTGTGTGTGTTTGTGTAGGGTGGTGTGGGGCAGGGGTGGGAGGTTGTTTGTGGTGAGGGCAAGCAGAAGGGTGAGTGGGGGGTATGGAGGGGGGGGTTGCTGGGTAGCTGAGCTTTAGCCTGGCTGTGTTAGAGAGCAGCAAATCCGACTTGGTTGGTAAACAGAGGCTCCAGGGACACTTCTTTTGCATGCAGGCTGCTGCTGACTAGATGGAAGCCCTCTGTGATTCTAATAGAGTAAGCTCATAGAAACCACTATAGAAAATTCAAATAAGGCTGTATGCCAGCACTACAACACAACACAGACTTTCACTGAAACACATCAGTGCTGAAAATGACACAACCCGCAAGTAGAAAAATATGCTTTTACTTCTGAGCGCTCAGTCTACACATCATTTTCTGAAGAAGAACTCAGTCTTAGCTTACAGTATCATAAAGGTATTATCTCTCTTTAACTTTCACTAGTTTAAAGGAACTATGGCTCCTTTCAACTGCACGCGGCAGCTAACAAACTAATTTTAGGGTTTTGATTTTCTAAGGGGAATTAAAAACGTTTTTGAACTTCTCAAATGATATGTTACGTTATTTTTCATTTAATATTTTTCATTTTATAATTTTTGCCCTTGGACAGTTTGTTAAAAGCTGACTTTGTGTATAAGACTTGCACTCTCATTGAGGTTTATAATATGCTTCACGGAGCTAGATTTTTAATTCATTTTACTGTGAACTTAGAAAGTGTAAGCATTGGCAAATCAGCAGGCCCCAATTTTACACAGCAGTGACATCTCAAATTCAGAGGTTCTGCCTCTGATGTGTAGCTTTAGGAAAGACTGATGCAAGTCCGGAGACATCACACAAACTGTCCTGGGACACTGAAATGATCTATAAATACTTAAAGAGTCTGTCATTACCTTTTAATAAGCCATTTTACTTGGTCTATTCTTCCATGGACCAGCAGTCTGTGTACAGTATGGGCAATCTCCTTTTCTTTCCTCTGCTTTCCTTTCCTTTCTTTTCCTTTAGAGGAAGGCACCTGTAATTTGTCTTCATCAACTGTTATGGACATCCTCAGGAACAAAACCCAGACCCGAAAAGTATCAAATCAACAGCACATTTTTCAGAAAATGGCAGATCCAATTTTATACATGTCCCTGAGGCTTCCCTCTAACTGTTGGTGTGCTGACCCTTCACTCATTTGACGTTGCTTCTCACGGCCTAGCAGAAGCTTTTTAAGATTGTTTCTGTCTTTTACAACCTGTGAAATGGGCCTCAGCTGAAAAAATGCTAACAAGGTGTCCTATTGATGTACTGTACAACATCTCGAAGACATGCAAACCTGCTCGGCCAAATTGCAAATAATGCGCATCAGACAAAAGAGATGGAGTATTTCCCAGTTTTGACATCTAGCAAGATAGCGCTGTCTTGTTTGTCACGTAATGTGATGTGTGCTGTAAATGTTTTTTGGATCTCCAAAGCGCTTAGTGCATTACCTTTTCTTAGTGCATTCCCCATCTGTATACTTCTGTATATGTTTTCCAGTCTGAAGCGATGACAGGGTTTAAATCAGCGGTTGATAATATAAGAAGGGTATCACAATACACTGTGATATACTCGATTTACTGACCACGAATCAGTATTTGAAATGTGAAAACCTTTCGCCCCCCTTGTAAGACCCCTTTTAATCCTTCACATATCAATTGTTTGATCATATTTTTTCTTGCGGTGGAAACATACGTATTTCTTTGCATATGGGGTAAGTTTGATATTACTGTGGATAAAGTCACAACAACCCACCCTTTAAACCATATTTCATATTTTTTTTTACAAAAACAATAGGATGGAAATAAAGGGTGGTTTGGTAAAAGAAGCTTTTATTCCTGCAAGTCAACTGCTATTGCAGTCTACTTCTTAACAATGTGACACCAAGATTTGTTCATTACTTTTAATATGATTTAGTTGGTACCAAATGCACAAATGTCAAAATATTTATGAATAATTCATATAACTTGTGGAAATAGCAGAGATAATATCCAAATATCACTTAAAGCATCAGGACCATGAATTTAAATATGCATAATTTAAATACATCATGGAACTTGAATGCACTATGTGCTAGAATTATGTTAAAATAAAAATCGGTGTTGAAATGAACATGCTCTTGGCTGTGCTCCTGGGTGGTTAAAATCATATACAGGTTATTTGCATAGGTTATCTAATCATTGATCAGTCACACATATTATTCTTATTTTAGTGTCTTTGCATTATGTCTCACAATTAATTAAAATAAACCAATGTGAATTAGACCGTATTTACTGTTACTGTTAAGTAGGCCGCTGCAACATTTTTCATGGTAGTTGAAATTGATTAGCACTTGCTCAATTGCCTCCCACATTGATATTCTATCTGAAAATCTTACAACTGCATAAACAAACAAGGTTTTCCACTGACACTAAAAACACATTGCTGCTACTTTCATTGGAATACTTTATGGGTGTGAGCCAAGAGTGGTATCAAACAATATGGATTGGATCCACTCAACATACAGCAAACTGTCAGGCTCAAATGATAAAACCAGACTGAAATTGGCCTGTGTGCAAAGGCTTGCTGAGGGCAAGGATTATAAAGGTTTTTCACCCACCACCTTGCCCTTATATTGATTGAAGAATAACTAGGAGATTTATCAACACAAAATGTTTGACAGGGAGTTCAGTAACACTTAGGATTAAGTTGCAGTGACTAGGGTGGAATAAAAATGCCACTACAGTGCAGATTTAGGGATGGACAGCTGGGTCAGTCATCTCTGTACAGACTGTACATATTTAATACATATGCCTGTGCCTGTTTTATCTGAGGTGAAATCTGTGAAGCAACATTCTAACCATCTAATCTTGATTAAATGATTAGGATGGTAAGAAACCTGAAGGTTTAGTTTTACATGGACTCAAATAGTTCCTACATTGTTAAATTTCGATACTGTTTCTTTTTTGGTCTATTCTGAGTTGAATTTTTTGTGAAAGAAAGTACACGCAACTGCTGGAAAGATGTTCCACTACTCCTAATCTTAAACTAGAAGTAGGTTGCATTGGCAAAACATCGGAAGTTAGGGATGTGCGTGACTAGTTGAATAAATATTTAATAATTAAAAATATTTGCTAATTGACTACAGCGATACTAGTAGGTATTATTGTTATTGTATTGATGTACCACAGTAAATACTGGTGCGTGACTGCTGGTCACTACCTGGAGATGCAGCCCTGACAAAGAATTCTGCAGTATTTTTATATAAAAAATAAGCAGTCGTATGTCGGCTTTGTCAGGATAAAACGGAATGCAACCAAGCGTATTCTGCACCAGGATGTGGACACTACCATAGAAGAAACTAATCTGACACCGTGTGTGTTTGTGCAACCTCATGACTCATTTCAGGGAGATTTAAAGATGATATGATTAATGAGTAACATGATTAATGGTTTCATATAGCTCCTAAAATACACTTGAAATAGCATTTACCTTCATATATTTAAAGTGTGCTCAGTTTAACTGTCTTCTGAGGGTTTTCTGTCTTTTAGACCAGCAGACTAGTTACATTTTTTGTTCTCTTGTTTAAACAATTAATAATAATGGATTGCATTTTTATATAGCGCTTTTCAGGACCCCTTAAAGCGCTTTAAAATTCCACTATTCATTCACTCTCACACACTGGTGGAGGCAGCTACAGTTGTATCCACAGCTGCCCTGGGGCAGACTGACAGAAGCGAGGCTGCCATATTGCACCATCGGCCCCTCTGGCCAACACCAGTAGGCGAAGTGTCTTGCCGAAGGACACAACAACCAAGACTGTCTGAGCCGGGGCTCGAACCGGCAACCTTCCGATTACAAGACGAACACCCAACTCTTGAGCCACGATCGCCCCGAGTTTCTTGCCAGGGACATGCCGATCACAAATCAGAGTCATGTTTTTCAAGGCTCTTAGCTTCACAAAAGGGACAGCTCGTGATGACAAACACATTTCAGAGAGACATAATTCTCCATTATTAATGTACAGTCCCATTTATCACAAGAAACCTGCATATCGATATGCATTCTACACTTGTCTAAACCCCCGAGTGCTATATATTTTTTGAAAATTTAAGTCGCTTGAAAAATCTTTTTCTATCTCATTGGTCGACGCAGATACTTATCACTGAGAGAACATTTACACCCCATCTGTTTAACTCAGCAATGTTATCTTTATGGAAAGCAGACTGTGAGCCAAGCACATGTGGAATGAGATAGGAGACGGATACAAGAAGATGGGAGACAACACAGTGCACTGAGCATTGAAGCAAGAAGGCTGCAAGGGAGTATGTCAAGAAATCAAAGCCCAGACAAGTTGAAGGGGTGAGGATTCAGATGCACAAACATGCGTTGTGTTTTTCTAAGACCTGGAGGTGGAAGAGCGGAGTTCAAATCAAATTCCACTTAGCTGTTGTTAAATGTGGGCCAGCTCTCACTGTTTTTTACAACAGCTATGCCCCAAACTGGAAAGGTCTCGCCTGTAACTGACCCGCTTATGTAAACCTGCAAGGTTAACAGCAAAGGCATTTACAAATTTGTACCCCCTTCAAAGAAAACAAAAATATTATTGTTTCAAGATTTTCAAGCAAAGACAGTTTTTTAAATAACTATGGTATTTTAAGGCATCATTGCTTAGCATGTCAGAGAGGTGATGCCTTTTATTAGGAAATATTTCTTTCACAGATCAACAAAACAAGAAAAACTACGGAGCCCCGCAGGGGACATGGGAGAAAAAAAAATTAAGACGGACTTTTGCGAGATCTCGCAAAACTATCTCGGGATCTCGCAAAACTTTTGCGAGATCTCGCAAAACAAACTCGAAAAAGCAAAAGTTTTAGCCGCATTCTTCCCGTTAGCTTGAAGCTAACGGGAGGTCGAGACCTACTACAGCCGGGAGGAAAACCGCTTTCCCGGCACATCGTGCCTCGACCTCCCGGTCGGCTTCGAGCCGGCGTTTGAAGAATGCGGCTAAAAGTTTTGCGAGATCCCGAGTTTGTTTTGCGAGATCTCGCAAAAGTCCGTCTTAATTTTTTTTTCTCCCATGTCCCCTGCGGGGCTCCGTAAAAAACAAACAAATGAAAAAAAAACCTTAACATTTTTGTTTTCTGTTTGTTAAGATTATTATTTGGCAGATGTATTTTTATCAAGTTCGGATCGGAGTTTGATGATTACCGTAATTGTCGGGCTATAAGCCGCTACTTTTTGCACAAGCTTTGAACCCTGCGGCTTTTAGTCAGGTGCAGCTTTTCTATGGATTGTCCATGATTTTTGTCATATCGTAAGACGATTTGTTTTGTTTGTTCCGCTGTTGTACGGCACTACGTTGCCTGGCGGAAGGGCATGTGATCAGACACACAGTATCGGGGTTCAAGAGTGGTATGTTGGTCACATGTCCATCTGCCAGGCAACATAGTGCCGTACAAGTAGCGCGAAAAACTAACTTCAAAGTAGCGCTACGCATTCAGCGGGAGGCGTGGATGACGAGCAGCAATAAACTTGCGAAAAGCAAGTTATGCTCAACTCCACTGGTGGAATCTGACAGCGTGGAAAAGTGTGAAAACATCCATGATCACCAGCTGATTTCAAAGGGCTGGACTGCTGCATGATGGAGAGGAGGACACCGCCACGGCCCTTCTGAGGGTGTTCGACTCTGACACTGACAATGAGGATTTCTTTGGTTTTGAAAGTGACAACGAAGGAAAGGAGCTGAGAGTGGATGACGTAGCCATCCTGGGCCTGTTCGCATCCGACACTGGAGAAGAGGACTTTTTGTGATTTTAGTGCGCAGGAAGATGGTGGTGAATGACTGACTTTTCTTCTTGTTAAAGCCGTGTCACTGCACCTGAGCCTAAAAGGTAGCCCAATCTATTTTTCTGGTGTGCTGTAGGTTATTGTTATGTACTACATTTGTTACTCATTTATGAAGCACAGTACATGTTTCGTACTTGTAATTACCGCTACTTGTACATATACCTAAAAAGTTGTGCAAATATGTACCCATAACTTGTTTTTCAAAATATTAATAAAAGGGGTGTGTCTCCAAACAGCCATCTCTTTCCTGACAATTCCCTTTGTGCATATTCTCTTACATATGATAAGTCAACATTGAAACACCCGCTGCTTTTAGTCAGGTGCGCTAATGTATGTACAAAACAAGATTTTCCCCTGATTTTAGCTTGTGCGGCTAATATTCAGGTGCGCTTTGTAGTCCAGGAAATACGGTACCTTTATGTATCGTTAAGGATATTTTTGAGGGCTCTATTCTTTAATATAATCTTATTGTAATTTCCAGAAGTTTGATGCCATCATTGGCATAAATCCTGGTGAATGTGGGATAATATGAATCCTCTATTATCCCACGTTCACCCCACTGCCACCAGAGTCATAGTAAAACACTACAGCTTGCCATAGGGGATTTTTGCTGGAGTTGATCAGCAGCACTGATGCCAGTGATCGCTGCAGTATTTAAATCAAACACCTACACTACTGTTGACTTTTCTCTTTCATGACTGAAAAATCTTCTGCCAGAAGTACAATTTTCCAAATGTTGTCATTTGACTTATCAACATTTTCTTTTAAGCATACTGATTTTTTCTTCCTTTTTCATGTGTCATCTTGATGACAGCCATTTTAATGTCTTTTATAAACATGTTTGATGACAGGCAAGTGCATGAAAGAAGCTGGAAGCTCTGGCTGTACTAGTCATTATTTTCAAGCTCTACCAAGGGTGAATCCTGAAGTGGCATAAAACAGTTTCACTGCGATATTTGATTAATTTCTTTTAACTATATTATGAATATTGGAAATGGTTAATTTCAGCATCAGTGTCAGCTATGAGACTCACATATAGGAAACAATTATCAGAAAGCACATATAACCAAAAAATGACTTAAGATAATTTGATATCTTGTAAGCCTTAGTTAATCAACACATTTTCTGGCTTGTGACCCCAAAGCTTGTTCCTATTTCCTTATATTTATAGAATATAATTAGACCTTGTGACACACTAATCAATCATTTATCACTGCTGCTCACAGATATCAAGATCTTTTTGATGGTTTGCTTGATAAAGGGGATGCGAAGGTCAGTTACTTTGTGAAGGGAACATCTACAATCAAGAGCCACAGACAAGTAACAGAGCTTGATGAAATGAAAGTTATCTTTTTAATTACACTGCACTTGCTTATCTCTGACACCACAGAATCATGATCAGACATTTGGCTATCCTTGTTTTGTCCTTCACCCTCGTCAGTAAAAATATAAACAATATTTACAGTTTATCCTAAAACACTGAGAACTACTGATGCAACACTCCTGTAATTTACACTGATGTTTTTTAGGAGACAACTTGTCATATTTAACTGTGTAAAGAACAAAAAAGAAAAATCTCACAATATGTGATAGAATACAGTTGTAATAGGATTGACATTTTGCCTGCAGGAATTGTGTAAGCGACATCACAGTCACAACTGTTGTTATCTCCAAGAATGGTTGTTCTTTTTTGTGGATAATATATTGTATCTTACTCTTGTTACGTATTATTTACAGGTAGTCTATGTACTGTACTTTAACTTGTCTTCAGCTTACTGCAATATTTGAAGGGCATTGCAAACTGAACACAAGTTCCATATATGACGCACAAGGACACCAGTCCAAAGGTTTTGCGACAAACAGCACTCTATCATGAGACTACACAGCACCTGCTGTGACCCAGATGTGCTGTAGCAGTTTTTTTACAGGGTGGCTGGCAAAGTGCTCCCTAAGGGACTTGGTGTACAGCTGTGACAGTGGCTACAGTGCATCTGCCTCATCAACAAATTTTAGCTTTTTTTTGCTTCTTTATATGCAGATGTGCAAGAGCTTGTCCGTGCACTTGCGCATGCCCAAGTTTACTCATATAATCCGCATTTAGGAGTCCAGAAATGCGACGAGCTAGGAAAATCAAGACTGTACATCATCCTCTGAGTGCACTGTCTTACTCTGAGTAGCAGGTGGCTGCAGATTGGTGATTGCCTAAGTATAGACTTGAGCTACAATTGAGCAGCTATATAATCTTATTATTATACTATAATAGTATACATTGACCACAATGCTATTTTTGCATATATTTAGGTCAGTTTAACCTTTTCCTATTTTTGTCTGGTATATGGGTATATTTTCTTGTACTCTCTGATTTTTTTCACTGTTTACTCATTTGGGATCCTGAAGTTGTATATGAAACATAAACTAACTGACATATTATGCAATGTTTTTTAGCAAATTTGTAAAACAAGTTCTACCAGTTGCTGCTTGTTTTTCATGAAAATGTGTTCATCCTTGTAGGGTGCCTGGACCATCCAGTATTTGCACACGTTTTCAAAATATTTTAGTCAGTTAGTTACAGGAATTTACCAGCTTATTTTAAGGTGTTGGATTTTCAAAATAAAAGCCCTATATCGATATATCTTTATCTACACCACATTGTCTGTTTCACCACAACCATCAAACTCCAAACTCTGGCAGGTGCGTTCTGTGTAAAGTGTCTGCAGAAAATGAGCCTTCCTTGCCTTCAGAAATGAATGATTATAAAAATCAAAATGAAATTTGTAAAATTTTGTTTAGAAGGAACAAAATTTTTACACATGTTAGATTGCTAATAAATAGTGAATATGTACTTTCTGTAACTTTAATAATGTAACTTTCTGTAAACCTCTATGTAACTTCTGTAAGCTTTCTGAAATCTCCAACAAGCAATGAAAATATTTATAGATGTTATGGACATTATGGCTTCAATTTTAATACAATGTACTGTAGCAATGCAGCTATTTCTTTAAACAATAAGTAGTCTAGAAAAAAAGTCTAAAGTAGGAAATCATTCTTACAATATGTATAACCAAAAACCTTTTTATGAGTCTTCCAGGTAACCACAAAGGGGATACTATATTACTGAAAATATTACCATACAGCACCAGGATGTTTTTCGTCCTGTTTATTGCAGATACTATGGGTGAAAATGAGTCACTGGAGAGAAGACAGAATCTTTGCCAGGTCATAAAATCTAGTGTTTGTCCTAAGCAAGACAGAACCATGGGAGCAGAACGAGTTTCTCTGAGGAACAATGGCTTTCTGATTCCATTTTTTGCTTGTGGATAGTCACTGTTGTTGCCTAGATTTTTCAATTTAAGAGCTGCTATTGTCTTTCTATGGTGTTTTCAAGCATTTGTCTATTTGAGCATGTGGTCTAATGCATCATGTTTGATTCTTTATGCCATCACAGGTGCTGTGTTTATGTTCAGAATGTTTCTTATGTTTAAAAAGATACAGATAGAAATGTAATGCGATGTAAAGTGTGATGTTTAGATTTCTGACACGTAATCATGGGGAAAACACAGGCATATTAAAAGATAACTGCATTCCCCTTAGGGAAGGACCTGATATTGTACATGCTGGGTTAGTGTCATTGCTTGCTGGCACAGTTAATGGAGCTGTATTCTCTACTAGTACAACTGAAAATTTGTGTCATGAAAGGTATCTATCAAATACCATAGCCGTTCTGTAGGCCTGTAGCTAACCTAATGACAGCAAAAAAGGAACACAAAATGAGGAAAACAGAGGGAAAAGTACAAAATGTCATCTTATCCTCTGCTAATGTTAAAACAAGCTTATAACCAGTTCCTTTTTGAGTGTAGTTAAAGATACACAACCTATCACATGAAGGCAAATGGCCTCGAAGCCTCAAAACAACCAACCAAGTGCTGTCATTTGTCGAGTATCTTGCCAGCAGCGACCCAGAGGCTCAGCCTGTGTAAAACAGGCATTTGCCCAGAGGCATTTTTCTTTTTTCTTTTTTTATACCTCTCTTGTATTTTATGTTCTAGAATCTACCACTACTTTTACACGTGGTCTTTTATAGATTCTGAAAGCATCTGCTTTCATTGGAAGCAAAGGCAAGATGAGCACAGTGAACGATGACCTCAGCTTTAGTGATGATGAATACTCTACATCTGGTTTTAGTTTTCTTGCCTTCTGCATTTTGCAAAGAAGAGGGAATGAATAAACAAGTATGCATATTAAAAAACAAAAAACAAAACAAAAACACACACACAGATAAAAAAAAAAAATCTTTGCTGGTGTCCTACTTTTAGAAGGACTGCTTAAGTATACATAAGCTAAACTAAATAAATCTCCAAACCAGTTAAACAGCACGTGAGTCGTTTGCTGGCAATATCACCATCACTGCTATTTCTGTGCACTTCATCTATCGAGTATTGTACCTTTTCAGAAGAACGGAAAACTGTGCGAATGGTTGTAAACACGGAAAGATGTATTTACAACATTAAGGGATTATGTTCTTAAAATTCTAAAATATGCCAGATTAGTATTTTTGCAGAAATTCCTTTGTGACCTATACTTGGCTGTTTCCAAGTTCCATGTTGCCATTATTTGGTATTTGGTATTATTTGGTAAGTCTTTTTCTGGAAAATGGCACAAGTGCAAAATTAGTGCTGTCAGCGTTAATCTCATTAAAATGACGTTAACGCCATAACCGGATTAACGTGGCAAATCTCCATTAGCGAGTTAGCGGGGATCGCCCCTTGTGTGCGGCACTAACGCGTTAAAGAGCTAACTGTGGAGCCCTCGCACGGGGCAATCCGTGCTAACTCGCTAATGGAGATTTGCCGCGTTAATGCATCGTCATTTTAACGAGATTAACACTGACAGTACCAGACAAAATCTAACAATAGTTCTGGTTTTATTTGCAATATTATTTTGGCATTTTGGGGAATATTTCTGCAAAGTCAATATTGACACAATCTCATGAGTGCCCTGACTGCATTCCTTGTAAATACAACAACAAAGGCTATGGCGATATTCAAATGGGAAAATATCAAAGAAAGCGAAAACAGAGACCTTTCTACTACCACTGGTATATTTTGACAGTTTATTTGTGGATTTTCAGGCTATGAAAGCTGGTAAAGAAATTAATCAGTAGACATCTTTTATGTGACCAGTGCCATGAACATCAACTTTGAGGTTATATCTTACTCCTATGCCCCAAATTTCGTTTTTGAGACCAGATCACCCTACCTCTAACTCATCACCGAGTCTTCACTTTGAATGGTTATAGTTTAGCCCTGATATTTCTAGCCATAAAAAAACAACGGTATTTTGATGACACAGTGGATCTTTACTGAAATGTACTTAACATGTAGAATAGAGCTGCTAATCCTTCACATCAAAAGAGCCACTTGAGGAGGTTCTGGCATCTGACAAGAAGGACTCCTGGGCACCTACAAGGGGTGAGCAATGAATACTCTATAGCACCTCTGCTTATTTTCCTCAGCAGCGCATGTGTGCATGTCTCTGCTTTTACTTGTATTAAATCTGTTACATATATAGTAGAATGTAAAACTGAGGATAAGACCCTTGTGCAGCCCAAGGACAGATTACATGTCTTGGCTACATAAACATCTCTAGGTCTATGAAGTGCTTCCCACCTAACATTCACATGCATTCATACTTAAATGGATGCGTCAGTGTCCTGCCCAAAGAAGATACTTGGCATGCAGACTGGATCAGCCAGAGATCAAACCACCAAGCATCCAATTAGCAGATGACCGGGTCTTCCTCCAGAGCTATAGCCACCCCAATATATGTAGCTACAATCTATGCCATAGATACATTGTAACAGCAAACCCCTACAACGTGACCTACGGCATAACCTAATGTGCAACTCTCTATGAATGTAACATTATTCATTCAGCCTGAAACTATTGAGATTAGCCTATTCAATATAGCTGACTACACCTGTCAAAGTTTGGCTAGTTTTTCCCTGCAGTTTTTGAACTGCAGTCATTGTTTCAATTTAAGAAACGGTAATCATAGCATTAATATAACTCACAAATATCAGCAAATTCCTGGAAAGATTAAAGATGAGATAAAACCACGAGAATGGACATGTGGGAATATGCGAAGAAATTAAAAAACCTGAGGGGAAAATATGTTTGTCCCTGGAAAATAGAAAAATTAAAAAAAACTGAAAAATGTATGTGTTTCTATCATAAGGTTTATGTTAATTACAGAGACATGACCACAAGGTAATTCACATATAAGCATAAATAATGACAATGATGTCGACCACTCACACAGGTTACACTATAGGCTTTACAAAGTTTAAAATAAGCTTTACAGACTCTTTCAGGAATTTGTCATCGAAGAGGTGGATATATTATTAACACTTGCCTAACACTGTGTAGGTCTCTCTTATAAGCAAAACAGCACTGACCCATCGGGACCTCTGGGGGTGTGCTGCAGTTTCTGGTATCGGGCATTGGCAGTGGATCCTTTGGGTCTTGTGGGTTGCTGAGTGGGGCCTTCACGGATAAGGCTTGATCTAGTGCATTCCCCGGATGCTCAATTGGATTAGGATCTTGGGACTTTGGAGGCCAGGTAAATGCCTTAAGCCCTTCAGGTTTTTGCGGTGTCGGTGGGTGGCACTGATATTGGAAAAAAATGCCACTGTAGTGCGGGGGGTTGGATTTTCCTGGTGTGCAACATTCTCTTGAATGTTAAAGTAATGTCAGCTTGAATACAATTTTTTTGCAGAATTTTGAACTGTGCAGAAATGAGCCATGCCATTCGCCTCACCTGTTTTCATATTGTGGCCTGTCAGTGTACACGATAACAAGCTGAAAAGCCACTACAACTTATATATCAATAATTTTATACAGAAAATATAAATGACACAAGGTGGATGGAAAGAAAGTACCATCCTTAACATGAAAACTAAAAAGATTGCCACTTTTCTGTGTGTAAAGCAGGCAAAGCAGTGAGCTGTATTAATGGTTTAGCACAGCTGTGTTATTAAATCAATGAGTTTGATAGCAGAAATTTATTTGGTCTACAATGCTAATCCGTTGGTTTATTTCAAAAATCAGTTTGTGTAAACATAACCAGCACCCCAAAATGGAAAAACAAAAACATTAAGACATTTTTGATCGCATCTATTGTGTGATTTCATGCATCAACATTTTTGTTACATCTACTAACAAGGCAGAGTTTCTTTTCCTTCAAAAATTAATTACAAAAGCTGGAGGATGTTATTTGAATTTAACCATTATATAGTTTAGCTTAATTACATAATGTTTTGGTAAACTTGTGGCATTTATAATTTCATAATAAATAACAATAAAAAATGACAGTTATATGTTTTGTTCTCATTTCACATGCAGACTGAGTGCTGACTCATTGACTTAAATTTTCTGAAATATAGAAAATATAGAATATGATATAAAAATATTAGACTGAATCAGTAAGTTTGTAAAGTAAATGAAACAGTTTTAAAAAAGGAGTTATGACTTGGATACAGATTATTACTCTTAAATGTTTTATAATACTTATTTTTGACTGTAGCTCTGGTATTCTTTTCCCTATACTAATTGGGCTCTCAGTGAGGCAGTGACTGCGCTTTAGAATCACGTTTAAAGAGAACTTGTCAAAATCTTTGATATGATAGCTCAAAGTCAGCAAACCATGGCTGAAGCATGGTTTAATAAGGTATCCTTGAAGACTATTACAAGAAGAGAAAAGTGTAACTCTTTCTCTGAGTTTGAAAAAAAAAACTATTAGTTTTATAACACTGTCAGTATATGACTCACAGCCATTTCAAATGATAATTGCAAATGTAAATTAGAGTTGTGTTAGATGATAAGTCATTTGTATGCATGTGTCAGCATCAAGTGTCAAAAAAGTTTGGGTATACAGGCAAGGAAGCAACAATCCAACACTGACATTAAAGGTGTGACATCACACCCCATATTTCATCAAGAGAAAATGCCTTACTAAATGCAAGCACCTTGAAGTACAGTTATCAAACATATCATGTGATATGATATTAAATCATTCATGTTAAATCATAAAAATCACTAAAGAAACTGTAAAGACATCATGTTTTAATGTAAAAATAATGGAAGAAATGAAGAAAATTTACTTTCCTTTGCTTTTTTTTAAAAACAGCTTTGCATGTGAAGACAACCACTAGCATTAAAATCCAACTAGAACTCTTCAGATAGCTTGAAAAGTTAAAAAACTGTGGTTCTTGCTGACATTTTAATGGCAAATCATTGCAACTATACCAACAACCACAGAGAAAATGACAAATTTGAAGGCTGCTTTGTTCACATGCAGCTGCTCTCATGGGTTTTACCGTGGACATGCGGTTGCTGCTTTTTTTTGTCTGCTGAATGCTCTGTGTGGGTCTCCATCATTATAACTGACATGTGATTCAAAACAAGTAAAATGATTCATAGTAGATTTTGTCCAGCATGGAAAGAATATGACTGTTGGTAGGGGACCTGGATTTATAATTGCTGTTTGCTGCGAGCAGTTTTTGTGCATACAAATGTGCACAAATCTTTATTGCCTGTTACTCTTTTGTGGTAGTTGTATCTCCAAGTTAAGCTAGAAAATTTCTCAACTAAATGCTTTACTGCCAATGTTTTGGAACTACAAATAACTAAGAAAAAATGTAATGTACATGTTTTTTTTCTTGGCTCATAGTAAACACCGGTGCCACTCCTGAGCTTAAAACGATTTCTTCGCTTACATTTTGAAATATAGATTAGACAGCAACATCAGAAACCACGGGAAATATGATCACTGGAACCAGTTATTCTTTTAATGCTCTGGATAAAATGTCAATGGGCATTAGCTAATTTCATCAGTGATGCTTTTTATTAAATTCTTCTAAAAGCCATTCCAGTTTCCTTGCCAAATATGTCATATTAATTTAAGGCTGGAGACCTTGAAAGAAGGATAACCCAATTTGTACATTAACATGGTAAGTCTATGATACATTTTGGGGGAATTAAAAGCACACACAGCAAAATATTGTCTTTGATAGTGAGATACTCAATTGCAGAGTAATGGCTTTTAAAGTTAGCATCATTCTAAAGCATTTTTGAACATTTACTAAAATGGTAATTGAAAAATATAGAATAAAAAAAGACATTGGTTTCTTTGTTAGTAATAAAATACTGTGTTACCTTAAGAAAGTCAAAGTTCCTATACAGGCTGTAGGCTGAATAACATGAAAAATATTGCATTGTATTCTTTCTCTTGTTGTAAGCTTTTGTTAGAAGCAGATTCAAGGTAAAAACATCTTAAATTAATTACCATAGCTCATAACACTCAAGACAGTCTTTAGTATCGGTTAAATGTCCTCAAACGTCTAAGCATCCCTTTCTGTCTTTTTATGCTGCTGTAACGTATTATATACAAGTAAGATAAGATCGAATACCAGGCTTTTTTTTTGTACCTACCCACTTTTGCGCTGCTTCTGTTTGCTTGATCTTTAATTATTTGCATGCATTAAAGAAAGTTTCTTCCTTTTAATTCAAAGCAGTTTGATATTTACTTACTATATAATCTTATAACCTCAAACATCACCATTCAACCTGACATATACATTGATAAAATCACTTACTGTGAAAGAGTAAAGCCAAAGAACAACAACTACTGCTGAGGAGACCTTATAGTGGCCTTCTACCTCATTTTCCAGATAACAGTTTTTCCTAAATCACTTTGATGCAGTTCTCACATGAGAAACATCATTTTCACTACTCTTAATGCAGTTCTCAAATCAGTCATTTCCTCACCAGTGTTAGCAATTTCTATTTGTGTTTGTGCATGGTTTCTGTGCACACTTCACTGCAAAAGATATTTCTTATTGTGCTGAAACACTTCTCACCTGAATGTCTCAGCTCATCAAAACAATTTGTACTTTTGCCAGCCAGTTTTGCCTGAATATTGTACAGCACTGCATTAATGTTTTCAATCAAATTACTTCGTTTTTTAAAAAATATATATATATGAAATAGCAAGGCCAGTAACACACCAATAATGGTAGCAGTGAAATTGTCCTTCGATAGAAACTGCATACAAACACATTTTTAGAAAAAAAGTTTAGTTGCAGCAAATAGAAATACATACTCTTGTGCCACGGGTGTGTTGATGGCATGACACTGCTAATTACACACAAGCATAAAGTAAAGTAAGTATGTTATAAGTATGTCTGTGCTTCAAATTTTCAGCAACATTGCTTACAAAATCTTCTTACCCAGAAGCTGCCCAGAAGGGATCCTTGTCAGATGCCAGAAACCACTCAACTGTCTCCTTTCAATGTGGAGGAGTAACAGCTCTACTCTGAGCTCCTCCTGCATGTCCAAACTCCTCATCCAATCTCTAAGCAAGAGGTCAGCCATTCTTCAGATGAAGCTCATTTCTGCCGCTCGTAATCGCGTTCTCATTCTTTCAGTCACTACCCAATGCTAGTGACCAAAGCTGAGGGTAGGGATGTAGGTCGAGCGGTAAATCGAGATCTTCTCTCTTCACCACAACAGACCAGTACAGCAACCACATCACTGCAGCCACAGCACCAATCTGTCTGTAAATCTCCAGATCCCCTCTCCTGTTACTCATGAACAAGATGCTGAGATATCTCCACTCGGAGCAGTAACTTGTCCCTGACCCAGAGTGGGTACTCCACCTTTTTCTGGCTGAGGACAATGGCATTCACACTCGGCTGCAAACCACTCCAGTACCAGCTGCAGGTTACCACCTGATGAACCAACAATTGTGGTTCAGCTGGGTTCATCAGTGAAAAGCATTGACGAGATACTGATACTGTGAAGTCTGCCACCCTCCTTTACCGACATTGGCAAGTGTCGATATAGAGAAGGAAGAAACTGAGTTTAAGGGTTAATGTAATAAATATGTGAAAATACCTCTGTAATGTGCTCCGCAGCATCAGAATATTGTATGTTCTAACCTGTGAATGATGCAGGGAATGATACTCAGTTTGGAGTTGATCTTTTCACTCAGGAGTAGTGCTGCTTCCCACTGTCAGCCTTTCATGGCAGCTGCACCATTACTCGCAAAGCCAACAAACCATGCATGTAATTTCTTCACAGTTGCCCTTCATAACTGTAGGATGTCATAGATGGCAGACCTGAATGCTCTGCAAACCCATATGTTGAAAGAAGAAACTGAAAGAGTTCAGTTTTATAGAATTATGATGTGAAGGATCAGGTAATTCTAGGATTTTTTATTTATTTATTTTGTGAGTCTCCTGATAGTCCAAATGTGGTTGATGTATTTTTATTGAATTATTTGTATTTATTACTCTGAAACAGTAATGTTTAGTGGCTTAAAGTTACAATATGAAAATCTCACTACTTGAAATCAGTAGAATTTGGTAGACTAAATTTTGTGTTATTACCCCTACCAATTTAAGTCTATAATCCTGGCTATGGTGACCACTGTAGAACAAACAACCCTTGCTGCTGTTCAGCTATAGTGACTGTAGGATGTCAGTCTTTTGTTGTTGTTTTTTACCTCAGCTGCCAGTGTGTCCACATTTGTTTACTCTGGAAGAGACTAAGGTGAGTTGTTGAAGATATCCTGAACTTTTCTATTGGTAAGTGCAGCATTATTTGCCACTGGTAGACTCTGTTAGCTGGTGTTAGTGAAACACTGTTCGAAGTGGATCTCATATTGGACTCTAGACGTGAGAATGTAATCAAAGTGTAGAAAAGTTTTTTTTTAGAAGGATTGTGTAACTATAGCATATACTCAGCAGTTTGTTTAGTAAGCTCCGTGTCAGCTGTCCAGAGTTGGAAGTGTCCCATGCCCAGTATGCCGACAAAAAGTAATTATGGCAATATAAGGAATCAGGAATAAATGAGCATGTTGATGCATGTTTTCATGTGTCAGGTCCCTGTCTTCATTTCAGGGCTCTAATATAATTAGGTGCAGATGAAGAGGATAACATTTTATCTAGATCCTGGTCTCTTTTATTTGCATTTTTGCTTTTTTGGAGAGGAGGGGGACTGCTTCTTATATAATAAGACATGTGTATAATATTTCATATCTTGAGTTTGAGTACAGTACTGTACATACTTTTCTCAAAAGAAGTACAGAACTTACTTGTCCTTCTCCTTTGGCATACTACATATGTGGCCAGTCTTCAGCTACATAGATAAATACAGTTAGGTGGAACAAAGATGTTTGTCTCAGTCACTGTATTCAAGATGTCAGGGCAATATAGCAATTTGTTGAAAGACGTAGTTACACACTAATGTATATTTATTAGTCCACTAAAGCTTTTTCCCCCCTGATAAATAAACTAAAAAAAAAGATTGTCTGTATCTTCAAAGACAATTTGGAATGGAAATTATCCAAATATGGTGCAATTATGGTGAGATAATGTGGATTTGTATGGATATGACTTGTATCCTGTAATGTAATGCCAAGACAATATCTCCCACACCATTACACTACAACCAGCAGCCTGAATGGCTGACACAAGGCAACATGTATTCATGCCTTTATCTTGTTTATGCCAAATTCGGACACTGTCATCAAAATGTTGCGGCAAAAATCAAGACTCATCAGACCGGACAATGTTTTGACAGTCTTCTGCTGTCCAGTTTTGGTGGGCTGGCATGAACTGTGGCCTCAGTTTCCTGTTCTTAATTGACAAGCACTGCATGTGGTAATGGACTGCTCTTGTTGTAATAAATCTGCTTCAAGGTTTGAAGTTCTTTTCTACCAGCCTGAAGCAGTAGAGCCATATTCCTCTAATGCTTGGTATGAACTTAAGCAGTTATTCTTGACCATGACTACATGCTTAAATTCACTAAGTTACTGTCATGTGATTGGCTGTATAAATATCATCTGTTAATGAGCAATTTAAAAATGGGCAGTGAGTGCAGGTCATGTGACGCCACATGTTTCCAGCAGCTGTGAAGTACATGCTGACAGTAACGGTCATTCTGCTTAGCCACATAGTACCTAGATATGTTTAAATTTTACTGTAATGTAAATCTGTCCAAGTATACTGTTAGCTGTGCAGCAATGCTATTTTAAGGAGGCATTTGATTTTTATTTTCATTTTCACAGATTTTGCAAAACAAAAAACAAAACAAAAACCCTGAAACCAAATGAAGTCATGCACCATTACAGGATAAGTTTCACAGACAAAAGACTGATGATATGACTTGTCCCGCTGTGAAACACCAGCAATGTCAGTGTACTGTAGGTCACATGTGAAGATGGACATTGGCTTAAAGGGCATGCACAGATCACTGTCAAAACTTGTGAACTGTGACCCAACCTGAAGCCAGAAAAGCTTGTGTTTGACAGTGGTATACTACATAACAAAAAAATGAAAGAAAAATAGACTGGAAAGTACAGGAAGGAATTGAGCACCAATTTAAAGCCAATTTGCCCTCCAGTCTTGTTAATGCAAAAGGATATGAATTTACAATTGACAGTTATTCATGTAGAGAACCAACAGCGTGCATCTTCACTTAAATAGCTGATGACTTCATTGCTACGAGGCACAAACAATTGCTTGACAGTCAGATTGTGACTTTTAATTTAAAAGAACTGCCAATAAAATGAGAAGTCTATGTGATACGCCACTGAAATCATGGACTTTACCGATGCTGTGGGGTATGAAGACAGCAACAAAAAGAGCAGACAGCAGAAAAAAAAACTTTCCTCTTCATTTCCTTGGGTTGAAAAATTAAACAAGGAGGGCAATAAGGAAGCTGGTTTCAACAGAAAGTCTCTAAAGATTTCTTAAAATGCCTCTGAGCAATGAATGAATATGACTAGTAATATAAATGTTCTTTTATATTTTTAGCTGCTTTTTATTGTCTAAAGTTATAAAAAGAAGCATATTATATTGAAATACCAGCAGGTAACGGTGGTAAACTTTTAGATGAATTGTACCTTCAAATCACTTTAACGTCTCCTCAGATTTTGTAATTTTTGTGAATTATTGGTCAGAAACTGTGATTAACAAAGATCAAAGTCAAAAAGTAAAAACCCTGAAAATGGATTAATCTCAGACAAAAGTCAAACTAACATTATTAAATCATAGTGACTGAGTGAAATTCATCATGACCTGACCCAAAATCAAATAAGAGTTAACAAGCAATGGAAGAAAACCTGCAAATCATGACTTTGAGGGTACTAGAGCCTTTTGAGCAGTTCAGTGGTTAGCACAGTTACAACAATAAGGTTCTGGGTTCAAACCTGCCAGCTGGCAGGATTTCTAGTGGAATTTGAGAGTTCTCCCTGGGTGACTGAATATGATTGGTTATCTGTCTCTCTGTATTACAAATGCAATAGACTGCTGACCTATCCTGGGAATACCCATAGAACATATAAAAGATGGATGTAGCCACTGTGACATCAGCCATTGTGTCTGGACTCCATGTTTAAAGATTCAGCATCAGTTTTTTTGGCTGCCACCATGATGTTTTCATTGTTGTTTTAAGCTGAAGTATGGATAATTCAATTCAATTCAATTCAATTTTATTTATATAGCGCCAAATCACAACATAAGTCGCCTCAAGGCGCTTCATAGATACAGAGAAAAACCCAACAATCATATGACCCCCTATGAGCAAGCACTTTGGCAACAGTGGGAAGGAAAAACTCCCTTTTAACAGGAAGAAACCTCCGGCAGAACCAGGCCCAGGGAGGGGCGGCCATCTGCTGCGACCGGTTGGGCTGAGAGAAGGAAGACAGGATAAAAGACATGCTGTGGAAGAGAGACAGAGGTTAATAACAGATATGATTCAATGCAGAGAGGTCTGTTAATACATAGTGAGCGAGAAAGGTGACTGGAAAGGAAAAACTCAATGCATCATGGGAATCCCCCGGCAGCCTATGTCTATTGCAGCATAACTAAGGGAGGATTCAGGGTCACCTGGTCCAGCCCTAACTATATGCTTTAGCAAAAAGGAAAGTTTTAAGCCTAATCTTGAAAGTAGAGATAGTGTCTGTCTCCTGAATCCAAACTGGAAGCTGGTTCCACAGAAGAGGGGCCTGAAAACTGAAGGCTCTGCCTCCCATTCTACTTTTAAATACTCTAGGAACAACAAGTAGGCCTGCAGAGTGAGAGCGAAGTGCTCTAATAGGGTGATATGGTACTACAAGGTCATTAAGATAAGATGGGGCCTGATTATTTAAGACCTTGTGTGGATAAAAGGATGGTGTACTAAGTTAGGAGCTTAAGCTGAGAAGCTTGGTTAGCAACCTACATCTGCATGTTTACAATGCTGAGACACATATATCAGTACTAAGAAATGGACTAAAAAACCAAAAACCAAACCAAACCCTTTACTCTCCAAAACCAAAGGATGTTCCAAAAGCCTCCAACAGCATACACACAGTAAATAGCTTCTGTTTAATGACTTGAAAAAGTGGACAAGGCCAGCAAGAGCTGATTGGCTACAACTGTATTTATAAAGACACCATTCAATCAGTAGGTTATAAAAAAATCACCACACTCAGAGTTGCTATGAAGAAGAAAACCAACCATAGTGACCGAAAAGTTTTTGCCAGGCTAAAGGTAAAGTTGAGCATTATAATTTTAGACTTTATGGGTCTTTACTCCCTTTTGGAGTCAAGTGGGATGTAGAGGAACTACAGTTTTTTGGCACTTTCGCATTGCCTTCACTTTTCCACTCCAGTGGTTGCGCCTTGGGAGTACCCTGCTTCTCTCCAGATATCAGCTGGAATAGGCTCCAGCACCGTTATGAAAATGTCTTGTATAAGTGGATGGACATGAATTTTCAATAAAAATGTGAACATAACATGAGTTCAATTGTAAAAAAGAAAAGAAAACTTATTTTGAAAATGAACAATGACAGTAATATGTAGAGGAAGCATACCTTACATTGTTAGAGGCTTACAGTGAATCTCTGTCAGGATTATCATTATAACTAATATTCGTCCACAGCTTAAAAAGTTTTAGTCTACAAAGCTGAACTTTTCACTTTGATGCTATAAAAAAATACAGAATTTAGAGACCTTAAAGCCAAATATATTCTACTTACTGTATCTTTATCAAAACAGAATCCATGTAAGATGATTTTACAGTTTGGCATCTTAAAGTTAAGACACTCCTCGTTGAGCTGTTGCAAATACTGCCTACACACACCTGTATAATCTGTAAACGTCATATCCAACATGCTTACTTCCCTCGTTTAGCTGAGGGGAGGTGAAGGTGCTCTTAGCCTGCAATATTTTCCTAATTGTTTTTTAATTACACCTCAGACTGTGTCATCTGCAGTAATTTGAGACAGCAGGTCAGTTGGCTGATAGAGTAATAACACATTAATGAAATATTAGCTCTTTTAAGACTTCCAGTCCCATTAATTATAAGTTGTTTAAATTAAGGGAATAATTATTTTGTCGCATTAGTCTGATTATTCTTTGTTAGAGATATGAATATAACCTATAGCTGAAATTCTTCTCTTAATAGTGTACAATGAGTTAATGGATTGCAGTCCAAAATATCTGCCTTAAAGTTGATACACCTCACATATTCTATAGAAGACTGTTACATAAACTATATTGAAGGTTAATCCTGCAGTCTGTACTGTACAGCATTCCTCTCTTGAATGCAGGGTATTTCTGTAAATTCAACCACTGCAGCAGTAGAAATATACTTTTTTAATAAGGCATAATAATGATGTAAAGCTCCCTGGATCTTTGCAAACTGTGCTTGTTGGCAACATCCAGCTGTCTCTCTAGTTTCTTTAGAAGATGATGACCTTGAAGTGGGTTTCAGGCAATTTGACTCTCCTCCACCCATTGAAAATGTAAGAACATCCTTATTTGGCTTAACGTCGCGCTTTACATCTGTGTGTATGGGACTTTGGGCAGTGTTTAGAAGAAAGATTTGTGACTTGAACATTGTAAGGTAAATATGAAAAACATACAAACATTCCACAGGTTTCTTTCTCAGGGTAGTGTGATAAAGACAATAATAGATTTCTAAATAATCTTATGCGCTTTACTGTTTTAGCCAGCAGCAAAGTGGGCTTTGATATGCTGATATAAGATTTGTATAGTGGGATGAACTATATTGCCTGTGCTTAGTCACTTCTCTTGCTTAATTATACCTGTCTTTGTACTCTTCTTGTTTATATTCATCAAGAATCTGCTAACTTTTTTTATGATTTCATAGTAGTAATCTACATACACGCTCTCATGAGTGCTGTTTCATTGCAATAACTTGGTTACATCTGCCTCATGTATACAAGCCATCCAAGAGCTGTAGCACCAACTGTACCATGTCCCATTTTGATAGGAGTGATAGAGGTGGCCATTTTTAGTGTAAGACTGTTGTCTCACACCTGCTTTAAAGTGAATGGATGCTAAAGACCCATTTTTTCCAAGTCAAATAAAAGCCTGTTTACGATCTTATGAGTCTGTGTAGGTGTTTCTTTGGGTACAAGATAACCTATTATTCATCAACAATCAGAAAGCAGAAATATTAATGAACTATTTATCAGCCGAAATGGGAGAAATGGATACTTCTGAAAGTACAATCATATGCTCTTTTTTTTAAATTTGCAGCTAATAGTAAAGAGAGACTGTTTGGAAGCATATATACTTTTCTCCTTGTTTTCGCTTCCCTGCTGTGCTTTCATTATGTGTCAATCTCAGATAACTCCAGTGAAGTGGAAGCAGTCAATATCACCCTGTTCTGTATCATGTGAAGAGTGAACTCTAATCGGAGGCTGCATTGGGTGCACTGGTCCTCTAAGGGATGGCTCATTTTCCAGATAAAAAGTGTTAAAGCAGAAAGAACGAGAATGCTGATTGCTTTTAAAATGCTTTAGAGTATCCACTGAACTAATACAGAATGTTTGGATTCTAAAGCATGGGGCAACGTTTAATCTCTCAGTGGCATTTGTAATATGAATAGTTTACTGTAAAAGGAAATTATGCCAACAACTAGAAATTGCTTACAACAATAAGAAAAATGTCAAATAACAAATAATTACATTTATATTAAGGGACCAAAATTCAATCAGGTGTTAAATGTTTGCTGAAGTTGTAGAACCAGTTGTAAGAACATTTCAGCCTCTCAAATACAGCTACAGCCTGAAAAGAATGGATCCTAAAATTATGTGTTTATGTGTTGCATTGGATCATGTATGAGATTGCTTCCTAAACAGATTTCACAATCAGCAGATGGACTTATTAGTAGCTTAGCTTTTGAAATCACATATCTGCAGAAAATCCTAGCTTGCTTTCACACCACAAACAAACCACCCACCTTTTCAAGCTGTCTCAGTTGTTAGGTCTGCACTATAGTTTGAGTAAAAGCTTTCACACCAGCCTAAATGAACCCAACCAAACAGGTTAGGTGTGAAATCATAATGTAAGCTATAGATATACAGTTAAGTCTGTAATCTTTGGACAGTTACAGATTTTCTTTTGGTCATTTTAAGTCAAAACACTGAGATGTTATTCAAAGAGCAGAGTTTCAGCTTTAATTTAAGGGGTGGCACTAACTCTCTAGGAATTAAAGCCATTTTTATACAATGTGCCCCATTTTCAGAGGCTCAAAATTAATTGGAAAAACTAGCACATCTGGCATAGTTTTTAATATTTGGATCAAATTCTTTGCCGTCAAAGACTCCCTGAAGTGTAGAATCCAAGGACTACCAAATGCTATTTCCTCCCCTGAGAGGCTCTGCTGGGCCTTTACTGCAGCTTATACTTAAGGGAATTAGTAAAAAGGGAATTTTGGACTCTTTTGAAAAGACATTAATAAAATTCTTTTTCTTCAGTGATACAGTTAGGTCAATTTTGGACATTTTTGGAATTTAAATAAGTTAAATAAGTCAACATGACACTTAAATTTTTGATTCAAGGGGGCTAACAAAAGTATTGTATTAACTGTGAGATATTTATATACAAAAATAATTAAACAATTGACTGACAAGCAGTTTCATGGCCAGGTGAGGCTGGTTCCCTGATAAACTAAGCACGTGAAAGATCTGGGTTTGAATTTGCATTTGGCATCTTTTCACTGGAATTCTTAATATGAAGTTCAATAGAGATGTCAACGCAAATGAAAGACACCATCATTCGGCTGAAAAACCAAATTGCCCCTATTGGAACGACTGCAAAAATGTTACAAGTGGTCAAATCAACAATCTGCTACGTTTTTAAAAAGAAGAAATGCACTAGCCAACTTAACAACACTAAAAGACATGGAAGCACTTAGAGTAATCAGTATAATAGAAAATGTCCAACTGTATGCTGCAGTTGCAATACTGCAAAGTGGCTGATAATTAAAGACAAAATGTAAAACTCAGTGAACCAACAGAGTGTCGGTATTAGATTCTGTTGCATCATGATTACTTTAAGGAGGTCTTTGTTTTACACGTTTTGGCCAAAAACAGACCAGCATGGAATAAAAATAAAGACCAATAAATTAGTAAAAACAGTCACACCTTAGTGCATCTTTATCTGCCACCCACACCCACTTTAACAGACACTGTCCCATGTTGCATCTGGTCCTAGAGGTGTTACTGTTGATGAATTTGAGCCAGAATTTCAGAAATTGATTTTTTACAGGAAAAGTGATACTGTATTTTTTAAATGTTATATTTTAAATGAGCTGAGTTTTTTTTTTACATCTTATTTTTGTGTCTGAAAAACAGAGGAAGAACAACCGCTTCCTCTGCCACAAAAATATAAAAGACTACCAAACTGTTAATTGTCAGCAATTGCCAACCCTGGTGAGGAAGCATACTGTAGCACAGCTATGATGGCAAACCCATTAAACTAGATTGTTGAATGTAATAACCAAATGATGGTTGCTGCTGGTGGTAATAGTGCCTTAAGGTTATAGCTGTCAGTGATCATCTCCAGCAATGACCATTACAGGCTGAGCCCTCCCCACACCCGTCGTCCAGGATCCATAAAGGCCACCCTGAGCTTTTGCACAGGCAATCAAGATATGCATGGACATTAGTTTTGAAAGCCAAATGGTGCAATTCAACCCTGACCTGCCTTCAGCATAAAATGAATTGAGACTGAATTATTCTCCCCCAGTTACTTTCCTATGCAGCACCATCATAAAGAGCAGTTGCTCTAATTTCCTTTGACAAATCGTTAAAGAGTCCCAGCACTAATGTGTCTATTCATCTCCACTCAGGCAATTTTAGCACAATATCTATGCAGAGTATTTACACAAAATCAGAACTGCAAGACACATATACAGTTGTTTGTGTACTACATCACGTCCACATTAATTTTGCAGTTAAAAACAAAAGAGCTTCTTTAAAAGTCATCAGTTGCAGTACCTGTAAAATGGCTGTACTAATTAAAATCAATTTGCTGCCCTGGTGACAATAAAAAACTGTTGATGTGATATGCTTATTAGAAAAATAATCACCTGGTAGCAATAGAAATGTAGATATTTACTGGGCTTAATGCTCGCCAGCAAACAAACTCAGTTCACTTTTCACTTAAAAAAAGAAAGAGTTAAAAGTTAAATTAAATATGAACATTGTTTTCTCTTTTATGTTTTTATCTGTTGTGTTTTTGACTTGTGAATTCATATTGATCATCGTGAGAGACTGTGCAGTTGAAAGCTGAAGAAAACTCAGTATTCTCAGACAGCACAGTTACATATATTGGCAGACTCCATACAGCAGTGCAATAACTAACACTGGCCTTTTGATGTATTCTTTAGTTAACTGTGGCCTCGATGAAGTTAGTGCATCTTTTAGTTATGCCGTACTTGCACAAATATATGAGAGAAAACCATTTTTATCTTTTACATTTGATGCCTACCTACAATTATTTGTGAACACTTGTGATAAAACTTACAGGAATGTCATCAAGATTTCTGTTTGCTAGGCTGTACACTTT
Organism: Rhamphochromis longiceps; assembly: GCF_057381845.1. Lineage (NCBI taxonomy): Eukaryota > Metazoa > Chordata > Actinopteri > Cichliformes > Cichlidae > Rhamphochromis > Rhamphochromis longiceps. The sequence continues at coordinate 36,180,786 of NC_140558.1, forward strand.
TTTTTTTTTTTTACCTTTTCAAGTTTTTAAGTTTTTTGTTCGACTAACTCCAAATTGTCATTTTTAATGAAGTCAAAGATGCCAAATACATATCTCCATTCAATAAATCCATTTAATTGAAAGATAACTTGATTATGTTGAAGTCGCTTCAAACATTGCAATGTTTTAGGAAGTGTGTAAGAAGTAACGTTATGAAAGCATAATTTCAACCAAATGAAGTCCCTGCTGAGAGGGCTGATTAAGTTAAGGTTACCAGTTAGGAAGCCAAAGTAATGGCAAAGTGGAACTTTTTGAAGAATGGAAGCTGAGAAAGAATTAGTGTATCATTCAGCAACAATCAATGACATTGCATTGAAAAGGTCAATTGGTGTCAAGATCTCTGTCTAAATAAATAAATAAATCTGGGTAAATTCCCAGATGATTAAACATGCAACTATTTTGCTGCTAATGCCAGAAATGAGTAAAGAAAATCAACAGTCTATTTATGCAAGATAATTCATAACTTTATTGAAGGGGTTATATTGGTTGGGTCTGGAAATTATGCCCCTGACAGGTGGAGACCACTGGCATCTTTCCCCTTCTCTGTCCTGACAGTTTTTTCACTGGTTTTGAATTTGGTTAGGTTCAGTGTTACTACTGGTAAAATAAAATAAAATCCTGCTCTTATTCATATTCTTTTCCCTTTTTCAGCTTGCTGAAACTGCTGAAACTGCTTTGAATCAAATGCACTTGATTATGTGATTATAAGTGTCAGTGTCCCAGGAGTGGACATCTGAGCAAATTCATCCCTAGTTCAGACTGTGTAATGCAATACTCAGATATATTCTTCAGATTTTACAGGCTACAAAAAATTACATCCGAAAAAAAAATTCTGGAGCATTATCTTTAGGATAGACCTGACCAAAGTGGATATGTTTGGCCATAATGCATGGTATCATTTGGCAAAGTTAGCAAAAACTGACACCAGTAATTCAACTACTGTGTCAAGTACACTGGTGGAGGGGCAATGATTTAGGCTTGTTTTGCAGCCACAAAACCCAGGCACCTTGCAGTCCTTGAGTTAACCATGAACTCTTCTTAAAACTGAAGCTTTCTAGTGGCAAATATAAGGACATCTGTACAGCAGTAATTGCCCAAAATTGCATCAAAAACACAGCAGTGGTTTCACACACAGCAGCAAAAGCACAACAGTATGGCTGAAAAAGAAAGGAATTAAGTTGTTGTAGTGGCTCAGCCAAAGTCCAGACCCCAGCTTGACTGAAATGCTGTGTCAAAATCTAAATGAACTGGAACAATGTTTCAATGACAATGATATGAGAGCCTGATAAAGTCATACAGAAAACATTAAAGTTATTGCTGCTACACATGTTTCTAGAAACTACTGAATACTGCAGTTTGTTTTTTACAGAACTGCAAAAATCTCATAAAATAAAAAATTTGCCTTTGTCGTTTTGTTTCTTTTTTAAGCATATTTGAATGTTTTAAATAGGAGGACGCACAAGCTTTTCATATTCAGAATGAGTGAAAAAACTCCCTTTCTTTCCTCTTATCTTGATCAAGAGGGTTGTCATCTGGCTCCTCATTCTCAAAGAATTTTTAATTGATGGATTATGCTACAAAGAAAAGTTCAGAATACTACTATGAATTCAAAAAGCTATATAGACTATATGAAGACATAAATTAGAGTTAAAGCAGCCTTAGAGCAGAACAGGCAAAGGTGTAGGTGGGGATGGATTTTCCCACTAAGCTCTTTCTTAAATGTCTCAAAAAAGATAAAAAAAAAATTAAGTTTCTATTTCTGTTTTGTCATTTGTGGTAAAGTAATCAAATAATATTTTTACCATTAATAACTCAGTCTTGGATTTTGCAGCCTGCTATATTTCTACTTAGTTCCTAAAGGAGCTAGTCCTAATTTCACCCCATCAACTAAAAACGTGAGTTTAAAATGTTATTCAAGGACAACTACAGCAATTTTTGAAGTGCTATCATGTTTTTCTTACAGATTCCTATAAGCACACTTATATTGCAAATGAAATGTGACAGGCTTAGTAACATTGCACTTGTTTATTGCATGATACACCACATACTGTAAAAATCAATGCCTCTCCGGTCTCTTTCACAGCGTTACGCATCTTTTCACCTGCCTTCCTTCACTATCAAGTCTCTATCTTTGAGCCTGCCACGTTTAAGGTTTTCTTACATCCTACACAATATTTATATAGCCTCTATTCATAATCAAAAGCACATATTTCTCAATGGATTTTTAACCTGTTTACCGAGCTGTTACTCCAACCACACAGTGGCAACACCTCTTTTTTATGTATTTATTCTCAAATAGGTTCACTACTCAGAAAATACACCAAGCAAGCTAAATGTTGTTTTCTCCAACAGAGTTGGGTACATTTGTTTTAGGTCATCACCTTCATCTGCAAACACTGCATACACCAGCTTGTAAGAACATTAAAGGAGCCTACTTTATTGTGCCAGGTTCCCTCCTGCATTTAAAACATCTCTCATCTGGGGCAAGTACATGGGAAGTCTGGACTAACTGGCAGTAGTGACAGTGGCTCATTTGGTTACTGTGACTTGCAGGGTGCGTGCGGACATTTGATCAGATTAGGACCTGGGATGTTTGGAGGATTATTCAAAACATAGAGCTCACATAAAGCTCTTTGTTGTGTTGATCATGCTGCTTCTGATAAGCTTTTGTGGTGTGCCAAGCATTGTTCTGCTGGCAGAGGCCTCTGTCATTTCTGTTTGGTCTTCAACAATTTTTAGTTGTCAGAAGTGCATGTCACAGTAACAATGAGTTCTAGGAGCCAAGGTTTTGCAGCAGAACATTACATGATGGTGATGATTATGATGATGACAAGGCAGATGCTATTTATTTGTCACTGGTTTAATACTGTGCCTGAATGATAAATAAATACATACTCATCCATAGATCTCATAATGCTGTAAAGTTTCATGGTGTGAAAACAAAAAGCTACTTTTCATACTATACATCAGCTACAGTTGTGTGACATGTAAATCATATAACATGTCTGATTTGTAAAATGGTGGAGAGGAATGATAGTATCTAAAAACAGTGCCTCTGTTTCTGCATCATTATTTGTTTAGGCAGTTTATGCAAAGCTTCAGCAACTGTAGCCAGGCTCCTTTTTCAGTTTTGTCGGGCTATGTCTTCAGTGTTGTGTAACGCAGCCATTCATCTGTTGCAAAAACTTTTCTTCCTTCTCAGTTATTTCATGTACTTTGTGTCTGCTTCTCTCTCTGTTTACTGGTGTATCCCTGGCAACAGTGCCCCTGATAAATACTAATACATTTTTAAAAAATCTTTTCACACTGGTTGGTTCTTAAGAAACAAAATGACACTAACGGAGCTCAGCTGAAACAGACCTAATCTTGTTGGTCCCAATTTTCAAAATGACATTTAGAAGTGGTCTGAGAGGGGATAATTGTGCGGCCAGCCTCAGGGAATAGACACAGAAAGACCTATTTTTTAAAAAAAAAAGAAAAAAAGATTTTTAAGGTTTTTGTTTTTTTATATTTCTCATACTTGTTCTTGAATGTATATATCTATATAAACAAGCATTTCAGTCTTTTGAACTGACTATTTGTCCAAGGCTACATTTCTTACATTGAATAACAATGGTATGGCCTCACCTTCCCTAACTTTAAAGATTTAACTTCTTTAATTTATGAACCAACTCTTGCAACTAAACTTTCAGGCAGCTGCTAGCTCACCATATTTCACAGATCTCTGTGATATTCAGTCTTTCTGTAGCTTACAAGATAAATTTCTACCAGATCAAAGTAAAACATATTGCAAAACTTGGTTAACTCTTTTTATTTCCTATTATCTTGTAACTCTTTTCCAAATCAATTTTCCTTTTCCAGATGTCATGAGGTCAAGCAAAAGTCTAAAGGGGACTTTCTGAGCACTGAGGAAAAGCTTGGTACTTGGATCCTCTATAGTAAAATTAATTAATGATAATCCTAAAGGTTGGCAACATAAAATAGATATATGTAAAGCAAGCTGAAGTATAGTGAACTTTAATAAAATGTAAACAAATGTTTACATAGTTAAAAGAACATATTATACAATAGCATTATTTTCATTGATCAGTTTTAGTTTCATCAGAATATTATTAAAAATTCTTAAACAGATCAGATGGCATTAAATGAAAAATTTGCATTACTTATAATTAATAATGACGTGATCTGTGCCACTTGTTAGTTATGTTCATGAACAATCAGATGGTACGACACTTTGAATTATGGGATGAAACTATCCATTTTATTTTCATAAAATATGCTTCAGTGTAACTTATGGTAAATGAAATATTAAAGGAAGCACAGAAGCATCTTATTATGGCTGCCTTGTAAGTACTTCACTCAGGAACCTTCCTAAACAAAACTATTTGACCGCAATTTTGAATGCATTGTGGTGAGTGGTGGACATAATGCATTCCAAAGTACTGTCTTACTATAATAACATTGCATTCTTCTGTAACACAGTAATGGAATGCATTAATGTTCTCAGTAATCACATTACACTTACAATTAAGTAATCCCTTGTGTTGAAACGGTTCTTCAGTTCTTTTCACAGAGAGTGGGCAGAAAGAAAAAAAAACATCAAATATGCCGTTTTCTCTCCCCACTTGTGCTGCAATCAGCTGATTTCAGTTTGTGTGCAGGGGGTAAGGAAACTGAGGGAGAGGTCTCCTAATTTTGTGGAGTGGACATGCAGTCATTACTTTTATTTTTATAGCATGAATGGACAAGAGCACGATAGCAAAAAAAAAAAACTGCATGAAACTGCTAACACAGCATCAGGTCTTTGCAAACATCTGCACAGACAGCATGCTAACACAATACCAGAGAAGAACCTGGAGCGATGTTAAAGCTGAGCATATGCTGACCCCGGTCCAACAGCCAGAGCGTGATCTTCAACAGGTAAAAAGGCAGGGCTGATCAATCAAGTTATGGCCTCCGTTTATATTTCTGCAGTAGCGTCATAGTGGCGATTATTACCTTACTTAAGCACTAAAAGAAAGACTGTGTGTCTCTCGTCATTAGGATGGGGATTTATGTCACTGTGTGGGACTGTAACTTAAGGTCTGTACTGATAACTAATAATTATATGATAATGCATTCTGATTACAACAGAAGTAAAGTGACGAGTAGCGTCATTTACTTTCTTTTCATTACATTTGAAAAAAGTGACAAACAATGTGCAACGAATGTAAAATTGAATGCAGTTGACAGAATACATTCATACCAAATATTGTGCTCCAAACCAAAATGGTAACAGTTTACCCTCTAAAACTACAGAACCTAAAGAGAGTCACCCAGAACAAGTGTCAGAGTTATTTTTTTAACAACACCAGAATGTGCAAAATGGCAGAGGGGTGGAGGAGAGCATGCATGCAGGTGAGCTCCACCACAGGTTTCCTTCCAGAGAGGAATTTTGCACAGGGGATGTTTCATTCAGAAGCCTACAGAAAGGAGGCTGATACACTGATAATGACAGTGGAGGCAAGGGAAAAATGGATAAATACTTGAGGAATAGTCAAACTAGAAAACATAACTGAGTTTAGACTTGTTACCGCTTATAACGCTGTATTGATCTGGCAATGGCAGTGGATGAAAAGCCAGTCCTTTTATGTTCAGGTAATGAGTTGATGCAAGACAGATGTGCCAGTCTGAGATTCAGCAGGAACAGGTGAAGGGACAGGCCTCGTGCCAATCCCCACAAGGAAGGTGAGCTTGCAACTCACACACTGACATGAGAGACAGAGAAGGAGAGAGAGACAGAGAAAGAAAAAGAAGAGAGAAAGAAGGCCAGGGGCGAGGTACTGTGGGACTATTGTATAACATAAACATGAGAGATTGTAGTTAAATATATAAAGAAAATATAAAAATAGGAAAAACTGAGTGAACACGCAGCTACAATAAACTTTGTGAGATATAATGTGATGCACTAAATGACTCAGATGCATTTGAATTAAGGATAAAACACGTATCTCAACTTGTTTTGTCACGATGCCTAAAACGTCAGGAAAAGTAATTGAATAGACTAAATTGATTCTTTTGGTGTTTTTATTCATAAAAATAATCTGCTTTCAGATGAATAGCCAATAAAGATTGCCAACTGCATTTGAGAAAAGTCATATCATTAACTAAAATCTAATGGTACGTAGTCATCTACCAAGGAGGCCTATATAACCGTTTTAGGTTAGTGTATATTACTGCATTAGTGTTACTTGTGTAGTGCACAAAACCCAATAGGCTATTTTGTCAAATCGACATTCTGGAAAAAAGCACCATTTGACTATGAGTATGGTGCTAGCTGCTGCGCTTTGCAATTATTTACAATTTTTATGTTTTTCACTAAATATTTAATGTCAAACACTTTGACATTCACTCAACACTTTATTAACAGTACCATAGTATAATAAAATATCTAGTTGTAGCTTGCTAGCACCTGCATTATTGTCAGTAATGATGACATATGCTCCTAATTGCTCAAACTTGTTCATAGGCCCCATTCTTCCTACATGGCAACCTCTGAAAGCAAACTTTGAAAGAGTACAGAACACCGCATTCAACTTTATGAGTGGTGATTGTTGGCCTACATAAACGTGCATAAACATAAAAGTCATGTTATGAATCAGTGATGAAGGAAAGCACAAAAAACAATAAATAAATGCTGCTAATTTTAGACAGTGGCATAATATTTACAGTACTCAATGAGTAATACAGATAATAATATAGTATATATATATAGTACATTTATCTATTTTAATGTTAACGTATCCCATTCTATCTTTCCACTTTCTTTTTAATAATGTAGTGGATTGTCTACAAGAAAAAAAGATCTGGACTTTTTCATCTAGATTATCTGACTCTGTCAACACTTTCTATGTTTTCCTTTTCTGTCGCACTAGCTGTCTACATATCCTTCTTCACTGCATCCACAAATCTTTTCTGTGGTCTTCCTCTTTTCCTCCTGTCTGGCAGCTCCATAGTCAACATCCTTTGCCCAATATATCCACTATCTCTCCTCTGGATGTTCAAACCATCTCAGGCTTGCCTATCTAACTTTCTCTTTGCTTCTAGTGACTTTCATTCCTCTTTTCTCCAGTGCACATCTCCACTTCTCCAGGGTCTCTCCCACTTGCTCCCTATTCTCACTGCAGATTACAATGTTGTCATAGTCCACAGAGGCTCTTGTCTGACCTCATGTGACAACTTGCAAACAAGGAGCTCAGAGCTGAACCCTGATGTAATGCTACCCCCACCTCAAACCCATCTGTCGCTCCTGCACCTTACGACCAGCTTGCTGTCCGCATACATGTTCTGCAACACCCTTATGTGCTTCTTCGCCACCTCCGATTTCTTCGTGCAGTATTACAGCTTTTCTCTTGACACCCTAACATAAGCTTTCTAGATCTAGTGCAGCTCCTTCTGATCTGCTTTATACTTCTCCATCAACACTCTCAGAGCAAACATCACATCTGTAGTGCTCTTTCTCAGCATGAAGCCATACTGCTGCCCACTGATTGTTACCTCTCTTCTTAATCTAACTTCAACAACTATTTCCCATATGGCATGGCTCATCAACTTTATCTCTCTGTAGTTGCTATAGCTCTGCACATCAGCCTTGTTCTTGAAAAATGGTACAAGTATACTTCTTATCCCTTCTCTAACGTATCCGCTCACTCTCCAGGATTGTGTTAAACAATCTGGTTAAAGAGCCCACTTCCCTCTCTCCTACACATCTCCATAGCCTTCAAAAGTATGTCATCTATACCAACTGCCTTTCCACTCTTCATCTTCTTCATAAGTGGCCCCCCTTTCTCCTTATTAATCTTCTACACTTCCTGATTCACGAACTTTTCTGCACTAACTATTATAAATATATAAATATATATCTTAAGTAAACCATATGTTTTAAGTGATTTTTCTGTTTCATTTTACAAGAAAATTGTGTACAGCACCTATGTATTGGTTTAAGACTGGGGTCACCATCCTTCAACACCAAAAGTGCCAAACAAACAACAAGAGAAAGCGAGTCACATGCATAGGTGACTGTTGGTGGGGGTTAAGAGTGCTGGGATGGATGTACCGTATTTTTCGGACCATAAGGCGCACCAGATTATAAGGCGCATTAAGCTAAACAAAACGGTCAGATAAGTCAAACTTTACTCAGCTCATTCTTCTTGCTTCCTCCACTACCATTGATTCATTAATATTGAATTCTCTCGCAACTGAATTCTCTCCCGTGTCGTTGCAGTATATTGCAAAAACAGTTGTTCTCCTGACTGAAGTTCAGTCCGTTTACAGCATCCCGACATGCGACTGCATTTGTCTCTAACCATCCGGAACCCTCACATCAACTTTTATTGAGTGGAAAAAAGTTAGTGTTCATCCTCCAGCTTTACTGTGTTTGTTATGCTAACAAAGCTGTGTCGCTAGCGATCATTATATACCAGATAGTCCAACTTCAGTAACCCTACAAACATCACAGGTTTTCTGTCTTCATTTATGTTGGAAGTGAAAGCAGAGCTGTACATTTACATTTTTTCAGAAATCTCTCAGTCAGAACATGGTATATCATGTTTAGGTGGAAACTAGCGAGTTAACTTCCTGCTAACTTCTAACGCCATTAAATTTATTTAAATAAAATTCTGTGTTCACGGATGCCTGGATGTTAAACTTAATTGTTACAACTGGTAAAGCACCAACGCTGATCATTTTATTAAAGATGAAAGAATTTAGACAGTTTTTAACTCTCAGTAATGCTGCAGGACCCTGATTACTCCGTGAGGCTCCTGACTACGGTAGCCATAATGCTCCGAGAATCCATCAAGCGGTGCGGCTTCGTAGCTTACTAAACTCGTACGAAAACATTTTTGACAGATTTTTGAACGCCGTGTACCACATAAAATCGGTTCGGGGTCAGTAAGCACAATCAGAATTCATACATTAGGCGCACAGGATTATAAGGCGCACTGTCGATTTTTGAGAAAATTAAAGGATTTTAGTGCGACTTATAGTGCGAAAAATACGGTAACTGGAAGATGATAAATTCATGCATATGTATTAATAGGGTTATGGTTAACCCTAGGATTACGTGGGCTCATGAGCCACTAAAGAGCCATGTTGGTTAAGAGAAGCAGATTTTCACATTTGACATTTGAAAGGCACATTTCCAAAGACCAAAAAGGCATTATTGTTAAACTAAGTATATTATTAACGACAGGACAAATCCTTAGTCATGGAATTGTAATATCGTGTAATTTCTTTCAGAGGAGACATGTCAACATTATCTTGGTCTAAGGGTCTCCTGTTCACTAAAGCAGGCACACTCAATATACCTCACCTGTTGTAAATATGCAGTGGATTTGTGGCATGCTGCTAATCTTTTTTTTAATTATGGAGGTGGGAAGAGTGATCTTCCTTTTGTTGCTGTTCTCAGTCTAAAGCTGCTAAGACTATTAGGATTGAACCATGGCAAAGGCTTTGGGGAAGTCTTTTGTTAAGTAGATGTTGGTGCATAAACGATAACAAGATTGAGTTGCTTTTATGTTCAACAGCAAAGTTTTGGATAATGCACTGACAACATAGGGGTAATGTGTTGTGACATCAACAGGAAGGCCTCTAAGCTCATCTTATTGGTTGGTTCAGCAGATTGCAAAATCAAAATTCCACCCCAGTCTTGATTTAAACTGAGGGTATAAACTATAAGCAGGGACAGATGACTCAATTAACTCTAATCTCCTCATGACAACACTCTTCACTTTCAGGAATTCCAAACAAATACAGCCATCCGTAAAGTGGTTTCCCCTGATAAATAAACATAGTGATAGATGAGTGAAAGCAAAATAAATAAACGCTTGCATGTCAAGTTGGCACTCAGACAAAACATTTATAATATGCATTGAGGTTTGCTCCAGATGTACTGTTAGAACAAGCTACTAAAGGATAAATTCTTCAGATTCCATGCCATAAACTTCTGTAGTCAGCACATGGTAATGTAACATGCCCCCTTGTTTAGTTTTTTTTTGTTAAATGATCTACACATAATTCTGTTTTCAGAACATGTAAAAATATTTATACAGAAATATACCATACTGTCATAATGTGATATTTTATTGGATAAAAACAATGAGATGATGGAGAAAATGTAGCACAAAAATGAGATCCTAATGTATGCTTTACTAAGAGCCATATTATTCAACTGTTTGACTGTGAGCAATACACACACACTCACACACACATATACAATTTAGCCGTCTATGTTGTTATACAGTGTTTTCTCTCGCAATCTCTCCTTTCCCCTCAATCCTTTCAGGAATTCTTTTCTATCTGCTGCCATACAGGAGGCAGCCTACCATTGTTCTTATTTTGCTCTCAGGTGTTAGGCTCAAGAAGCCAGGGGGGAATCCTGAAAAGAAAAAAAACCTGTGTAAGGATACAGGGGCAAAGATTAGGGATGACTGTGGCTTAGATGGCTGAATTGTTTGTCCACTAACCACAGGGTGGTAAAATTCCAGGCTCCTCCTGTCCACATGCTGAGGTATTCATGGACAAGTATTTAAACTTCAAGTCCCAGATGAGATCTTGATATAGCCTATAGGCAGACCCTAACTGAGGATTTGAAGAATGAAGGAAGCCTGGTACCAAGAGGTCACAACATTAAACATAAGATTTACACTTTTACCTTCAAACGAAGAACAATGTCTGACTTACTGTAGAATTAATTACAGCATTATAATATGATAATACCACAGACCATCATGTTATTACCAACATATTACTAGTTTTGCATAACAGGCATATTTTTGTTTCCACAAATTTCTGTACTTACAGAATTTTTTTCACAAATTTCAATGTAATGCTGTTTAGCTATAACTAATCTTTATGCAAGATGATTATGGGGACATTACTTTGATAATTAAGTTGTAATAACTTGGGGCGATCGTGGCTCAAAGAGTTGGCAATTCGTCTTGTAACCCCGGCTCGAACCGTCTCGGTTGTTGTGTCCTTGGGCAAGACACTTCACCTGCTGCCTACTGGTGTTGGAATTGTAAAGCGCTTTGAGGGCCCTGAAAAGCACTATATAAATGCAATCCATTATTATTATTATTATTATTTACTCCTATTGTTTCCACCTTATTACTATGCTATTACCACATTATTACTAAGCTGTAATACTTGTTTTCTTTGTTATTTTAAGGTAAGTTATTGTAGCTCCTTTTTAAAGATCGAATTACTATATAACAGCATTTCATTTGCTTTTTAAACTTTCAGATTCAGATTATGTATTGAACACAATAATCCTGTGAAAGTAACATAGTGGATTTTCATTTTTATAAAAAACAGAAAGAAAGAAATTAGTAGTCAGCATCAAATAAATCAACACTTTGCATCTACATAAGTTCAATTCAGACATCAATGATATGTTTAATCAACAAGTAAAAAGTCATGAAGAAACAACAATGACAAATCTATATACTTGATTTCTGGGCTATCTGTGCACATCTGTCTGTGTGACAACTTTGGACAGGTATTTATTTCACTGCGCATGCACTGTGCAGCTACACAGTTGCTCAGTTGTTACACACAAGAAGAAGGGGCTTTGGGGAATATGGGAAGAAGTGGCATACGACTGCCATCGTTTGTGTTACAGAATTCTCCCACTCTTCTTTGCAATGCCACTACACACATATAAAGATTTCTTTGGCTTAAGATGACTGCTCATTGTTTCAAAGCTCACAACTACGTTAGGTCAAGTTTGGTTTGCTTCAGTCAGGTATGATATCTGTCACATGTTAAGGTCTTCAGATGATAAAACTTGAAGGAGAATTATAGTTTTCTTTCAACTGGGCATATTTCCCATGTGTGAAGCTAAATTTCTCTGTGGTCATACTGTCAAAGTCCTTCTGATATCGTCTTCTGAGGAATATGAGCACCTAAATCTAATAGTGGATTATGCCATGAACTGTATATATATTATACACAGACCTTGAGGTTCATTTGCTCACAATAAGAGTCATTTATATATATGTGTGTGTGTGTGTGTGTGTGTGTGTTAGGGATTTAGGCGCACAAAGATCTTCAAGAAATGTCAAAACCATTTAGGAAGAAAAGTTACTATCCTGAGAAAAATCTGAAAATACAACTGCTCCCTGATGATCATGTATCATCTGTGTGTGTGCTGATAACAAAGTTCAGAAAGTTTTCAAAACACAGCATAAAGTCTGGAAATGCTGCATTCATTCCATGAACACTGGACCAAGGGAAATCTGAGTCGACCCACACAGTGAGATTGATCCAGAGCTGAAATTTGCTTTCCTGCTGAAAACACTGAAATTCGTCTCCAGGTTATAGACCAGGGCCAAGGTTAGAAACTTTTCCCCCCCAAGCCTAGGAAGTGTTGTGTCCCTAAAGTGACACCTGAGTCCTAATTGACTTTTGTGATGGCTTGTTAGATAGCCCCGATTCTATTCTGAAATTCCCACTGAAGTCCTTCATTTTCACTGTGAGCCACTGAGTCTTAACAAGATGCCCATTCCTCTAGGCAGGCTGCTATGATTCTCCTGAGGGCAAACAGAACACTCTCTCTCCTCGTATTTCTTAGAAAGGGACTCCCTCGGGTGATGACAGGGGGGCCAGGGATCAAGAAAAGTGTCACTATAACACTCTCACTCTTAAACTCGAGTTCTTTCTTCACCTCCAGTAAATCCAGATAATTGAACCTGATGCCCAGAAAGAAGCCTGACTTCAGTAGTTATGTGAATCTCAGTGATATTCACGGCCAGTGCTGGAATGCCACACAGACTCCAGAAAGCCGAGTTTGCTAAAGTCTAAGTGTGCTTTTTAGGTTTTAGAATTCTGTTGGGGACATTTGGCGAAATGAGCATTTCAGTGCATCTGACAATATATCCATAGGTACACAATATTGACAGATCGGCATCTTATCTTGGTTAATATCCTGTTTAAAACATCGCCTCATTATTGATTGTGCAGTTGACTTTAAAATGCAATATTAGGAGTCTTCTCAAAGAAACCAAGTAAGAGTGACTTTTAATGAAATAAAATTGATTCATCAAAATGCCATTTAGATCTTTAAAGATAATGTTATAGCTCGAGAACTTTATAAATGTAATAAATTTACTGGTCACATTGGTGCCAAAGATTCCTAAATGCTCTTTATAAAGTGGGAATCTTCTCTATCCTTCCACTCTGAAGGACGTCCCTTGTGTAACATAGTTCCCATGAAATATTGTTTACAGACGACTTGTTTATAATTAACTTCATTTTATAATAGGAACTTCTTCTGAGCAACGTGTGACAATGATGGCTGTTCAGTATACATATTTCTAAATGATGTTTTCTCTGAGGGTTTTGAACAAATTTGCTGTACAAGGATAGCCAGTGGCCCAAGACTATATATGGACTTTGTAGTTATGCATCAAATGTTTTGGAAAATTGTTCCTTCTTCATAACAATAGCAATTTGCTTTGTTTTTGTATTGGAAAACACTTTTGTTCTCGGACATAATTGCCTCAAATAGCAGCTTGTTCCAGATGAGAGAGAGATGACTAAACACAAGTGATTTGTGGCAAGACTGAGGTCAATTAAGATTAGGAGCCTGGACTGCTGCTGAATTTCTGTTTGTAATTCAAGGATTTGAATTGATTCACAACACAAGAAATAGCAATACAGACAGACACACACACAGACAAATAGATAGCTATAGATAACGGCAATTTCATAATTAAGTGTTAATAATTTCATGAATTAGGGCGACTCAGCCGTGTTTTACAGTTCCCTCTTCTTTTCCCGCTCCAGCTGTGTGTTTTAGAAGCGACTGTTGATCATTAGCACTTCTCCCACATTGTGCAGTCTCTGGCATCACTCCCTGCTCTGTCATTGGCACACTCTCCCATCTTGTGTTTTAAATTGTAGGAGGCAAAGAATGGAGCTATGTGGGGCTTGTTTGTTAACGACACAACACCCTCATGAGTTTGTGCTGGCAGCATGCCTAGCCACCAGAACTGTGGCGCACTACACTAGAAAACTGGAAGTGAACCCACTCTCATTTTTAAACGTGCATATTTATTTAGTCGTTTACGCAGCAGTCATTAGGGCTATGCGCGCAGCTTTTTTTGTTGTTTTTTTTCCTGTGATCTACTCGGGCTAATTATATCAAACTTGCTCTTTGGGTTTAATTTGTTTACAATAGATGGTATAAATGAGGCCTTTACTCCCATGGATTCACAGATGATTGAAATGTTGCACTGAAATGCAGCTGCACCGTGTTTACAGCTTAACCACAGAGTCCCACACCACCAACTCAGTTATTGCCCTTTGATTGGACTTATGCAGCAGTTTTACAAAGTTTGGCACATACCTTGCAAACTAGTGCGGTAATATATGGGGGCACCAGAGCGTTCTCACTCCCGAGGCGTAACATGTCGACGTTTTGTCACGTCCCGCGGCGTTCCTGAGGAACGCGAAAGGAGACCTTCGGCGTTCTTATGGTACGCGGCGGGTTATGGCTGGAATCCAGTGCAATGACGCTCCCGCGGTAATAGACGTTCCAGCCCTGTATTCCAGCCCTAAACCTAACCTTATCCCTAGCCCTGACCATAACCTTATTCCTGACCTTAACCAGGACTTTAATGATGTTAAATAGCGTGTTTCTAAGCGATTTGAAGAAAAAGAGCGAACATGTGTAGGTTCAGTCCAGACGGTTCTCATATTCCCTCTTTTTCCGAGGTCGTCATTTAGGAACGTGGTGGGTAGCCGAAAACGTAATATGGTGACGATTTGTCACCTAGCGTAAAATGTTACGCTTTGGGAGTGAGAACGGGTTGCAGAGGCACTGAGGCAGAGATAACAAACAAGCATATCGCACACATCAAAAAAGCAATTGCAAGTATCCATGAAGGCACAATATGTAAGTACATGACAACGATGACATCTAAAAAGTTATATTGTATAATGATGAAAGCAAACACCAGAGACCAATAAAAAAGACAGCCTACAGATTTTGCTTTCATTGTTAACTTGTTATTTGATAAAAAGTTTAAGTTTTTACCTCAAATGTACCTAAAAAGGAACATGGGACAATGTAAAAAGGAACATGGAGCAATGTTCCTTTTTATCAAGTGAATCCACTTCTTAAAAAGTGTCTATCAGACACGTCTCTGTCTGCTCTCAGACAGACACATGCTGTCTGCTCTCAGGTTTCACGGCACTCAAACAGAAAAAAATGAAGAGATTTTATCTGAGTGTTGCTGGGAACTTTCAGCAAGAAACTTCAGTTAAGTAGTCACGTTCAACGGGCATTAGATGGTCACCATACACCTGTGTGAAGTGAAGCTGATATATATTGCTCTGTGGTATTATTTAAATAATCCATGAAAGCTCTTAAGGGGGCACCAGACAACTGTAACTGGCTTATAAACATTTTATAATAAGCAGAATGATAGTGTATTACTCTGATGGGATTCTGGAATTATACATTAATGAATAGAGCTCGGTCTTGTTCTAAAACCATTTCTGAGTGTGAGGCTTTAAGTGATGGAGCCCATACTTAGAGAGCAAGAGTGCTGAGAATCTGTGAGTCTTGCCATGCATACTCCACAACTGCATTGCACACAGGGCTTAAAGCAAGAAAAAATGTCTCTGCTTGAAACATATAATTCGTGAGAGTATGAAACAAGCAAGTCATTTACTCAAAACTGAGCATGTTTATTTAATTTTCTTCATACCAAGTGTATATGGCAGCTAGAAAATGTGACGGAACACCTTTTCATAAAACACGGACACGAATAGAAGACCCATCAAGGGGGAACTGTGGGATACTTAATTTTCTGCATTCTGTGAAATTCTGTGCACCAATTTGCACCTTTTTTCTGTATCAGTCGGTGCGACTGTTTTAGTTTGCAAAAGGAAAAGCAGTCCTAATGGAAAAGGTCCTGGTATTACTTTCCAATATATACTTTCCTGTATAATACATTTTCTCAATTAATATTGTCAGTGCTGAGTCAAAAAACAGACAGATTTTATATACTTTTATCAAACAACTCGGTGACTTCTTTTAGTTTAAGAGCAGCTTGGGTCTGACACTGACTTACCTGACTAAAGGTAGCTAACTAACTACTAACTACAACCAAGGGGAACAAAGTGTACAAGTGTGTAAGTTACAAGTTTAATGTGATGGGACACTATTAAAATCCTTTACACTTTACAATGTACTATTCTTGAATAACTTTATTCATGTTTTCTTTTTTCTTAATATTTTTACATAAAAGACTAATCATTATAAAAATGAAAAGAACTTCTGCTTCCAGTTGGTCAAAATACCAAATTCAGCTTTTCCTATGAACACTGGCTCAGTCACAGGTTCTGTATTAATTTGACTATTAAATAAACCACAGGTAGGTTATATTTCATTCTTGGAATAAATATTTGCATGATCTGTATCAGTCATTTTCTGTCATGTCGAGGTACTGTAGGCATTTCAGTTTCATATGTAAATGCTCTGTAAGGCATAGGGAGCCCTCATGTTACGTGCCTGCTTTCATAGATGTGCACAATAACAAAAGTATGTGGGTGCGGGTGTGCGGGGGTGGGTGCACGCGCTGCCGAGACGGACTTGTCCCTTCTTGTCCCCTTTTTTTGTAGTTTATGAGACTAAAAGCACAGCTTAGCGATCTGCAACAAGCCAGATGGATGATAGCTGTGGTGCATATCGCAACCTGTTTCACAAAGCAAGAACACAATGTAATTATTTCTAAATGTGAGTCTTCACGTTAACTTGAAAGGTTGGTTCACAGAAAATGCATTACTCACCACTTTCTCTGTAGAAAATCGTACCTCGGAACCATAATCATGTCCAAACAGGACTTTCAAAGCCGTAAAGAATATCCATGGTGGCTATCTTCGAAATTTTTAACACTTCCACTTCCTCTTGGTCTCTCACTAGAATATGTGGCATAATGGATGTATTAATCCATAAGATTGAAACAAGGATGCGAAAACAAAGAGAACAACGTTGGTGCTCATGTTGAGGCAACACTTCATTGAGAAATACTGTAAATAGTTGGGGGGGGGGGGGGTTAAGCAGGTCTACTTTACTCAGACAAAAAATAGAGATCATGGCTGTACACACACATGAACATCTATATACATTTTTCATGACAACTGCAAAATTGTCATGGAAAATATTCATCTTTGCACGAATATTTTCCATGAACATAAATATCTATTGTCGAATCTAAAACTGAAATGAAAAGCCAGAGACTTTTAAGCCCAGTACCCATTATGAGACACAAAAGAAAATTGCACTTCTCTTTTTATTAGTCCTGCCAGTATATACTAGTAGATTATGCGCGTTATCACTCTTATAAAGATGAATCAAGCCAAAGAGAGAATGCATCAAATTATCAAGATACTGCCAAGGGTATTCATGTTTGTACAAGGTTTAGCAGTGGGGGTGGAAAACAGTTGTAGGTTGTCAGAAACCTTTGAGGATGAATAAATATGATGAAGGGCCTTAATTATGTGATTGCTGGCTTGGAAACCATATAACTGAAAATAGACAAGAGCGCGGCAGGGGGGTAAAGAACTCCTACACTCTTCACAGAGGGAGAATGACAGGTATTTTCTGCCGGGTGTTTGAATGGTAGATTTCTACATTGTGCATCTTTGTGCACCTGTATGATATGATGATATGACACTGACTAGGTCTAAATATATGTGTATACACACCTCACTTGGCAGAGCTCAAGGAAGAGAATAATCTGAAGCAACATGTTAAGTAAATTCCAGTTAAAGTTGAGTCTGAGACATGAGTTCATTGTTGTACCTGTTATTATATGTTCACAAAGACACATACTGGGGTTCCTCAGTTACTCTGCTGACTGGGTTTTGGACATAATGCTGTATAGCTTTGATACACAGACATGGATAACCTTATTTCTTCCACTTTGTCTCTTTTAAATCAAACTTCCACACCATTATGTGTGCAGTTTAATGTCAACAAAACACTGCGACAGCAGTTTTTACTTTTACTACTGGGATTATAAATATAACATTACATACTAAACTCCTACTCAGACTACTCCTACCTTTCAGCGAAACGTTTTCATACTTTTCTGCTGAAGTGTTCTTTACTAGAAGGGGGCACCTCAGGTAGAAGTGACTACTCTGTTAATTGGTTTATTCATAGCAACAGTGTACCCATCACCGGATATCAAAGGCACATGTGTGTCATTAAACTTGAATAAGACTCTAAAGCGTAACCAATAGCCAACTCTGTGCATGTGATGATATCCCCTGGCAATGTGAATGTTATAACAATAGACACATCTCATCCAGTTGTGAAGTGTAAAACAGCTCCACAGCATAGCCATGCTAGAATCATAGGTAGCATTCCTGTATTGCAATGGCAAATATCACAAAGAGAAAAAAAAAAGAAACTTGGATGTTTATTCCCATGCAGCTAAGGCACAAAGATGATGTTATTATTTCCTCAGATCAATAATTTTCAGGACTACAACAATAAGATAATGGAAGAAAAAAAACACCTCTTGTGGGCCCATTTTGTTTTTTAGCACAACAAATATGCCATATCTAATGTTCACAATAAGTTGACTTAACACAGAGCTCTCTATTGATTCTATTTCCCTACAGCTCTTTCACACTCTAATCACACTAACAAAACAATGAGACAGGTGCTCCTTGAAGATACTGGCAGCACCATTAAGTATTTAACAACAATGGTGCACCACAGTAGATTCATAGTATTCTATTCTAGGGTAACCCACTTATCACAAGGGTGTAAATGTAAACGCAGATGTGTATAATAGTATTCCTACATGTTTATGCTAATGATGGGGGTAGGTATGATGTCTAAGGAAAGTTTTAAAAAATAGCCATTCAAATTTTTAACAATTGCCTGTGTATGCATACTAAAAACTGAAGAATTCAATGTTGTATTTGCACGTCATATAATTTCCTTGTTCTCTATATGCAAGTCTCCCTGTGTGATCCACTGCAGATGTAAAATTTTCTGCCATGGAGACTTTGTTTCAGATTCATAGATCATTCCATCTCTATGCACTACAAGAGATGAAAAATGTCTTTAAAGCGAGAGTGCACAGTTGTCACATTGTTCAGATGCGTAACCTTGCTCTCTGTAGTCCCACAGCAGCATGAGCTTTCCTCACATGGAGCAAGCTCTATTACCCTTTTTTGTTGAACCACAATTAGGGCTGGGTATCGTCACTGATTTCTAGAATCGATTCAATTCCGATTCACAAGGTCCCGAATCGATTCGATCCACGATTCGATTTAATTCGATTTGATTCGATTCGATTCTGGGAAATTTTGACAGTCAGAAATATTATAATTCAGATCAGTACATTTA
Source organism: Rhamphochromis longiceps (assembly GCF_057381845.1). Lineage (NCBI taxonomy): Eukaryota > Metazoa > Chordata > Actinopteri > Cichliformes > Cichlidae > Rhamphochromis > Rhamphochromis longiceps. Next base: position 36,200,242 of record NC_140558.1, read on the forward strand.
CATATTTTTGTATCTATTAAAAGGAAGCTGACACACGCAAGACTTTATCAAAGGTGTGAGCATCACAGCAGATGCCTTTGTGTCAAAGTAGCTGAAGATAAAACACAGAAAAACATGAAGGTGATTTTCCTGTTCTGGGATTTTATAAAAATATTCTGCAGTACATCAAAAACGAAAGAAAACCATTAATCAACATATGAACATCACCTCTGAAGTTACAGCGGTTTTATTAGAGACACGGCTAAGCGTTTTGCATTTTGCTTAATTTTAAAAAGTTTAAATTTGTTCAATATTGAACGGCAGAAATTAGGTTTACTTTTCGGAAGTAAGTAAAAGGGAAAAAAAAACGTCGGCCGACAGCGCTGTAAACAACGGTAGACTTGTGTGTAACAAGCAAGCGAATAATGCAGAAAAGAGAGAGAGAGAGAGAGAGAGAGAGAGAGCTGTGCATGAAGTGTGATTTTTATCCTGAAAAGTCAGCAAAAGTCAGAGGGAATTCATGACGATGTTTATGTGAAGCGTGGTTTGGATCTTCTTTTGCTGCTGGTTCGGTCAATATTGTTTGGAGAGAGATAAAACTAACAGCCATATGATCAGCGCAAAAAGGGCGTAAACACACAGCGCGGACCCGCGGATCAGAATCAGCGAGCTGTCGGCTTTCAGCCCCGACCGTCAGCTGAGAAAAGCGACATCTAACTGATCCTGATCCGTCGGCGCTGTGTGTTTACGTCTTTGTGCAGAAGCCGTGCACCTGCTCTCATTTACTGTCTTAGCTGTTTGGTGGTTGTTGAAATTTTGTGATCTTTCACCTGAGATTCTGGCATTTCGGGCAAAATAAATTAATATTAAAAAATCGATTCAGGATTTTAATGAATCGATTTTACGTTATCCAAGCCAGAATCGATTTTAATCGATAAATCGATTATAAAAACCCACCCCTAACCACAATACCTCAGGGTAAGAGTTTGGTCTGGCCCAGTTGACTGTCAACGAAGCAGTTTAGCATTTTTTTGTCTTTTCCAAGCCTGAGGAGGAAGTATAATTGAGAAATCAGTAGTGCCTTTTCCCTCTCCTCAAAGTCATTTGCTTACATAGTGTGTTCCCACACCAATCATCAGCTTAGCGGCTTAGCTGTATTTGTACTTGAAGATTGTATGGCTGTTGCCGTTAGCTGTCTTATCCAGATAGCGACTGTGAAGGAGAGTAGAAACTTTGGCTTTAACTTGCACATAACACTGATCCATTTGTTGTGTGATTGTCTTACTGAAAATCAGTGATTACAATCACTTCCAATGGATCAACATCTGTGGTTGAATTACCTCAGAAATGCACACACAGACACAACAAGCCAGAATAATCTTGCAGAAGTCAAACACTGAATAACAATGCTGTCACTTGAATAAGTCTTTTCAACAGAGCAGCAGATTTTGTTAATGCTTCTGAAAGATTTGTCAAACCAAAAGAAGAAAATATAGTCTTTTGGTAAACCAGTCCAGCAGCGATTTCATTCCAATCATAGAAAGACAAATTCATTGTACTGGGCATAAAAGATTACCAATCATTTTTCAGAGAACTGCTATTGACTAGTGATGGGATTTCCGGCTCTTTTTAGAGAACCGGCTCTTTCGGCTCTGAATCGGCTCTTCAGATTGTTTTGTTGCTTTAATTAATTTATTATTAACAATAATATAAAATTATGCACCAAAGGAATTACTAATGTAAAAAAATGTGCTTTTATTTATATATGTTTATATATAAATATATGCAGTGGCCCCTAGAGACAAAGCACGTACAAACTCCAAAAAGCACGTACAAACTCCAAAACACATTTCTAGCGTTAACTGAACTTCCAAAACAGAGCTACCTAGATGACTTAAATTACACAATTGAAAGCATATGTGTATTGTTTGTGTATTTATACACAAGCACTCATATATATTCAAATAATTTAAAAAAATTATTTGTGGTACCTGTTACTACCACACACCAAATCAGGTCGTTGGTACTTGCTGGCTTTTGTAGCCACTGGGTAACAAAGCTCAACACTGCGCCTAGCATGCTGGAGCACTTCTGTGGTCTTATCCAACATCCAACATGACTCTGCGGTGGTTGGATGCATCAGCAGGGATGATGAGACAGAGTACCGGGCTGTGGTCGACTCCTTTGTCACGTGGTGTGAGCAGAATCATCTGCAGCTCAACATGGCAAAGACCAAGGAACTGATCGTGGACTTCAGGAAGACCAGGAAACACTTGACCCCTGTTTCAATCCAGGGGGTCAGTGTTGACATTGTGGAGGACTATAAATACCTTGGAGTACACATTGACAATAAACTGGACTGGGCTAAAAACACCACAGCACTTTACAGGAAGGGCCAGAGTCGTCTCTATTTTTTGAGGCGACTGAGGTCCTTCAACATCTGCCAGAAAATGCTGAGGATTTTCTATGAGTCTGTTGTGGCCAGTGCGATCCTCTATGCTGTTGCATGCTGGGGGAGCAGGCTGAGGGTCGCAGATGCCAACAGACTTAATAAACTGATCCGTAAGGCCAGCAATGTTGTGGGGATGGAGCTGGACTCCCTCAAGGTGGTGTCGGAGAGGCGGATGCTGTCCAAGATAAAGACAATGTTGGATAACACCTCCCACCCACTCCATGACATGTTGGTCAGTCACAGGAGCTCGTTCAGTGAGAGACTGAGATTACCGAAAAGCACCACTGAACGACACAGGAAATCATTCCTGCCTGTGGCCATCTCCCTGTACAACGCATCCACTTAACACACTGTTTGCTGCTACAACTACACATGTTTCTTTTCCAAATATTTATTTATAAGTGACTTATGTATGTATGTATGTATATATATGTATATATTGTACTATTCTTAGTTAGCGTATTGTCTGTCTTGTCTTAATGTTGGTTTAAAATGGAGCACTGTAACAAAAAATAATTTCCCCCAGGGATCAATAAAGTATTCTGATTCTGATTCTGATTCTGATTTTGTACGTGCTTCAGAGTTCAGTGATTTGAAGTTTGTATGTGCTTTGTCTCTAGGGGCCACCATAAATAGACATTTATTTATTCACTCCACATAAAATGTAATAAATATATCATATAATACAAAAACCAACTATTCACATTTCAACTTTTAACTATTTAAATTTTCAGCTTTTTCCTTTAAAGTGAAACAACACAAAACACTGCAAACCACAACACAATTAAATATAAATTAAAATATGAAAACAAAAAGAACATGCACATTCTCTGTCATATGGACCTGCATGAATAAACCTGAACCTTTATCGTCTGCAACTGAAAATAGTTGGGGATGATCACTATACCTTTCTAATGTGTTGTTGTTGTCCCTGGCTCTTTCTCTGTCTCTCCCTCCTGCTCTGTTCCTGTGCTACTGAGTGTAACTACTGCCCCTCCCCTCTCATCCCAGCGTAAAGCACAAGGCTCGCATGCGGAGTGAAGCGGAAAAAGAAGTGCGAGAGAGAGGGTGAGAGAAAGAAAAAAAACCCACGGCTCGCGATCCGGCTCTAAGAGCCATTTCGTTCGCGACCGACACATCACTACTATTGACCTGCTCTAGGGCAGAGGTGGGTCGAGTACCCAAAAATTGTACTCAAATAAGAGTAGCATTACTTTAAAATATTATTACTCAAGTAAAAGTGAAAAGTAGTCATCAAAAAAGTTACTCAAGTAAGAGTAAAAAAGTACTTGGAGAAAAGACTACTCAAGTAGCGAGTAACTGTTTGAAATGTCCAATTTATTTTTTAAATAAATGCTATCAGACAAAAATAAATAAATACACAAATTTTAGTATTTTCAAAAGGAATATATGTAAAAACAACAAAATAAGGCACAACAATTCTAATTTCCAGATTTCAGTTTTTCACAACAAAGCTTTTTTCATCAATGCCTACAGTAAATATATAAACAGTGCAAACAATTTCCAGTGTCAAGTATGTGACCTTTATCTTTTTTTCTTTTGCCTGGGTGGCAGCTCTCCGCTTCCGTACTACGCTTCCGAGGCTTTTCAATGTGGCCTCACAAAATTATCACGACTACAACAACCATGAAAAGAGTTGGGTGGACATTGCTGCTCAATTGCAGCTGCCTTGTCAATGTTTTTCCTTAGTAATTTAGCAAAGTTGATGGTGTGTGTGTGTGAGTGAAAGACAGAGAGAGGGAGAGGGAGAGACAGATTTTGTATGATAAGCTTCATGTTATGGACGCACTCAGGTCGCATCAGAGCAGTTAAACAGTTAACAGTTAAAGCAGTAGAGACGAGCTGTTTACATGTGCGCTGAAAAATTGGTTTGTTTTGGCTCTCACTGAAGACACAGACACTGAAGACATAGCTGTTCTTTTTTACTGCTTTTAAGCGAAACATTCTTTGTATGTGAGGCCAAGGGTGTTCATCCTCTTCAGCTCTAGCGTAGATAATTGGCTCTGCTATGTTTTCATGTTTCTTCCTTCCGTGTGTCCGCTACTTTGAAACGCTTGGGCCGCTCTGCCCGCCACAGTTTTAAACTGGTCATGTGACTGCATGGCCACATCTGATAGGAAAAATGTTACCGGAAACGCCACTGGTTGCATGTTATCTAATGTGCTAAACTAATTATTTTTTAAAAAAGTAACGAGTCAAATTTTGCAAATGTAGTGGAGTAAAAGTACCGTTTCTTCTTCACAAATGTACTCAAGTAAAAGTAAAAAGTATCATGCAAAAAACGTACTTTAAAAGTTTTTTTTTTTCAAAAACTTACTCAAGTAAATGTAATGGAGTAAATGTAACTCGTTACTACCCACCTCTGCTCTAGGGTGTAGGACACAGCTGAGAAGCAAGATGGGGGATAAATAGAAAAAATAAAAATTAAATAAAAGCAAAAAAAAGCCTTAAAGATTATGGAATATCTATTTCTAGCTACATACTGTACAATGGTTAAGAAAGCTTGCAAAAGTTCGTTGAAATAAATTAATTATTTGACAGTTCTTTACTGTTTAAATTCAAAAGTGTGTTGTTACCTATTTGAAAAGCCAAGGGGAAGGGGGAAAAGAACAGCAGAAAAGTATTCAACTTACTGAGAAAAATATGCTGAGAAGTGGCCTACTATAAATTAATATGTAATCAGTTGTGGGGAGGTTACAGCGACGAGTCAAACCCTTGGAGAGGTGGTCATTCTCTGCTTTTTAAGGTGAGAAAATTGTCTCCTGAATTGGCCATGCCTGGCTGCACCTGGTTTCTGAAATTGTTCTACAGTATCTTTAAGCCAAGTAACACAAGATAGTATGATAATGCATCTTGTATATTTTGTGTATTTCAGATTTTGAAAGAAATAAAAGCAAATATTTAGTCTCCAAGCACATCATTACCAAACTGCCCTAAATGAAAAACACAAGTCTCACATTATATACTAAATCCAGAATTACCAACTGTTTAACAATGCAAATGATATTCCTTTAACAATTATCTGACTTACTCCCAACTGAAGCATGACTCCCTTATCAAGACTATACGCTGACACTGGAAGAACCTATATAAATAAATCAAAGATGTAAAGTAATATCAGAGCTCATAATAAAAGAGATGACTAATTAAAATTAGGAAAGGGAATTAATTTTTCTTGTCAGCAGTTGATGTAAAAGTATTGACTGGCATATCTAATTGTTGTGTCTCACCTCTTATGCAAGCTTGCACAGGTGCAGCAATTGCAGAACTTGCTAATTTGAATATAATAAAGAACCTTAGGGAACAATACGTTACAGTGTTTCTGCATGGAGCCCACCAGCCATACTACTAGTCCCTTCCACAACAGAATCAATCTGCCAGGACATTTAAGGTACAACTCAAAAACTCTGCACGGAGTCATGATTGGAATGATCTTGCTTTCCAATCAGAATCATAATATTTTATTAATCCCACAGGAAATTATGTGATCATAGTTGCTTCAAGGCAGTTCGAACAGCAACTAACTAAACTAAAATAAATAATACAATATATTGCAAAGTTATAAAATTGCTTTGATAAATACAAATAGCTCTAATTATAAATATTCCAGTATATTACACAAAATCAAATACTTGAAATTAAGGTGCCCCTCTTATCATAGTGAAAATTGAAGCAAACAGCAACTTTGGAACTGTTTCACTCAATAAAACTCTTAAATTGTTTGTCTTTTACCACAAGATTATTATTGCAAAATAAAGGACATATCTTAAATGTATTAAATTTTCTGGTTCGGAAATGTAAAAGTCTGTAACTGCATTGCATTTCACAATAAAAAATGTGCTACAGTTTTATTATAATACTGCATAGGCAAACTTTTTCAAGGATGTCTTGACTGAGCAGATTCAACAGTTAGCTATAGAAAATTTCCCTCTTATTCTCCCCTTTTCCTTCACCTGTCCTATTAATTGTTGTGTAACAACATAATACATATATGGAGTCATCTGGTCCATATTCCCTTTAAACCAGTTGACTATAATGGCATTGCAAGTTTACTTGGCGAATAATTTCTACCTTCATTTATTTATTAATTTGAAATAACTGAAATTTCTGAAATGTTATCATGTCTTAAACAGGTCTTGACATTATTATTACTGACATCTGTGTTTTTTATATAAAGTATGCTTTAGTATATATGTTGAGTTAGTATGTTTAGTATGAGAAACTTAACTCTTCATGGAGCATACAACATATTTAATAAAATCGTTATATTTTTCACATCTACATGAGCATAGAAAATTAATTATGTATTTCATGGTTTTTATTTTGTATAGATTCTTTTGAAAAGGGGAAACAATTTAAATATGCAGGTAAAATGCCTATAGACCTGCTAGTGGAGCAATGCCTGTAATCCTTGGTACTAGCACACTAATCTTCCCATTTGAAAGGTTTAAAAAATGGCAGCAGTGTTTCCTGAAGTTAAAACACAGTACCTTAAGGCACTGAGTGAACAACCAATGTGGTTGTACATAAAAAAGGCAACAGTAAAGGTGCTTTGCTTTACAGATTCATGGGGCAGATGACAATAGTAGCCTAAGGGTTTGGTGGCTATAAAGCTTTAGCTTGATGTTATCCACCTGCCAGTGTTTTATGTGCTTTGCTGTTCTTGATTTTATAGCTATCCAGGTTATTCTGGAGTATAACCTGAATAGATTTCAATATTAAAGTTATTGTGAAAAGCCCATCTTCAACAGGAACTGGGGTCTGGTTTAATGTTTTCCATTGTGAACAGTCTTCTCACTTAACGGCATCATACAAAAGCATGATCAATGATCATTACCAAAGTAATTTGTACACATTTACACATGAGAAGCAACAGTGGTCACTTAATTACTATCTGCTCTCTTGGAGACATGGTCTTTGGAGTTCTAAAGGTAAATGATATTTGTACTGTTGTTGAGAGTGACACAGACAATGTGTGATGTTGAAATACAGCTCTCGCTTGCCTCAAACTGAACGTGCAGGGTGTTTAATATTTGTTTTATTATTACAAGAACCTTTATTATGCCCAGGAGGCATCTTAGTCAGATGCCTGAACCACTCCAACTGGCTCTTTTGAGTATAGAGAAGTAGCATCTCTACTTTGAGTCTATCCAGAATGACCAAATGCCTTGCCCTATCTCTAGAGGAAGACATGGGTGTGTATGGCCCATGGGTCAAATGGAAGTTCATGAAAAGAAGTAATAAAACAAAACCAAGCCAAGGAGCAAACCAGATCAACTGACTGGAGGGTCTTACAGCATTGAGGTTTTGTTGTTGTTTCACGACCCCGGTTGAACCTCCAATCCAATGACTTGTTTCCCCAGCTGAATGATTTTATGCAAAGTTTACCATATGGTGACTTATCACTGAAAGGAGAACAACTTTGCCAAAAATGCAGCTTCGGACTGCTTCTTTCTCAGCTTCTTTCACACTCGCTGCTAGACTTAAGAAAGCAGATTATGGAACATTTCTATCTGAACATTTCTATCGTGCCAAATTCAGATGATCTAACTGGTTGACTGCAAGCAGGGTGTGGCAATAAGTTCAAATGGAAAATCATGTTTACAGTTAAAAACAATTATTTACCAATGTAAGAGGTAAAAACATGCGCTTAGTTTATTAAAAGCATATCTCTGTGTTTAAACTTGAGTCACGAATTACAGGAACTTGAATGGACATCTAAACATTTCCTAGAAGGGTCAAGGTTTACACATCCAGGAATGAAGCAGTCAAGACCAACTTTGTATTTTCACAAAGATCACAAAGAAAACCGCATATAAGAAGACCTATTTTGGTTTCTTTGAATATACCTTCATGAAAGAACATTTTTAGTGGTGAAGTTTAACAAACCATATGGATCCTCTCTCAGTGACACTCACCTGTTCAATAACCTTTGTATTTGCACCCCAAACATTGATCTTGATTTTAATGTATTGGTTGAAGGCAAAAAAACAGAATCAATTTCATACACTAAACAAGCAAAACAGAGACCCTGGAAATGCACCAAAATGGAAACCATTATCACTTAGCTAAGCCTAGGAATTTTGAACAACAAAGGGCAGCCCTGGCAGTGGCCAACAAAAGCTGTAAATGGGTCTAAATTGTTCCTGGGGATGAAGTGCAAGCTCTCACTGTGTTTGTACAGTGACTAAATGGCCTGTAACGGTGGACCAGATACAGATCTTCCACTGGAGACTGGGAATGATTCTAAGTGGAACTTAGAATCACTAGGTGGAGCACACACCCTCCAGGCAATTTCCTTATAAAGGGGAGCCAGCAATCTGCCAGTCCATAAAAACTGCCTCAGATCTCCATGCAATGTTTCCATGCAATGTCTGGTTCAGGGATTGCCACTATGACTTGCACCAACCACCTTGTGGCCACAGTTACCAAAGCAACGATAGGGTGAAACATGGTCCTTCAGTGTCCCAGCCCCATCTAAGAAGGCTAGCAAAGTGGGAATTTAAGATCTGGTGCCAAATGAGCTTACAGACACGAACACGCTGTTTGTTATGGACAATGCAGAAGTCCAATAACAGAATATTGCTCATCTTCGGATTGGGCTGGCCTAAACACACCCCTGTTTCACTGCTTGTATCCACCTGGATAATAAAGTCATCCAGTAAGACAAGGGAGTTTCCTGATGTAACACCCTCCAGCATCCCATTCAGTGACTCCAAGAAGGCTGCACTCTCTGAACTGTTGTTCATCAAAAAAGTGCAAATGACAATCAGGACCCATTCCCCGAAGAAACAAGAAGTTATACCTCTCGTCGACTGGACGAGAAGTATAGAAGTATACCCCTGGTATATGTACTTCTATTACGCTCAACTTGGGGAAACTCCAGGTTAGAACAGAATCCAAATTCCAAAAGACTCCAATTCAATTTAGTTCACTTCAATTTTATTTATACAGCACTAAGTCAGCCAGGAATTCCAAAACAAGAACCATCTTGCTGTCAGGTGACAACAGTAAATACTGTATCATTGTGCTGGCTTAATTTATGCACATTATATCCCTTCAAATTATGTCTTATGTCTATTTTTTGCACGTGTTTCCTTTAAACCACAACCTGAAAATATGAATTCAAATTTGCTTCTGTCAAAAGCATTTCAGAGAATCTTTGATATTGGATGGTTAAACAATACTTCATCAGTACATATTATACAAATGATACGTACTTCCAGCACCAGATGAACTACCTTCTAAATATTTGTGGCGTGTTAAATGGTTGATGTGTAGTAAAACCTTAGAGGAACTTTAAAAAGCCCACAAATATCTTTCCTGTTAATTTATCTCAACTGTTTTCCTTTGAGATAATACCTGTATTCAGTTTTCTGTTTATTTTGGCTGTGGACCAAACATGAGTCCTGCAGAGTAACTCAAGGATACTATTTAAATGAATCCCAAACTCAATTAGAACCAAAAGACCCAGCACACAGTCCTACAGTTCTCTAGTCATTCAACCATTCACTGGAAAATAATTGAAAAAATAGTAATACTAAAAAAAAGAGAGAGAGAGAGAGAGCAGGAATAAACTTTTACCATGCATTATTTACTCCGGGTTCACCTTGGCAGCTTGCTGTATGAGATTAAAAGAATAATTTCAAAGCTGTAAATAATCTGTGCAGGCACACACCACATCCTCTGAAGGGCAGTGAATTATTTATTGTAATCTGGCAATGCAAGGTTGTTTATCACATATTAATGTGATACATCAGGGGAGTAATTCTCCTCTGGCACACCACAAGCAGTTTCACTCACTATGCGTCAGGGTACATACTCTATCTATGAGGATTCATGAGGCTGTAATCTGAGTGGGAGCTAATCTACACCTGCAGCACCCTGTCAGGAGCTGATGGTAATTATTTGCAAAGATTTGTGTGACTACATATAAATTGCTCAGGTATTATTTTCAGCATGGTCTATGAAGGTAAGTTGTATAGATGAGATTTGTTCCTTTTGTGCATCGTTCTAGTTCTTGTAAGCTGTAATAAAAGAATTTCCATAATAAAAAAAAACAACCAGGAACATGAAGATACTGCATTGAGCTTGTATATATTATTTCACGAGTTACATTACATTGGTGGTTTTAAGGGGCTCTGCACTCAGACTAGGAAGAGCTGATACACACACTGTAAACCAACACATCATTAAGACATGTCTTTTTTTTTTCTTTTGTAAGTGATTAATGTAAAACAACTAGTAAATTATTAATGTGTTGAATTGCTTTTTTATTTCTAGTCCACTGATAAGCTATAAGCTTAATTCAAAAATTATAGAAATTCTAAAGGACTTGTTAAAAACTCTCAATTTGTTAACTTTTAATTTAAAATGTCCTACATTTAAATAAATCCACACTGCTTGTACTTTAAAGTTTGCTCATTCTAGCTCTTGCTTGCCTCTATAATACTAAAAAAAATTAGAGCAAAGTGGTGGTGACAACGAACTTCATTTTCTGGTGGCTGGTCCTCAGTCTGTGGGCAGACGATGTGTCACCAGTTGCACAAGAGACATGGCTATAAGTTGGAGAATGAGAGATTGCCTTTAGGCTCATTAGGAACAACAGCTGGTTGGGTAATGAAGAGGAAACAGCATGTCAAGAGGTTCCCTAAACTTCCCAAGAGATGCATTTGCCGAGTATGCGATTGAAAAGAAAGATTAATGTTGATGCATCATCACTTTACCGCACTTAAATGACTTTGACAATAGAGTAGTCACTGTCATTTGTTATTATTGTTGTGAAAATTATTGCTAAGACAATGTACTAGTTTGGACAATATTATCCGTTAGCGAGGGAGCCGTGAGGCACTGCAAATTAATAGTTTCATGCAAATAAAGAAAACATCTTTACTGATTTGAGAACATATGCAAAAAAATTCTAACAATGCTGCAAATTAAAAGAACTGACTAGAAAGATAAGCTACAGATACACCAAATATGGAAACAGGCAGCAGAATTATCATATGCCAAAAATATATTATTGTTATTGTTAAATGCATTGTATTACATGTTTGCTTTTTAGCTCATTTTCCATTAATCACTGAAAAGTAGTGGACTTTAGTGACTTGATGAACCACCATGACAAGAGCCAGCTTGTCCCACCTTCACTTTTTAGTGGCCCCTGCAAACATTTTCATTGCACTTGCTCAGTATTTCATAGTATTCTCTTGTGTGATGTGTCTGTGTGTTTTCAAATTGGCAAAGATGTTTTCTCATTTTTCTTTTCTTAAAGGGCAATGCAGCAAGCACTCAGATACACTGTATCAAACACATAAAGACATTTGCTAATTAAGAAATAGTTACCTTGAGGTTACTTTATAAAAACTGATGCAGCTTTTTTGGCTGTGCAGAAACAGTCAGTTAGCATACCGTATCACAAAACTAGAGCAGGAGAAAACAGCCTGGCTTTGATAAAAATCTTCAAAAGCTCACTATCTATAGCACCCATGGTTTACAACAACAACAACAGTAACAAAAAGTGGTATTTCATGCCTTTGTTTTTTTTTTTTTTTTTAACTGCATTATTTGTGAGCTTTGTTTTTCCCATAGTCTTTTCTTTAGTTTCAACCATTCATCCTCTGCTCGTATTATATATGTAAAATATATTTCCCCTCACTAGATGAATAGATGTAAAAACAGTAAATGGTGTTATTTTTGATTCGCATCCCATTTCCCTCCATCACAGTGTCAGCTTGTTAGGTAATAACCTTTACATCTTGTCAAAGGGTTTCACACAAAGATGCTTGCCAATGTTGACTTTGCTGCTTCCCACAGTGGCATCAAGTTGACTAGAAGTAGATCTCTACTCCAAATGTTCAATCTCATCTCGCAGATGCTCAATTGGACTGAAATCGTGTGACTGGGCATTACGCTGAATTTACTGTCATGTTCATGGAGCCTTTCCTGGACAATTCTGTTCATGCGGCATGGGGCATTACCCTGCTGGAAAAATTCTTCCGCAGCAGTGCCTCCATGCTGTTAGGGATGCACCTGATTGGCAATAACACTCTGCTATCCTGTGGCATTGAACCATTGCTTCTCTTTTATCAAGGGTCCAAATACGATATGTGCCACAGAGAAAAAAGACCGCACATCACTGTGCCATGGCCTGATGTGTGGCATGATTCATGCACTCATGTGGATTTCCCTCCATACTCTAGTCTTTTCATCAGTCTGGAACAGCAGGAACCAGGATTCATCTATATTTTCCAATTGTCTAGTGCAGTCTGCTGTTCCTTACTCCACTGAATCCACAGCAACTGTTTCAGCCGAAAGAAGAAGAACTCTGTAAGTTCACTCATGGCATGTTGTCTCTAGGTCATTGGCATTTGTCAAGAAAGAAGATTAATACTGGCGTAGTTTGCTCATTGATTACTTTTATCAAATGTTGTCCTTAAATATTTATGCCCTATTTATGCCATACATCCAGCTATCAATAAATTACATTTTTGTGCTATCTTTGATTCATGTGCCAGCTGGAATTTGCTTCCATCAAAATCATTGCCCATCATTTCACATGGATGAATTATAACTGCAGGATGACAAGGATGTCTGTCAGCAGGATATTTGGCAAAACCGACTTGTATCTTACTATTTGTGAAGCTGATGGCAACAGAAATTTTAGAGATCAACTCACATATTTTGACATATTAGCTGAAAAAATGCCCAAGTGAGGCACAAAGGAGTAATGATTAAGACTTGCAAAATAGCTCAGTATCATCCCCTAAGGTGAGAACAGCAAAAAGGATGATTAATGGCATGCTTTCCTACGTGGCTCTTGTTCGCTGTTGAAGAATATTTTGACTCATCATTCTTTGTTTTCTTCCATTATTTTCGATTTAGTCCCGATTGTAAATCTGATGTGTCAGTCAGCAAAGAGCAAAGTGGTTCCCACGTTGTAGGTCTTCAGGCTGACTTACCTTATGATCAGCAGGATACCATTAAGTGTGCTTTCCCCCATCTAAAAATACATTAATTTAACTGAAAACACCAAGCTATAAATTAGTGTAAATGACAAAATTTTGAATCTTATATATGTGGTATAAAAAAGTGCTTTTTGTGAGTGTTTGTCACTTTTGAAGATGACAAGCAGAAGCCGACATCCCCTCCTTTGTCGTATCAGCCTCACTGTAGATAAGAAAAAGGGTTGTGAAGGTTGAGATGTCTTATTTGATGGGATTTAAGAAGCATTCAGGCAACCCTGAAGTTTATATGTCAGGATGTATCACATTTTTTTCAGTAGATAAGAATGAAGTGCTTTTACAAAAATCATTTAGAATTGGACTTGCACTATGTTGATTATTGTTGTGCTACTCAACATAGTTCAAGGAGAGGCTTTAGGGTAAATGAAGGGCACATGTATATGAATCACAGGAAATTGGCACGTTTTCTTTAAGCTGACATATGGGCTGCCACTTTTGTATTGTCCCATAATGTGAGACTAAATCGCTTGATTACTTCATTCTCACTTTGGATAATGGTGCCAGTCCTTGCAGTCAGCATAGCTGTAGTATATGTTTACCTTGTGGTGCACAAATTCCTTAACAAGTTACATCCTCCTAGAATAATATAGTGTTTATGAACCAGAATTTAAAATTGTGACATTGCCATCTTAAGTAGCTTAAATGCACATGTGTTAATGGGTTCTCCATTCAGAATAAATTATGTGTTCATGTATGGGTGGCCTGGCAGGTACAAATGTCTATACTAACCTTTTTCAGTGGCAGTGGCCGTTGGGTCCACTATTGAATTTATAATTAACTTGTGAGGAAATGTGGGCATTTTTCTATTAAAAGAGACATCTTGTCAATTACAATCCTTGCAGAGATATTCACTGAGCTTCCTGTTGGAAGAAAGGTCAATAGCTGTGTGTAATGAGTAATTGACTCAAGGCAGAGAGCAGCTCAGGCTCAGGCTGTGGTTCTGATCAAGAAGCAAAATGTGATTTATTTCCATATCATTTTCTCTCTCATTTTCTAACGTGTTACAGAAAATCAGGCCTGATTGAAGTGCCACTGTTGGGGCCAATTCATCATCAAAAATGACTTAGGAAAATGGCGCTTAAATGGGCTGAATGATGAAAAGAACATGGGTTTTTGAAAATGAACAATGGCACAGACAGGGACTAATGACCTGTTAGGCTGAATATCAGACTTAAACAATAGGCTAATGTTTGTAGTCCACTGATGATGGACCACAGAGCTAACAGGGAAACAGAAGTGAGCAGCATTCACACACAGGTTGACATTGCCCGGAAGATATTTATAAGCCTAACTGAATGACAGATGGGTGCTTTGTTAGCCTATATTTCCTGAAATATGCAGCTAAATTTATACGGAAAGCACAGATATAAATGCCAGTACTATGGGATATCTGATAAAGTTTTATTCTTCTTCAGTTTATGAACACTTTTTTTATAAGTCAAATTTCAAGACATTGTTTAACGTATCCCAGCAAAACAAATATCTCACTTTGTTTACCAGAAAGTTCATATAAACTTCTTGGGGCAGATTCCACATTCAAAGGGATGCAAGACATAAATTTATAAGTGAAATCATGAGCTGAAGCGTGCCTTAGATGTGGCTTTTATTTTGCTGAGGTTTATATTCTGAAAAGCAAACATAAAAAATAAAGGCATGATATAAGAAAAAATAATTCATAAGAGGGCTTAGAAATAAATAATGTAAGGGGTGGTGAGATTGTATTTTGGAAACTTGGTGTTCTGCTGGTAGTCAAGCTGATTGAATATTTATAGAAATGTATGACTAATGACACAGACATTACAGTACACACAAGAGTTTGATGATGGCTTTTGGGCATATGAGGCATAAGAGAATTGTGTTTGTAGGGGATACATGCATACACAATCACACACAACCACACTTACAGCAAAACATGCACATTATCCACACACCCTGTTGACAGTTACGGTCTTTTATGTGTGTTAAAGTTTGATTACTGGGATATAAATCAACCTGTCCAAAACAAAATTATTACCTGGTGAAAAGTTTCAAACTACCATGCAAGACGTTGCCTTGAGGCAAGATCATTCACTTTGGCCACAAGTTCCCCAGAATATCATGAAAATTCAGCTCCATGCATTTCAGACAGAAAATGAAAGATTTGGCAGTTTTTCATCAACAGGCAAAGGAGTTCCCATGATACCGGGCAATATCACTCAGACATCACAGTCACACATTGAGACCTTAGCTTAGATGTTCCTCTCAGCGCTGAAGGCAAGATATGTAAACATATTTGGCAGTGTTAATCTTGACAGCTGTTTAACATGGATGTATTAGGTCTGTATGATGTTGAGCTTGCACTGTTGAAACCCCATGTATAATTCTCTGTGAAGTGTAACAGCTAAAACTCTAAATGCTTCTGACAGATCCCAGCAGGTAAAAGTTTGGAGAGCTTTTGGATGTGGATTTTAGCTGCCTTAGTGAAGGTGGTGGCACATTTCCAGACTGTATCATAATGCAAATATTTCCATAAAAGTCCTCCACATTCAGAACAAGCACAGCGCTCTGATATTTTAAAATTATCTTCACTGAAATACACGAGACCAAGCTTTTTACCCACAAAGACCAGCCATCTTTATTATTAAGGCTTGCTCACCTTTCCCTTGTACATTATAGCAATGAGAAAACTTATGAATATTAATTTAAATAAGAATATTAATGAATAAAAGCCCTGTAAAATTAATTAGGCACCTTATTTTAATCAGAACTAGTCACTTGTGACTCTTCATGATTTGCTACCCTAATGTCATAGATGCATTTTAGCAGCAGGTTTTTCAATAGGAAAGGCCATCCCTAATAGTTTTATCATGAATGAAGATGAATTTTCTTATTTTGTGGCATATTTATCCCACTTACATGTCATTTCCTCAACGCTTGTTAAATAAGACAAGAAAGGATAACCTTTATGAGCACCACAGTTTGGAAATTCACATTAGTACAGCAGAATAGTAGGAGCAAAACAGAATGCTTCATAGTACAGTGGTTGGATGTTTATTAGCAACAGGTATCAAATGCATCATGAATTAATGTGATTAACCTAATGTTTTTCAAATGCTGTGTTCAGTTTCACTAGCCACACCCAGCCCTGTCAGACCTGCTGAATCAAGGAACAACTAACATAGAACATGTCTGACAAAGTGATGAAAAGATCTAAAAGATCTCAAAAATCAACACATCGTGCCACGATCTAAAGAAACACAGGACCAGCTGAGAAACAGTCACTGACATCTACACGTTTGGAAGGGATACTAAGCCATTTCATAGGCTTTGGAACTCCAGCAAACCACACTGAGAGCCATTATCCACAAACGGAGGGAACTTAGAATATTGGTGAACCTTCACAAAAGTGACCAGCCAACCAAAATTACTGCAGGAGCGTATCAACAACTCATCCAGGAGGTTACAAAAGAACCCAGAACAACATCTAAAGAACTGCAGCGTTCACTTGCTTTGGTTAAGCTTAGCCTTCAAGATTCAAGAATGAGAAGAAGCTACTTTCGGCTGCTCCCGGAGCACAAAGGGACACCATAGTGGGTTGTTCTGTATGTCTGATTTGGCAGAGTTGCACCCTTCCTGACGCAACCCCAAAGGGGATTTGTGTCTCTGTCTGGAATTGAACCAGCAACCTTTTGCTTGCCAAGTGAATGTGGGAACCAAATGGCATCCATGGGAGAGTTCCAAAGAGAAAACCACTGCTGACCAAAAAGAACACAAAAGCTCTTCTCATCGCGATGATCCCCAAGACATTTTTGGAAACTATTCTGTGAAATGATCTGGAGACAAAAGTTGAACTTTTTAGAAGGTGTGAGCCCCATTACATCCGATGTAATATTAACACAGCATTTCATAACAAGAACATCATACCCACAGTCAAACATGGTGATGGTAGTGTGATGGTCTGGGGCTTATTTGGTGCTTGTTTTTTCATATAGGGCCAGTTAGGTGTGGACACGTTTTTTTTCCTGTGTGAGAAAAGTACCACTTAAGATCTGCAGATGGCCACGTTTAACACTATAAAAATATAAGATATAAAGAATGTAACTGGGAGACACTGGCATTCTTATGTCTTTCAACATACAGAGCATGTGTCCCTTGTTGCTTTAGAGAGAAATCTTAGCTGTCAAACAATATAAAGATAAGACCCCTGTTGTGCAATACTTAAACTGTACCATCCCAGAGAGAATTTCACCAGGAAATTTAGAGACATCCCTCTCCTCAAACTGATTTGATGAAAACCAAGTGAATAGAAAATCAAATCTCAAAGTCAATCAAAGAATGTGAGACACGATGGAGAATAATTCACTTTTGGAGAGGACTTCTTGACTGTGAACTTTTTTCTTTTATCACTGTTTTCCACCAACTTTATTCTAGTCGCTGTTCATTTGTAATATCAGTCAGCAGTCTCACAATCCTCACAGATTCAACACTTGTCAGCAGCAAATGTCAAGACAGTCCAGCTGACCTGAGCTGCCAAAGCACTGCTTTCCTCAAGGACTTTAAAATGCCATCACACAGTCAAATGGACCAACACTAAAACGGAAAAGGGGATGTATTTCCATAAACTATGACACTTTAAAGACTTTTTATGTAGGATTTTGCTGCCACATTAAAGAATATGCCACAAAACCAGGAAAACATCAACAGTAAATATAAAAGCAAGTAGTAGTTAGAAAACATGAAAATCACTTCACTTGGAATCCTTCCACTGCTACCAGGCTATTTCAAAAAAGCCTTTCATGGTATGTAATGCTGCTCTGCAAGTGACTCTGGATACTGAAATTACTTTCAAATGAATACATTTATGTGCACTAAGAGCTCAAAAAGCAGATACAGCCAGAAATCTCCCTCTCAAACATGCAAATACACTTACATGTACAAAGCGCACGGTGATTTTTCATGCACTTTTTTGCCCATTTCTGCTCTGCTGTTCAATGGAAATACCAAATGACCCTTATGATGGTGCACAAGAATATGCAGGTAGATGTTTGACATTCCTCCAGAAGCACCTGTCTCCTTTGCAGAACCATCAGTGCTGTATCAGTAAAGCCTCATTAGAGTTGGAATCTGACTGTAGAAAGGAAATTTTTGCAACATTAACTTTAACATTGCCAATCTAGTAAATAATATTCCAGTCATGGCCCTGATTACCTGCTAGTGACAGAAAGTGAAAGAGAGGCAGGAAGTATTCTGAAAAGGAAACGCATGTAAATGTGTAATTTGCTCAAGATTTTCTGGTTTTGTTTTGAGGGGGTTTTTTGTGACTTGAGAAGCAGTTTAAGAGAAGTGCAGGGATACTGAAATTGCCTTTGAGTGTGACTAGTGTATCAATTTTGGGTGTTAGAGAAAATTGTGATGTATTGCAAGACTGTGCACTAAAATACACCATGTTGCAATAGATAAATAATTATGGCTGTTATGTCCCATCTAGGGGTGGCAGAGACACAACATGCAAGAGATCCATCTTCCCCAGGTCCCAAGCAGTGACAGGAATATCTTGTTAAATCTGATATATGCTGTTTTCATTTGGCAGTGGGTTTACAACACTTTCTGTGCTCAAATTAGCATCAGGGTGACCAAAGGCCAAAATAAAAAAACAAGCAGAAAAATCCCTAAAAATAAAAGGAAAGCCAAGATAACCTAACCTACAGACCAATACCAAAGTACTACTTACCTCCCTGTCTAAAATAAGAGGAAAAAAATAGGCAGCTAACCCCAAGACTACTTTAGAGGAACAAGCAAACCATGGCAAAACCTACAGAGAGAATCATGTGTAACTTGCAGAAATGAGGGAAAGACTAATTGATCATATCCCCTTTTTTCTTTTTCTTTTTTCTGCCTGGTATCAGGTGAATATTCCTTCAGGATTTGTGACTGGAAACCACTTTGCCAAGAATAAGCATTAGCAAAGATTATAAAATAACATAAAAATCGTATATGCTTACAATTGGAATTAGAGAACAAAGGAATATTCAGTTTTATATGTATGCAATTCTGAAACTTCTTCATCTTGTTTTGGTGATAAACACTAAGCCTTGATATTTCCAAGGCTTGGGCATACTGATAGCTAATGTCAAATGATATTAACTGGTCGCAACCAAATTTGACAAATGAGACGTTACTTTTGCAGGATTTATAAATCACACTAATCTAATACTCCAACTAAGACACTTTTCCTTAAATACAGATGAATTTGTAATAAGATTTCCACATGACTAATTTGGAAAAATCTTTATTTTTAACTGTGGCATCAATCTACTCAAAACTGATAACTTTAAAAAAAAAAAAAGAAGCTACTATTTAATGTTTAATGTGTTCACCTTTTCCTGTCTCCTTCTCTCTGTCAGCTTGCTAATGTTAGTGTGCCAGCACTCAGCAATGTGAGCAGAAAAATGAAAAATGCTACTGGAAGCATCACTGTTGAACCCATGACCCCCTTTTTTGTTGTCCACCATTTATCCACCAAAACAAAGGTAACTGCCCACCATATTTCCTTTCTTCTTGATTGTTTACCCTCTTTTACCTTTTGAACATCTTTGATGCTTCTGTGGAAGGTGAGAACAATTTATTGCTGCTGCAAACTTTTTTTCTCCTATTAGAGTTTTTCCGTTGTTTTGAAACTTATATTATTCTGTTATTCATTCTTTTTTTTTTTTAAAAAAAACGCCCACAGCTTTATTTATTTATTTTTATACACCCTTAAATACCACTGTGCTATTAATACTACAGCGGTTGCCACGTCGACAGCAGCTGGTGTATTTGATTTTAAAAGGTGGCCAGGCTTCCCATAAAACTCAAGGTCAGTGCATGGGATTTCTAATGAGTTTTTAATTTCAGCAGTCAACAAATTCAAAGTACAAATGCTGTGATCTTATTTTATGCTTGTCTGAATCAATACTGTGGAGGGGCAATTATAGATATTATTTCAAGACATCCTGCTACCAGACAGCAAATCCATGGGTCAGTTGTCAAAGAGTAGGAATTACTTCCTGGGACAAAATACAAGTGAGTCAGCCAGGATTGTAGCGAGCATGTCTGTCCCTAAAAGCTTAAAATAGAGCCAGAAGTTATTTGTTTTATCTTCCAAAGGTGCCTTCCTGTCTCTTGCTTCTTCTCTCCTTTTGTCTTTCCCTCTTTTCCTTTCTATCTATCCTTCGATCTATGTGCTGAGTTGGCTAAAGTGGAGTTAACGAGGATAAGTGGACCACACATAGGCGAAATACTTCAATAAAGAAAGCTAGAGCAGATGTTAATGATTAAGGATTTACAAGGATGGGGAAGAATACATAATCGCTCCTCACCTGGATCTACAGCTTCACTATGTACGTTTACTTTCAGCACAAAAGTTTAAAGAAGGAAACAATTTATTGCATTTTTTCAGCTGTTCTCAGGAAATAGATTCAGTGAATATCATTAACGGTTCAAGAGTTTAGAGTTTCTCTCATGGTGAACTTTATATCTTCTTCTGTTTTGCTATATGAAAATGTTCCAAACAATCCAGAAACCTTCATCACTTTATATTTAGTCTTTTTTTTTTTTCTTCCAATCTTGGTGCCAACACATTATAGAATACTATCAGTTCCACTACCTTCCCTCATATTAATTTTTCTCCTGGTTGGTTTTATATCCTTTCCCTCACCCCTAACTCTTAACTCTGCCACATTAAAGCTGCATACCAATCATTCCAGGTTTAATACCCCACTGAGATTAGCAGGTACAATATTATGGAAGACATCCACAGTACTGTAGTACAATAGCCAGCAAAGTATGCAAACTTGCACCTAGTAGTTTATAACAGAGCAAACTATTATCAGAACATGGAGGCCCGTGTAGTCATGTAAGCTAAGACTACAGTTTAATGTGCCTTGGAAGATTTGCAAAGGGTAAATATAGAGATATAAATAAAAACATAAATATTTGATGCCACATGGTGAAAGTTATATATTCAATGGCGCAGTATAGGAATCACAGCGGTTCAACCTTTCCACAGTTGAGCTACTCATTAAGTAACAAAACAGGTCATTGATTTTACAGCTTTGTCCAGGGATTTTATAGAACATAAGTGACTCTCATAAGATTTGACTATGCCTCATTAAATCAGAGATGTAGATGATCCCGCAAACATTTTCACCACTGATGACTATAAGCCGAAGCCCTCTAAGAAGGTGGTCGCGGATCTGAGAGGACAACTCAAGGTCACCTCATTATTGTGTGGATTATTCTTGATCTGTCACAACAAAAAATAAAGCCTAATAACTAATTAAACTAAAAAAAACAATTCCTTCTGGCATAAAACAAGTAAATGTCCTAATTCAGCTATAAATATATAAATATTGAAGAATAATATATGTGCACGTGCAATCCCATCTTTAAAATTGATTTCATAATACATGAAAAGGCTTTTAAAGCTTGCATAACTTAATGGATGACCTTCTTATGAGACAGTTGCATTGAAGTGCAAAAATGTTGCTTGATCACTAAGAGTACTGGTAGACATGCAAATGGTGCCATCTGTCCACTTTGGAATCGTAATATGAGAACTAAATTAGACTTCGAAATATTCATGCGGTCCCCTGCTCTACCTTTTTTTTTTTTTTTTTTTTAAATTTTACAAGACAAGATAACATTTAATATCATTTAAAGGTTTGTTTTAGTTTTTTTTTTAAAAAACTGTTCCTTCCTTTAACCCTTTTGTCTCGTGGCTTTGTCCTTTTCTTAACATTTACAATTTGGACTTTTTCAGTTATAAAAAACATATTTGGGTCATATTGCTTTCCCTGAAAGAAAAAAAAACAGTGGAATTAAAAGGCTTTACTCTGTTTATTCTATTCCCCTCTGTCATTGATTTTAGACTATCAAGTAATACTTCTGAAACTAGGGCAGATGAGGTAACTATCACATGATCCTTTTTAAGGAAAACACTGGATCAGGACATGCAGAGAGACTGATATGGGTTGACTGCTGGGGTTTTCAGAGGTCATTTACAATGATGAGTTCTTTCCAGATGTCATTAAATCTGCAATCAATGACTATAGCGAACATAGTAAATGAACAATAATTCGATTTTTTTTACCCTTCCTTTATGTTGCACAGTATTATTTGCTTTATGTAACTGTCTAGAAGAAAATAATTCACCACATACACTGTTATTCGTGGATATTTTAAACCTTTGTTGTGTAAGCTTCAATATACTTATTATGTTGTAGACTGCAATTAGTGAAACCATTTTAAGGACTTTGCAAGATAATAGGATGATTTAATGTTTGACTCCTATTTGTTACTATAGGCATTGCTGTAATTAATGTCTAAGTATAGGTATGGACCATACCTTGTAACACAACTGCTTCTTAAAAAAAGAAAAGAAAAACAAGTTATAAATGTGTATTCTTATAAAATCAATGGTGATTGATGAACAGTCGTGCAAAATACTACTTGATATGATAGTTGTATTGTACTTTGGGTGTATTAAAGAAGCACACACTGTATGAGAATGCACATAAAAAGCAAATATCTAATTTTCTGAGTTCTATCTATAGTTTCTTTTTCTTCAATATTACAAATGAATGCACAATGTGACCATATGGTGCAAAACTTTTATAGAGGTGCCAAAAAGAATTAGGAGTTTCAAGTAACAAATGGCATACCAATTACCGAACCACCGGGCTACTGTGATGATTAGAACTTTGTGCACAAAATCAATTTTTCTGGTTATAATGGAATTATAATATGCAAATCTATTGTAAAATTGCAGTAAATTGGTTTTAAATGGTCAAAATGTCTCATGGGCAGGACCCCCAGAAACCCTTTCTAAGGCTATGCACTTTTTGACCTTATTAAAATTTCTTTTGAGCTTCTCTGACACACTTGGGTGTGGGGGTGGATGGGTGGGCAGGCAGACTTGCAAATGGGTATGGAAAAATGATCAGGAAAGCTACATGGAACTGTTGAATTACCTTTGCAACAGCTGGAATAAAACTGCATCTGTAAACAGGCTCTGAATGTGATAAATTATTTGCCAAAATAGTATTTGTAACCCAGAAGGGACATAAGTGAAATGAAGAAATTCTGTTTTGCTCACTGTGGTTTACAAGTACAAATGGACAACAAGCCAACTAAAAGTCAAGAATGCAGTAATAAAGTCATTCTAGTCTGACACACTGTATCCTTTATTGTTAATAATTGTGTTTTCTTTTTAAAAAAAACCCAAAAAAACATAAAAAGTACCCATAAAATCTAAGGATCTAAAATACACATGTTCAATTCACACGCTGTTTTTTGTGCATAAAAAATATTCAGGGTGATACCTGAATAAGTAAAAGAATAAAATATAATTTAACCTTTTAAATCATTGACCTATTTGCTGTTCTTTTGAACAGCACAATATACTCAGCTAACGGTTTTATTGTGATATAAATGTTAGGTTATCCAGTCATTGTCATTTCATTGTTTCCGTGCTTTTGTCAATTATTTTGATTTGGGTCTTTGCTTGATGAGGTGCTCTGTTGTCCAAAGGGATTACATGTCTGGCTGGTGTTGCCAGTGGCTACACTGGTGTGTTAGGAGTGGCAGCACAGTTATTCAGTGTAACTTGAAGATAGCATCTAAATGTTTGTCAGATCCATTTCCCACTGTTTAGGGTTGCCATTACTTTTATTCTGTCAGGACTGTCACTTCAGATGGGGAACTGCATCAGCTCACTGTTGTCCCCCAAAGCAGAATGACTACAAGAGACTGTATTCCTCTAAAGATACAGCTTTCCAAATCTGAAGCAGCCAGGCCTTAGGCTGCAGACCCTGAAAAATGTGTCGCAGAGGAACATTTATTTGGAATATGTGATCATTAGAAGAAAATATGATCTGTAAATGAAATGCTTAGTAGCACTCTACAATTGTGGCTGCATTCAGACAAGGCAGTGCAAGTATTTTGATGGATGGGTCTTGGACCACAACCACATAGTTTCTTGCGTGTCACTTTCTGGTTTCTTGGGGGAATTTCCACTAAATGTGCAGCAACACAATGGAAAATGTACTTCTATATCTGTATAAATGACAATAGATCAAGATCTAGATCGAGATCTATCACCATATTTGGTGGCATGGTGGTGCAGTAAGTTAACACTGTAGCCTCACAGCAAGAGGGTCCTGGGCTGGAATCCACCAGTCATCTGGGACTTCTCTGTGCAGCTTTACCTTGTGGCTGTGTGGGTTGCCTCCAGTTACTCTGGCTTCCTCCTACAATCCAAAGACATGTATGTCAGTTTAATTGGTGATTCCATATTGACCATAGGTGTCAATGTAAGCATATATATATATATATATATATATATATATATATATATATATATATATATATATATATATATATATATATATATATATATATATATATAGCAGCTGGATAGCTTAGTGGTTAAATTACACGCCATTGGAACGGGAGTCGTAGGAGACAGAAAGAGACAGAAAACTGAAGCCTTACTCGGACGTCGCCTGGATTAACAAGGTTCGCATCAGGTGTTGAGGAACCAGGACACACTGATGACAAGTGGGCTACAGGAACAAGAAGGCATACGTGGGCACTGTTGGAATGCTACTTCACAAGTAACCCCAGCGGAAGGGGTTACATGAATAAGATGTGGGACCTATGAAACTTTGATACCCACCATCCAGACTGATGGTAAAACGACTAGTAGCAAACAGGGCATCCATTGAACTCCATACCTAAGTGGCCGGCATAGTATACAGAAACATATGTGCTGAGTATGGCCTGGAAGTCCTGAGGTCAAAATGGGAGACACCCCCTAGAATGGTCGACAATGATTGAGCTAAGATCCAGTGGGACTTCCAGATACAGATGGACAAAATCATGATTGTTAACCAACGTAACAGTAGTCCCAGTGGTAATCGGAGCACTCGGTGCAGTGACCGAATTAAGGAGTTGCTCATGGAGCTTTATAAGTGGGGTAAAACTTAAAGACACATCATAGTATTATGCAAATATTTGAAATAAATTGTATTTATCATTGTACCTATTTAACTAAATTGCATGCTTGTACAGTTTATAAAGTATATGAGGAGTTTCTGCCTAATGGAATGCAAATGGAGCAGAATTATTTATGTGTGAATGCACTGGCATATTTCTCTTTACATTTTTAAATCTGTTTTTTTTTTTTTTTTTTTTTTTAGCATTTAGGCATTTATAACACCACCAAGTGTTTTGTGAGATAATAAAATATATACTAATAAAATAATAATAGTAAACAAAACATTGTTTCACACCAGTTTGCTGAAATAATTTCCAGCACACACAGACAATCTTTGTGCCTGAATGACTCTAATTGTGATATTTTAAAACTAATGATTCATAATTCAATTCAGTTCAGGTTTATTTACATAGTGCCAAATAGCAACAACAGCTGTCTCTGGGTGTTTTATATTGTAAGGTAAAGACCCTACATTCAAGCAACCATCTATAAGCAAGCATTTTTTGATGATGGGAAGGAAAAACTAGCATTTAAGAGGAAAAAACCTCCGGCAGAACCAGACTCAGGGAGGGGCAGCCATCTGCCTGAATTGGTTAAGGGGGGTGAGGGGAAAGAAAAAAGAAAAAAAGAGAAGAAAGAAGAGACCATAGTTATACAGAACAATAAACAGACTAAGAGAGAGAGAGGAGGCAAAAATGGCGCATGTGGGAGACATGTAAAGAATGAATAGTGGTGAATGGAGAAAAAGTGTTTAGTGCATTAGATGAAGATCTACAGCAAACTGAGCCTGTAACAGTATAAATAAGGCATGGTTTAGGGTCACCTTTTCCAGCTTTATCAAAATGGAATCCAAACTTGGAGCTGCTTCCAGAGGAGATGAACTTCATAGCTGAAGGGTCTGCCTCCCATTCTGCTTTTAGAAACTCTAAGAACAAGTGAGTCTGCAGTCTTAGTCCTGGTATAGTCTTGGGATAATACCCACATAGCAGACAAGTCTGGCCCAGATCTGGTGTCAAGCTGGCAGTGCTGGCTGACTGCTGGCATGGTAAATGATATGTCATACAGATATGGGCCAGGCCTGGCATAGATAGCACTGTTTATGTGATGGCATGCCACATCTGGCCCGATAATGTTTTGGTTTATGTGGCCCAGGCTCATAGAAAACAGGTCTGGCCCGGATCCGGCATCAAGCTGGCACTTGTGACTGACTAGTGTCATGGCAGGGTGTATGTCAACCAGATGTGGGCCAGGTCTGGCAATGATGGCACTATTTATGTTCCTATTTTCCTATTTTAGTTCGAAGACCCAAATGCAATACTATACTGCTTTGGTAGCCAACATTTCAAATGCAGGTTTGACAGGTTTGTGAGTGTACACTTTATTCCTAGTGAGGGTTTACTCATGCTTAACACTGGGTGCCTGTATCTCAGGAGGTAGAGCAGATCACCTACTGATTGGAAGGGTAGTGGTTCGATCGCTGGTTCCTCCAGTCTTTATGTCAAGAGTATGAATATAGTTAGGAAGCTCTCAGTTTAAGGGAAGTGTGTGAATGTCGCATGCTGTATAGAGCACTTTGAATAATCTGGGAGAGTAGAAAAGCGCTATATGAATCAGTCCATTCACTGTCTGAACAGAGTTTTGTCGTGTTACTTTTGCATTATTATGTTCCGACACATGTTGTTATTACATGGCTTGATTAAGGTACACATTAGGCTGACATCTGGGGCCAGAGCTGAGACTGTTCTGGGCTAGCGCAGGCCAGCAGTGTGTCTGCAACTGGCCTTGTGCTGGCCCATGGGTGGGCCACCAGAGGGCCGTCATTCTTTGCGCTATGTGGGCCATGTGCATGCACATTGTGTGGGCCAGATCCGGGTCATACCAAGTTTGCTATGTGGGTATGGTAGTGTGAGGTCTTTAAGATATGATGGGGGCTAATCATTCAACAGAGAAGAGTTTTAAATCCTAAGAAAAAACACATCCCTGCCGGTATGCTCACTGCAGTCCTTTTTAAGGACCTTTTAGAACTCTGTGGCACTCTGACTAACTCTCATATGTAAACAAGACCCTTATTTTACATGAACAGATTGGAATCATTTCCTCTATTTCCTTCCTTCGTTCTATTCCTTTAATACCAACATTGCCTTGTCATAAGTACACCCTTACCCTTATTTAGCCTCTTAATTCCAGATGAATTATGGTCAGCTTCTGCTAATTCTACAGTGACAAAAATTATTTACAACAGTGTTGTTGAAATACAACACTGTTGCCAATACAACTGCCAATCTTCCCAGGAGTGGATGCCCTAGAAAACTGACCCCAAGGTCAGCCATGCAATGCTGAGAGAAATTCCAAAAACACCCCAGAGCTATGTCTCAGACTCTACAGGTCAAGGTCTGACCTTGGGGTGAATTTGGTGGTCTGTCCACTCCTGGCAAGACTGGCAAGTGGTTTGAAAGTTCTCTACTTGTGAATATTATTTCTTAATGTAGAATAATGGACTTTAATCCATCCATCCATTTTCTTCCACTTATCCGGAGCAGGGTTGCAGGGGCAGCAGCCCAAGCAGAGAAGCCCAGACCTCCCTCTCCCCAGCCACCTCCTCCAGCTTGTCCGGGAGAACACCAAGGTGTTCCCCGGCCAGCCGAGAGATATAATCTCTCCAGCGTGTCCTGGGTCTGCCCTGGGGCCTCCTCCCTGCCTCCTCTCCTCCGCTAATCGCTACCTCATCGTGGTGGAGGGGTTTGTGTGTCCCAGGGATCCCAGGGGCTATGTTGTCTGGGGGCTTTTGCCTCCCATGGAAAATTGGTCCTGGATGAGGGACCAGACAATGAGCGATTCAGAAGACCCGTATGAAAAGACCATCAAGGGAACAGTTCACCCTGCCCGGGATAGGGTTACCGGGGCCCGCCTTGGAGCCAGGCCCGGGGAGGGTGCCCGAGGGCGAGCGTCTGGTGGCCGGGCCTTAGTTCATGGGGCCCGGCCAGGCACAGCCCGAAAAAGGGACATGGGCCCATTTTCCTGCAGGCCCACCACTCGTAGGAGGCAACGTAGGGGTTGATTGCAATGTGAACCGGGCGGCGTCCAGGAGCGGAGGTCCTGGCGGACTGATCCCCGGCTACCAAGACATGTATAGTGGACATTAAACTGTTTGGAAATATCCTTAGAAGCCTTCCTGATACCATTCCTTCTTGACATTGTCCTAAAGCAGACGTGAATGTTGAGACCACTAAACAAATCTTGTAACTCTATAGAGGTGGTCACACTTGCTGAAGCTCAATTAATCAAGTACATCTGATGAAGTGCACCTGTCTGCTATTTACATTCTTAATGCCGATGGAAACACTAAGACTGTATGCAGTGTTTCACACACTGCTTCTGTATTTGGTCTGGTTTTTGTTAAATATTTGTTGGTTCCAAATCCATATGTAGCCAACAAATCTGACATGACTCAGATTTGTTGGCTACACATCAGATGCTGCACATCTGCACATTTGATGTGACTCTCTTGTCACGTCAAAGTCTGATCCTACTATGAATGTTTATGAGGCCCATTATATTAGGCACTGCTTTTCAATCTTCTGCTGAAGCCCATGGCACTGAAGCTTCTATTTCTTCTTCTTAACAGATAGGAGTGGCAGCTGGTGTGGTCTTCTACTAGTGTAGCTCATCAGCTTCAAAATTAGATATGTCACAAGTTCAGAGATGTTCTTCTGCATACCTTGGTTGTTGCTGTATGAGTGGTTATTTGAGTTACTATTGCTTTTCTACCAGCTTCAAGCAGTGTTGTCATTCTCTTCTGACCTTTGACATCAAAACGGCACAAAGAACTGCCGCTCACTGGATGTTTTCTTTTTTTTTACTTATGTTTTTGTTTTTCAAATATTCTCTGTATACCCTAGAGATGGTTGCACAGGAAAATCCCAGTAAATCACCAGTTTCTGAAATACTCAGACCTGGCACCAACAACCATGCCACATTCAAAGTTACAAAAATCACCTTTCTGATTTTGTAAAGATTCGTGATTATGTTTATGTTATTAATTTATTTTAAGAAGTGAAGCACTGACTTAATGCATGGCATTAGCTTTGTTACCACACCGTGACCACATAACAAGAATGAAACATTATATGACTTTCACTTAATTGGCTGTAGTGCAGTATAGCAATGACCTATTAGCCATTGTTTCTGAAATTCCTTTTTTCAATTTGTTAACTAAAAATTACAACCTTATAGAGTTTTGGTGAACATGATCTGATAGTTTCACCAACTGGTGATTATTACAAGAATACAGTTTCACTGTCAACAACAATGCATCTTAAAATAGAGCAAATGCACAGTCCTTCTACATTACAGATGAGAGGCAATAGGTCTCAGACTGTTCCACCTCCACTTTGAGAAGTGTGACATCACATGTCTGCAGAGATAATCTACTAACACCGTAATGAAGCATCAGGACTTGCAGAAGAATAAATAATGCCTGATATCTGCCCTCTGTAACCAACAGATACTTCAGCGAGAAGGGAAGGAAGTTAGTCTGGCACCCAGTATACACAGATCATAGAGATTATATGAGCCACAGATGAGGTCAGCCTTGACTTGAGGTAAAAGGTCAATAATGTGTTGCTCTTTCATTTGCTGGATGAAAACTGCTTGGATGGTGAGATTGTGGTAAATCTGCTCAGGAAGAGACTCTGTGTAACTGATTGCCTAAAGAAGTGACCAGTTCAACAGATTATATAGCACCCATTGCTTGTTGCATGCAATATTATGTGCTGATAAACATTGCTGGCCAACAGCTGCATTGGTTTTGTGTTGTGTTTAGGTGAGAAATGCATTTCAATCACGGCAAATGAGAGGGAGATTAGAAGGTAACCCACAAATATTAAAACATGAATCTAATTATTGGATATTTACTAAAATTTTCAGAGTGGATTTCTTACATCAGTGTTTCTTTATTAGTCTGCAAGTATACAGTTGGACCATAGTGAGATAAATATCGTCATCGGCTGGTAAGCACTGGAGTACATTTCACAATGTCCACCCCACCAGTTTGTGGTAGTGATCCATACTATACTGCAGGGGCACAAACTATGCATTTTTGTTCTTCAGCTAACCTGGAGGAAAAGCCAAGAAGAACTGCTTGTTTCTAGTTGTCCAAGTGATGTACCCGCAAATGGGTACAAATGCTTCAAAATATCAGTGCATGCTTCCATATTTTATTGTCACGACTACAAATGCACATAGAAACAATGTTGAAAAAAAAAAGCTTTAGACGTCCTGACATATACCTCCAGTTTTAGTTGAGTCATACAATGCTCACTAGCAGATTATCTCTCTGGGAACAGAAGACACAAAGTACAAATGTGCACAACAAGGCATTGAAGGTTCTCTGTGCCCTCTTTGCTCTGCTGAGCTGAGTCCAATTTGCCCTCGTTTGAATATGTGCTGTGGGAACGGTGCTGCTAATGGTGGCCTCGCTCCACCTTTATAGTGAGATGAGTATACATCTGACAAGCAGCAGCGATGACTGGGATTGGAATGAAATCTGCACCCCTATAACTCACTTGCTGGCATAGCTTTCCTGATAACACAGCGGTAATTGACACATCCCTTTGTTAATTATCAAGGTGATATGACACATGTACTCATAGAGATCAGTGAATCTGCTTTGTAGACACATTCTCTGCTCAGCATGTCAGCAAGGTGTCCTTTGGAAGCAAGCCTCTGTCTCTGGTGATTAAAGATCCTATCATGTTACATCTTCCAGGGCCAATAATTAAAACAGAAACGTAAAGCAGCATCTAATGAACTTCAGCTTGATGATTATTCATCAATAATAAATGCATAACATTCACATTTATTTTTGTCCCTGAGTTAATGCGCTGTTTGCACTTTAGGGATATGTCAATTATTGTTTGGGGACAATAAGACATAAACAGAAAGCATCTTACTCGGAATTAGGACCAGCGTCTGTATAGGTATACTTGTAATATCCTGGGTTATGACGTGAAATGCAATGTGTTTTACACTGGTTTAAACACAATGGTACCATGACTGAAACTTAACTGGGAAGATCAATATGAACAAATGTCGTGATATATGCAGTTCTCAGGGAGACCTCAAAATGTTCTTCAACATACATCTACATTTGCATCAATAATCCATTAGCCTTGTCCAGGTCATACGAGTGCTGGAGATTATTTCAGTTCACAGGATTCCCAATGACACAGAACTAGTCATGGTCACATTCACACCTACAGCTAATTTAGGTAACTAAGCAGCATATTTTTTGGCCTGCAGGAGGAAGAGTAAAACACGCATAATGGTCCGAGCCAGCCAGCAGGTTGGGAAGTTCTTACTGAGATGTGACAGTGATATCCACTGTAGCGCTGTCGACACCCATTTCAATTAAATAAGCTGCAATTTCAAGTTTTAAAATGTAAGTGAACTGTAATATTAATCAAACCAAAACTATATTGACTGTTATAGGTTATGTGTTCATTATACTACTCACATCCTGAACATGAAACAACGATTAAAGTGTAATACAAACATAAGAATAATGAAGAAAATGTCCTAAAAAACCTTTATTATTAAGCTTTTTTATATAACACTGAGAACACTGTCGTTGCAGGATATAGTGCAATTTCTCTGAAATTCAAAGTGCCAATACCAGGCTTTTTGAGTTTTCCTTTTTCTTTAATGTATTATATAAGCTTTAGTGCATGTGAGAGCTCTACACATTTACAAAACCCCAAAACCCTGCAAAAGGAAAATATTCTCCTTAACAAAGAAGACTGCTCCTGAAATATCTGAAATGCCTCTTTCTTTCTTTCTTTCTTTCTTTCTTTCTTTCTTTCTTTCTTTCTTTCTTTCTTTCTTTCTTTCTTTCTTTCTTTCTTTCTTTCTTTTCCCGTTACTTATCTATGTCACTAAGTACAAAATTTACATAATGCCTGCCAAGCAGCTACTTTGGCATACCCTTAAAGAGTGCAGAGCAACCTCATAGCCTGTCACTTTTAGTTACTCACTCCAGCCATTTCCTCTAACTCTAAAATGTCTCAGCCATGGAAATCACAAAAAGGAAAAATAAGTTATTTTTTGGCTGCCAGAGCAAATACAAGAATGCTCTAACATTTCCAACATTTGAGTAACCAAAGATCCAGATCAATCTAATGTGGCTAACCTTGTCAATAATGTTGCGTCACAAATGTAATTTTGACAGTCATAAATCATTGAACACAAGACCAATCGGAGCACGCTAAACAAGGACTAGGTGCATTTAACAATATGTGCACCTTTTGTTAACATGACTAGTTTGGTAAACTCAAAGGCCAAACATCAGATGGTGCTGACCTGATACAGGAACCTGCTGGTAAATAGTTCTTACTACCAAACTACTGCCAGCCAGAACTTGACTTTAGCAAAGTTCTTCCTACTTTGCTGCCAGTATAAAGCATACAAAAACACAGATTCATGTGAATTTCTGATTTAAATGGGTCACTGATAAGCCATAATTGGCAAACATTAGATAGCAACATACTGTAGTTAGTTTCAGAGTTACTGTAATCACCATTTCAGAGCAATGGTGACAAAGTAGAAACATTTTGGCTAGGTCAACATCATATGGCATAAATCTATATAAAAGTATTTACAATGTCAGTGTAAATGAGCCACCATATTATCTGGGTTGTTATGGAGAGAGAAGGATTGTTGCACTTTGGCCATTTCACTTGTATGACACAATTACAGTATGAGAAGTGAACAGTGAGGTTACATTGCAGTTTCATACTATTCTTCTGTGTCCATAAGTATGCTATTTTATAGGCCTTTCCTTATTGTGATTTAAAGCTCCAATTGCAAACCAATTCAATACATTACAGCAGACACATTTTTTTAAAGCAGTAGAAACCCCATTGTAGTTACAGCTGGAATTCAAATATTTCAAAAGCAAGCTGCTTCACAATGTATCAGAAACATATTTACAGTTAAGGGTGAGCAATTTAATTCTCTTAAATATAGTTGAGGTAGTGGTTTTAATCATTTTTTTTTAAATCCCAGTGTTCAGGCAGAGAAGGAGATGAGCTACAGAATGGTTGTGATCTCTGAGGATTACTGTGCTCACCGGGCACTCTCAAAAGGTAAAAGGAAAATCACATTAGCTCATTATATTAAGGCTCTGTTTCTACTGGCAACAGATAGACAGGCTGCAATGCATGATGGTCTAATTGTCAATTAATGTAAGATACAGCTTCTATAAGTAACCTCGGTTGTTTCATAGGGCTACCTGATCAATCAAAGCACAATGACCTTTTCGGCATAAATAAGAAGGTTAAAACGAAGCTTTTAAAACTGGGGCAGGGTAGGGTGGGCACGGCTCCCCTTTAAAGTGTGAGAAAAACATCATCAGTAAATCAATGGTGTAATCACTGGTGATGACACCTACCCTACACCCCTACCCCTTTGTTGTCCTTTGATTGTCAAGACATGGAAAAATACATTTTATAAAACAATGCACATTCTGTTAACATAGGGTTAAGATTATAGTTAGGGACATTACTAATGATAACTTCATGGGGTAAAAAAAACTAGAATATTTTTTGGATAATTGCAAAAAATACATGAGCCTGTAAATAAGTGTATTTTGGACACTTTGTTCATTGTGTCCTCCATGTACTAGTCCAACAAAATTATTTACTTTGCAAAACAAGCTTACTGATCGGCAGCTTGCGGTGAATTTCATTTTCTGGATTATCATGAAGGCTGTTTAATCCCCTGCTCATGAGTCAAATATCAAAATAAAATTAGATTCATTTTAATGTCAAGATGACTCTTTGCATTTATGACAGTGTCAAATGGATGCATGAGTGGCAGCCCTTCCCTGCTCAAAATATGAATTTTCATGTTTTGGTATATAAGAAATGATAATGATGCGGCCATAGATAAAGAAATGCAATTTTTTATGCTCGACACTTCACTCAGCGAGAGTGCATTATGCACAAAAATGCTCAAACTAATAATTTTCAATTCCCACTTCAGCACAAATAGAGTAGTCCCTACCAGTCTATTATATCCGGCATTGTCTCGCATTCTGCATTTAAATATAGGCTGACATGCTTAATTCATTGGAAGTCATTACGCTGTAATAAGGTGCTGGAGAGGGGACTGGTAGACTGGTGACTGAGCTGGTCTTAGACAGAATGAGTTCCTTTTCTAATTAAGATCATTTTGTTCCCATGTCCCATCATATTGTTCTGGAGTATTAACGCATCTGTATAAGAAGGTCAAAGCCTGCTCCACGCACACTGTGGCTCATATTTTAGGGCATCATCAAGCCCCAGGCACAAAGCTAAACGCCATGAGCTTGTCCGTTTCGCTAATGATGATATGTCACAAGAATTTTCATTTAAAGGCTCTCGTCTGTGTATATTTTCAGGACCTGTGTGTGTGGGTGTGTGCACATACCCCAAATGCATAACAAGCAAAAAATACAAAAATATTAATCTCATATTTCTAATGATAAATATTTATTAGCA
This sequence comes from Rhamphochromis longiceps, assembly GCF_057381845.1. Taxonomy (NCBI): domain Eukaryota; kingdom Metazoa; phylum Chordata; class Actinopteri; order Cichliformes; family Cichlidae; genus Rhamphochromis; species Rhamphochromis longiceps. The sequence goes on from NC_140558.1 coordinate 36,235,270, forward strand.
AAGAGTCAGATATCTTTACTAAATGTAATCGATTCTAGAAATAAAAGTACTTCCTGATAATGTGCAATAATAATTATACGATCTCACTAAGATGTTAACCTATACACTGTCAGAACAATGTAACTGTTTGGAGTATTCAATTTACAAATTCTGCTGTAAATTTGTAAGGTATTAATGGTAATAGAGTGAGCGAAGATCTATTGTATTCATGGTGATATATCCACCAATTATAATAGCTCTGTATTCTGTTTGCACAGCTCAAACACTACAGAATGGAAGTCAAATGTAACCGGCAAATATGGTGTTGAAAAAAAGAAGAAACAGAAAAAAAGAAAAAGGGAGTCTGTATAGTTGGCTCAAGTGTGTATGCTCTACGGCTAACATGGTGCCGTGGTAAGGAGGGGAAAGATAAGGACTGTGGTGTTTTCACACAGCTGAGGGCTGTGAGAAGGCTCAGGAGTGATATGTGGTGACAGCACAGTGCCACGCTGTTGACACAGCCTGCATCTCTTGGGTAGTGAGGGCGGGATTGCCCCAGGCTTGATTATTTACCGGCCTGCGTGCCTTCAAAAATGTTCTCTGAGGACACTTTGAAAAACCCTCCTTTGCAAGGCCTTTTAATTGGATCAGAGCTATCATTTATTAATGGGACTGACTATATGCAAGTCTACTTTTTTTCACACCCCATCATTATTAATGGCTACTGGATCAAAAGGCTGATATGACCTGTATGATGTTCCATGTCAGCCTGAAAGAGAAATAGATTTCCATCATCAAATTGCAGAGGTTGGAAGAGAAAAACTGCCGTTCACACGGCCAGAGAAAGCCCAGGATTTTTGGAGTACGCTGACCCTGTAAGACATGCACAGTAATTTCAGTGAAATCCCTTAAAATATTGACTTGCATTGAATTGCATCATACAGTGAATTTGAATGGAGGGTTAGACGGATGCTGATCTATGCTGAGGGTTCAATACAGTCAGTCTACTCCCCAAAACACTGGGAAAAAGATTGTTTCAAAGAATGATTGTTTGATTTTCTTTCTGAACAAATTCACAGTGGAACATACAGTGGCCTCTGATGCTTTCAATATCATGTGTTTGACTGTTAAAATTCCCCAAGATAAAAACATAAACAGACTTTTAAAAAATTCTATGCAAAAAATGTTGAGTGTGTTTTCAACGCTAGTCTCAAAACTGAGACACAATCAACATTTGTTGCCAACCATTACCTACTTTGAGCTTCTTTTAGGAGTCTGTGTACATATTAGGCTATTCTCATTCTCATTCATCTCATGAAGATAAAGTGAAAATACAAATTTAGTATATTGTTAAAGTGAGCTAAAAGAAATGATACAATAAACCCTCAATTTGAAAATCACTTTCCTAAAACAGTCCAATAGTTTCCTGTTTGTCACATGTTTCATGATTGCCTTTTTTCACTCATTGTAAACAAATGAGACATGACATTCTCAACTGCTTACTTCATCAGCGTAATTATTTACAACCTGGATGGAAAAGTGTGTCTGTCATTGTGCTAGAGGGAATGCTCTTGTCACTCAGTGGACTAACCTTTTTAAGCACCCTAACGGAAAGCTAGTTATTGTTTTCTGTGATAGTTTCCCACAATATTTTTTTTCTTTTTAACTATGTTCTTAAAATTGATTCATATATTCCATTGCACTATGACTGGCTATGGACCAGACATTTTCAGTTGGCATAGAAATGCATCAGTGTCAAATAGAGACCAACAAGGCGACAGCTTCCAGCCATGTGCTGTCCCTATTAGTTAAAAATGAAGAGTGCATTGAGACTGCCACTAGCCCTCTTTAGAATGCCACTGAAGATGATAACACCATACGTCAATCACTTTTATGAAAGATGCATTAGGGTGACAGTTACAACTTAAAAGGGAAAAAGCAAACACTCATCTTTTAAAAGCAAACCATTTTTGTAACCTGTGCTGTATCGAGGTATTAGCACCAACACTGCACGCTGAGGATGTATGAGTATATTTTTGCACATCTGTCTCAGAGCTAACCTTTTGTGACCAAATGCACAAACACATGTTTATATATGTCCCTGTTCCATACCCCTTTTTAGTGGCAAAGCTTGAAAGTTGTTTTTTTTACCCTAAAGTTCAACATGATCGTTTGATGTGACAGATGTGAGAATGGGAGTGGGTGGACTTGACTGATGCTGAGCTCTCAGCACTCTGCTATGATTGAAACTGGAATTACGGCTGCTGTGAAGAAATAACCCTCGCTGACTTTTGACTGAATGTGTATGTGCGTGTTTGTGCATGTTTATCTCGACATCAATCTATGCGTGATCAATACAATTGCAAATTTCAATCTATTGCAGTCTAAATGGTCTGTGTGGTAATGGTGCAAACTGAAATTTGTTTTTGTTCATAAATGTCTGCCCTAGATGTATCAATGGACAACAACCTTTTAAAAAAATGTGTTCAAATTCCCACAAGCTTATTGAATGACAAATTGAAATAATACAAGTGACTGGCATTCTTCCATGTACAAAGGCCTTAATGTGCTAATGAGTTCAAAAAGACATTTAACATGAGAATGTCAATCAAGCCATTGGCATTTTGGCATCTGACAGTTGGGTCACATGTTCCTCTGAGGGACACTAACACTTTACCCATATTATACAGTACTTGGCTTGTTTTATTGAGCCACTGAAGAGAGAATTAGCAAAATTTACAGAAAAACATCGGTCGCTGAAATGTGTGTTAATGTAAATATGCTTTTTATAGTGGTTGTTTGTAATCATTTTACAACAGGACAGCATCACTGATATACTGAGTGTGCTGTGTTCAGCCGTTACTAGTACTATGTAAAGGGATTTGTTTACCTGGTTCTGATTTACAGCAACTGCTTTGACTCACAACAGCTTTGGGGATGATTTTTGTTGCTTTTTAGAAATAACATAAATATTAATTCCCATCTATATTTAGTTACCTGTACTGTACTGTAGTGACTATATTGTACTGACAATAAGATTCCATTCTACCAAGTCAATTTTCAACAACTGGCATTACTCCGTCTCTGTCATTTTTTCTCAGCTGAGGTGAGAAATGAGGAGAATCCATGGGAAAATTGGTCAGAAGGCTAGTTATCTTGAGCCTATGAAAAACAAGAAGGAGTGCAGCAGCACATCAATACTTGCCCTGTCACAAGGGTCTCAAGAAAGCGACTGAAATTTTATTTTTGGAGTCACTAACTTTTGACTTGTCAGATTCTTGCAACCTGTCATCACTTCAAATGTGTCAGTGGGCCTCCACTGCTACCTTAAAACTCTGACTCAAGTCCTGTATAATTTCCCCATCTTCCCAGCTACCTCTGTGCTAAATTGCATTGGAAGATGGATTTTTGGCATCTGAAGCTGTCAGGTCTTAGCCATGGAAGACTTTATGCACTGGTACACCGTGTATGAAAGTGAATTCTGGAGGGATGGAGGGGAATAACAGCGGTGAGTCAAGTACCGCCACTCCAGCTGGTCTTTGGGCATTTTTTCAGGCTGTGATTGTATGTATTTAATAATAATGTCGAAGCTGCATATCTATTTTTTCCCGTCCTCATCTTTCCTTTCTCATTTTCTCTGTCTCTCTAAATGTATTTCTCCTGTATTACCTAGATCTGAATCTCTGGTAGGTTTCCTAATGATGATAGGATGTGGTCCGGCAGCAATCTGAAGACCATCTTCATTCCAGAAAGAACTATTATCTTCATTTTCATTATAGTTATTACAGTGTCCATATGCATGAATTGTAGAACATATTTTACATTAAAACATAGCCTGGCGGAAAACGCTGTTCTGATTGGTGGAAAGGTGTTCGTTAATTTTTGATAAAAGATCCCTCAAACAAAACGTTGCTATCACCAGGGATGGTAATTATACTTTCCTTCTTGGCAAGGAAAAAACTCAAATGTCTGCCATGCTGAATTTAAGTCAGTGCTTAGTGTTCTCCATGTCCCAGTCGTAGCAGCACAACTATGTGCAGCTTTCAGGAGTCTGTGTTTACTTTTCCTATCAGTGTATGTTCAAATATGAGAGGATAAACCTCATCTGTAAGACAGCTGTATACATTTGAAAAGGCCCAGGCAAGTCCCAGTGAAAGAACAGCAAAGCAAGAGGCTATCAGAACAATTAAGTTGACAATATTTGCTGACAATTACTTGGAAACACACCCAAACGCCTGCTGTTTATTTCAAGGAGCCTAAAAATAGGTTCAAGCTATCTTTTAAAGGTCAGAGTGCAATTACTGTTTATTAAAAGAGAACATTTAAAGCATGAAATTTGTGGCCAAAACCAATTTGGTAAACCAATTATCTTTTCATTTAACTAATAGATTTGAGAATGTCTCAGTGTCTATTCTTTGCAAACTGTTCATCCAATCTACTTCAAATTTGATATATGTATTTCAGGAGACTCAAGCAACTGTGTGTTGAGACAGCCACTTTAGGAAATTGACTGTCTTAAAATTTCAAATTGTTGATTCACAGACTTAACCCCATAATTAATAACGGGACTGAATGAAGTTGTTATGCAGTATAATGAGTCATGTTGGTCTGAAGTCTGATCTGAAAATTCTAAGGTAAAAAAAATATTAATACTTTTTTTCTTTTGAGTTGTCTGCCTGGTTTCCTTGTTTCTGAAAAAAAAAAATGACAACACGTTGATTATGTTCCCAGATAATACACTAAATAAAACAGTTATATTTCTTTGTGCGTTAATTTAAAAAGATAAACGTTCATACAGTCTCTATAATAATTCAATGCAAAGTGAAATACAATTATGACATGTTTAGAGGGTGTATAAAAAACAAAAGAAAAACAACATAGTGCAATGATTTGAAAATCTCATAAACCCATATTTTATTTACAACAAAATACACAATACAAAATTCAAAATGAGACAAATTATTATTTTATGAACTATATTGGATTATTTTAAATTTCACGGCAGCAAGACGTCTCAAAAATGTTAGGGTAGAGTCAACAAAAGGATTGATTGTACAAATTGTGGAACAATTTCAGAAAAAATTTCAACATAAAATTGTGAACAGTTTGATTGTATCATCATCGACAATAGATAATATCGTCAAAAAATTCTGAAAATTTATAGAAATCTCTTTGGCCAAAAAAGAACAAGGCCAATTAAACTGCTATTAAAAACAGATGTGATTCTTTCATGGATATCACTGTATCGGCTCAGGAACACCTCCAGAACACCTGTTTTTTCCCCTGCCCATTTAAAATGACTAGGCCTAAGTGGAAAACTGCTCTGTGGTTAGATGAATGAAAATGTTATTTTATTTTTCATTTTTTTGAAAACATGGATGCCATAGTCCTCTAGAATAAAGAGGAGAGGGACCATATGGCTTATTATCAGTGCTCAGTTCAAAAGCCTGATAGTACGGGGGTGCATTAGCGGTTATGGAATTGCCAGCTTGCACATGAATTGTATATTTTTTCTTATTAATAGTGACTATTGAGACCTTGTGATACACAGTTTGTATTACTAATATTATTATTACATTTAATTATTCTCTGTATACTCTACTTATAGGAAAATTGGGAATAGACAGAAAAATAGGGAGATAGTGAGGAGTAATGACCCATGGGAAATGGTCCGGTGCAGTCCCAGCTTGTTTTTGGAATGTGAGTCACCTGCTTGACCAGGTGAGCGTCAGCAGTGCGCTTGTAGCAGCTATTTTTAAGTTGTCTGAACACTGTTGCTGCTTTTATTGATTAGCACACCCTTGCCAAAAAAGGTTTTTAGTCTTGGCAAAACTCTTACTTTAGATAAAGATAAACACGATATAAAAACACTTGCTTTGCAGAATTGCAGCTTTTTTGGATTTCTTTTTTTTGTTGTTTTTCTTTGAATAGAACGTGTTATGTTTAGTAACTTAAAATCAGTATGCAAGGTCAGGAAAAGATCTTTTACTATTTTAACATAGGCAAAAGCTTTCATGAAAATAGTTGAAAACAGATTCTTACATGTAACCAACTTCAAAAAAATATTTTCTTGCCTTTAAAGAAAGAATTTTTGTTACCAAAAACAAATCACAGGCTGTGAAACTCGGTCTACTGTGAGTATTGAACCGCTTGTTGATTCTGATACATTTCTATGTGGCACTTTAAACACAATTGTTATTCAGTGCTCAAACAATTTTCTGATAAATAAAGTTGAATATGACCCAGTACACACTTGCACACAATAAATCCAGCCTTGCACCTTTGACCTCTGCAAGCACTCAGATTTGCCTGTTCCTTACTCAATACTGGACTCTTTCAGAGCTCTCATGGTTTTCCATCCATGATACAATTTAACAATGACTGATGACTAGCAAACCTCGCTGGACAATGTAACATTCTGTTTCATTTATGTAAATAGGCTGGGTTTCATTTAGGGTAAACAGCATGTAATGGGTTATATCCCCAGCTTTGAGTCCACTCCCAAGAAAGGGCCTGCAGCCCAGATTAATTCGAGGTGCTGAGCAGCAGTTTATTAACTTTAATGTTAAGCAGTGCTCAAAACAACAAACAAAAACTTCAAATGATCCCTATTATCCCCTAACAGAAAATTTAAAAAGCAAACAACTGATCATTCTCTAACCCAGGGGTTCCCAAACTTTTTTCGCTGGGCCCCCCTTTGTTTTACAAGAATAATTCACGCATGTACTAACACATCCTCCAACCACACACACCCATATTTTGCTCAATTGCGGTTTATTTCACACCTCAAACATTTGGTAAACAATTAAGCAAATACAAGTAATCTGCAGGTAGTAAGAAAATAAACTACTAACTCTTTTACGCTACGTCCACACCTACATAGGTATTTTTGAAAACGCAGCTGTTTCGTCCACACATAAACGGCGTTTCGAATCACCGAAAACTCATTTTTTTGCGTTTATCTTCAGCTTTTAAACTCTTACATATAAACACGCCGTTACTGTCCCTCTATTTAGAAAGGCAGAGGCGTCACGGTGTAATTATTTTACAAGTAGTTATTTTTTCCTGTGTAATAATATTCAACTGTGGCGGAGGTGTGGTCCGGGGCGCTGCTGCAGGGGAGGAGTGGTGCAGTGAGCTCAACGGGGCGGTGCTGGTAAGAACAGCTGATGGCGATTTTGGACTGATGGTGGTTTTCCTTTCCTTTATATAGTGAGGTGGAGAGGAGCGGAGGAGAGAGACGCCGGGGAAACCGACCGCTGTCAGACGGTGTTCTGTTGTAATTCAGTGCACACTCTTAATAAATGTGGGATCTGATGACAACGACCTGTGTGTGGGTGTATCTGTGCCTAGCGTGTGTCACAAGAACATTCATCAATAAATTTTTCAAAAAAATGCCTCTTTGTGCAAAATGGGTTTAAAAACATAAACAGCTGTGGGATACTGTTTGTCCATGATTTAGACAGGGGAACAAATCGTGGCAGGATCAGCCTGATATTATTTGTATCCTGCTGTAACTTTACTGTATAAAGAGCTAACATCTCAAAAATGTCAGGAGTAGGTAGTCATTACAACAAGTGTTTGTGAACTAAAAATCAAGATTGTGGGATACTGTTTGTCCATGATTTGAACAGCCCAGCGGTGCTCCCGACGAAGGGAAACCCACTTCTGCAGGGGAGACCTACCTTGGCACTTGTGCAGGTGAAACCAAAGGGAAAATATGTTTCACCATATTTTCTAGTCTTTGGCTTAGAATGAAGTTGGTTTGGAAACATATTCAGCAATGCTTCATCTCCTGCTTTGCGTTTGTCTAGGCGCCCCAAGCATTGTTCCCCCCCCCTCTTTTCATGCCCCCTGCAATGGCTCTGCCCCACACTTTGGGAAGGTCTGCTCTAACCTGTGCTCCTAACCAATAAACAACAAGAAGAAGATTTGAAAAAACAAACAAACAAAAAACAGCCTGTCACTCCTACTAAACAGCTACAAGGTCCTCAGTTTGTAATTGGAGGTAAGATTTTAATGTTTACAAAAACTATTTGCAGAACGTTCTCAGCTAACAAGACAAATGTCAGAAATGAAACTTAAGATTAAATTCTTGTAATGAGGCTACACACAGAAGCAGCCAAGGCTGTTTTAGTTCTGTCTGATAATTGAGTACTGCGTTTTTTCAGAATACAATATATTGCATGTAGCTTCTTCACTGAGTAGCCAGTCTGAATTCATTATATTACGAACTTATATATGTTTATCAGTCTGTCAGCCCTAAATCACCTTTTCAAGCAAACAACTACAAACCCCCGCCCCAAAATTAGAATACTTTGTACATGTAAATAAAAACAGAATGTAATAATTTGCACACCTCATAAAACCCATATTTCACTGAATTTATTTGTATTTCATGAAGAATATTAGCTTGTTTTGAATTTAATGGCAACAATGCATCTCCAAAAAGTTGGGCGGAGTAAATAAAAGGCTTGAAATGTAAGTGGTACTAAAAAGAAACAGCTGGAGGAATATTTTGCAAATTAGGTTCGTTGGCAACAGTTCAGTAACTTAATTGGGTATAAAAAAAAAGAGCATCTTAGAACGCTTGCTAAAGTAAAGATGGGCAGAGATTCACCGGTATGCAAAAGAATGTGTCAAAAATTGCATAATAATTATTCTCAAAATACCTTTTTAAGGAATATAAATGCCAGACTGGCGACCTGTCCAGGGTGTACCCTGCCTCTCGCCCTATGACAGCTGGGATAGGCTCCAGCGCCCCCCGCGACCCTGAAAAGGATAAGCGGAAGTGAATGGATGGATGGATGGATGGAATATAAATGCCTCATCATCTACAGTGCATACAATCATTAAGATTCAGAGAATCTGGAGAAATCTCTGTATGCAAGGGACAAGGCTGAAAATCCCAACTTCTTCAGGCCCTCAGGCAGCACATGCATTATTTTATGATTCTGTCATGATAATCATGGCATGGCTCCAGGAACAATTCCAGTCTGTGAACTTCCAACAAAAACTATATGTGAACATGATCAGAAATGCCATGTTTTCTCTAGGCCAAAGCTTACTCACAATGGACTGAGGCAAAATGTGTCAGACAAACAGAGATTTTGAAGTTCTTTTTTAAAATCATTGATGTTGCATCAGTTCAAAAACCTGCATCTCTGATGGTATGGGGAGGTAGGGATATTAGATCCTGGACCGAGAACCATATACCAGACAACAATGGGACATGATTCCTCTCCCAAATATCCAAACACTGCTCTCAGTTCCTGAGACTACTTCCAGTCAAGATGCTGATCCAGAATCTTTACTGTCTGTTCTGAAAATTAGACAATGATTAATATGGCCCTGTCCCAACTTCTGAGACAATTTGCTGCCATCAAATTCAAAAAGGGCTAATGTTTCTCTTTTTTTTTTTTTTCTTTTGTGTGTCCCGTTTGGATCTTTAGCCATCAGAATTGTTGTCTTAAGGCCAAGAAAGATGCCAAGCAGATTTATTTTACCAAGTGGATCATCATGGCCTTGCCATATTGGTCCATTTGATTGACCTTTATTATAATTATGAATTTATTTTATTTTCAGTTGCTACAAACGGGACAGACATGACTGGGGGATAGGACAGGGAGAAAGAATGAAAGAAAGAGAGGGAGAGAAAGAAAACCAAAGGGGAGAAGAGACGGTGAGAAGGGGGGGAAGAAAGAAAAAAAACAAACAAAACACCTGGGTCACCTGTATGGAGAAAAAAAACAGAAGAGAAAGCAAACAACAAAGAGCAGCATAATAAAAAAAAGCACCATCACAATAAACTAGCTAGCAGTAGATATCAGTAGATACTAAATAATAAACGATATTGTGCAGCACGCAAGATAGACAGCGCACAATGTGCTTTGAGGCAGCAGCCAAGAAAGCTGTAGTCCGCGTCTGTGAATACCCGTGTGTACACCTGTGTGCATACCTGTGTGGATCAGCATGCTTGCATTCCAAAGGTTTCTCCATGTAACGATCTGCTAGGGAGTGTGGGGAGCCACAGCCCCGTCCTCCAGGGTATGAAGCAGGTATGGAGGAGATCAAAACTCCAGACATCCAGAGGCCCCCAGAACACAAGAGACCAAGGAAGACCAACAGAGGGGCAGCCGCGCCACTGTCCCAGTAAGAGCTGAGGAGAGTCCCAGATGAGGGCTCACTCAGCAGCCACCGAGCAGAAGCCAGGGGGAGTTGCAGTGACGCGCCCGTGAGCCCGTGGGCACCCCACCTCCGAAGTGGCCCGAGCGAGCCCCAGGCTCCAGGCCCCGATAAGCGGCCGCCAAGGAGTGAGCCGGTGTGTACCCGGACGCCCATCCCCAGACACAAAGAACCAGCAACGCACCGATACCTGAGGGAGTCCGCCACTGGCAGGGGAAGTGGTGGTGGGTGGAGATAGGCTTCCAAACCTTGGAGGGTCTGAGATGTCCCCAGAGAGGTGGTGTCTGATACCCAACCTGACATATAGACACAGACATACAGGCACACACAGACACAAACATCCATTCCCACCCTCATGCTCTCATATGCACTTACTCCACACTCAACCAACGTGGAGACAGACATAAAGAGATGCTGTACACACGATCACACTCCCCAAGCGTACTCTACGAACCAGGTCTAGGTACCCTTGCCCCTGGAGGGGGGAACTGCACCCAGACCCAGGTGGTGTTACCCTTTTCCCTGCGGTGGGGAGAGGCAGACCGCCCCGACTCCGTAGCAGCAGGGAGGCCCCACACTCCAGACCGCAGTCGGACGGCCAACTCCTCCTAGCCCCCCCGCTCCAGCAGGCCACAGAGAATGGGGGTGAGAGAAGACTCCAATGTTTCTCTTAAAGTTGAACACTTTCTCAGTTTAAACATTTGACGTGTTTTCCACATTGTATTGTGAATAAAATATGGGTTTATGAGAATTGCAAATTGTTACATTCTATTTTTATTTAAACATTTATACAGAATCTCAACTTTTTTTGGAATTGAGGGTTGTAGTATTTCATTTCTTCAAACTCAGTGTTTGTGTAAGTGATGGAGAAAGCTAACATGCTGGTCCAGAATCGTCCATAGAGATGAGGAGAGCTGGTGAATCCCAATAGCTGGAAGAGACCCTACACTGAGGATATTTATGTTTCATCATAAGGCAATGGTGATCACACTGACCAGCTCTTCATTCATTTAGACTAACCTCTTTCTGTAAAGGTCAGTATACATACAAGTGTGGAAGAACACTGACAGTATGTGTAGTTGTTTCTGTAAAATGAAAGTCCTACATTGCACTGTGAGAGAAGTAATGGTCTTGCACAGTCTTGCATAAAATGAAACTCTAAACTCTAAAACTCAGACTAAAGTGGTGTCACATCTGAATTTTTTAGACTTTTGTGCATCTTAAACAACTACTGAAATCTCACAGTTTTCAGTCACTGTATGTATGTGGGTTTATGTCTGTATACAGCTTTTACATAAGGGTGATATTTTAGTGATGAACAAATCCTCCTGTTCAGCTCTATGTGCGAGATGCAGAATGTTTATTTGTTAAATGAAAAAAACAAACAAACAACCTCCTACATAAATGTTTTACTGTCTTACTTCTTGATTAAAAGGCATAGCATATCGTATTCTATTAGTGTTTACTTGAGAATTAGATTTCTTTTTTTGACACTGTATGACAAACCATTCAGTAGAGCCCCCACAGTGATGGAGTACAACCAGCTTGATTCACACAAAAGTTAAATGTTGTTCAGTGTTAATTTGAAGCATTTCCTGTATCTAGGTAGAGATGCAAAACACTTCACTTTAATGGAAATAGCAGATATAATTGAGATTCAATGTCAAGTATTCCTTCCAACAACTTAAACTACTGATGTTAGGCTCTATAGGGAGAATACAAGTTATGTAGCTCTAATTTATCAGCACAGATTTGTTAGGTGGGCTACTGAATGAATAATTTGTGTGCATGAATAAATTAATTGCTTAATTTGTGCCATCTAATTAAGTTTCCCTTAAGAGTCCTCAGATAACTCCACTCATTCCCTAAAATTAAATCTTTAAGTTGGTATAGCTATTGCAGGCAGTTTGCAAAATGCACTCAGCGTGCTAGCTCCAAGCTAGCAGCTGTATTTTAGTTTAAATTACTGAATTAATTGCTCACATTAGTGGTATTAATTTAATATATTCCTTCCACTGATAATTATTCTCTATCTCATTCCCATACTATGTGTTTTCAGACACCGATTAACTGTTTCTGTACAGGAATACATGTGGACATGCATGTGGCACAAAACAATGACCTATTTAATATGATTTCTGGCAATTATTTCATGTGAATAATTGAAAAACAAATACTGTCACAAATGATCAAACCTTTTTACCTAACAGGTTGTGCAGGCTAAAGGGACATTGCTGCTGAGGTCAGACAGGGCAGAGAAGTCATAGGTTTTAACAGTGTAACACACAAATCCTGTTAGTCCTGATTTTATAAGGAGAAAAGTATTGAGTCACACTTCTAGCTTACTTGAAAAACTTTTCTCTTTAAGCATTATGCGGATTCACTTGGTTCCCAGTTTCCATGTTCTTCCTGTGCCAGCATGTTTTCCCTATGAGCCAGTTTTATCCCGCAGTACAAAACGTAGCATTAAGTTAGTTGGCTGTAGGTGTGAGTGGCTGTTTGTGTCTCTGTGTTAAGACTGACATGTGCACCGTCCACCATACCTGACATGATGTTACTTTTCTGTCTTTTATATTAAACCATACAAAGAAAAGAATATGTCTCTAAGTACACTAAACTGAAAAGACAGTTATGTGGATGTCAAATAAATGATCCTGTACAGTTTAGCTGGTTTTAATCATAAACTTGGGAACTTTTCAAAATGTATTTCTCTGTTTGTGCATTCACAAAAAGATTTGGGGTATGAATAATTTTTCTCTGCATGTCAAAGAATTTGAATGGGGTGGGCGGGATCTATACTGAAGGATGACCGAAGAGACCACTGACTAAATGTAGTTAGTACGTAGCTTCACTATCTAGCACAGCTGTCTTGTCAATTTCACATTCACATGTGAAAAAACCCCCATCTAAAATCACATAATGAGGCAGTATTATGGTAGCTTTGGTTTATTATAAACAATTAAAGCCTTCCTAATCAGAGTTTTTCTTAATGACAGTATAGTTGGATCTTAGTTTACGGGGGTTATATATACACAGTTTCGTGTAGTTGAAGCTGAAATGCAAATGGTTTCTAAAGTGATTATTTTGTCTAATCAAATTTAGATTAAATGTCTTGCAATTGCATATTAGTGAGCAATAAAATTATCATAACTACAGACATTGCAGATATACTCACTAGCCTCTATCTAAATATATAAAATACTCACACACACACATATACATATATATATATACATATATATATATATATATATATATATATATATATATATATATATATATATATATATATATATACACACTAATGAGGTAATACTGTCTAAATATTATCTAAAGGATCATATACATACAACTGTATAATTAAACACACTGTGAATAACCACCATAAGCAATTTCTGCTTATGGTGGTTTCTTTCTGTTACTGTGCCTGTGCTGTGTATTTTTAATTATTTTTCTTTAGCAGGCTGCAGGTATTCATACATATACATACATATACATGTTCATACACATATCTAACACACTTTAGAGTTCTACAAATAGCTGCATTTTATGAAACATTTCAATATGCTGTGTAATGGCCAAAAAATTCGAAAGAAGTTTGAATACAAAAAAAAAAAAAAAACATTTGAAAGATTTTCTGCGTATGCACTGTTGAGTAAAGAAGAATCTGCAGCACTACGAACTGCTCTGCTCTCAGTAAATGCAGTGATTATTACAGCAAATTGGCTGCCTCTTTACCAAGACACATCTCTGCCTCTTGTATTGGGATTCTCCTCCTCCCTCCTTCCATCAGACCACATTAAATTCAGTTTAACTAAATTCTGCTCTTTTTCATCAAAATATCAGTATTGTTGTTGACCAGAAATATGTGGGGTTAGGATGTAAACACTAAACGGGAGGGGCCTTTCAGGACAAAACCAAGGCTTAAGCACCACTCACAGTTTTGAGTCACCCTCCCAGCAAGATGTGTGATTCATAGCGACTCCTAGCTAATGCTTCCTAAATTTTTTTTACACAGTGCGCCTCTCTAGTAAAGTCCACAGTTGCTTTTTAACCCCAAAAGAAAGTTGCCTGGGTCTAATTCTGTGTTATTTTACATCCGTGGTGGAGCTTTGGCATGTACATCTGTTTATTTCTCTTTATTATTGCCATTTTCAACATAGCATAATCCATATCCATGTTTCCAGACTTTGCCTGTGGACCAAAGTGTATCACCTGATCACAGTGATGCAGACAAAGCCAGGAGTGTGTCTTGTCTCTCATCCTTCAGTGAAGGAGGCCAACCATTTGCAGAAATTTAACTTGAATTCAAAACTTTTTAAATTACAAGCAAAACTCTATAATTTGCGAAGAAATCAGAAGGATTTACAAATGAAACCTTTTGTGATGGCAAAAAATGGAAAGCTTTACAATTCTCAAGTATTTCATGAAAACCAACTAACCTCTAAAGAGTGATTTATTTGCAGTACGTGTATATATATATATGTGTATATATATATATATATATATATATATATATATATATATATATATATATATATATTAGGGGTGCAACGATACACAAAATTCACGGTTCGGTTCGGTTCGATACTTTGGTGTCACGGTTCGATATTTTTTCGATACAAAAAAATGTTCATGCATTTTTAATTTGTCATTTATTAAAATTATAAATATATATTTTAACTCAAAAGTACAGTTTTTAAATTTAACCCTAACCCTTGTGCGTGTTTTTTATTTTGACAGCGAATGCGCACCTGCGGACCACTTATGTGCAGCCCTGGTTATTTAGCTCATCATATCGCAGCCACAGAAATTCTTTTGTCCATGAAACCATAAAGCTGCACTTTCTTTTTGCCTTATAGTCTGATTTGTCATAACTTCTCCGTTTTGTGGTAAGCTTTTCTTTGGCTGTCACTTCTTCACCCTGACCTGTCTTATTTGGCTCAGCAGAACTGAAATGCTTTTACACGCTCACTCACATAAGCTCAGCGATTCTCTGCGCGATCAACCTCTCACATGTGTAAGCTGCGGGAGATTTCACTTGTCATGTTTGCATAGTAAGCTAACGATTAATAAGACGATGTCAGAGGAATTGGTGCACAAATTATCATCACTCACAGATCAGTGCTGTCGCTCTCTATACACAGTTCGCACGATTGCAAAGTGAAAGCAAAAAAACAAGCGCAAATTCAAACGCGACTTCAATATGTCACATATTGACAGTGGCTCACCGATGCCAATGACATAATTACCCAGCTACATTTCTGAAAGAATGCAAAAGCATTGACATATATTTTTCCTACAATAGCCCAACGGGCAGGGAAGAGAAAGATTTTGGTAGCCCGACTGAAAAAAATCGCTAGCTCCAGGACGTCGGGCTAGCGATATTGCAAGCCCTGTATCTGATTGAGGAATCACTCATCTTTGGAAAAGAGAGTTTATTACAGAGAAATGGCTCTTTCCAAAATAAAAGCTATACTATCCGCTTCTTCTGGGCTATATTCTCAGCAGCATAAGGAGAATCATGTGCTAACAGCTGTCTAAATGACTCGGCTAAAGTTAGTAGCATGCTTGCTTTTTTTTGTCTGCTTCCACTTGTCTTTGCACTACGATGATGTCGGCGTAAATGTGCAGTCATATTCGTTGTGTTCCCACTAGTGCTTTCAGGTTAATCTCATTGAAATGACCTTAACGCCACAACACGGCAAATCTCCGTTAACGAGCTACCGCCGATCGCTCCGTGCATGGGGCTAGACGGCCAACACGTTAACGAGCTAACTGCGCTAATACACTAGTTCACACCAATGTAATTGAGCATTGCATGGCACATCCAACATACTGTTTTACTTTAGTCCATGACTCGCTTACCTTCAGGGTCATACGTCACATGAAAACCAAAATAATTCCAAACGCCAGATCTGAATGAGGTTCAATTTGCCTGTTGCAAGTAGAGCTTAACTTCTGTCTCGCTAGCTTGCCCTGCGCTCTTCCTTCTGACTATGCTGTCTGTGTTGAGCGCTCAGTGGATCTGCGCTTGACAGTGCAGCCTAGGCGGAGTAGTCGAACACAGATTCACTGAGCGCTCAACACAGACAGCATCGTCAGAAGGAAAATTGATAAAATAAATTACAAATGTTGTATTGTTCGATACATATGCGTACCGAACCGAAAGCACTGTATCGAGCGGTTCAATATTGATACGAATATCGTTGCACCCCTAATATATATATATATATATTGTTTATTATCTTTTATTCAAAAATGTGATTTTTTAATGCAGTTAGAAAAATATGCCCACAGAACGTTTTTAAGATTGCATTAGAAAGCCTTCAAATGTATCAATGGTGACGATACTGAAATTATTATTTCAAGCTTGCTATAAAGTTATTGAAAATAACTTTGGAGATGCCCTATCTTAACTGTGACTGCAATTGCATGAGCAGTTAAGAAGATGGATGGATGCATGGATGGTTGCATGGATGGAGGAATGGAGGGATACCTCCGTGATGCAAATTATTTTAACCTTTGCGTAACACTAATTTAACAATGACCATAGGTTTTCACATAAAACAGACTTTATCCTAATTTGTTTTTAGCCTTCCAATCAATGGCATACCATGAATTGAAGATCCTACATTTCCATGAAGTGTCTTCTCGCTGATGCTGATATCTGACACTTCTAAATGAAAAAAGTAAATAAATAAAAAACTGACAATGTTTACAAACTCAAACATTCTTTTAAAAGTGGATTCTAACTGATTGCATTCTTCACTTTTCATTTCATAGTAACCCATGTCATACACATAACATGCAATATTCTAGTGATTTGTCACACATATCACAAAAGCATTATAGGCTTTTCAGACTATGTTTTTCATTAAAAAGTTACTAGAAGGAATTGCCATTTGCTCCTAGTCAACCATACAGAGAGCTGGCACTACTGGAATGACTATCAATAAACACGCTTTGAAGATATTAAATTCCTAAATGCAACATTCTGCATACTCGTCACTCTAGTATTTAACCACTTGAATCAGTTTTACTATCCTTTTATTCTTTGATGTTATAAAATATGAACAATTGGAAGATGTTATAGTTACACCTCACCTGCCGCTTGTTCATTTGCAGAGAAAAATATTGCAGTTTGATGCTGTTTATCAGCCTTGGCTTTATCATCAGCCTCATTCAGTAGTGCTGGATGTGCAGTCATATATATATATATATATACACACTACGCAAGTAACCCCGGCAGAAGGGGCTACATGAATAGGATGGGTTAGGATGGGTTATATATATATATATATATATATATATATATATAGCAAATGGCAATTCCTTCTAGTAACTTTTTATCATGTGCTCAATGGAGAAGCCACCAGGAGCCAGTGATATTTGCCTAATAGCATGCTCATGGCACATAACTGGATAAGCACTATGCTAAAACAAAACATTATGCAGGTATTTTCTTTTTCTTTTGTATTCCCTTGTACAGCTGAGATGCATTCAGCACAGAATTCAACACAGACTATGTTCAAACAAAATTTGTTGTTTGTGAATGAAGAAGAAAATGGTAGTACTTTGAGCTTAATCTGCAGACTAAGATTTTTTAGATCACTGTTTCTGTAAATTTAATGAAAGAATTCCATATACTTTTAAGCAGGGAAGTAAGACTTTTAAGTGTTATATACATTAAGGAACAGTAAATGGGCACTAATAACCATGATATGAATACTCTGGTTTCTATAGCTTACATTTCTAACTGTCTTAAAAACTATATCTCACATACCTAATAATGACATAAATATCATGTTTGGTAATGAAGACTGCAGTAATTGTTGATAAGAAAAATGTGTTCTGTTGATTTGTCAAGAATTCAAAGTTGGGATTTGCAAATAGTTATGTTTTTGGATATCTGCTCTTCGGTTTTTCATAACAAGCATTTTTCTTCCAAATATAAAGTGTTGTTCGTCAGGCTTTAATCATGGATTGCATTAGTTTAAAAAACAGACTATTTGGGGAAACAATCCATATCACCGCCTTGATCGTCACACTGTTTGTCAGTCTTTCTGCAGTTTAATAAATTAATTCTAATACTTTCAGTTTCTATGGTTACCGTAAAGCCTAAAAGATTGGCAACATTAACAACAGAAGTCAGCAGGAGGTTGCACAATTACAGTGGGATCTTATTTACCCAGTTGCAAAAGGAGTAGTTAACCTGTGTGAGCTGTGTATGTGTCACCTGTATGATCATCAATATTTCTATTTCAGGATTAAGCACGATGAGAGAAACTCACCTAAAACTGTCCCCAAGTTTTAATGAATATTGGTAAGCAGTTACCAGAATAACACATAGTTAAAGAAATCATTATTATTATTATTACTGTTGTTGTTAATGTTTAAACATTTTTTTCTCTTATCACTGATCAAAAACATACAAAACATTCAGTCAATTAAAAGGAGAAGATAAGCAAAAGTGAAGCATTCGATCTACCATGGTTTAGCTGCAGATACTTGCCGTGACAGGAGGGAATGTTAACTCGGAGCCTTTGTTTCACACATGACAGCCATCAAGATATGGGTGTTAGGATGTGTACTGACCAGGAGCACAGTGACAGTGGCTCAACCCAAGGAAAACTGGCTGAGCACAGAGAAACTGTGACAAATTAAATGGGCTATCGAAAGCTGTGCTCATGTTAGAGAAATAGGGTAAGCATTTATAGACAGATTTACAAAATGTTCACTTTATCTTTAACTGTCACCAAAACCACATTTCTCATTAGATAACTGCATAGTCATTGTTTATATGGTGGAATTAAGAAATGTTAAGAGTGTTAAGAAAACACGATAACAGCATATATACGATATATAACAACAATAAAGATTTAGGGAAGGAAGTAAATTATGCAGTCAGACAAATAGAGTTATTAAGTAATAGTTGCTACTTATTTAATTGCTAAGTATTTTTTACACCACTCTTGCATTTCTTTTGCATTGCTTTGCAATATGGCCAAGAGTCTTTGTCACATAATTACCATCTAATAATAAAAACATAAAACTACAAACTTAAATACTTAAACACTGATACAAATCCCAATCATACTGAAAACACACACTTTCTTTTGTTGTTTAAGTATTGCCACAAAGCCAACAGCAAACTTGGTGAAAACCAACCCAGAGGGCACCGCAAAGTTAAAAAAAAAATTGGCTTCAGCAACTCTGCTGTAGTAAGAGTTACAGGTAAAAATTGAAGGCTATGATGTGCCAAGCCTGACTGTTCATCACTGCTTTTGTTACCTATTGAAAATCAAGCTTAGGGCACTGGGCAGGGGTTTGCTGCTATCTCTGTGTAACCATGGTGTCTTTGCAGATGCTTTGAAAGAGTTGATGTAGTGTCAGAAGCTGTGCATAGTTGTTTCTGGCCTGAGTGCACTTTGCATGTTCTTGTCCTTTCTTACACTAAAATAAGCGATCTTCATAACTCCACTCCTGAAGTTACACATCACTGTAGTCTATTTCTTCTCCCTCCACAAGAAGTAAGTCAGCTGATTGTAGTGCATTGTAGAAAATGCCACGTTATATCATATTTTTCTACGGTATATAAGGAGTTTAGAAATTAGTAGTCTAATGCAATAACTATATTACAGTCAAATGTAATGTGACTAGAGTAATATGTTGCTCGGAATACCACATACCCAACAAATTAATTTGTTTGCACTCAAAATATTCTAAGAAGGCAGTTGTTCTTTACCTTGATCAAAAATGCACAACATACAAGAAAATTCAATCAAAAGTCTTCATTTAGCACCTTTTTGTCTTTTAAAAAGAACATCACATTTTGTGCTTCTCAATCACTTATTCACACTCATCCACCAGCGGCTGCCAAGCTGCAATACAAGATGCTTCCCTACCATTGTATGCCACTTGGATTCAGTGTCTTGCCAAAGAATACTTCAGCATGTATCACATGTAGACTGGGAAATTAAACCACTGACCTTGCAAGGAGTACTCTCACACTGAAGTGTGCCTTCATTCTCAGCAATTCAGTTTGGATATAATTACTACATTTGTGAGGTAGGGCTGTTCGATATAATGATATATATCGGATGACGATATAAAAACATCTATTGTTTCATTTTACGCTATCGTTTGTTTCGTGGTGTCGCAAAATAAATTGTTTACGCCAATATTTTTTCATCGTTTTGATGGTCACTGTAGTAGCTATATTAATTTCGTAAAGTTCTCTCTTTCTCTTATATTTTATATAACCACACTACTGACGGACAAGCGGCTGTTTTTATGCATTGTGGTTAGCAACAACGACGGTAACAGCATCGCTTGTCCGCTTGTTTATGTTCCACATAAACCTTTCACAATAAAGCTCAAGATCCTGTTGAGACTTTTGCAAAATAAACTGAATCACGTGAAAGAGCAGATTATTTACAGATGAGAAGCAAAAAAAATAAATAAACCTTAAACTCAAACGTTAGAACAGGCTTTCCCCCGCAGCACGCCGTGTAATAAATACTCACAAAGAAAACAGCGGCCTATAAAACTTATGTCTAAAAATGTATAGTTTCATGCATCGGTTAAAACACTCGACTCCAGCTACATGACGCGCAGCTGGAAACACTTCCCGCAAGATGAGCTGCCCGAGATTTACAGAATTTACAGAAAATGTTACATTTTTGTGATTTATATCGTTATCGGACGATAGAATTCTTATATCGGGATATGAGATTTTGGTCATATCGCACAGCCCTATTGTAAGGTAACTGTTTCATTATTTTTGATTATATAAATGGTAAGATCACAGATAAACAGATTACTTATATATAATTTAAAAATGGGATAGCATATTGCAGGACCACATAACCCTGGCTTTAATAACTGTCTCCACTCCGGTCCATTTCTTCTTTTCAAGATGACATATTGTATAGCTGAACAGAGGAATGGATAGATGAGATGGATTAGTGGGTGGACTTGTGGGTGTGCACGTAGGTTAGAAGAGCAAACTTCAGCGGTGACACT
The DNA here is from genome assembly GCF_057381845.1 of Rhamphochromis longiceps. Classification (NCBI taxonomy): domain Eukaryota; kingdom Metazoa; phylum Chordata; class Actinopteri; order Cichliformes; family Cichlidae; genus Rhamphochromis; species Rhamphochromis longiceps. Next base: position 36,256,462 of record NC_140558.1, read on the forward strand.
TCTCTATTCTGCAGTGACGTTTTGAACAAGTGCAAAAAGAAAGTGACAGCATCAAATGACCAATATTCCGATTTATGTGTTTCTAAGAGATGAGTGAAACCAGAGCAGAGTGCTGCTGACAACCAAGAAAATGCTGAGCATTAGCTAGTCGAGACTATCCTAAGATGCATAGTAATGCTTTAGTGAAAACCACAGATTCTGGAAAACCACATAAACAAAATAGGATAGAATCCTCAATTACAAAGAGGGCAATTTACATGATCAGTTAGATCCTAATGCAAAGCAGTGACAAAGGCTTAATCTGGAGATGTCACTGACAGCAGCTTTTAGCTTAATCAGGGAGCATAAGCGCCATAAAAATGGATTGCAAATGATTTGCCAGGTAATAAAGTATTGACGTTTGACATCACTTGATGTGTAAACAGGACAATTATTCATATGGTCCATGAGTGCTGGTGGTAGTCATAAATCCTTACTATTTGGCATCTAACTATCTTGCAGTTCACGGTCTGCTTAATGCTAATATTTTTCACATTTTCATTATTATAGCTGTTGAATTTATCACTTGGGATTTAATTTGTGTGCAATGCATTATCATTAAAATTAGACATGAAAACAAAATGCATCTTTTTGCATTATTATTTGTACCTGTTTCTTAAACCGATGAATGTTCCCAAGAATTAGGAGGGGTTTTTTTTTTGTTTGTTATTGAATTACTCTTAACAATAAGACAAATCTAGACAGCCTTCCTTATGAATCACGTGTTGCTGACTCCACTTTAGTACTAATTGTTAACATTAAAACATAATTAAAAAGTGACGATCCAGCAGAGATGCAAACCAACTCTGGCCAGCTAATTTAAAAATTTGAGCAAGAATTTAATCCCTTAAGTAAAACAGTGTGTATATAACTGTTTTAGGGCAAAGTTACTAATGAGCACAGTAGCAGCACTCTTGTATGGCTTTGAATTATTGTGATATATTGTATGAAAACAAATTAGGAACAAGTTAAAGGTGGCAGAGAATATTAGGGGTTTAAAAAAAGGAGAACAGAATATGTCAGAATGCCACTTTAGTATATTTGCAACACTTAGTACATACAAACTCTCAATTTTTGCAAAAGCGCTTAAGGCTTTTTGTGTGTCATTTGCATGTCTGCACTACAGAGGACAAAATTTTCATTTGTGTCTCTGCCAAGGGTTTGTCTCTCGCCCGTCACTGAGGTCAGCTGGCCCCTGATGCATACAATCTTCTCTCTATCAATGCATATTTATCAGCATCAAAGAGTCATTCATTTACCAGATTGGAAAATGGGCAGTGAAGAGAGCTTGACATTCACTTTGTGCTGAATTGTTCTCACTTGACACCTAACTTGCTGATTGATGAGAAATATTATGGCCTGCAGGAAAAGCAAAGTCAAAGATGAATGAGCATCGTGCTGGAGCTCTCGTCACATCTCAGGACCAAAACTCTTTATTAATATTTTGTTTGGGCCCGCACCTATCCATCCCTATTTATGGTACACGAGTAGGATTGGATCTGTCATATCAAGTATTTACTTGCATTTGTCTCATGGCTCTCTGGTGTATGTAGTTTGTGTGTGTGCATGTGCGTGCATATGTGTGTTTGAGAGCCTTTCAGTGTACATGTCAGTTGTCGAAATTATTATTAACTCCCTGGAAGTTATACTTTAAATCTGGGTATTATTCTGTTAGTGCCTTGCAGGAGATGTAACACCAACTCATATGTTGCAAATTAAGAAACAACAAAACTGCAATCTGTGAAAAAGTGCTAACATATCACATTTACACGTCAATGTATAATTAATTATGCCAAGGCATATGTCAATACTGTAATCTTGTCAACGTCTCACCCCTGTTTTCTCTCTTTCCCATTTTTTTTTAACGCACTTGATCATCACGCGCCGTAAGTGCATAGATATAAAGTAATTAAGACTTTATCCTTCAGCTCACGCTTGCAATGAGAGGATGAACATTGGTCTATATTTTGACTGTGGTGAAAGTAATAGCTTGTGTGTAGTTAAAGTAAGACACACTGATGCCACCCAGAGAAGTCACGTTGAAGCCATGTTGAAAATTTGCTCAGGCAATTTGTGAAAAATACAACAACTGAACAATTTTTAGGGGAATTATTCCCACGCCAAATTGTCTCTCCTTCTTCACATACACGTCAGTTATTGCAAATTTTAAAACATATTTCTCGAACTTGTTATCTTCATTCTGTTTGTTTATTTGTCTTTGATTTCTTTTACACTTAAAAAAATGAGAATCAATAAGGAGCTATTACCAAGATTCACTTCAACTACAATACCATGCAAAAAGTAAACCAGCAGAATATGATGATAGGCCCGTTGTTATTTGCACTGCACAATGTTAATTAAACATTCAATTTGCCATGCCGTGATCCTCATATTCTAAAATCCATCATATGCCAACGCATTAAAAAAAAAAGCGAAAAAAGAAATCAAACATTTGCTGCAAGCCCAACATGTCCTTGGTAGTTTTCTTTCAAAAATAGCTCTATTATTCTTGCCCAAGATGCACTGGAGAGAGTCGTGTTATTATAGGTTGTTACAATCACTACAAACAACCCAGCTGGCACATTCACATGTGAGAATTTGACAGCACAATGAATATAATGTGAAAGGAGTGAAATACAAAAGAGGACATCCATTACTATCAGGGGACATGTTCTTTCCCTTCATTTTTAATTTCACGGGCATTTTCTGAACTTTCAAGGGTATTTTTTCCCCAGGCGCTCCTGTTAATTTCTGACCCTGCCAATAAAATCCAAATTGTGATGATTCCATCTTTTCTGAGCCACAGCGAGCTCCACACACCCTCTCACACCACCGTGCTGAGATTTAAGCCAGAGAAAAGGTCAAGTGTCTGGATCATTGTCAGTGTCGGCATATTGATGGACTTGCTCGGTTATGATTAATTGACAGATTGTCTACTGATCAATTTAAGTCAAGATTTTTAAAAAGTTGTCTTGTTTTATTTTTTACTTTTTAAACTGCACAGACAGTCTTTAGGTTTATATTTTTACTGCTTTTACTACTGTTTATTTTACTGTCCTCTCAGGGGAGGACTGTTTTGTGGTCATATTTTATTTTTTTCAGGTTGGGATTTGTGACACTGCAGCCCATTATCTCACAGTGGTGCTGTTTGGGATATGACATTCCAAAAGGTCATTGTAAGCTTTAGAGTCAGTAGGGTGGCGTATTCGTAAGCAAGTGTCCTATAATCAGCCCTGTACCCTTCCCTGCTTAAAGTGTCTCGAGTAAGACACCGAATCCTTCCCAAATACATAGCAATGGCTTTATGTTTAACCCTGCACTCTGACATCTGCCCTCCCTGTGGAGAGGGACAAGAACAAATTACACATGAGAGGATCATAAAAAAAATAAGCAGAAAAGGAAGAGGTCACTTTCAAGAGCAACTGCATGCACTTTACTTGTTCCTCTCACTGTTAAATCAGGTCAAAGCAAAGTTTTACTGAAATATTTCCTCAGGGCACAACAGAAGCAAAGTTTCTGAAGTGGAACCTAACATGTCAGCCACATCTGCCATTATTTGCGCCATGGTGTTTTGTTACAGTTAGGTCCATAGGTTTCTGAGCCATGACACTTTTATTTTTCATTTATTTTTTGGGTTTTGACTCCACAGAGGATTAAAGCAATCACAATCAGGTTAGGGTTCAGACTCACCTTTAATTCAAGGGGTTTAACAAAAATTATTATGTTGAAATTACAGTCATTTTTACACATAATGCTTTTCATTTTAACAATTTGACAACTGAGTGGAGAATAGTTTTATAGCCAAATGATGGTAGTTCCCTCACTGTTCAAAGTCAAACTTATACACTATATTGCCAGAAGTATTCACCCATCTGCCTTCACACATATGAACTAAGGGACGTTCCATTCTAAATCCATAGGCTTTAATATGATGTTGCCCCGACTCGCTTCAGCTCCTATGGGAAAGCTTTCCACAAGGTTGAGGTGTGTATTTATGGGAATTTTTGGCCATCCTTCCAAAAGCTCATTTGTGAGGTCAGACGCTGATGTGGAATGAGAATGCCTGGCTTACAGTCTCTGCTCTAATTAATTCAAAAGGTGCTCTATCAGGTTGAGGTCAGGAATCTGTGCAGGCCAGTCAGGTTCTTCCACATCAGACTCACTCATCCACGTCTTTATGCACCTTGCTTTGTGCAACCGTGCGTAGTCATGTTGGAACAGAAAGGAGCCATCCCCAAACTGCGCCTACAAGGTTAAGAGCATGAAATTTTCCAAAAGTCTTGTTACGGCAAAGCATTAAGAGCTCCTTTCACAGGAACTAGGGGACCGAGCCGAGCTACACTTAACAAGTACTATTTGGCAATCCTTTGGATTGCCAGACAGAGAACTGCGATTCATCATTCCAGAGACCACGTCTCTACCACTATAGAGTCCAGTAGAAGTCTCCTTTACACCTCTGCAGCTGACAATTTGTATTGTGTTTGCTGATGAAAGGTTTGGACGCAGCTGGTTGGCCATTCCATTCCAAACCCTTTCCGTGAATCTGTTTGGGATATGACATTCCAAAAGGTCATTGTAAGCTTTAGAGTCAGTAGGGTGGCGTATTCGTAAGCAAGTGTCCTATAATCAGCCCTGTACCCTTCCCTGCTTAAAGTGTCTCGAGTAAGACACCGAATCCTTCCCAAATACATAGCAATGGCTTTATGTTTAACCCTGCACTCTGACATCTGCCCTCCCTGTGGAGAGGGACAAGAACAAATTACACATGAGAGGATCATAAAAAAAATAAGCAGAAAAGGAAGAGGTCACTTTCAAGAGCAACTGCATGCACTTTACTTGTTCCTCTCACTGTTAAATCAGGTCAAAGCAAAGTTTTACTGAAATATTTCCTCAGGGCACAACAGAAGCAAAGTTTCTGAAGTGGAACCTAACATGTCAGCCACATCTGCCATTATTTGCGCCATGGTGTTTTGTTACAGTTAGGTCCATAGGTTTCTGAGCCATGACACTTTTATTTTTCATTTATTTTTTGGGTTTTGACTCCACAGAGGATTAAAGCAATCACAATCAGGTTAGGGTTCAGACTCACCTTTAATTCAAGGGGTTTAACAAAAATTATTATGTTGAAATTACAGTCATTTTTACACATAATGCTTTTCATTTTAACAATTTGACAACTGAGTGGAGAATAGTTTTATAGCCAAATGATGGTAGTTCCCTCACTGTTCAAAGTCAAACTTATACACTATATTGCCAGAAGTATTCACCCATCTGCCTTCACACATATGAACTAAGGGACGTTCCATTCTAAATCCATAGGCTTTAATATGATGTTGCCCCGACTCGCTTCAGCTCCTATGGGAAAGCTTTCCACAAGGTTGAGGTGTGTATTTATGGGAATTTTTGGCCATCCTTCCAAAAGCTCATTTGTGAGGTCAGACGCTGATGTGGAATGAGAATGCCTGGCTTACAGTCTCTGCTCTAATTAATTCAAAAGGTGCTCTATCAGGTTGAGGTCAGGAATCTGTGCAGGCCAGTCAGGTTCTTCCACATCAGACTCACTCATCCACGTCTTTATGCACCTTGCTTTGTGCAACCGTGCGTAGTCATGTTGGAACAGAAAGGAGCCATCCCCAAACTGCGCCTACAAGGTTAAGAGCATGAAATTTTCCAAAAGTCTTGTTACGGCAAAGCATTAAGAGCTCCTTTCACAGGAACTAGGGGACCGAGCCGAGCTACACTTAACAAGTACTATTTGGCAATCCTTTGGATTGCCAGACAGAGAACTGCGATTCATCATTCCAGAGACCACGTCTCTACCACTATAGAGTCCAGTAGAAGTCTCCTTTACACCTCTGCAGCTGACAATTTGTATTGCGTTTGCTGATGAAAGGTTTGGACGCAGCTGGTTGGCCATTCCATTCCAAACCCTTTCCGTGAATCTCTTGTTACGTCCCTCTGCAGCCTCTAATCTGCTCAGTGTGTTCAGCTGGTGCTAATTGGCCACACCTAGTCAGGTGTGGATACAAGCATACCTGAGGCAAGCTTCCCACCGAGCTCACTTGTCTTTGCCTTGTCTTTTACCCAACCTGCGATTCCATTTTAAGATAAAATCTCTTCTCACCCATACTCTGGTATTCATCTCTTTTTTTATGTTGCAGCTTTTGAGCCGGGTCGTACCACTCTCTGCACACTGTTCTTGAGCTAATCTGAAGGCCACATAAAGTTTGGAGCTCTAACTAAAGAAGTAGAAAGGAAACTTCACAACAGGATTTGTTACACAGGCGGCATCAACTAAAAAAGCTTTTCAGTTGCTGAAGACAAAACTGAAAGCAGGAAGACCCACAAACACCTAAAGGTTGCTGTAATAAAGGCCTAGCAAAGCCTCACAAGGGAAATAGAGCATTTATTGATGTCCACGGGTTCTAGATTTCAGGGAGTCATTAATAGCAAGGGATTTCCATACAAGCATTAAAAATAATCCCTATAGTTAAAATTGTGTTAGTTTATCCAATTAATTATGAGCCTCTGAATTTGAGCAATATTTTTTTTAAATGACTATAATCCCTAACCAGTTAATGCAATTATTTTGTTAAAGCTGAAAGGCTTTCTTTCAATAACATCTTGATTGTTTTGTTTAACTGAGAGGCAAAAAAGTGCAAGTGTCCAAGAACGTATGGATAAAAATAAAACCCACAATGAGAGCTGATGAATATTATTTCCCCCTAAAGAATGTGCAGTACTTGTAAGTGTAATGTTCTAGTTTAGTTTTTCCTTCAGCTCTAACTTTGTGAAGTTACTTTGAGGTACTGAGAGTTAAGAGTAATGAGAAAGCTGATGGGACTCATTTTTAGAATTATAGGGAAGGCAAACAATTCATCTTGATGAACAGAATGAACATCACACAGCCAGCCGTTGCATTAGAACATTCACCCACCAGTTACCCTGATATTAGGTTTCTTTATTATTTATTTTCCTTAAATGAAACTGACTGCCCAAGTCACCGTAACAAAAAATCCACCTTTCTGATTTCTTTAACAAGAAGCATGTTTCAAAGCAAGACTCCATGACATGCTGCAGTTTGAAGTTTGTAGAAAAAGTGTGTTAGGCAAATAGATGTGCCTTAATGGGTTGAGATAACAAAAGTGCAAGCACACTTCAGTGAGTTGCTGAATTGGTGTAAAGCAACTTGACTTGCTTAACAAACAACTGACATAGATCAGTGAAAAGCAATATGGCAATATGTTAACATCAACAGTGCTGAAACAAATAGCATTGCATGTTAGTTTTGGCTCCTGGTGGGATCTGCCAAGACACGCTCACAGATTGTATCATCATTGGCTAAACTACAAAAGCAAGCTAACACAATATCCAAATTCAGAGATTTATTTTGTAGGGTCTCAACAGGCGTTTTCCGTGAAAGTTCATTTTAAGAAAAACAAACCAAAACTAACAAAAAGCATTTGAACCTTAAAGAACTTGATTTTTAGCAGCACTCAAATTCAGAGATATGCTTCAGCTTTCTAGGTCTCTCTCTGTCTGATGATCATCACTTTACATGCTGAGGAAATTCTGTGATGGATATTAGATGTAGCAGGAGTTCCAAAATGAATGATTTCACCTACATTTTAAGATGTCGTTTATAAAAAAAAAAAAAAAAAAAAAGGAAGACACCAGTGCCTCAATGCCTTTCTGTGGCAACTTTGAGTCCTCAAGCTGAGCCAGACAAAATTGGAAAGAAACTGAAAAGCAAAACAGTATTTCCAACTGTATGGAGGGTAACTGGATTCTTTATTTATATATATATATATATATATATATATATATATATATATATACACACACACACACACACACTACGCAAGTAACCCCGGCGGAAGGGGCTACATGAATAGGATGAGGGACCTATGGATTCTTCGATACCCAACATCCACAATGACGGCGAAACAACTATTAGCTCAGTGGAACACGAGAAGCTGGAGAAATACCAAGGGCTCAGAGAAGAGCTCGAGAGGATGTGGAGGGTGAAGGTAACGGTGGTCCCCGTGGACCACCTTTAAAGAACATAACGAAGTTCATGGCAATATTACCAGAAGCATGGGACACTTGTTTTATGTCTTTCAGCCAAATGCGCATTTTCCCCGTGCCTGTAATTTTATTACCAATAATAAATAATTTATCAATGGATTGGCTAGTTATCTCAAAGGAATCATTATAGTGATGAATTGCTAACCATGTGGCTTCATGTTCCAGATTTAGCCTCAAGCTTTGACCTTGTTAAGGAAGTGTTAGGAGTATCACCTTGGAAAAGATGAAAGTATGCAAATAATTAATGTAATGATAAACTGAAATATTAGGATTTAACAGAAATGTTATGTTTCTTTCAAAACACTTTAAACAAGATTATGCCTGCTTATGTTGGGCAGAGAATTCCTCTGGGAATTAAGATAATTATTTCTCTTAAATGTTAACTGTTAAATTTTTAATTACTTCCAATAATTGGTATGACTTTGAAGAAAAAAAAAAGTCTAAACTTTCTATGTCCAGGACTGCAACCGCTGCGTGTGTATAATTAAAGTCACTCAACTTTGAGCTCTGTGGATGTCCCTTTAGGTTATTTATGTCATTAAATAAAATAATTCCAAGTCAAACATATCCAGCAAAGAGCAGTGACTAGACCTCTTTGAAGTAAAATAATTTATTTGGGTACTAAAGATGTATCTTGAGAATTCAAATTGATCATTGCAAGGCAGGATGTCAGCTCATGTTCAAAGCTTTCAATATAACCTTCATTGTGTAGTGTATAATAAAATACAAATTGATATAAAGAGGAGACAGGCTGTTGAAGCACTGTGAGGTCAGCCAGTGCAGTACCTCCTGGAATAAAACATTCTATTACGCTGCCAACATCATCACTTTATAATCTGGATATGAATGTTCACATGTTGTTAGAAATTACATGTTGCAATTATGTGGTTCATATCAAAAATGTATTTACTCTGAAACAATTCATACTAAAACACTAAGAAACAGAATATCTATTTAATCCATTGTTTTAGTTTAATTTAAAAAAAACATCCAGCTGCTACCTTGTGAAACCCTAAATCATTTTCTCATATATATATATATATATATATATATATATATATATATATATATATATATATATGAACAGCTTAACAGACTCTCATTCCTCTAGCATCTATTCTTTTCAAAGGGTAGATGAAGTTCAAAAACACACGCTCACTGAATGGTTGATTTGTACTAGATGAAGAGGATAGTGGAGAAATTCACAATGGCTCCCTGCACAGCAATCACGAATTGGCCTGAATGCGCAGGAAGCCATGCCACCATGAGTCTGGTCCAGGCAACTCTATTCAAATGACTACATCCATGTCTCCCTGTAGAAATGGCTCAAATGAGCCTGTTAGCCTTTGAACGAGTCGGAGAGCAAAACAAGACTTGTCAACCAGGGAGAGATCAACAGGGAAACAAGAGGAGCATTCGTTTCTGCCTCAGGGAGTTGTACTAGCAAGTATCCTCTGCTTCCCCCTGCACTGATTTGACATTCAATGCTGATCCCCAAAATCACTGTTACATTTAATGAATGAAAGGAAACATCACATAGTTTTATGTCAAATTTGTCTCTAGGAGTAGAACTTTTTTTAACTACTTTGTTTCTCTTCTTGCTGAATTTCTTTCAGGTTCTTTTTTCCTTAGTCATGAAGGATAACAGAGGAAAGCGTTTGCAGCATGAATATCAGTTATTATTAGAAGCAAAATCACAGCAAAAGAAGGTGTCATTGAAACAAAGTCAAAAACTTAACAGTTCATTTTTTCCATCTGTGTTTTCTGCAAAATATACCACTGTATGCATGATAAAACGCAGCACAAACTGAAAATAATTGCTGTGGTAGATTCAAAGCAAGAATAGAATTGTAGTCCAAAACCAGTTTCTTGGCAAATGTCTTGAAGAGATAGTTTGCTGGCTCCCCACTGCTCTTCTCTTGGCAGCAATGCTGTGTTTAACCACAAGCCTGACTGCTTTAAGCTCACTTGAATCAAGGTCTCCTAGCTTTGCTGTCACCTGGTCAACAACAAAATCTTGTACCTCATTAAGCTGATTTCCCTGTGCGTTACACTGCCTCAAAGCAAAGTCTTTATCTAATTCAGAAACGCTGTCTTACATTGTTTATGGGCAAAATCTTCTAACACTTGAGATTAAAACTAGATACAGTGCTACTTTGAGCAGTGGAGGTGAGCGTGTTGGTGTGAAGAAAGAGACGCCTTCGCCTCCCCAAGGGATCAACAACATTCACAGTTACCGTGGTGACCGATGAGAGACTGCGCTCCCCTTGCCACATAAACCTTATTTACTATTGCAGCTGTTCAATTTTGCAACACCAAGCCCACCTTTTTTTCTTATTTGGTGTTCATGCCTGAAGAACTCCACCTTGCTTCTTGTCTCAACCCCTAAGATAAATGCATCTGGAAATACTACTGCACGAACTCTCCACGTTCTTAGAAAACAGCCTCTAGTTTTGCATGAAATTCAAATTAGGCCATTTAAAGCCATAATTAAAATTCCGTAGGTCAGTCTTCTTTATTAGTGCATTGTTCTGGAACTTACCATTTAAAGGATTTTATAGTTTGTTTTGTTCTGTTCCTCACAGGCTATTATTTTGTGTCACCGTCTGTTTATTTTCTTAGACAATCATGTCCATCAGAGAATGGGCTGTGAAAATCACAGGGCTTGACACACAAACGCACATACACACTCCCTCAAAGAGACAAACTCTTGCCCACACACCCATGTTCTAGAATATGTGCATAACTGCATATTCTTGCACAGCAATATACATTCTTCAATAACAAACACAAGCACACATAGGAGGAGAGAGGCCCACATGCCCATTTGCCCACACACACTTATGCACAGGCAAACAAAGCATTACTTCCCCTCCATCCTGCCATATACACACTCTCTTAGGAGAGATGTCTGGGGCACTAAACTAATAAAGCCAGCATGGTGGCCACTGCAGGGGCTGCTGCACTGTTGTTAGTAGCCCCTCAGCCCCCACCTCACTTCTCGCCTTTCTTTTTTTGTTTTGGTCCCAAGCATATCATGGAAGGATTATATCACACACGCGAGTCACCTCATGTGTAGTCAATATCCTTCCTTCAACATTAGTGCTATGACCTTAGAGGGACACTAAACTGGCTAAATGGTGTGATAATGAATCAGATGTTAATAGAGCAAATGAATGGAAAACAGGAGAGATGGCTTGAGTCATGACATCTTTTTTACAGATGCTTGCACAGCATGCATCTGGTTAGGGGACGAGTTGGAAGGAAGCAGTTTAAAATGTCAAAGTAATAATGCAATGAAGATTATGGTACATGGCATTATCTTTGAAACAATCCCAAGTAGCACAATCACATGAGACTTGGAGGTATATTTTAACAAATAAATGATGTGGTCACTGATGGACGAGTAACCCATAACGACAATATGACTGTTATTCTGAAATATTTTCAGTGCTCCAAAAAATCCGAGTGTTAATGTGGAATTTAGCCTTTGGCCAAAGGAACAATCTACCTTGCGGGTTCTGGCATCACCCACTAAACACGATGTGTGTTTCAGGCTTAAAAAAATCTCAGGCTATTTGACAGTATGGGTATGAAGCTCTTGTTGTCGTTCAGTAACAAGCAAAATCATACTCAAATGCAAATCTCCATTATTAAAAGTGTATAAGTTTGGAGGAGTTAGAATGAAAAGTTTATATCAATCAACATCAATTATTTTTGTTTTGCAGCATGTGCAGTCAGACTGTGCCTTCTGCACTGCTTGCTATTTCTTAATGACCTGGATAACCATTGAGTTCAATGGCAAAATGGGCTCAAAGGAAAAACTTGATTTTTATTTTGCTTTTTGGGGACTTAATCATCAATTTATTTATTTTTCTTCAAATTCTGTTTAATAAAAGGCAAACGTGGACAGTTGGAGCTTTGGTGTCACCTTAAAAGCTAACGATTTTTCACATCCAATTGAAAACTGCATGTCGACCAATTAGAGTTTGATGTCTTATAACCTGAGCAGATAAATAAGTTGAGAAATGTCAGGCTCATCAGACGGAAATGTCTCAGAAGAAGGACAATGAATGAAGAAATACTAGAAATATAAATAACTATATAAATATGTAAATATGAGACATGACATAAAAGCCACTACATTTAGAAAATTTGAAAGAGTGTTGTTTTTTTTTCTTTTTTATTTTGAAGCTAGGTGAGAGCTTAAATTTGATATATGCCATATTTTTGCCTGGGGGAAAATAAAATGCTACAAATGAATTAATAAGAATTGTTTTTTTCAGAATGAACACCTTAAAATAAGATTTCCACTTTGCAACTTTATACAAGCAGTCATTGCCAATGCAGAAAGTAGTGCAAGCTATAACGAGGGGGAGTAGAGGTTGGGGAAGTAGTTGAAAATGTTATTCAAAATGTTATTCAAGACACCAGAGTTTGTGACTGTATGAGCCGAATATGACCCTTTTCCTAACCTTTCCCCCCCTAACACCAGCAAAGTCATACACCCATATTCTAAACATGTGCAAGCTCAAACCATACCCAAAACATAATTTACCATTCAGTTTTCAAAACAAATGTTAGGATATTGTGTAAAATATAACTTTTAGAGACTTTTAGAGACAATGTAAAAAGGTTAAAAACATTTTCAAAAGCAAAATGAATAGCAACACAACAGTCTTAATCTGAATGTGAAACAGGTCAATATCAACACTGGATACAGGGAGCATAGCAGTCTAAATATTTCTGATTAAAAGGTGTGTGTCCATTTAAAGCCTGATAGACTGAAACACAAGAACACATTCAGAACCAAAGCATCATTCATACCACTTTAGTAAAATTTTGCTACCTATATAGACTGAATAAACCTCTGGCATTTGCTGGGCTTTTTACTTTGGATCACTCAAGAATGTGCCATTACATCCAGACAACCACTATTTGACTTTCCTTTGTACTGCATTGCTGTCCTGACACCTTGATTTGTGGAATATTATATAAAAAAATTCTTCCAAATGGTCTCACCATATATTAATGTTATTTTGTTAAATGTACAGTTTTAATATTTGAAAGACAACACTGAATAGAAAACTCCAGAAATTAAGACCCTAAAAATGACAGCATAGTGGTCCGGTGGGTAGCTTTGTTAGCATATAGGAAAGATTCTGTGTATAAAATCCACTGGGTTGTTGATGTCTTTGGAATTTAGAGCTTGCATTTTTGGGTATTTTTCTGTGTCTGCATGAGTTCTTTCTGAGTATTCTAGCTTCTTCTCCGAGTCTACAGAAATGCATGTTAGGTTTGTCTTCTTTATTCCTCCTGCAAGAGACTGACGACCCATCCTCAGTTTACTCCACATTTTGCCTTGGATAGGAAAAACTAAAGAAATGGATGGATGAATCGCTAATAGACTCTGTATCCTACCACTGTAACATCATTTTACCTTCTGCTTCATGGTGGAACATTCTAGATACTCACGCAAAAAAACAACTTCCCATTCTGAGAGAATTGCCTTGTGGTTGATGCAGACATTGGTTCACCTTGGTGATGGGTTGTTACATTGTGAGGCAAGGTGAAGGCACTCTGCTGTAATTTATTATTATGTTGTTAGCCATGTCTGATTAAATCATCACCCATTAACCAGACGGACAGAGCAAATCTTACCGAAGACGGTTGAAAAACACTCTCACTGCTTTAGAAGTACAAATCCTGTTGAAAATAAATGTATTCACTATGAGTTTCCCCTCTCTATGCATACAGGGCAGACAGCTTGCTCTTAAATCCCAGCACAATAAGAACATGTTGTCCAAAACTATAATGATGTCTAGATGGTAGCTGCTTTTATATTTGTTGATTTTCATTTAATTAATTTTGATTATTTAAAGGGACTGTTTGGCAAAGCAGGTATTGAAATGGTCTCTCAGTCAATATTCATTTTAGATGGGCATAGAGACCTAATGGAACAATATGTGCTTTTTCAAAATGTGTTTCTGATTTATTTATTTTTTACTTGGAAGCAACAAGGCAGATTAAAAAAAGAAAAAAGCAAAAAAACAGAACCAGGTTCACACAGATCAGTTTCTCTACCTTGTAAACTTTTGACATGGCCAGATCATCATAACAGGCCACCAACAGCCCATCACAATAGAATACTGTCCCTCCGCCTGATCCAGTACAGCAGTCTAGCAATTGCTATAATGTAACGTCCATGTGAAAAAAATGTGTTGTTATTATATATCACTATACTGCAGGCCCAAACATTTCAAGCTTAATTTCAAAGCTGCTAAATCTTTCCTATAGTGACCCAAACTACAAATAAACACTATGCTGTTGTATAGGTGCTACAAATTCTTCTGCATTGAGACTTTTTCAGGCCAAATATCATATTTATTGAGATACACAATATTTTTTTATACACAATATTGCTAAAAGTATTCACTCGTCTGCCTGTATATGCATATGAACTCGAGTGCCATACGATTCCTAATCTATAGGGTTTAATATGTTAGCTTACCCTTTCCAGCTTCAACTCTTCTAGGAAGGTTTTCCAGAAGATTTAGGAGTGTGTTTAGGAATTTTTGACTGGAGTGTATTTGTTGGTCAGATACTGGTTTTGGACTAGAATGCCTGACTTGCAGTCTCCTCTAATTCATCCCAAAAGTGTTCTGTTAAGTTGAGGTCAGGCCAGTCAAGTTCTTCCACACCACACTAACCCATCCGTGTCTTTATGGACCTTGCTTTCTGCACTGGTGTGCAATCACCAGCCACCCAGTTTCTAGTAAAACTAGAAAAGTGATATATAAATGCAAGCACATTTTGTGCTCATCTGTTGTTGCTCATGCTTTGTGCATGCAAGTACAAGTACCCACAATGTAAGATAAATAATGAAACAATAAACAAATAACAATCTATTTATTCTTGGGTTATTGAGATCAAACTAACCCAGAGCTAACAGGTTGTAAAGATCATAAAATTATAAAAGCACCTGTGCTATTTCAGTGAGTGCGGGGAACATATAAATCTCACTTTACTCTTAAGTTAAATAATATTGAATTACTATTGATAATTATAAATGGTAACTACAAGGATTTTTTTATGACACAGAAAGAAAGAAGACCAGTGTTTGGCAGATATAATGGTTTTATTTATATATATATATATATATATATATATATATATATATATATATATATATATATATATATATATATATATATATATAGTTCTAGAAGAAATTGTAGTCACTCCAGATTTTTCTTGCCATTTTTACTTTCTGTAAAATATATTTAAATAATTAAGGCTTCTGGTTTCATGTCGTTAATATTAGATTTTTTTTCTCCAAAATACAGTGTTTAAAAAAAGCCATTCTCCTGCTCTATAAAACATTAGTTAAATATTAATCATCCTTGTTTTATTGATGGAAAGGGTGTTTATATGTATTAAAAGGTATGTTTCTCTTAATTGATTTGTTCCTGGAGACACAATGTGCCAGTGTCTTTACATAGTTTTTTTTTAAAGCAATTTCCCTCCAATAATAAAACATTTTTGTTAAGAAAAGCTGATAATATTGTCCATTTTGTTCTGAAAGAGGCATGATGTTGCCAAGTAATCTTCAATTTAGATCTAAGACAAGCATTAGCACTTGCTCAATAAGTTGGGGTCACCTTTGCCGCTTCCCAACAAAAGACCATCCTTAAAATCTGGTCAGCCATTGAAGTTAGTTCAGGACTATAGTCCCACCAGTGCAATGAGAAATCCTTTTTATGTCAGGAAGCTCGGCCTGATTGAATTCCTTTGCGTATCAGTGAAAGGATCAAGTAAGAAAGGGGAACAGATTTGTGCTTGTGATAAACTATAGCTTCTGCTGAGCCAAGGATTTACAGCAGACCATGTTGATGAAATCCACTCCTGCAATGTGTACTGTGTAACTGCTGAGTTATTTTTAACAGTCATGCATAATCCAGATGTAGCAACACTTACAACTGCCATCTCAGGTGTTATGAATAATTATTATTTTCCATTGTGCCACCACTCAAGTCTTGTTAAGCAAATGAGTCATGTGAGTCACTTGAGATGCTCATTATACTCATTCTGAAGATTGATAGTTTATGTAATTTTATAAAGAGCCAGGTTTAGGCACAACAACCGCAGTTGCAGAAATTTTCAATTAGCTTTTAAGATTGGTTTATAATCTAATATTTCTAATATGATACATGAGATTATTTTGCTACATTACAACCGCGATTTTCAACCTCTGTATCACATAGATAGATAGATAGATAGATAGATAGATAGATATTGTTATACACAGGCACTTTGTGTCTGATTACCACCTTGTGAGATCAAGTTTTAGCATTCACCAGAATTGGCTTTTTAATAGTGTTGGGGATGTTTCAGGGTATGTTTTGGGCCATTTGCTGTGCGAGCATGTCATAGGGACATAGCCTGCAGTGAGCTGTGGCTATCAAGATGGGACTGCAAAAAAAGTAATAGCAGACACAATGAAACCAATAAGAACAGAAAATACTGAGAAGGCTGATATGCACCAAAAAAGTCCATTTAAAACAGATTGAACACGAGAATCTGTTTTCAATCTGAAGCATAAGTAGCATTGACTGCCAATTTATACATGTATGTATGTATATATATATATATATATATATATATATATATATATATATATATATATATATATATACACATACATATACATATATATATATATATATATATATATATATATATATATATATATATACATACATATACACATATATATATACATATACACACATATATACATACATATACACACATATGTATGTATGTGTGTGTGTGTGTGTGTGTGTGTGTGTGTGTGTAGGTGTGTGTGTCTATGTGTATGTATGTATGTGTGTGTGTGTGTGTGTCTGTGTATATATATATACATATATATATACATATATATATATATATATATATATATATATATATATATATATATATATATATATATATATATATATGAATGATATTTATTACTAAACATTTTACACAAATTTTACTAGTATATTAAAATGGTTTCCACCGCCTCTTGTGAGCAGCATTTTTCAGGTCAGTCAATTTTCCCTGCTGCATAATCTACTAATGGTTCATAGTTTCTCAGCCTTCCAAATTCAGCTTAAACTTCTGGGGAAAATATTAGATATTGTAAAACATTTTCCACACACCAACTTACTAGCAGCATCTGATTATCCTGTAGAGTTCACCAGAAAATACATCAAAAAGTATTACTGTACTGTCATGAAAGGGCATGATATATAGTTCATTCGTAAGTACAGTTATTGTAATAGAGGCTTTATTGTGTCTTGTCAAAACCATAATAGCAGGAAAAGTTGTAAATGCCACCAAGCAAAATTATTAGTTGTAATCTTGGTAGAATTATTACTAAATTCCTACACTAAAAAAATGCCTGTTGTATATTTTTAGTATAGATGATGAGCTTTTGTTCTGAAGCCACTTGATTGCCATAGACACAATCGTAAAAACCCTGTAACCTTTATTGGGACCATTTATACCTCCATTGACCCTGCTGATGCTATCACATACTAACTGTCCTGGATTTACAGTCTTTGCCCTGCACTCTTCTTGTGTTCTTCCCAGGAAAAATCCAGGAAATAGATTCACAAGACTTTGTTTATTCAGCACAGTTTGTTTTTTCTTAACACCTTAAGCTACTAAATCTGTAGCATATTATTGACATGAGGCTGGGAATATGTGTGCAAAGATCATCTGCATGTAACACATATTATCTTCCAATTATTATTAATTAATTAATCAGGTATTGACTTAGAATTAGAACTACCTAAACAAAGTATAGTAGACTTGAGTGAGAAACCAACAATAAACTTTCAGAGGTCAAAAACTGACTAATAGTGATTATATTTTTTCACTTTTGAACTACACTACTGGAGGAAACAGAAGCATCCTTGATCTACATTGCATTGCTATATCTATATATCTATGTTAATTCCTCATTAGCTTCTTATACTAACAATGATAAATGATAAATAAAGTAATTAATTAGATATCATATGCACATGCACTCTTAGTCAGGAAGCTAAAATAAAGACTGTTTTAAATTTTTGTCCAGCAGATTTCTGTTAATTTGAATTTGATTTAAAGCAGTACTTGTTTATTTATAAGATCATGAGAACATTGTACAAGAAAGTTTTTTAACTTTGGACTATTTTTAAAGTCATAAATTCATAATTTAAATTTGGAACATTCGAGGCAGTATGTCTGAATGTGCTTTGTTAAAGTCTCTGTTTTATTTTCTAATTATTTAATTCATTTGAAATGAAAACAGGGACTCCACAAAGAAAGTAGTCAGTGAGACACACAAGCAAAGATCAAGAATTTCTAAACAGAATAAATAATACTATCACATGCAGTTTTACAGAAGCTGTCCACAAAACAAGACAGAAAAAAATAGCAAAAGCTGAAACACAGTCATCAGTACTGACATGCTGGAGATGGCTGTCATGTTCATTTACAAATCAGTTAGAACTGGGCAGATACAGCATGACAAAAAGACAGATTTCTTATTTTATTTAATAGCACATATAACAAATATAGGTTCAGCAACTCACACATTTATGATGAAAAAACATTAATGTTGTGGTGGTAAGAAAGCTGAATTGCCATCCTCATTTATTTGTGGTTAATGTTTAAAAGAAGACTCATTCAGGCATGTTTGGTGCAGTACATGTTAAATTCCTGGGGCTAAATAACATTACCTCTGTGGTGGAGATGCCTGAGAAAGTTTTTTTTTTTTTAATAGATGCTCTGGTAGCAGCTCAGTTTTCTTTCATAACACCACAACTGGCTTCATGGACACTGAAACATCTGTATAGCCTTGAGATTCCTTAAAGGAGTTTCAGATGGTCTCGGGGTAATACCAGGAAGCATAATCAAAAGCTGATGCTTTGTTCATACAGGGAAGTATGGAATATTGCCTCTGAGCTCATATGAAGTCATGTCATATCACAGTAGGCTTCTAGATCCTCCGGGCTTTAATTGGAACACAGGGAAATGAATTTTCCAGCTATGACCTGTCTTGGATTTGTAGCCCGGGCAAAGTGACAACACTTCTCATTACATGTAAAGAAAGATTTCATCTCTTTGTAATCAAAGAGAGACTTCATCACAATGAACCCATCCCCTTTCAGATTTAGCAATCTATAATTTAATTGCTATCATTTAATCTGACAGAATAACTGCAGTATTTTTCTGTTCAGTTGTCTTTTCACAATTCACTATACATTCTGTCTCATTAGAGAATATCAGCTGCAGAATGTGGGATGAATATAAGTATTGCAAATCAAATGCTATCCAAAACCTAGGATAACTGTAAAAACCTCCCAAATCACCGAATGAAACATCATTCAACATTTTCGGGAAAATTTATATGACGCCAACATGTCACTCACCCTTTTTGATGTTATGGTTTTTTGAAATTTAAGTTATGATAGTTCTCACATAACACCATCTTCCATATCTTGGAAAAGTAACACGGGCAAGAAACAAGACAGAAATGTATTAAATTTTAATTAGCTTTCTATATTCTTTCTTGCAGTTTTTGGTGTGATCCCTTTCTTTGCACATTACATCTGCCCCATGTAGTGGCTTAACTAAGTGATTATTTATGAAATGCAACCACACACTCTTTCCTGCAGCTGTGCAGGACACCCTGTCATGAAATTATCAGGAGCATGAGACAGTGAACTAAAAAATGCTTGCTGCCAGGGACTATCATAGTCACTGGCTGCAAATGCACCAGGCTCTGTCATGCAGATAATCATCCTTCTGCCACAGGGAATCAAGGGCCTACATGGTGGTGGGTGTCAGGGGGCCAACGGGCGATTGGACTCCCCTCTAAGTCCTCCCCATCCACCAGACCTGTCAGAGTAACAGTACAATCCTAGTTCTCCAGTGTGACAAGAGTGACCCAGAGCCTGTGATCCCTACACCCGTGCATTGGTGGCACTTGCAGGCCTAATCTGAAAGCAGCATCGCAATGGCAGAGTTAGGCGCCACTGGAGGCCACACAGAAAGGACAGGTCATTATTGCTGTGCCCTTCAAAGAAAGCTCCTCACAGTGCTGCTGCCTTTCTCCACTCGATCACACTTGCCATGGGGTTCTTCTCATGCCTGCTGAGCATTTTTACCAACACTTTACACTCCTATGGGGTGCCAAAGGCCTAGGTAGGGCTAGACATCTGCTCCCCAGAAACCTAGCCCTCCTGCTTTTAACATATGTGTATTCTGTAACACAGTAAGGGGAATTGTTGAAAAGAATATATCAATGGGCCAATAGGCTCGACTATAGGAGCACAGGGGTGTGTTCAAATGAGACACAGAGACAAGAATGTAACTCAAAAGAACCAGCCAACTTTAGTGACATAAACCATAAGGTTGACAAGCACAGGTTAAAGACACTTTACAATGGTAGAAAGGAAACTTACAAAAATTAAAAGAAAAGTAAAACACAAACTACTAAAGCAATGACTTGGCCAAGTGTTATTTTTGGTTTTCAATGTTCGGGTTTCAATGCTCGGGTTTCAATGCGCGGGTTTCAATGCTCGGGTGCACCCTAGTAACCTGACTCCTTAACTCTTATAGAAACAGATTACACAAATCCAATGCACATTCAAATGAAAATTTCACACTCTTTTCACATGTGGAGAATGCTCTACACAACAGCTCATTATTTAAAGTCCCAAATAAAAAATGTCCAAGGGGTAAAGTCCAAAAAATTCCCAGGGTGTGAAAGAAAATAGGGATGAAAGAATGTCAGTCAGTGGTCTTATGTATAACCAGCTGTGCGTGAAAGTGTGAGTGATACAGTCCTACCACACCGCAAGGTGCAGCAGATCATCAAGTGGAAAAGAAGCGAATCTCAGTCTCTCTAAGTCCAGGTGGGAAGGCTCGCCATCTATTTCACCGGAGGAATCCACCTCAGGAACAATTCAGCATACAAAAAAACCTGACCGATCTCAGCGCATCACGGCCGAAGACAATGGCATAGTGTCTCTCGGTCGGAAAATGCAGGGCTCTTACTTCTGGAAGCAGATTGAGATGAACTTCCAGGCAGTTGATAGCAACCAGAGCTAACAAAGGCTAACAGTTTAGCTCCACGCGGTACTTTTTAAAGTCACCAGAAAAATGCAGCATTTGCCTGCTTACTCACTGTGGCTACTTTTAACATGAAAGGTAGCTGATAACCAGTGAACTTATGTGCAACACAGTTGGTTGCAACTTATATCTAATACTTTTTTTTCCAGCTCAAAAGCTTCAGTCTCTCTTTTCTCCTGCCAGCACGCGACTACCTCCACACATAGCAGCAAACACAGAGCACGTAGGTGGGACATACAGCGGCAGACTGCTCTCCCATTGGTCAAAACATACTGGGACCTGTGCATTTCGATTGGTTGGGCAGGCTGTCCATCTCTCCTCATATCAGTCCTTAAAGTGGTACCCTCATTGTATGTGGGTTACAATTCACATGTTAATTTCTGTACCTAAGAATACTTTGTCATACTCTACAGTGGGTGGTCCACTATACTGCCACTTTTGAAGAAAAGAAAAATGAGCTCGAGTTGTCCTTGCTTTTGCACTGGCATCCTTGAATGACACTGCTTTACATTCCCGATTTGTACCTAATAATATATTTCAAAGAGCATGGCAGCAAATGGAGAATTTTTTTTTTTTTTTAATTCCCTCGACCACCCCACCCTTTCCACCCCCACCACTCGTGTCTTTTTGCATTTTAAGAGGCATGAAGTCGGCGGAGTTTGTCAGTAATGGTTGATAACTAATTCATTGGTCCTCTTTTTTTCAGAAGTCAGTGGTTTTCATCTTATTTCCCACTTTAGAAGTTTCACTTTTAATCTTTTACTTAGCTGGTATGTCTGGATGCCGAGTCCCATGCTGGGCGCTTTATATATCCTGCCAACAATAAAACTGTCTTTATGAACTCCGCGCATTTCTTAACTTATCATTCCCCTGTGGCTAAATGCAAATACTCAACAACTCAAAAAAAACCAAACAAACCCAAAAAAGACGTTTTAATCCATGTGTTTGTGTTTAGATTAGTATCTAATTAGTATGTAATTTTAACACGAGAAAGGCAAGTCACTTCCTTATTTCTAAGCAAAGCAATGTCATGCATAATTTTTCATATCAGAGAACAATATCAGCTATAACTGGAGGCTAACTGACTGGAGAGCCTCCCCAGGCCAGTGTTTTTGAGACCGCAGGCAATATCTATCATAATCAAAGGCTTTTTTATGCAAATGTGTGCTGACTGACTCCTTTAGAAGTAGAAAGGCTTTTGTATTTTCTATTGAGAATCATTCTCATTAGGAAGTGGAAATTCCTCTTGTAAATGAGCTGCAAAAGCAACTTAAAACTGCCTGGCTATACACATAATCCGTGTGCTACATATGCAAATCTCAAACTTCATGATGGTCAATGGTATAAAAGAAGCTTGATATAATCATAGTTGTGCAAATAGGTAGGTAGTATCACAGTAGATCAGTGCAGATGTGAATTGATCTAGACAGTCAAAGTCACTGTTTCCGATGTCACCGTGTGGGTTTCTTTCAGTTGATCCAATAATCATTACTGTGATCAAGAAGTGTTAGAGCAACATTACAGAAGCTTTGCACACACCTCTGCAACAGCATGAGCATCTGTTAGCAATGGTTTAGAAAAAAGGTGTCCCTGCTTGTGTCACATTACATTTATGTTTCTTAATATAGTGAAGTATCTTATCTTTCTTTATTCCAAAACAGACATCCTTCATGGACAGGTTTTTTGCACTGCAGCAGCAACCTTCTGTCAGTGGTTTAACAGTAATCAAAGAGTTGGCTTACGCATTATGAAGAGTAGGAAATAATAACCATTGTGAACATTAGAATAAAAATTCTAAAATGTGCAAATCTGTGCTAAAATGTGAAATGCATTATGCAATAAACTATTGCCCTCTGTTGGACAATGGCGTTATCTACATTGGCCTTGGTATGCAGTGAAGGTTATTATAGGAGAAAAGCTGTGGGAATCACACCTTTTAGTTAATGCCAGAACATTTAAAAATAAAAAAATAAGTAAAATTACACTGTCTACAAATATGTTTCTGTAATTTATCAACAAAAAACCACTTAACTTTTGCCATGATAACATGAGACTGTACTTTCTATCAGTATATTCTCTGTGTATTTTAAGTCTAGGACAACAATGTTGCCAGGACTCCACACCTTCAATTTTTTATGTAGTTTAGGTGGATAATTGGATAACACAGGTTTATCCTCAGCAAGCACTTTGTATGAGCAATCCAATTTCACATCCTCCTGAAGGGAAACCATTATTCTTAACCGGGGCTTGATACTCGAGTCACCCTTACGCAGAAATGCAGCACAAGGTTCTCTCCAAATCCTATCAGCTTCTAACCTTGTTACCAGCCAATCTGTATTATTGTGCTATAATTCCATATTTTCCTCTGTCCTCACCATGGCACCAGCATTTGAAAAGATAAAGCTTTTGCTGCCCGTTTGTTGACAACAATACCTTGGTGGAATGTTTGTTCTATCTGTGAACGTTTGCGTGTTTCAGAGCACTGATCCCACCAACATCTCATCTGAACATTTAACTTTTCACGCTTTGATTCAGAGACGCATTCTCTGCATAAGAAAAGTAAAGATGTGATTTTTTTTATTTAACTATTTTAAGACATAAAAAAAATCTTAATATCTGGCAATCTGGCAGTGTTTAAGGGACTCCTTTATTTATTTATTTTCTTTGATGAATATTTATCACATCTTTAAAACAACAGAAGCTAATTCAGAATTACTCAGAAATACTGAGTTATGTGGCTTTCAGCTCAATGTTTTGGCAAATGCTGCTCTGCTACATGCTGTTTGTAAGAAACTTGTAACTTGCACAGGTCTAAAATAAATGTTTTTGCAAACCAGAATACTGTGGGAAAGTTTGGATAAATCCCTAACTTTCTAAGCACATCTGTACCCTTAATGATATGTTTTGACATGTCGGTATATATGTAATATGACGTGGTTTGACAACCATTCAAATAGGGTAGCTCTAGTACACTGTATAAGCGCAGATCTCTCGCACAAACTGCTGAAGCATCGCCCAGTCATTTTGCTCTAGCAGCAGGCTTGAAATATCACAGAAACTGCTCAATTTAGAAAAGAGAACCAAGAATCAACTGGAGTAGGCATCCAAAGTCAAGAAAGTTGTCTTCAAGAATAGTTTTTCAGGCTTCTTGAAGGACCTTCAAAGCTCCCTTTTGGATATAGAGTTTAATATTGGCTGGTTTTTGTTCCAATCTCTACCAACTGAAACTATTGTGTTCTGGTAACATTGAGATCCAGGCTCTGGGGAGGCCAGCCCATGCCTAATAGTGCTCCATTGTCTGTTTTTCTGTCCAGATATGATTTTGCTGCATTAGCAAGTTGTTTTGGTCATGCTGGAAAAATGAAGCCAATGCTAGTCAGCACCTTCACAGATGGTTTTGCATGATAGATCAAAATCTATACTTTTCAGCATCAGTTTTGACAAGAACAACTGGCTGAAATTCAGCTCCAAGCCATGACAGAGCATGCGCCATGTGTTACAGATGGCTAGAGAAACTCACTGTTTTACCTCCTGACCTCTACACAGTCTCACAATGATTTACCAAAAATGTGACTTTATCACTTCATAAGATTTGCTAGCAGTTCTTGTGAAGTTTGGCATACCTGAGGTTTTTCTCCTTGTTTCCCTTCCTTAAGATTGGCTTCTTGACAGCCACCCTTCCACTGATACCATTACTGACCATGGGACAGCTAAAGGGCGGTCAGTTGACATTGCATGCCTAAAGATCAAATTCTAAATTGGTTGTTTCTTAAGTTCTCTGTTATGTTATCTGGAGAACTATTGCTTAAAGACGACTTTACACAATACTATAACTGTTTAATGCCAAAACTTTTATTTTTACTTGTAAGTTTGGGGTTTTTTTCAGTTAAGTTTGGTTTGGCTTGTTTCTTTGTTTGCTTTTTTAAAAACATTTTCTTTATTTTTAACCAAGTGGTTTGGAATTCAGCCCTCTGCATTCAGGTCCTAAATATGATTTCATGGTCTCTTACCAATATTTTAAGAATTTAATATGTAACCATCAGCCGCTATAACTGTGAGTGTAGAATAGTTCTTGCAACTATCATAATACTAAATTGTTTGTCCTTCCTTTTTATTCATAGTGGAATAGGTTATGTTCTGTATGAAATGTGCTCATGTGGCAGAACTTGGTGAGAAAATAAACAGACTATTGTAATGTGAAAAGAAAGACAAGACAAGGTCTAGGCTGGGGATTCAGAGCGAACATATCTATATAAGCCAGATTATTTGCTGCATACTGGGCTCAATATTTCCATTCATGTCACCAAATTAAAAAAAAAAAAAAGATATTAGTAGTGTCCACAGTACCCTGAAGTATAGAGAAAATATCACAACAGATACTGGAAAAGCAGGCAAACAGACTTGTTTAATCCAAGACCAGGAAGGCTGACAAGTCTTTGTAGTGTTCGAGTGTCAAAGATGCAATATTTAAATAACATTGAGGAGAGTAAGCTTATTCTCTTTCTTTTCATGAGTGAGATGGAAAACAAATCCATATAAATCTCATGTTGTGTGTGAACTGCAGAAGGGGAGCTGCAATGTGGTCACAATAGCTTGTTGCAACATAAAGTCTGGAAGTATAGTGCTAGGGGGATGGATGAACTGTTTTTCATTGTGAAAGGTGTTACAGGTAATGAGAATTTAGGCTGTGACATAGTGAGGACTGGGAAGCATTGTGTCTTAACTATGGTTCTGAGCAGCCTCTTGTTTTCCTTCTTGAACTCCTATATTTGAGTGGTTATATCACAGAAGGTAAATTGTATATAGAACTGAGCAAACAAGCAGATGCTTTTGTACTGGTTCATGAGGTCCCCGAGGCCCCGTCTCACAATGTTTCAGGGACTTCAGGGATCACCTCTCAGACATGCCATACAATATCCTGAAAAACACAGAATAAATACACGAAACCACGGTTTGCATAAGTTAAGAGAAAGATGTAACAAGACCTGGTACGGTTCAAAAAAGACTCGAGACATCTGTGTTCCTCTGAGATTTAAATGTGTGTTGTTAGGCCTTTTATTTTTAGACCTAGAACTCCCAGTGGGGGTTGTAAGCGTGTAATGCTGTGTTTGTGTGCACATGCAACTAAATAACTCACTGTCAAGCACAACCAGTCAGACTCACACCTCTGCCTGAATAATCCAGACACCTAATTTTACATTTTTAAAGCACTTTTACCACTCCAGTCAGGCAAAGGCACGTTCTCATCACACTGTTGAATATGAACATGTCTTACAGACTAATATAATCTTATAGTAGAGCATCATTTGGAGAAATAATGTTTGTAATATTCAGTTTTGTTGTTCATTAGTCAGAAAACAAGACAAAGGGAGTTCTGACCATTTTTATCACAGTGTTCTTAAAGTCAAAGTCAAAGTCAACTTTATTGTCAATTCTGCCACATGTACAGGACATACAGAGAATAGAAACTTCGTTACTCTCAATCCCTAGATAAAATAGAAAATGAACATTTAAATATAAGAGTGATTAAAAATGCAAGTAAAATATTTTAAAGTAAAAAAAAAATTAAATAATATAATACAATTTTACATATAACAAGAAAGCTATACAATATACAATATAAGGGTAAATGACATTGAGTGCAAACCAGGCAGAGTAGTGCAGAGTAGAATAAACGACATGTGCACTTAGTTATGCTCCATCTTAAAAACTTAATCTATATATTTACAGTACTGTGCAAAGGTTTTAGGCAATGGAGAAAAAATGCTGTAAACAAAGAGGTTGGTAGGTTGTTCCAAAGATCTTGGAGAACTAACTGCAGGTCTTCTGTGGATGTAGGCTTCCTCACATCCTTCTGTCTCTTCATGTACTCTGATACACACTCCATGATGTTGTGGGCTTTGTGGGGGCCATACCATCACTTTCAGTACTTCTTCTTGACGCTGAAGATAGCTCTTAATGACTTTGGCTGTATGTTTGGGATCGTTGTCCTGGTGCAGAATGCATTTGGGACCAATAAACAACCATTTGTATTTCTGAAAGCATTCTTTGTTTACAGCATTTTTTCTTACCTGCCTACAGCTTTTATATGTGCAAATTCTGATTATATTTCTGCATGTGAATAAGAGTTCCCATGGCACAATCATCAAATTTAGCCTGTTGAGGCTTTGGTAGTGTGCAAATACTAACCAGTTTTACACAAACTTTCTAGTGAATGGAGGCATCTTTCTTTGCAGACATGCCTTTCAGATGTTAAATCAGTGAAATTTCAAGGTTTAGCCTTATTTGTTTTTCATTATTTATTTATTCTTATCTATCACCCATTTTTACATCTATTAAAGACTGATGTTACTGTAGAAAAAATCATGCCATTACACAGTGCAAATTATCATTTCAACTTTTTGCAAAGGTGCACCACATAATGTATCCAGACACTGGAATAACAAACTGTATGTTTTTTTTATTGGTGTTTTTTTCATAGCATGTTATGTTGCGTTCTCAGTTCTTTGTGCTTTTGTATGAAACTGTGTATATTTTGTCCATACAAGTTATAATAATAAAGCATACAGTGTATATTACTTTCACTGGAATTAGTGTTAATGAGAAATGCAATATCGTGTGCTGTGTTGTACCTGTACCTGACATTCTAAGCATTTCTTTTTGAAATGTAAGAATAGATAATAAAGATCATAATACTTTTACTTGCACGGTCTTATTCGCTAATAGCACCATAGGGCATACTGTTGCTGTGAGCCTCTAACAATGCCATATTTCACTGCAGAATGAGAGATTCTCAGCCATATAAATATCGCTTTTAATGTCCCACCTGAGACTGTTGTTCTGTGTCCCCTCACATGTATTTCTGCATATGTTGTTAAATAAAATGATAAATTGAAATGTTCTATTCATCAGGTCTTTAATGACCCATTAATACTGCAGGGGTGGGTATACTTTATCTGTCCTTTCAAGGCTTCAAAGGAAAAACCTCCTCTGTGCATTATCATCAAAAGTGCCATTATTTTATTTTATTTTATTTTTTTCATTTATTCAGTTTTAAGCTGCTTGCAACTCTGGTCTTCTTTGCTAGTACGTGTCAGATAAAACTAAAAATATTCAATTCACATTAATGGTGGAATATCCTGTATGATCTTGAACTTTTAATTCTAGTAAACAATGCAGTTTAAACAATACTTTGTCCAGTAACCTTTGCCTTTTATCTTGATACGTGATGACTATAAAGCACCAACTCATACTCATTCCCAGCCAATCACATAGGAATGCTTAGAGATGGCTGCTAGATACTCGTTGAATCTATTCCTCCATAAAGACATTTAATAACCTCTCCTGTACCCTTAATGACAGGTTTTGACTCATCAATACGTATCAATACAGATGTGATTTGATGACTGTTAGCATACGTTCTTCAAAGGGAAGCTGCTGACAGAAACTGTTCAGCTCAGAAAAGAGAAACAAAGGTTATCCTTAGGTTAGAGTTAAGCATCTTTTGTCAGCGTGCACACTGTTCTTTAGCATCAAAAAATCTGCACTTTTACCAGGAGATTAGCATTTGGTTCCTATTTCAAACTTTTTTTTTGTGGTCAACTCTTTATTCTGCCAATTATCTATTTCTCTTATCATTTAGTTGTTTTTTGTTTCTCCTTTTCTAAAAATAAAGAATATGCATGACATGCATATTCCCATGATGTCTTTCCTCCAAAAGTGTATACACGAAATTTTGCTACATATACAAATGTATATATTCATGTTTCATGTACAACAATAAAACCATTGACAAGGACGTCAATAACATTTATCGAGGGCAGAAAAAATGTGCAGCGTAAGGATCTCAACAACTTTGATGAACAAGCTGAGTAACCTATTCTCTTTCTCAGGGCATTAAGTACTACTATTTTTTTAGTGTTCAATCTCAAACATATGTACAATTTGTCCTTTGTCACAATGCACTAGCTGCAGCAATATTGGATGCTGAGTGCAAACACTCATGTTTAAAATGTCGGCCAAGTCTGCACAAGCGGGCGGGAGGGGCTTTGCGGTGTAAATCACAAGGCTGTCAAAGACGAGACTTCACTTTCCGTCCGCGGTGGCAGATTCTTTTTTCTTTTACTTTTGTTTTCAGGGACTATTTTGTTTCATCTCTTGAAGAAAAAAAAAAGAAAACAACCTCAAACTTTGTTTAGTTTAGTTAAGCCATCCAAAACTAATTGATTAGAGTTAGGAAGAATTATGCTAATTTCAAATATTAACCCTGCACATCATGTATTAAATTGTGACACTAAGAGGACCTAACCAAGAGACTCTCGGTCATAAGAATGGAGTGAGACCAGGCTCGATTGCAATAGCTTAGTGAGTGGGTCTAAATCAGTAGTGAAAATCTACAAAGTTGAAATGAGAACTGGTGACAGGTGACAGGTCATTACTCTTTAAAGCTAACTAATGAGCAGCGAGTGTGAAGTCCTATATGATCTAATCCTAGAAAAGTGTTCCTGTATCTCAAATATAAAGACTATGGCAGAGGTACATGCATAATGCCTCACAACTTTCTGCATATTGGGTTGTTTAGCTATAGACTGGACAGAGTGCCATGTTGACCCTGGTCCAGTTCTGTAAGTCAAACAATCAGGATGTGATTGAAATGCAGAATCCAGTTTTAATTCAAAAACAACATTCAATAAAAGTATATCAGTATTACAGCCATTTTAAAGATAGTTCCCTATTTTCAGCAGCTCAACAGTAACTTGTAACGATCGTGGCTCAAGAGTTGGGAGTTTGCCTTGTAATCGGAAGGTTGCCGGTTCGAGCCCCGGCTTGGACAGTCTTGGTCGTTGTGTCCTTGGGCAAGACACTTCACCCGTTGCCTACTGGTGGTGGTCAGAGGGCCCAGTGGCACCAGTGTCCGGCAGCCTCGCCTCTGTCAGTGTGCCCCAGGGTGGCTGTGGTTACAATGTAGCTTGCCATCACCAGTGTGTGAATGGGTGGATGACTGGATATGTAAAGCGCTTTGGGGTCCTTAGGGACTAGTAAAGCGCTATATAAATACAGGCCATTTACCATTTGTAACAAATATGTACAACTGCCTTCTGAGCAGATTTTAGCTTTAAGAGTAACCCTGGATATGAATCACTGCCCAGTTCAAATGCAGATGTTCAAGCTATCAAAACATTTTTTTTTTTGGCTTTTAATTTTCTCAGCTAATATGACATTCAATTATTCAGAATTATAAATCATTTATGATTTTAAATTTAAATATATATAACACAATTAAATGTGACTCCCACGCAGCCTTGCTTAAGGTTAATATATTTATCAAATTGCAGCGTTTTGGTCAGTCCAAACTCAATTCATTTTCCCTCCAACGCACCTGTCGCTCATTCCAGTCCACAAAGATTTTGCATCAGATAGATCAGAATTTAAATATGTGCAAATGCCCAATTTTTTGCACCCATCACTCTTGTGTTGCAACAGCAAATTGTGCTTCCTAATGCAAGTTTAAAATGTTAAAAGGCTGATTGATCATTAGAAAAACTCTTCTCCAGTTAGCACAGTTAAAAACTATTCTGCTAATTAGAGAAGCTATAATTTTGTCTAGTTGAGTGTCTGTGTGGGTTTGATTATATTCTCCAAGAGCAGAAAAAAAAGAAAACTCCTCTGAAAATCATCAGAGTGTTCTTGTTCTAAGAATGAAGGCTATTCTATTCCAGAAATTGTCCCAAAATAAAGAATACTCCCTTCACAGAACAGTGGAAACTTCCTCTAACCAGAACAGAAAGTTTAAAGCCCTGTGTACATAACTGAGCAAATACATCAGTCAGTAGTTTAAGAAATTAACACCTCATAGGTTCTAGTCTGGGACCTTCATTAAATGGCATCTGTAGGAACTAGAATGTCTAGTTAGCAAAGTATCATGTATTGTTGAATAAATATGTCTGTGATATGTTTCTTTTTTCTCCTTTTCTTTTTCTTACTTATTTCTTCCATGCATTATCTTTCTTTTATTAGAAAAAACATGCTTTATTCAAGCTATATTATAACAAAATACATAAATGCACGCGCACACACACACACACACACACACACACACACACACACACACACACACACCTTGGACTCTTCTTGTTTCAGAGCCTTTCTCCCACTGTGATGGCTCCTGGAGCCTGTTCCAGGAGGTTGGTATGATCTGCTTTTAGCTCCACTGGCCACAGAGCATTGTTGTTATGTGTTGCATTCTTCTCCCACATGCTCTTCCAGTATTGCTCCATTTACAGACTTGGTGGGGCTGCTCATATGTTTTCCTGCCACTAACAGCACACCTTGGATGGTTCAGTGAAGAACATCTGGTTTATTCTCACAGCTTTTATGTCTCTGGTATACCTCTTCAAGCAGCTGGCCAAGGCGGTGAGTCTATGCTTGGCAGTTTCAAAGGCCTCAGGTATGGGTAGCTGTTCTACTTCTTCGACATTCCTTTCTTCATCACACCTTTCTGCAGCTCTGATAGCTGGCCAACTTCCCTTTGTGCTGCCTTCATGTCGACCTCTAGTCTCCATGATGGGGACTACGTCTTATGGCTGTTCAGCTTGTACCCAAGCATCTCAAGGATCACTGCTGCCATGGTGCAGATCAGCTGGCTGGCTTCAGTGATAATCACGGTAGGGATGGTTCGTAATGCTGCATCCACATCTTCTAAAGAGAAAATATCTGGTGAACCACAGTTTTGTTTGGTAAAAGGCCTTGTTGAGGTCAGAAGTTACAATAGCAGGAAGGCAAAAGTAATCAAATAGCCACATGCTATGGTCAATGTATATGGAGGGCATTTCTGAAGACATGACACATTTAACCTTGAATTAGATGGGCTATAGCAGCTGAAGAACACACCAGGTGCCACTCTTGTCAACTAAGAAGAGGAAATTGAGACTATAAATTTACATGAGCTCACCAAAATTGGACAACAGAAGACTGGACAAACCTTGAATCTGATTTGGCTCATTTTCTGCTATGATATTTGGATGGTAGAGTTAAAATTTGGTATAAACAATATAAAAAACTTAATCTATCCTGCCTGGTGGTCTAACGGTGTGGCGGATATTTTGACAACAAGTCCCCTATACTCAAATGGCTTCCACAGCCACCAGATCCCAATCCAGTCAAGCATCTTTAGGATGTATGGAATGAGAGAAAGGCATCATCATGGATGTCCAGCCAACAAGTCTACAGCACCAACTGTCAGACCAAAATCTGATGAGGAATGCACCCAGCACCTTTTTAAATCTGCCTATGAACTTATTAAACTGTATAACATCGAGGCTTTTTCTGAAGGCACAAGGAGGGACAAGCCAATACTAGCATGAGGGCAGTCAACAGATTATATTCTGTCCTGAAGAGAACAGGCATACAGGCTGTCCAATGAGATGGACAACAAATAACATGTTTTCCACTCTGACTTCAGCCAACTCTGAAGACATGATCTGGCGCCATGCTAGCCAGTTTATTTAAGGAGGAGGCACTCGACTTGTGGGGTAACTACAAAATCAGAAAATTCAAATTCTTATTGATAATAAACATATGCTATGTGTCACAAGTGTGGTAATAGCAGTGGACTAGTATAACTACGCCACCCAAAATGCCACATTTATTTCATTATGAAGCTGCTTAGTGGTTTCATTATGGCTTATTTTCATGAAAATATGTTTTTCACCTCATTTCTATTCATTCATTATTTCTGATAACTTTGCACTTTGCACTTGAGAGCTGATTGTGTCAAGCAATCTACTACAGAAAATGCCTCACCCAAAAATATTTTATGCACATTCTCCTCCAATTAATATCCATAAAAACTCCAGTCTTTTTCATATCTGATGAAAACTCCAATTAGTCTGCTGTTAATTATCTTCTTCTCCTTTGATCTTGACTATGACTGCTGTGTCAGACGCACTCATTTATTCATCTCCTTTGCTTGGTGAGATGGACTTTTTGGGAGATTGCACAGATTGATGCACATTAAAAATGGCTTCAGAAGCAAGCCGGAGTCTTGTGAGAGTGCACACATGGCTGTTGCATTTTGATTTATTTATTTATTTATCTCAGTATGTCTGTAAATCCTCTTGCATCGTCGGCTTCCTGCTGTGTAAGCCTAGACTATTGGAGCATCATGTATATTTTTTTCTATCTTTGGAAAAAAAACATAAAACGGAAAAAAAGAAAGAAAAAAGACATTACGCGTTTTAAACTACTACCTCAACTCTGACTATTATTATCCTCTGCCTGCAGTGAAAGTTTCCTCTGATACTCTGTTCATGACATGAAATCTCTACAGACATCAAACAAGCCTCCCCATGTGCTGAGAATGAACTGAATATTCAAGCAGGGATCATAGTGATGAACACCGTGGCACCTCCTTTCATGTCAAAATATAATATTCTTAGGTCTTCCTCTGTATAGTGGACACTAAGTTGAATTTATTTGACGCTTAAGATTAGCATTAGTGTCAACACAACAGACAACATCGACCACCTGCTACCAGACAACGAGAACTGGCATTAAAGGAGAAAAAGTAGGAGGGGTGAAAAGAAAGTCACCTGCTTTGTAGTACTGAAACACTGTGGCAAGTTATCAGGAGTTTCATGAAGTTTATTTTGAAATCCTCAAGCCTTTCTCACTGATCGCATTGATATCCTTGCTTTCACTTAAACCTTTGCTGACATTAAAACACATTTGTGCTTACTGTAAATTGGCAGGCAGCCTGGATTTCTCAATGGCAATGACCCAAACGAGAATGTAAATGAGATCTGGCTCATACATTTAGAGCTCTTTGATTTAAGCTGAGCACTATATATACACTACATGTGTGCTGATTCAAATGAGGTGGACATTTTAATAATTAAAGGTGGGCCTTTTTAAATATATTCGCTTACAGTATGGATTGAATATAAATCACAGTTCAGGAAACATTAAGAGAAAGTCAGATAAATCTGGGAGAAAGCAGAGGAGAGATGGGGCTGAGGAGAGCGGAAAACTAGATGGAAATCTGTGTCCCTCAAGCTCCGTCTTTGAGTCCCTCCAGTGAAGAATGCCACTCAAG
Source organism: Rhamphochromis longiceps (assembly GCF_057381845.1). Lineage (NCBI taxonomy): Eukaryota > Metazoa > Chordata > Actinopteri > Cichliformes > Cichlidae > Rhamphochromis > Rhamphochromis longiceps. The sequence goes on from NC_140558.1 coordinate 36,290,855, forward strand.
GGTAAAGGATAATCTCCAGCAGAGAGATGCTTCTCTAGCTCGGCCAAAGCCTCTGCTGTAAGAAAGAAACAGCCTCCTGATCACAGCACAACAGGTTAAACAGATTACAAATAGCTAAGCGAACGCTGACACACGATCACAAATGAAAGACCACGCCACTGAATTTCAAATAGATCACGATGGAAAAACATGCAGTTAACATAAACAAACGGGGAAATTTTTTTTTTTATTTTTTTAGAAAAGCTGATTGTCAAAGAAACCCAGTCATTTTAATTAAGCAGATAGTTTTATGAGAGAAAATTAATGAAAACATAATCATCGTTGCTGCCACGCTAATCTGCACTTCTGTTTTGTTATGTGTTCATGGAGTGGAACAATTAAGGTTTGATTGCTTTTACAATGAGCAGTATCTCTGAGGTAAGCTTGCTGTCAAACCTGTGGCAGTGATTTAATTTCAACCAGTTAATCAATCTGTTATGCTCTTCACATTTTTTTGGTGAAAGCCAGACATTATTATCCTATTTATGAAAAAAAAAATCAAACAAAACCATACATATCAACTTTTTTCCAAATGCCTTTTTATTGCTCTAAGTAGTGCATTTCATGCAGATTTGTGCTAATTATTTTTATTTTTTCCCCACCCCGACTGTAAATGGATGTTCATTTTTATGCTGTCTACTTGGAGAAGGATGTCATTGCTAATGTATGGTCTAGAATAAGCAGACTCACTGCAGATCCTCATGGGACAGGGCTAATTACGTGTTCAGAATCTGCAGCATGCCTCTCTGGGCTTTTATGCCTCTGTCACTTCTCATCCACTCAATTGGATTGGATATATCCCAAGAACAACCTACAGCCTTGATTCCCTCTCCAAAAACAGGTCACAGTGAGTTCGTGGTGTGTGGAATGAGTATAATTATTGGGGTACAGGCATCCCCTCCACACACGTGTGCACACATACTCACTTGCACACCCAGAAGCACATGCACTACTATTTCTAAGAAGATTGGTGGTGTTAGAAGTCGGGTATTCTTGGGCTTATGGATTAGGATTTCTGGATCAACTTGGATCAGCTGCATAATGTAATCTTATTGACATGAGGAATCAGTAACCAGAAATACAATAATTTGAATTAGTCCAGGAATAGGAAGTACTTTAGTTATCTTGTTATAGTAGCGTAAGAAACTATGTTAAGGCATAATGAAGTTTTGATAGTTTCCGTCTCTGCCCGTCGTAGACATTAAAAGTCAGAGAAAGGGCGGATATTCTTTGAATGGCACTTTTAGTGTTAAACCAAAAGAAAAAGAAGAACTGACATAATAAACCCCAACTCAAAAACACAACTTTCTATTTCTATGTGCACCTTCTTTTCCCCCTCTCTAATCTTGAAAGTAAACAATAGTCCTGAAGGGTGGAAAACAAGCCCATTGACAACCTCCCAAGCCCAAGGGATGCAGTTGAACGCATGCTTGGTTTGTTGTATTCGCATGTAGACCCTCACAATTCCCTTGTCTGTGTGTGTCTCTGTCTTCTGTCTGAGGGGCAGTGGATCAGAACCCCCTATACATGCACTACACAGTTAGCAGGTCATTCTTCTGTAGCCCCAGATAGCTGTCAGAGAGCTGGGGCTGCCAGATTTATCATAGTCTCTGAATTTTGTATTTCAGGCTTGTGAGGGCCAAAGTTTATGCTGACGTTCTGAGTGACAAGCTGCTTTACCATACGGAAATTCCAACTGGACCGTTCCATATTCATGAACTGATTTAAATTCTGGCACTGTACATGGGTTCCTACAAGATATTGAGGAAGACAGTCAGTGTATCCTATTCAAATCTCGTACAGCTGTCTTTGTGGAACATTGCATGTAAAGGTGAAGAACACTGAGTGGCAAATATCTTAGTTTCTTTATGATCCGAAGGCTATTTCTACATCAGTAGCAAATTGGTTTCAGATATTGTTTCGAGGCTAACATCCGTGCCGCATACAGAGATTGCCAGGTAAAACATTTCAGTTTTTTTTGACATATTCCTTTGATAAAAAATGCATTATTTTAGAGTCAGATTTCAGTGATGCCTTTTAGCTCTATGTCAGAAGCCCAGTGTAGTTTTGAGACATTTGATTTTAAAAGACTTTTGAATAGCTTTAATATTGCATTCTGAGCATACGTGCTTCTGTTTAATCAGGAGTTATTATGAGTACATTGGTGGACACAGAAAGAAAGAGTCACAAGAACATGTGTGCATTAAGCATGTCTAATTGTGTCTCAAACCCTCTTCAAGCCTGCGCAATGCTGAATGAAAACTGTTATTGCAATCAAAGTTGGTATTAGATTCTTTCAGTATACTTGTTAGGTAGTTTTGGGTAGTTCCTGAATGTTCATAGTCCACAAATATTTACCAAAACACACATTTATTTATGTTTTGCTGGTCAAATAATATCTATGTGTTTGCAGAATACAAACTGCTTTTGGATAACCAAAATTGTGAAATCCCCTTCCTAAAAATATTAAGGTCACGTCTGTACATGTTCTGTTGTACGTGACATTGTGTGGCAGCGTTTCTGAGAGTTTGGCTGTGAATGTTTACCAAAACATTTGTTCAGCATGTTGTACTGTGTGGCCCTAAAGCCAAGGGAGCGATAATCAGAGTCCAGACCTGTTGTTTGTATGTTTTATTGACTTGCTCCAGGGTCTTCAGCGGGGTCTCAGCCTCCACCTGCAAGATCGCAGCCTGGTCCCGAGCTTGTGAGGCAGAAGCACACAAGGCAACATAATAAACAAGTTCAAAGCACAGCTCTCTTTGAAAGTCGTTCATGAGTCACTTCCTCGGGCCAGATATGATGTGTCTGCTGCAACATGTATTACATTACAGAAATCTATGGGAGAGAGGGACAGCCTGAGTGCTAGGTAAACGTCAGCATTATGTTCCCAGTGAAAATCGCATTCTATTGAGGAGCTGTACTCTGAGAGCTCTCACTTCTCAGACGGCATACAGTAGTTTTTCACCCACACTGAAAATGTTCCTTCACCTGAAGTTTGCCTTGGCAGAGAAATGAACAGATCGCAAACGTTTCTCGTGACAAGTTGACTCACATTTCATTTGCTTCCCTTAATCAATGCATGGTTTGACTATCCAAATAAATCACCGAGGTGATGAAAAACACACAGTTGCAGTTTCTGCACTATTACATATCAAGCCGATGTAAACATTTTCAAAGAACACATTTATTATTTGTATAGTATTAAGCAAAAAAAGATGACGAGAAAGCGAATAAAGGAATTTGTGTCTTCTTTCTTTGACAAAACAATTGATTTTACTTTACTGTAATTAAGATAGATATAAGATGTACAATAGCCATTGCACAACTGAAATGCATTAACTTGAAACCAATACCCGTGATGTCACACTGACCTTAACTATATAGAGTGTGCATTAAAATCGACGATACTTTTCTGCCTTCACTGGGCCCTAATAATCCACAACACATTCGGAGCGGAGCTATTATACAGGTGTGACTTTCACTTCTTGAATAATGTGCAGTGAGAAAAAATCTCTCTTCACTTTATAACAGTTTTGCCAACACAAAGACGATCCTTTCCTAATAAAGCTACTAAAATTCCTCCAAAACGGTGGTTCTGTTTTAGGGTCACTGGGGACGAGCGCTTTATTTGTTTGGCACATCTTGCAAACGGCGTCCACGTATTTGCTGTTCTCTCCGCTTAGATGTTGTCTCCAGTCAGACTGACGGTTGACATATGCAGGGACAAACAGGTTAGAGCGCGGTAGGACGGCACGGCTAAATCATTCACTTTAACATATGTGTGTGAGCTTGCATAATATCCCTTTCAGAGACCATTTACAATCTGACAAGAAATAATGAATGCCAGTAGACTTATTGCCCTGAAAGATAAACTTTAATCAGGCTCCTTTGCCTTACTCCTGTTTGAGTATGCCTCTGCATATCCTGTGTTGTATGCGCCACGGTGAAGGCAAATAGCAAATCGGAAGTTATTTAAGATTTCATTTAAATGTGAAGGCCTTCGCTAATATAATCACAATCATGAAATTGCCAGAAGTGACCTTCCAATCAGTCTCTGTTTGATTCATTTTAACCACAGGCTGTTGTTCCATTAACTGAAGCACACTGACTTCACTTTAAAACCTGCTGGATGTCTGGAGATTTGTATCTGTGAAAGTCAAAATTAATTCAAGTTGGGTTAGATATTTCAGTTTGACAACGTAATATATGCAGTTAAATTAAGAAAAGAATTGCTTTCTTATTACTATCTTTCATTACATTTGCATTTGATCAGGCAATATATCCAAAACATTATATGTTAAGCAACTTTTTTTTTCTGCTTCCATAATCACAAGGGAGGTAACCAGAGCAGGTAGCGCCATGCGTGAATATGCAAAGCAAAGGTGAAAGCATCACTATGGTTCAAAAGCAATGTAAAAATATCTGTGAATAATAAGTTAAAGAATTACAAGGTTTAAAAAAAAAAAAAAAAAAAAGAAGAATTTCTTATCAATAATATAGGCATATACAATATGAAACCATATCATATGCAACACTTTAGCAGCACTGATAGGATACATATTGGTGCATTCTACCAATTAAGACATAACCATGAGTTAAATGCCTTTAAGATGCTACCACAGAGATTGCTAATCTCTCTGTCAGTCTGCAGGAAACATGATATGCATCTGCATGGTAATGATTATTTTTAAATTGATTCCACAAATTCTTTGGAGAACTCAATTCATTTGTCTTTTTAATAATGCAAAATTTAATAATGAATCCAATTTGCTTCTCCTCAGTGGCCCCCTGGATTATCCTAGGATGCAGAATACCATCCTGGCATCTAAATGTCTTCAATACAAGATTAACAATTGACAAAGGGTTGCGGGTTGCAGGGTGATTATTGGCTGCAGGCGGAGATTAAAGCAAAGCAGCAGCACAGCTGACAGTTTGGTTATCTCTTTTGGACTAAATGAAAATCATGGCCTGAATCCATCAAAGGAGATTAGGAAAATGTGAGCCCATTACTGATGTCCTCTCACAGGTTGGTGCGTCTGTATATGTCTGTCTTTTTTCAGTCTTCGATTGGAAGGCAAATGTGTTGATTCACCTCTGCTGCTCAGTGAAGTAGACATCCCCTTCCACTGGTGTCAGCAAGCTCATTTGTGTTTGCACTTGAGAGTCGGTTCTTTAATTTTCTTCAGAGCGCAGCGGTGTTAGCGAAAAAGACAAATTTTGTTGCATCTCTGAAAGAATGTGTTAGGTAAAATTCTGCATAGCTGGCTGTATGAACTTATGAAACACATAATGAAAGCAACTACACTTAATAAATAACACAAATTAACAATTTGTTAACGTTGTTAAAGAGCTGATACCTCTCACTAGACTCTGGAGTTATCAAGAGGATAGAGTGCCCCCTCTAGTTATTAGCACCCAAGAGGTCTTCAACACCACAATGTTTTTCACCCACTGAGTGACAAAATCACAGCTGACACTGGGACTGTCAAGGGCACATTTCCCTCAACTAGAGGGGAGATCCGCAGGGAGAAGGGAGTGAGTGTATGTGTCAGGAAAAACGACAGTATTTTATGAATTTCTTGGCCACTCACATCTTTCAGCAGTAGTTAGGCTGCCATCATCCCCCTCGTCCCCCCCCCCCCCCCCCCCCCCCCAAGTGCCCTCCACCACTCTCACCAAAGCAGGGGAGTCTGTGAGATGTGTGTTATATGTTAAATCTATGGTCTTAGGGCTGTGTGAATCTAAAAGCAGGCCTGTTGTCAAAACCAATTTTGTATATCACAGTGGGTTGCTGCGCATTATCATAACACCAGCTCAGCAACTAAGGCTTTGAATTCATAATCAAACAAAGGTGGGGAGGACAGTGTGTCCCGTCTGATTCAAATGAATAGAAAGGAGAGCGGAGCATTACATTTATATCAAACTACAGTATATTCTACAGTATATTCTTTACCATGGAATGTCCACGTCCCAAGAAAAATAACTAACTGTAAGTAAGTTTAGATGCATGTAATTAGACACCTGACTGACAGCAAAATAACGTTCATACTGATAGCTAATCTGCCTTTTTTAAAAGCCAAAATGACAACACCTTCTGACTTAAACTTCTTTATCTTTGCTTTTCTCTCTTTCAGAAAAAGCTTTTTACTTTTTACATGCCGTTTTGTGTAAGAACATTTTGAAAAAAGCACTACTGCTGAGGGTCATAATCCCCAGCAGAATGGTGGCGCAGTAGTCCCAGGCTTAAATGCACTGGTTGGCTGTCCCTTTCTGTGTGGCGCCTGCATGTTACATGTGTGGGTTCTCTCCAGGTACTCAGGTTTCCAATTCAATTCTCAATTGGCCGTAGGTGTGTATGTGAGCATGAATCGTTGCCTGTCTCTCTGTGTTATCCCTGAGATGGACTGGCACCCTTGTCCAGGATATTCCCTGACCTTTGCCCCATGACAGCCCTCACATGAACCTGAACTGGATAAGTGGAAGAAAATTGACGGTTGGCTGGATGGATGGTTTATGACCCATGCATAAACAACTTGCCACAACTAAGATTACCAAAATAATTGTTTTGTGCTCTCAACAAAACAATAATTACTTTGGACTTTCAACATCACATCTATCAAAACTATTTTTGTGCAGGCAGCAATTTTATGATTAGAAAAGGATTACTACACTACTAAAGTGAAAACAAAAGGAATTACTATGTGTTCAGTGTTCTCTATATGGGAGACAGCTGAATTACATAAAAAAGCTTTAGTAATATTCAGTTTATCACAATTTTTTGTATAAATTTCTCTCATTAAAAGCTAATTAAGTTGCATTTTATGATCTTAACGCCCAATTTAAATTGTTCACCATTGAAAACACTGCCATTCGCCACACTGTCTGGATGCTGTCTTTATAGCTTGTCGAGCCATGTGAGACCAAACAAAACATGCACCTGCAAAGTGCTTTTGACAGTGATGAGTCAGACATGGTTACAGAAAGCATATGGGCTCGTAGAAGCACTTACCGGCTTCTTAGTAGCATGCTGAGATTCTCCATCAACCTCCACCAGGAAGTTGTATCTTCCAACCTGCAATGGCGACACTGCGATCAGTCTAATTAACAACAGTGAGAATTGGTTTGTGTAATTATTCTGTTCCTTGGAGCTTGCATTTTAAAGACATGCGTGTCTAATGATAAAACAGTGCCAAATGCCAGTTGTTGGTTAAGTACTCTCTCTTAGGCCAAGCCTGTCATTAGTAACATGGGGAGCTCACTGATCTGAGAAAAGGCGAGGTAAGGATCATGTACTGCAAGAGCATAAACAATAAGTGCGTGTTAAAGGCTCTAGAGCAATCAGAGAGAAGCAGTCATAACATACATTGTGTAGGAGAGCTGTAGATAGCTTGAAATGTGTTTATCTATTAGCACAGCCATTTTCATTTCATGTATCAGGCCTGATAACGTCTTTGTAACAAACACGGCACTTTGTCTCAATGAAAGCTGGGCAAAATCTAAAGGAATTGATGTTCCTGTGCACTATGACTTGTCTAAGAATAAGAAATACAACCAAGATTATGTCTAGGGTTGTCAGTAATATTACAGCCGCACGCTATATCCACGGATAATGAAAAGAGATTTCACAATCCTTACTAGAAGTAGAATACGACACAAGAGTTGAAAGGCATTTGCTGCCCAAAAATAGATCAAGAGAGTTTGTGTGGTTATTATGAAACATAACAGGCATAGATTTTATTGGTTAATACCCACTGTTAATCTCAGAAAATATACAGTCATTTATCAAATGTATTTTATTGTATTGTGAAAATGAGTTCTATCAGATCAATCAACCAGATCGTTGCATTGTACAGCAAAAGACAGATTATCAGAGACCAGATAAATAAGGTGTGTGTATATATATATATATAATTAGGTTTGTTTACATACCAGAACCATTTGGGTAAATGTGAATTAAAACACATATTCTGTGACAATACAGCAATGGAAAACGTGCAGAGATATGTAGAGACACCTTTGCAATTCCTTAAAACAGTGGGGGTCTGAAATAATGGGTCCTTTGCGGCACCTGCACTCCATCTCTGCACTCCAGCAGATCGACACATAAATGCCATTGGACAGCTAATACTTATTATGCTCAGATGGTTTTGGAAATGAGACCCTGGCTGTTTTCTCAATTTGGAGCCTTAAGGCAGTGATTTAAAGAGATAAAGGGGATAAATTCAGGCACAAAAGTGCCGTCCAATCTATCATTGACATGACCTTGACTCAGAAAGCAAACGGAAACATGAATTGAAATGGGCCTTTCCAAAGTTAACTGTGCTGCTGATACAAAGGCGAAGGGCTTGCTACCGCATCTCTTACAAGGCTGTCTTTCTGACAATACATTTGCACTGCTAATGAGGTCAGCTGAGTACACCAGTCAATGTGAAATTATACCAAAATATGGAGAAATGGATAGCCACATACTGCAAATGAAAAAGAATCGAAGCTATAGGCTGCGGCAGGAAAACCAGATAAAAAACTAAAAATCCTTTGAACTGCTTTGATAGATATAATTAAGATTAGCCCTTTCCTGGGGTTAATATCTAATAAACCTCATTGGTGATTTGACCACTTTTTTTTTTAAACACACACACCCACACACATACTTGGAGTTTAACCTCCAGAAGAAAGAACCGTGGACAGAGAAGCACACTGAATATTATACATCATTAATTTGGCTTAATGATTCAGATGATAGCGGTGCAGTCTGCTGATGGGATTGAACTGCACGATTCTGGAAGACATGCAACCCCTATTTCAAACAATAAACTGGTTTATCATCCCATCCTTCTCTTTGTTGAACATGAAAAAAGAATTTCTATTTAGAAATAGTTTATATCATTTCACATACATTTTTTATGCACGTTGAAGATTATAGGCATTTTATAGTCGATTTACTAGATTTAGAATTTTAACACATTACACACTCTCTTTTAATGGCTCATTTGATAATTAAACAAGAGCATTTATAAAAAACAATGCATGTCCTCTTTGCACAGATTTTATTTAAAGCACCTACGGTAATTAAAGTAAGGCCACTTAGTAGCAGTACATTGAATCAAAGTGCAATCTCTAATTTCTTTCAGTGCAAACTTTGCACGGCACAGTTGAGCATTTTCTAAATCATTTTTTCTTAAAAGGCTCTGCTATTTATTCAGTTCTTTGCTTGTTTATCAACCTTTGTATCCCTCCTGTATGCTGTCCTTTAGTTGACATCAGCAACAGCTATTTCACACAATGATCTGATTAGACAGTCTGTCCCAAATTAAAGAGCAACAACCTTGGGCAGACTTTTAGGCAGGCCTGTTGCAGGACATTAGGAAAATAAATCACGGCACTCCAGCTGACCCAAAATAATAATAACGCTGTAAGTGAGAAAATGCATTTGTGGAATATTGAAAAGATGATATTATTGCTTGGACAAATTTCTATTTTGGATTTATGAGTACATTACAGTTGTATGAATTCAAAACTGAGTGGAATTTAGATTCTACGATTATAAAGTCTAATTATGAATATCTGAGTTATCAGGGTAATTTAAAAGGAAATTAAATGGTGCAGTAATTGGATTTAGAGAAGAATAAAGAACAGCAACAAAAAACAGAATGCTTTTAAGTGGGATACACCTAATGGATTTCAGAAAATAGCAAAATATCCGCTTCCATACTGAAATCAACTCACTGAGTGATAATGAGCACTTATTACTCCAATTAGAATAACAATTCAATTCTAATACAGTTGTAGATAACATTTTTTTCACTGATCTTAATGATAGAATGGTACAAGATCAGGTTAGCAGGAAAATGAAAATTCTGTATAAAAACATGTTTTATGTGTCATGTAACTATAGTGTTAACCCAAGGTCCAGCTGAGAGGTGATTAGGAAAATTACAGAATGTCCTTTTTCTTTTCTTTAAACAAATATATGAAACTATAAGATTGGCAGTCTATCTATTATAGTCATCAAAATACTTGATTATAGTTATAAGCTACATAACACATTTTGTTCTTTTATAGTGGTTACTTCATAGTTTGGGGGAGTATGCGTTCTCACCAAATCCCGTGTTTAATATGACTACTAGAATTGCTACTGAATGACTGATATTTCCATGCATCCATCCAGCCATCCGTTTTCTTCATCGCTTATCCAATTCAGTTTTTGGGATGTTGGAGCCTATCCCAGCTGCCATTTCCGAATGAAAAATTGATATCAAGTTAAAAATATGCCTGGAATTTGACTTTGATCAGAAATCCAGCAGCTGGATTCAATTTCCAGCTGTTGCAGCAATCTTCCTTTTAAGTAACTGACTTTTAGGAGCCTCAGTATATTGACACACTTCACTTTTTCTCAATAATAATGTGATCGTGATGTGACAGCCCCAGTCACAGTGCTCATTGTGCATACCTCTCACAGGCAAATTCTTCAAAAAAACAGACTTCTGCAAAAAGTGCGCATCCACTTGACAATTTTAAAATGCAACCTGCCTCGCAGTGTTAGTGCGAAAGCTCTTCAGAGTTCATGACTGTGGAGACTGCGATTGGGCCAATATCATTTAATTCTTCTTTTTAGTTCATTTGTTGTTGGCAAACCAGCTGTAATGTGAAGTATCATCACCTCTTGTGTGTGGAGTGTGGAGAAGCAAATTACTAGAAATTAGGTTGGCAACTATGTATTTCCCATGATGTTTCTCCAAAGAGGCTTCCTAATGTGATGCTACATTAATGATGATTCCAGTTTCCTTCTTTCCTCCTCACAGACCCTAAACTACACTAGCACTGTCTCCAGGTAATGACAGCATGCACATCCCATGCACTCCTTTTGATTTCATTAGAAAGACTTAACTGTGCACCTCTACTTTATTGTACAAATAGTGTTTGTGGCAGAGCCCCGACAAATTTAATAATATTATCACTGATGATGATGCATGCTGATGCTATCATGAAGTTCTCGAGCTGTGCTGAGCTCACGAGAAAATGTGATCCACACTAATAGAGATTAACTGACGTTGCCACAAAAAAACAAAAAGTTTTCCAGTGTGTCATGCTAACAGGATATAAAAGATAAGAATACGTCATGTGCTACAGGTAAGAAAACAACTAGCATACTGAAAAACACAGAATCTCTAAATACATCGGTTGTTAGTGTCTGTTAACCTAATGGCTTGTAATGCATCTGCTACTCTTAGAAGACCAGTGGTTCAAAGAGTGTACACAGAGGCAGTGATTTTTTTGTACCCTTTTTTTTAATTTCCATGTGAACCTGACACACAAGACATATGCTGTATTGTTGCAATAATGATGTTAATAAAATAAAAATGCATGTCAGACAGCTCCAGCAATGACAAGGCAAGCTGCAAACTTTAATTCGGCCCACAGCTCACTATTCTCTGATGTAGAATTAGCAGTATTAGAGTATTGTGCATATAATATATTGAACTATCTGAATAAAAAAATAATAATTATCATTTAAAAAACACTGTTCATGTGGGTAAAAATAACAGCTAAACTTGTAGTTGATAGTTGATCTGAAGCCAATGTCTTTATGAAATGTAAGTTGAACCTTAAATAAATATACACGGAGTATACAACATCTAGCTTATGTCAAGTGTGTTTAGCATTTGCCCTCATTGCAGAAATAAACATGAAGGTAATTAAGTTTGACACTGACAGATACAGCCAAATTATATTTAAATTATGAGTAATTATCATCCATACAGAAAAAAAAGAAGTAGAGAAGCAAATTAGATCAAAGTCTAATTAAAAGCAGTCTGAATCATGTACACAAAAAGCAGGAAACAACTACACATAAGACAATTACTTTTTGCTGGAACAACAGATGGTACCCAGTATTACCATGACTCCCAACATGACTCTTTTCACCTAAATACAAAAAAGAATTGAAAACAGCGCATACCAATGGTAAATGTAAAAGTTTAGATGACATTTTCCTCATGGTGTGAAAAATATATATAATAATATTAGTGGAAACCAAACCTTCTGCAAGTCTTTAACAGATGTAATATCATAAAAGTAAAAGTCAAACACATATTTGCAGCATAATCCATTATTTCTGTTTTTTTAAATATTTCAAATCAGTAGAATGATAAAGAAAATAAAACTGTACCATTGAATTATTATGTTTTCATAGGGCTTCATCATATTGTTTGTAGACATTTACTATTCCTACATTTATCACTAGAACTGCCGAGGGGGTCATTTTGACTCCTTGGCATTTAAAAAATTGTGTTTCTCTGTTAAATTAAAACTCCATCATCTCATATTTTCAGGCTTTTCCTTAAATGGGCATATTCATCAAATTCTGAATTTTTGGGTGTGTGGACTCAAAAGAGAAAAAAAATGACCACTTTTGCCTAGAACCACAGAGGACATGATTTTGACCCCATAGAAATCAATTGAAAACTGCTACTCCAACTCCCCAGATTGCCTAGCAACAATTTTTTTTTAATTTATTTTTTTTACAAACATATTGACATGAAGGGCACTTTAACATATATATAACATGAGCCAGAGCTACTTATATGTGATTGATAAACAGTGTTGGGTGTAATGAGTTACTGTAATCACATTACAGTTTTCAGTAATAAAGTAATGTAACACATTACTGTACTAAATTCAGTAATTATGCTACAGGTACAATTATGTTGTTACTTACGTTAAACATGTTCTTCAGTTAGTTTTTCTTCCTGCAAACTTGGGCTTTGGTCAGCTGATTATAGTTCAAGTGTGGGAGGAGTGGAGAGCTGCACATTACTGTTATTGCACAAAAGGACAACACCACAATGGTAAAATAGAAATTGCATCCAGGACAGAAACTACCACATTTTACTGCTAACACAACTTCTGCTATTTTCTAATATCCGCACAGCCAACATGCTAACGTAAAGCTAGCCAAGAAACAGAGTGATTTTAAAGGTGAGTGTTTGCAGACCCCAGGCCAGAAGCCAGACACTGACCTTCAACAAGTAACAAAAACAGTACAATAGAATCACTGTGGTGACCTTTTTTTGAAGTCTCTTTGGGCTTTGGGGTTTTATAATTAGGGTTATTTGTTTTTATTACAGTTATTTTGTTATATTTTGTAACTTTGTAATATATTGTATCATTTAATTTAGTTAGTTACTGTTCTCACCTTCTTTGAACAACCGCGACTAATAATACCAGGACAGTCTCCTGGTATTTTGCTACACAGCAAACCTTTGTATGATTGCACACTATAGAGGAGCTGGACTGCCTGTGCAACCTGAATGGGTGGCAGGTACCATCTGATGATACTAGTAGTGACAAGATCACTAGTAAAAAGGAAAAGTAGAGAAAAATCAGTCACAAGGTATAAGGAGAAAGTAATGATCTCTGGCCACCACCAGCAAGATCATTCCCTTTTTTGAAGTTATCTTAGTGTTGTCTCTCCAGTGTGCTCATTGCCATTTATTTGTAAGACTGTGAGTAAAACTGAGTACCAATCATTTAAGCTTTCTAACTGAACAGAATGACATTCCTCAAGTTTATTCTGATATACAATTTAATATCAATTTGGGTATGAGTTTTCATTTGTATACTTCTTGCTACGTCTAACATTTTGAATTACAGGATTAACTCACTTGATTTATACTGTGATGTTCAAGTGTTCCCCTAATTTTGAGCAATGTATAATCCACACAACCAATTTACCAGTAAAGCTGAACGTTTGTTTAAAACACTTTTTCAACTTAGAGATTCAGAATGACACCACCATCATAGACACCAGCTGGCAATGATACTCCTTATTCTGCTCTGCAGGAGCTCCACTGTGAGTTTGAGAGCCACTCCAAAAAGAACTTGAAGCAGGTGGCAAAATACTTTACGTATTACATCAAGCTCACCAGAGCTGCAAAATAAGAAAAAGACTCAATAGCTGAGTTAAAGAATGAGCTACAATATATCAATCTACATGCATTTACGAGGAGTGCAAGGGATGGGAGACTCATAATATTGCCCCACTGGCCTAAAGACCAGTCAGCAAAAATTAGGCAAGCACCAGTCACAAGGGAAACATGTGTAACAGGAGGTTGCTGGCAGTGATTAGTGTAAATTTGGTTTCAATGGTAGTCCACTGATTGTTTGGGTCACCAACTGAATAGTTGTGAAAAGTATCATGAAACAACTACTTAAAAAGGCATCACTTGATCCAGCCGTCTTTATTACAGGCTAACCCTCTTTTTATCTAAAAGATTCTTGAAAGCGTAGTTGTAAAACAAATAACTGGTTATCCGCAGAGAAACTGTTTATCTGAAGAGTTTCAGTCAGGTTTCAGAAGTCATTACAGTACAGAAATAGCATCAGTGAAGGTTACAAATGATTTTTTTGACAGTGGACTCCCTCTGTTTTTGTCCTGCTAGACCTCAGTGTTCAATACTGCTCACAATATTTTATTATATAGATTAGAGCATGCCGTAGAATGAAAGGTACTGGACTGCTGTGGTTTGAATATAATTATATAATACTAATTATGGAGTTCCACAGGGTTCCGTGCTAGGACCAATTCTGTTACATTATACAAGCTTGCCTTAGGCACCATCAGTAGAAGGCACAGTATACATGTTCACTGTTTTAAAGATGATGCCCAGCTTTATCTATCCTGAAATCAGATAACACACACCAGTTACTTAAACTGCAGGGATGTCCTTGTCCTTGCCTGCAAGGTCTTTAACAATCAAGCCCCATTTATCTTAAAGACCTCATAGTGCAATATCATATCAATATAGCACTTTGCTCTTAGACTGCTGGTTTAGATGTGGTTCCTAGGATGTGGTTCCAAGGATATTAAAAAAAAAACCCTTCAGGTTTCCAGGCCCCTCTACTGTGGAACCAGCACCCAGTTTGGATTTGGGAGATAAACACTTCTCTACTTTAAAGGTTAGGCTTAAAACTTTCCGTTTTTGTCATGGTCCGCGGTCCGGGGTGCTGATGGGATGCCCACGCCCACGGGCGTGGCTGCCAACCCCACACCTGCATCCCATCCCAGGCGATCACCAGGTGGACTATTTAATCCTGCCCTACCTGCTGCTCCACGCCATTCCGTAGTCGTCTCTCAGTGATCACAACTCGGCGTTTTTTGAGCCACCTGCCTGTCCACCTGCCCGCCTGAGATTTGGATCACGATCAGCCCCGCCGCCTCGACCCCTTTTGGACCCCCCTCTGGTTCACTCAGCCCAGCTATCACCGTAAGACGCATACTCCACCTTCCCTCGTATGCTGCCATTTTTCCGCACCCCAGTAATCTGTTTCTCCTTTTTTTTGCAGCCTCCCACAGCCCCGCTCTCGGCGTTCCCTGCGTGACTCACCTCCCCGGTCCTTCGGTTTTTTCTGGTTCCACACGTTGTTTTTTCCGGCTACCCTCACGGGACACCTTTAGTTATAATAAAATTTGGTTTCTTTATTCTCCCCTACCCTGGTGTGTGTGTTCTGCTTCTGGGTCCAGCTTGTGCACGGAACTTCGGTTCATGACAGTTTTGACAAAGCATATAGGCTTGGATCAGGTGACCCTGAATCCTCCCTTACTTATGCTGCAATAGGACTAGGTTGCAAGAGACCTGATGCACTGAATTTTCTTCTTCACTCAACTCTTTTCACTCTGTGTTTATGCAGCACTCTGCATTTAATCATACATTATTATTAATCTCCAATTAATCTTCTCGTCTTCTTCCCCGCATCCCCAACAAGTCGCAGCAGATGGCCCCTCTCTGAGGCTGATTCTGCTGGAGGTTTCTTCCTTTTAAAAGGGGGTTTTTCCTTCCCACTGTTTTCTTTGTATTATTGTAAATTACAATATAAAGTGACTTGAGGAAACTGATTTTGTGATTTGGCACAATTTAAAAAAATAGGATTGAATTGAATCAAACCAGAAACCATTGACCTTCTCAGAGTAACCACTGCAACTGAAACATTTTAAAAGAAAGAGTGTGCCTTTAAAAGGCAAAAAGAGCCAAAGTTGTGTTTGTCTGTCTGAAATCACTCAGCTTTAAAATCACTTTGAGTTCTTGGCTGGCTTTACGTTAGCATGCTGGCTGCGCAGATATTTGCAAAGAGCAGAAGTTCTGTTAGAGGTATAATAAGGTTGTTTTTGTCCTGGATGCAATTTCCACTTTTGTCTTTTTATGAAATAAAAATAAAAATAATGTCCATATCTCCTCTCCTGAAAAGCTATGTCGCTCTACTGTTCGACAATTTTTCTTATCCCTCAAATTAAGTCAAATCAGCTGATTGTAGCAAGTGCAAGAGCATCTTTATTTGATGTGTTCTTTGCCCCACCTTGCAGATTACTGGAGAACCTTTGTAATGCAAGTAACAATATGATTGTAACTGTAATGCAGTTACTGAATTTAGTAGAGCAACGTATTACATTACTGCATGACTGAAAAAATGTGATTACTGTATCTAATTAACATATTACACCCTTCACTGCTGGTGAAGAATGCAGGAATGGACTGGTCTTCAAATCCACTGCAGATAACGGAGATAAATCCAGTCTGAAATCTTAGTGGACTGCAACAGTTAATGCTAGAATCAAGATTTACCAGATTGTGTAATATTAACACAAACAAAGTAATGTAAGTAAATTTAATTATAAACTAAAACTGTGTTGTTAAACTCCACTGTCCACTATGTCCCTTTTGACCTTTTTGTTAGAAAAAAAAAATTACATGTACAAAATTGTTCACTGTTCATCCATCCATCTTCATCCGCTTTATCCGGGGCCGGGTCGCGGGGGCAGCAGCCTAAGCAGAGAAGCCCAGACCTCCCTCTCCCCAGCCACCTTCTCCAGCTTATCCGGGGGAACACCAAGGTGTTCCCAGGCCAGCCGAGAGATATAATCTCTCCAGCGTGTCCTGGGTCTGCCCCGGGGCCTCCTCCTGGTGGGACATGCCCGGAACACCAACCCCAGGAGGTGCCCAGGAGGCATCCTTGTCAGATGCCCGAACCACCTCAGCTGGCTCCTTTCGATGTGGAGGAGCAGCGGCTCTACTCTGAGCCCCTCCCGGATGGCCGAACTTCTCACCTTATCTCTAAGGGAGAGGCCAGCCACCCTTCGGAGGAAGCACATTTCCGCCGCTTGTATCCGCGATCTCGTTCTTTCGGTCACTACCCACAGCTCGTGGCCACAGGTGAGAGTAGGGACGTAGATCGACCGGTAAATTGAAAGCTTCGCTTTTACACTCAGCTCCCTCTTCACCACAACGGACCGGTGCAGTGTCCGCATCACTGCAGCCGCCACACCAATCCGTCGTTCGATCTCCGGCTCCCTTCTCCCATCACTCGCGAACAAGACCCCGAGGTACTTGAACTCCTCCACTTGGGGCAGGAACTCATCCCCGACTCCGTGTCGGGGATGAGAAATGCTGTTCACTGTTCAGCATTTGGGATTTTTTTCTTTCTTTTTTTATGTGGGAAGATAGGTGATCCACATGTTCTGGTTTCAGAGTGCTCTTTTTCGGAGTTACCACAGCTCCCAGTCTCTCTACAGAAATGTGAGTATATATTTGACAGCCTGGAGAGGAAAGGAAAAGTGACCTCGTGGACACACCACCAGTTCAAAGAATCCTCAATGAGAGGGAAAGTTGGGGCTTTACAGTTTCAATCCATTTCCTTCCCTGCTCTGCCATAGGCATTCTTGGGTTGTGCTGTACTTTCATTGAAAGCGTATATCAGCAAACTCAAAAGTGGCATCATCCTCCACAGGCAACATTTCTTCCATAATTCCTGTTTGCTCTGGTGTGCCTTCGAAATCTAAATGAAAGAGTCAAACGAACAGTAACGACCTTCCTAGTAACAAGATTAGAATATTGTTTTTCACTCAGTCTCATGAAATTTTTATTTATGATTTCTTTTTCAAAATTTTAAATGGTGAAATCACACTTAAATTATTCAATGGGTAAAACAGTGAGTAAGTCATGCCCACCATGCCAATTTAGTGGCACAGTTACAGTAGCTTTTTGGTTGGTCTTATCTGGTTTTCTTATGGTAGCATTATTCACTAGTTTTAAAGCTGTAGTAAGCTGAAGAAGTTAAAAGAAGCAAATACAAAATAAATAACAAAAAAATAGCAGAAAAAAGAAAGTCCTCTTCCTGTTGTTTTATATTTTCTTACCCATTGGCCTAAAAAGATCTATGATTGGCTTAGGCGTCTCATCTTGAACTACATTTTCTAAAACTTGGAAACAGAGCTGCAGAAAAGCATAGGAGGTGGAGGAGGTGTGGGAGTCGACTTGTCTTTTAAAGATTTTACTTACAACATGTTAAAATGTTTTTATTATTTTATTTCGTCAAACTGTGGCAAAAACATTCCCCTACTCCAGCCTCAATACCTTCACATAAGCAAATTTTCCAATTTGAGTTGCAAATACCACATTAAATGCATTATTTCTGAGAACCCGTGCAAATCGTGTTGTGCAACGTGTAACACAATAACACGATGCCAGCTGACAGCTCTCCTTGCTAAATTATCCAACAGAATCAGATTATCCAACACAGACTCTGGAAAGATGAAGTCATGAAAGAGTTACACACTATTCCACCTGAGTTGGCATGACATGCTGGCTGTGGCACTTTCACATACAAGACTGTTACTGGAAGTACAACAAAGAATATTTTTTCACATTATTTAATTAACACTTAGACTTACATTTCACTGGATGTTTATTATTGTTATTTAGTAAATTTTAGGCAAAAAATGTTAGAACAATAATAGTGGTATAATAGAAAAAACATGGCTTGGGTTGAAACCTTCATTTTCTCGGTTGCCTGACTCTGGTCAGAGAACAGCCTCAAAAATGGTGCCTGCATTATCTTTATCATTATCTTTCAGATTTACACTACATTAGTTTCAAAGTATGCTGACTGTCAGGAAAAGGCACAACAATGACATTAAATTTTGAAAACTGCAAAAGAGGAATCATTTATAATGACTGCTGGACTAGGTTTACTGGCTCCACACTGGGATTTGGTTTCACTGCAGAATTCAGGTATAGCCGTTTCAGTAAAGTGACTGTGATAGCAAATTATGCCCTCGCTCCAGAGTTCTCAGTAGAAAGAGAACACTTGGATTTTCTAAGACAGAATAAAAGGTATTTAGCTGTTAAAGCACCAAAGCTGAGGGATTCTCTTCCCACAGAGCTTGTTGGCAAAGTTGAAAGTTCCTGGTCCGTTCATGATTAAATGACCTCTTGGTATTCTTTGCAGTTGCAGATGTGACATGGCTAACCTCTTCCCCCGAAACTACTGAATTACCAACATAAATAATTTTTCCGAGCTAGATTTCATACACAACGTGCATCTTGTCCAATTCAGTCTCCTTTCAGCAACCTGGCAATGTAGTGATGTAACTTTACAAATTTATTGTCCAGCCAAAAAAAATCAGCAGTCATCTTCCATAGAGTGCAACTCCCTTTTTTCCCATGGTGTCAAAGTAGTAGGCTATATCTTTTCACACAAAGTAAGCTCCTTTTCTGTGCCTAGGCAATTGAAATATGAAGGTGATAAAATCTGTAAAATTTTGAGGGCTATATTGAAAAATGTTTAAACGGACTCTGACTATCTGACCACCTCCACACTACCCAACAATAGAAGCCGGCATTTAAACTCCATCTAAAAGTCCCTAAACACCTGTACTGAGGTCAATGACATTTTCGTTTTCTTTAAAGAAGCTGTCTGGAAAGGATGAAAGATTTGTGCTTATCAGAGTGCTTAAAATGAAATTCAGCAATTGACTAATACCCAGACTAAAGAGTAGAAATGCATTTCTGCTCAGCTTCAACTTTATTTACAACAATGCAGCATGATAGATGCATAACCATATTTATTAGTTAATTTAATTCATAATTTTTAGTTATCCAGAGTAACCAGTGATGAACAAAAAGTGATTCACTTATCTTAAAATGTGCCTGAGCACTGCCATATATATACCCCGCATCACTGGCATTGGTAGCTTCAGGCTAATGGTTTGTGCAATAGTCTCGATACCTGCTTGCAGTGGGGAAAAAATGGCTTGTTACTGAAGTTGATATTCACAACGCGGTTTTCAAGTGCCTTTCTTTTTGTAGGTTCAAGTCAAGTTACCACGGGGTAGTATGGCAGGTGAGTCTTCAGTGTTCTCTCGGGTTTCAGGTTGCTTGTGGTTACTTTCACAGGTGGACTTGTAGGTGAGGCTTCTCTGTTTTCTGCAGATGCATTTATTGGGACCGACTCTTTTCCTCCACAGGCTCTGGTGCAGTCAAGGTCTTTCGAGATCTGCAGGTGAATATTTCTTTTAGGAGCGAGAGTGGGTCAAACAGGTTTCCCCAGAAGCAAGGCAAGCGGGCACACAAGGAGAGTATGATACTGAGCAGCTTAACAATCCAATGAGGAATGGAGAGGAGAACCAGGGTTATATACTGCTTGAGAGGATAGAGGTAGAGGAGGATCAGGTATACTGGTGGAAACTAGGGCAGCCATGCCTACGTTTGGGAGGGGTAAGCAGAGCTAATACTGACGCCCACACACACACATGCACATGACAGTGAGAGGAGAGGAGAACAGATAGAAGGCAGGTCAGAACCTGAGAGGGGAATGGGACCATGACATTTAGTGTTAATACTTTTTTTTTTCCTGTCTGGCAACAGAACAAAGATTATGGCCACTCTAAGGTGTCCTTATTAAGCACTTATTAAGTTACTGAAGAAAAAACAAAAGTGCTAGTTGCAGTGTAACTATTTACTAAGGCATTACCCATGAGTTGGGGATCATTATTTCTTTCTTTAATAATTTACAGAAGCATCCTTTCAGGTTCCGGTACTTTGATATTGTTGTACACAGTATTTACAGGTGCTTTCATCATAGTCTGAATATCCATAGATAATCCAAAACAGTTCAAATTAATGGATCTCAAAGTTAATAAAACTTTAGAAATCAAGACTAAATGTTGTAGCAATGTTGGCCAATTGCATTAAATATTATGTAACCTTCTTTAGGAAAAAATATTCTTTATATCAGATATACAGTGTTTTATTTTAACTAAGCTCTGAAAAATTTAGTCGAACTGTAATCACTCCTGTTCATTATATGTCCATTAAAAACATACTAAACTACAGTTCTACTATTGATTTGTCATCATGCTGCAGGCCTTACGGAATCTGCAAGCAACAGTAATCAGAATCCAAATTTAGATGTCAGAGGTGTGTAACACAGTAAGGGGAATTGTTGAAAAGAATATATCAATGGGCCAATAGGCTCGACTATAGGAGCACAGGGGTGTGTTCAAATGAGACACAGAGACAAGAATGTAACTCAAAAGAACCAGCCAACTTTAGTGACATAAACCATAAGGTTGACAAGCACAGGTTAAAGACACTTTACAATGGTAGAAAGGAAACTTACAAAAATTAAAAGAAAAGTAAAACACAAACTACTAAAGCAATGACTTGGCCAAGTGTTATTTTTGGTTTTCAATGTTCGGGTTTCAATGCTCGGGTTTCAATGCTCGGGTGCACCCTAGTAACCTGACTCCTTAACTCTTATAGAAACAGATTACACAAATCCAATGCACATTCAAATGAAAATTTCACACTCTTTTCACATGTGGAGAATGCTCTACACAACAGCTCATTATTTAAAGTCCCAAATAAAAAATGTCCAAGGGGTAAAGTCCAAAAAATTCCCAGGGTGTGAAAGAAAATAGGGATGAAAGAATGTCAGTCAGTGGTCTTATGTATAACCAGCTGTGCGTGAAAGTGTGAGTGATACAGTCCTACCACACCGCAAGGTGCAGCAGATCATCAAGTGGAAAAGAAGCGAATCTCAGTCTCTCTAAGTCCAGGTGGGAAGGCTCGCCATCTATTTCACCGGAGGAATCCACCTCAGGAACAAATCAGCATACAAAAAAAACCTGACCTGTCAACAGACAGGGTCAGAAGAGCAATTCAAATATTAATTATGCTGTTCTAGCTATAATTCACAACTTAGGATTTTGTTTAAATCACATTCAACATAAATTTGCAATAAAAATACTCAATTTTGCAAAAATAAAACATCTCTCTTACATAAACTATGCATTAAACCAAGTAAAGTCAGTGCATATGCATATATGTCGCATATGCGACAATTATTAATCAAACAATTGAGATTAATTCAGTTTCTCAACGATAAAATGTGAAACAGACATGAACTAACTGAGACATACAACATGTGCTCACCGATCTCAGCGCATCACGGCCGAAGACAATGGCATAGTGTCTCTCGGTCGGAAAATGCAGGGCTCTAAATAACGTAACAGGACATGTTTTCTCTTTAATAACCGTAATACGACATGAAGGAAAAATAAACATAAGTTGCGCTTCAAGTGTTACCTTACTTCTGGAAGCAGATTGAGATGAACTTCCAGGCAGTTGATAGCAACCAGAGCTAACAAAGGCTAACAGTTTAGCTCCACGCGGTACTTTTTAAAGTCACCAGAAAAATGCAGCATTTGCCTGCTTACTCACTGTGGCTACTTTTAACATGAAAGGTAGCTGATAACCAGTGAACTTATGTGCAACACAGTTGGTTGCAACTTATATCTAATACTTTTTTCCAGCTCAAAAGCTTCAGTCTCTCTTTTCTCCTGCCAGCACGCGACTACCTCCACACATAGCAGCAAACACAGAGCACGTAGGTGGGACATACAGCGGCAGACTGCTCTCCCATTGGTCAAAACATACTGGGACCTGTGCATTTCGATTGGTTGGGCAGGCTGTCCATCTCTCCTCATATCAGTCCTTAAAGTGGTACCCCCATTTTATGTGGGTTACACCCTCCCCTCTTGATGGTATGCCCGTCCCTGGGCATCTGCAGGGTAGCACTGAGTTACACTGCTTTGACCTTTCCAACATAATTACTAGTTGGATCTTCAAATCCATTTAAAGAGCTAGTCAATGCCTCACTTAGGCCTTGAAAAAGAGAATTCACCACCGTTATCAGAGGATTCCCAAGTGTCACATAATGCAGTCTCTTGGGCTTTGCTTGCAATCTGTTAGAACGACGAAGAGATGGCTCAGCATCTTGAAGTCCATTATTCTGGATCATCACAGGTTCAGGCTGTTCAGTAACAGGTCTGTTCACATCACTTAATCCTTCTTCACATGCTGCATCAGAGCTCATCCCATCATCTTGAGGAGCTTCCTCAGACTGCTGCAATTCTGAACTTTGAGGAAGTCCTTTGGCTGAGTCAAGCCCATGCAGTATGTTTGCTTCAGGTGAGTTGTCACGGTCAGGTGAGTTGTCACGGTCAGGTGAGTTGCCATGGTCAGGTACATCCTGAATCATTCCTTCACCTTCCTCTACAAGGGATTCAGTGGCAGGAGGATCAGGTGGAAGTGAAACTGTAGGCACCTCTGGTTCTGCTGATCTTCTGACCACACAAGGAGGTTTACTCAACTTGTGAGTTTCATGTACTGGGACATATACGTCGGACTTTGATGTAATGAGAGGGTGAAATGTCCAATCAGATACATCATCCATATCAGAGGGAATTTCATCTTCCCCCTCGACAACAGAACACTGCCTTGTTCTGGGTCTCCTGTTTGGATGGGTTTTGACTGTCTCGGGTTCTGCAGCTGCTGACAGAAATCCACATGGGAGAAGCAAGTCACGATGTAGAGTCCGCACAGGTCCATCTTTACCCTCAGGTTTAACTGTGTAGACCGGCATTTCTCCAGCTCGCTTAAGGACAATGTAAACATCCGTTTCCCACTTATCTGCCAGCTTATGTTTTCCACGCAGCTTCACATTTCGTACAAGAACTCTGTCTCCACTCTGCAATGTTGATTCAACCACTCGTCGGTCAAATCTGGCTTTGTTGCGACCTGCATTCTTTTGTGCATTATTGGTGGCAATCCGGTAGCTTTCTTCCAAACGAGATTTTAGGTTACCGACGTACTGGGAATGAGTCTGCTTAGTAGCATTAGTGGGCAACCTAAAGATTAAGTCAATGGGCAGTCTTGGTTGCCTCCCAAACATCAATTCATAGGGGGAAAATCCAGTCACGTCACTCTTCGTACAATTATAAGCATGTACCAGAGACTTGACGAAGTCTCTCCAGTGGAGTTTATCTGACCGATCCAGTGTCCCAAGCATCTGGAGAAGAGTGCGGTTGAATCTCTCAACCGGATTCCCTCTAGGGTGGTAGGGGGTTGTACGCACTTTCTTCATGCCAGTAAGTTCACAGAGTTCCTTGATGGTCTTTGATTCAAAGTCAGGACCCTGATCACTAAGAAGCTTTTCGGGAAAACCATAATGGACAATGAAGTTGTCCCAGAGACACTTTGCTACAGTCTGTGCTCGTTGATTTGGAGTTGGCACTGCCACAGCATACTTTGTGAAATGGTCAGTTATGACCAATACATCTTTCGTGTTTGAGCGATCTGGCTCTATTGATAAAAAGTCCATGCACACTAGTTCGAGAGGTCTGCAGGTCTTAATGTTTATCAATGGAGCAGCTTTCTCTGGAGGTGTTTTTCGACGAATACATCGCTCACAAGATTTGACCATTTTTTCTATGGTCATGTGCATTTTCGGCCAATAAAATCTGGCCCTTGCCAAGTCTACTGTTCGTTCGACTCCAAGATGGCCCATATCATGATGAAGGCTTGTAAGTGCTGTGGCTCTTAGCTCCTCAGGGAGCACAAGCTGATATGAGGTGTTGGGACCATCTTGCCGCTTACGGTAGAGCACCCCGTTCTGTATTTCAAGCCGATTTAACTCTCTGAGTAACAGGGGAAGTTCTGGTAGCTCTAACCTAAGGCTGGGAGGTGGAGTTTCGCCAGTCTCCAAGAGTACAATCACTGCATTGATAGCAGGGTCCAATGTCTGCTTTTGCCTCAACTCCTCCTCAGAAATTGAGTGGGCAATGGGAAGCCCATCCACTTGCTCCTGTTGGAAGCAGTCAGGAATAGCTGTGGACTGGTGAGTGAGGGATTCAACTAAGGTCAACCCAGAAGTGGTGGATCCAACATTAGCTACGGCTGAGGTGACCATATGGCGCTCACAAATAGCCTGAATTACATCCAAGGGAACAGTCTCTGGACTCTCAGGGTTGCTCAGATGGTACAGTGTGAACTGCCGGATTCTCTCACTCTCCTTCTTAGATGCATAATCATCCTCTGGTGGACTGTGAGGACGACGCGAGAGCGCATCAGCATCCAGATTTTGTTTTCCCGCTCTGTACTGAAGACTAAATGAATAGGTGGAAAGACTGGACAGCCACCTATACCCTGTTGCATCAAGCTTTGCAGAGGTCAAAATGTATGTAAGAGGGTTGCTGTCAGTCACTACTACAAAGTCTGTACCATATAGGTAGTCAGAGAATTTTTCCGTGACTGCCCACTTAAGGGCCAAAAACTCCAGCTTATGGGCTGGGTACTTTCTCTCACTCTTTGAAAGACCACGACTTGCAAAAGCTATGACCCTGGACTGTCCATCTTGTACCTGATATAAGGCAGCACCAAGGCCAATGGTACTGGCGTCCGTATGTAAAACATATGGAAGCTGGGGGTCTGCAAATCCCAAGATTGGAGCGGAGGTTAGCTTTGCTATTATTTGGTCAAAGGCCTCCTGACATTGAGGTGTCCAACGCTGACCAAAGGGTTCCTTTGGGTTGCGATACCCTGAATTTGCGTGTGTCCTTGGCTTGTTGTTCCGCTTCCTAATTGGTGGGTAGCCCGAGGTTAGTTCGTTAAGTGGTCTGACAATGACAGAGTACCCCTGAATAAACCTTCGATAATATCCAGCAAATCCTAAAAAGGACTGAAGTTCCTTAAGATTTGTGGGGATGGGCCAGGTCTTTAAGGCCTCAACTTTGTCAGGGTCAGTCTCTACTCCTCTTGCGGAAACAATGTGACCAAGGTATTTTACCGAGGTCTGAAAGAATTTGCACTTTTCTGGTGCCAGTTTCAAGCCATATGACATCAGTCGTTGCAGGACATGTTTCAAACGCTGTTCATGTTCCTCCAGGGATGATGAGAAGACAATCAGGTCATCAATGAACACCAGAACCTCTTTGAGATTCATATCTCCTACACACTTCTCCATCAATCTCTGGAACGTCGAAGGCGCATTTGTGATCCCCTGGGGCATCCTATTAAATTCCCAAAATCCAAGTGGGCAAACAAATGCGGTCTTATTCTTGTCCGCTTCCTCCATCTCGACCTGGTAGTATCCAGACTTGAGGTCTAGGACCGAAAACCACTTAGAACCTGCAAGAGCACTGAATGCATCTTCCAATTTTGGAAGGGCATAAGCGTCTTTGATGGTCTGCAGGTTCAGCTTTCTGTAGTCTACACACAGACGAACAGAGCCATTCTTTTTACGAACGACAACAATGGGGGAAGCAAACGGGGACTCAGATTCTCGTATAACACCAGAATCAAGGAGTTCCTGTAGATGTTGTCTCACAGCATCCACATCATTGGGGTGTATGGGACGTGCTCTCTGTTTAAAGGGTGTCGCATCACTGAGTTTGATATGGTGTTTGACTTTGTCAGTGTGTCCAAAGTCCAATTCGTTCTGAGAGAAGACATTTGGCATGTCGTTTAACATGTTTGTAACTCGCTCCTTCCATTCAGTGGGTAAGGGCGAATCTCCAAAATCAAAGCTCAGTTCTGAGGAAGACTTAGCTTGAAATTTAGAGCAGTCTGGTTCTCTGACAGTTTGCTCTTTGTGTAGCACTTGCAAGATAGCATTAACATCTGCCAAAGGTGTTTTGGGGGGTATGACAATGTCATGGTTGGTTTCATTTCTCACTACGACAGGGAGAAGACACTGACGTTTGCGTGGTAAAGTGACTGCAATTGCTGAAACTAGCAAGCCATTTGGTAGTGAAGAGGCTGAAGGATGTTCAAGGACAACATCTCTTTGCATGTTCACGGGATTTACATTGACAGAGGCCTCCAGGACAACAGTCTGTCCTGCAGGAACGACTGCAGGCATCTTACCTGTCAGTTTTGCACAACCAAGGCTACCAGAGTTAAAGTTTCTTTGTCGCATCTCAAGTATTTGGAGAACTGCTTGATACCCATTAAACAAAGGCTGAAAGGGTGAAAGCTTCTGGTAATTAGCATAGAGGGCATCAAGGGTGTTTGTGCCTATGAGTACCTGCTCATGGGCTGTAGAGCGGAGATGGGGGATAACCAAGGCCAGAGTGTGAACATCAATATCAGAGCCTACAAACTCTTTAGGAAAGGTGATGGTAAGCTCAACATATCCTAAGTAAGGGACAGACTGGCCATTGGCACCCTCCACTTCAAGCAACTCATTTAAGGGATGAATGGTCAGATCTGCAAGATGTTCTTCATAAAAAGACTGGGGTACAGTTGTGACTTGTGAACCCGTGTCCAAAAGACAGTTTGTGTCTCTTCCTGCAATAGTTACTTGAGCTGTGGTCTTAGTTCCTACAAGGCCATGTGGAAATTTTGATCCTTCCACTTTAACGTTTTTAATGGCAGGTTTCAGGATTTTGGGACTGACATTGCGAGACTCCACTCCCATATGTCCCTCTATGGGAGTAGGCTTCAGTTTAAATGTGCCTCACTTCGAGAAGCATTAGAGGCTTCCCAAGCAGCCTGTTTTTCTTTCAGCTGTCTTTTCTTAGCTGCTACAAGGGAAGGGTTTGGCGCTTTATCACAAACTGAGACGACATGGCCATCCTCCCCACACTGGAAACAGTACCATGGACGTGGTCTACTGTTAGCTTTAAATGTGGAGGGATGCTGACTGGCCACTTTTGGTTTCACACCGTGGGTGTCAGGTGTGACGGACCTCGCTTTTTGCTGCTTAGGTTGTTTCGTCTTATGATTCTCAGATACAAGACTGTTAAGCTGAATGCTGAGGTCAGCAACTTGTTGCTTTAGCGTCTCAAGATCAGATTTGTCCACCAGATTATTGGTGGTGTGAGCGAGTTGCACGTGTGACGTGGCGTGCTGCTTTCTAGAGTTTTGGGCAGACTTAGCATGACTAAAATGCTGCCTCATGCGGCTCAGTTTTGCAGCCTGTTTATCTTCTTCTGTCCTAAGAAGAAGCAGCAGCTCTGCAAAGGAAGGTGGGTTTTCTTTTTTTTTGTTCTAGCTGAAGATCGATTATTAGTGCATTCTCCCAACAACCTCGAATGAACTGCTTTAAGAGCTGTTGGTTAAAATCATGAGCGGACACACCACCACGTCTCATGGCTCTACTTAATGCAGTGTGCAGCCTCTGCAGGAAAACAGAAGCTCTCTCTCCATCATTTTGAAATGTGCTCATGAACCTAGCATGCAGCTCATCACCATCTTCGACTGTTCCGTAGGCAGAGTCAAGCAACTCAAGATAGGCAGAGGGTCTAGACTGTGGACTCAGATGTTTAATCATCTCGGAAGCAGGAGGAAGCAGACTGTCAAGTATACGATGTGTGCAGTGCAGATCAGACACAGAAGGATCTCTAATAAGGATTTCAACACTAGCTCGCCACGTATCATAATCTGCCTCATGGCTAGGACGTGGGCTCTTGCCCGAATAAGCCCTGAGTCTACCAGATGATGCGAACTGGGGTGAGCTCTCATTGCTGCGCACTACATGCTCAACAACTACTCGCTGAACAGCAGTTGGATTAACATCAATTATGGGGCTAGAAGCGGCCCCAGAAGAAGCTGGAAGAGTCTGTGAGGGGCTGAAATCAGTCAGGTTTTCACTGAAATTGGGAGAGGTAAGAGATTTACTTGCGTTATTTGGTGATGTCAAAACTGTGGAGTCTAGAGGTACACCTGATTGAGGGTCCTCAGAAAATGAAACGTCTCCCTTGCTGGTTAAGTCTTTCTGTGGAAGTGGGCTCTGTACAGTTGAGGATTCTGGACCAGTTTGAGATGACTGGGAAATAGCACTTCCTGCCGATGAAACCAGATTTTTAAGTTCTTCCTTTAACATCTCCTCTAATGAATTTCCACTCAGTTTGGCAATTTCACGGAGCTGTTCCATGTACATTTTAGTGGCTTTGTTTCTGGCATCAAGGGAGTAAACACTTCCTAAGGCCTTTAACTCATACACGATGCCTGCTTGGGTTGTACTTGGAAGCCGCAGAGGTAACAGTGGCTCCAATGTGTGCATGGCAGTCTCATGTGTAAACTCGATGATCATGTGCTTATGGTAATCTGACTCAGGATCGTCTAGACGAAAGTAACGGTTGATGGAACCATATTTTTGGAGGAAAGTGGACACTTCCTCATCAGTCTCTGATCCTGTGATCCCACTAACAACTACAGAATTGGGAATTCTGACGGATTCACTTAGCACAACATCCATTTTCTCTCTAGAAGTTATAGCTCAGATTAAGCACTTTTAAACACCACACACAAATTGTCTAGCACTTAAACACACACAACCATGCTCCTGGCTGGCTCGCCAAAGCTCTCACTGTAACACAGTAAGGGGAATTGTTGAAAAGAATATATCAATGGGCCAATAGGCTCGACTATAGGAGCACAGGGGTGTGTTCAAATGAGACACAGAGACAAGAATGTAACTCAAAAGAACCAGCCAACTTTAGTGACATAAACCATAAGGTTGACAAGCACAGGTTAAAGACACTTTACAATGGTAGAAAGGAAACTTACAAAAATTAAAAGAAAAGTAAAACACAAACTACTAAAGCAATGACTTGGCCAAGTGTTATTTTTGGTTTTCAATGTTCGGGTTTCAATGCTCGGGTTTCAATGCTCGGGTGCACCCTAGTAACCTGACTCCTTAACTCTTATAGAAACAGATTACACAAATCCAATGCACATTCAAATGAAAATTTCACACTCTTTTCACATGTGGAGAATGCTCTACACAACAGCTCATTATTTAAAGTCCCAAATAAAAAATGTCCAAGGGGTAAAGTCCAAAAAATTCCCAGGGTGTGAAAGAAAATAGGGATGAAAGAATGTCAGTCAGTGGTCTTATGTATAACCAGCTGTGCGTGAAAGTGTGAGTGATACAGTCCTACCACACCGCAAGGTGCAGCAGATCATCAAGTGGAAAAGAAGCGAATCTCAGTCTCTCTAAGTCCAGGTGGGAAGGCTCGCCATCTATTTCACCGGAGGAATCCACCTCAGGAACAAATCAGCATACAAAAAAAACCTGACCTGTCAACAGACAGGGTCAGAAGAGCAATTCAAATATTAATTATGCTGTTCTAGCTATAATTCACAACTTAGGATTTTGTTTAAATCACATTCAACATAAATTTGCAATAAAAATACTCAATTTTGCAAAAATAAAACATCTCTCTTACATAAACTATGCATTAAACCAAGTAAAGTCAGTGCATATGCATATATGTCGCATATGCGACAATTATTAATCAAACAATTGAGATTAATTCAGTTTCTCAACGATAAAATGTGAAACAGACATGAACTAACTGAGACATACAACATGTGCTCACCGATCTCAGCGCATCACGGCCGAAGACAATGGCATAGTGTCTCTCGGTCGGAAAATGCAGGGCTCTAAATAACGTAACAGGACATGTTTTCTCTTTAATAACCGTAATACGACATGAAGGAAAAATAAACATAAGTTGCGCTTCAAGTGTTACCTTACTTCTGGAAGCAGATTGAGATGAACTTCCAGGCAGTTGATAGCAACCAGAGCTAACAAAGGCTAACAGTTTAGCTCCACGCGGTACTTTTTAAAGTCACCAGAAAAATGCAGCATTTGCCTGCTTACTCACTGTGGCTACTTTTAACATGAAAGGTAGCTGATAACCAGTGAACTTATGTGCAACACAGTTGGTTGCAACTTATATCTAATACTTTTTTCCAGCTCAAAAGCTTCAGTCTCTCTTTTCTCCTGCCAGCACGCGACTACCTCCACACATAGCAGCAAACACAGAGCACGTAGGTGGGACATACAGCGGCAGACTGCTCTCCCATTGGTCAAAACATACTGGGACCTGTGCATTTCGATTGGTTGGGCAGGCTGTCCATCTCTCCTCATATCAGTCCTTAAAGTGGTACCCCCATTTTATGTGGGTTACAGGTGCAGTACAGAAGTACTTCAGTGAGCTTTCTTTGAAATTATGCTGCAGCTTGCGAGCATTGACGGAGAGTTTCTCGCATATGCACGGTCAGACAGTTAAGTGACCTCATGGGCAACAAGCTTTATTAAAACTGCTCCTAATTTCCCTTAAATGAACTTCAGATCAGACAGTCTGATGTGAGCCGATGGCTCAACGCTCCAGTGTACAAAGGGTCAGACACTGTAAGCTGCACTACGCCATCACACTTTAAATCTATGGTAATGTTCTGCGGCTGAAGTTAATGTATAAGTCAGTTAATTTTTAATGCCAGTTTAAGCTCAATTCTGAAGTTATCATCATCATCATCAAGCACTGACACTTTGCTTCATTAGGCTTTTTGCAAGAACACTCAGGGTCATTTGAGATTTGCTGGCATTAATAACGATCTCTTACTATGTGTTCCCTTTTGAAAGTTTTATAGTTCTCTACAGTCCCTTATAGTTTTACAGGGTGATAATGTTAAATTTATAAATACCTTCTATCTAATAAATCTGGAATAGCATTTTCTATTTGTAGATTCATTTGAAATACAAGTGCATGAAGCAAACATTGCATAAAAAAAAACATTTTAGTTGCAAAAAAGCCGCTTCACTGTGCAGCCTGACACCATGAATAAGGAGCATGAATAATGATGTTGCACTGCCCAAAAATAAGAGTCAACAAGTTCAACATTGGTGTCTTACTTGACACGAATCCCCTTGCAACTGAGCGTTTTATGTTCATGTGAGAAGAAAAAGTTGCCTAGTAAATGTGTACATCAAATGATGCATGAGTTTTATATGCAGTTTAGGGATATTTCTTTAGATTAAAAAAGGAACAGCGTGAGGAATTATCCTTCCGTCTCAAAGTTGCTCTCGCCTTATCATTCTCTTTTCTTTTTTTTTCCCTTGTCAAATCCCTATTTGAAGACTAAAAACGGGATGTTGCAAGCCTTTGTTGCTGTTTCCAGCATTTGATATGTGTGACTGAAAGCATAGCTTATCCTCTCCTACTGGAGCATTCAAAGCACAAGCATTGTCTTGTGTGCTTTTGTGTTGTGTGTGTCTGCATGATGAAAACAGCGAGAGATGAGGAAGTGACTGTGCCAAGCTAATGCCACATGGGGCGGCAATGTGTCTATCAAAACTAATACTCACCTCTACCAAACTGCTTTGCAAAATTCCAGTAATTTTCATTTAATCATGTAATGTACACTTTCAGGAGTTTGATGATGTACTGCACACAGTGAAAAATTGCTTATTTCTAGCACCGGGACACCATAACATTAATTTAATCTTCCCACTTTATTTGTAAATCTTCTGTAAGGTCTCAGGCTTTCCTCTGTGGCTACTTCCCCATTTCCAACCATATAATACATGCATCTAATTAACATGTTCATAAACTAAAGAGAAAAAACTATTTCAAGTGCATGACGTCTTGTTTTAACACACACTGTGTTCAAATAACTGCTACATTTTCATCAATTCAAGTGTGGCGAGTTGCACATTCATCACCAATTAAATGATTTCCAAAATGAATATGCAAAGCTTTAGCAGCACATTAATTTTCTATTCACTATCTGCTGTGCTATTAATTTACAGCATAAGTGATTTGTGATACCCAGAGAGGAAAAGGAAACATTTCTAATCATCCCTAAGGTGATAACTGTGCAGTATGAGCATACTGCAGTTAGAATTAGGCAAAATTCCAAGTCAGCTCTCCAGGGCAGGACTAATCATGTTTCTTTATTATTCCCCTAAAAGCAGTGGTGCAATATAAGTTACAATACACAATGATGCCTCTCTGTATGCATCCATGTAGCAGTCTGAATAATAATTCCATTTCGTGGATTAATGCCTATTTTCTGGTTCTTGGTGTTTTAGCTTAATGTCCAGAAGAAAATCAAGAGCTTCTTTCATAAAATATAAAGTGCATAAACATATAAGATACTTTAATTAATGCTGAAGGTATCTCGATGAACCTCATGTGGATTTATGCTCTGCAACTTTATTTCAATCAATGAATAATTCAGACTGATAAATTTGCACAATGTTGCATCAGAAATATAATAATAAAAAGGAATATTCCTTGAAGTAGAAATAACCCAGCATAAATGTTTCAGTGCATTCCGGGTGCTAGGTTTCCATATCCAGGCAAGGCCACTACTGACATAAGGGGTTGCTTGCTCCTCACACTAAAATCAGGCTCTAAAATATTTGAATAATGGAATAACAGAGTCTTCCTTTCACATCGTCAAAGAGAGTTTCTGTCAAGTGGGAGACAGAGAAATCCAGTCAGTGAGAGACAGAAGGAGAACTTTGGTCAGCATCCACCCTGACAGGAATGACATTTCTATTCTTCTTTGCTTGACAGAAACCTATTGTTACTGGCTTTTCACACTGGTTAATGCGCACCATTTCTATCAAAGAACATAAGCTTGATATTTATATCAGTCAAAACAATCGCCGACTGTGCTGAAGCAAAATGCTAAATAAGTTACTTTACGTGTCTTTCTTTCCCAAAATGACATTTGTGTTTGACAATATCCCATAAATAACTGGTAGGTTCTTTAGAGGTCATCGTTTCAAATTGATTTACTAGTGTTTTTCAGAAAATGCTATAAAAAAAACTTTTTTCCTTAAAGTTCAGTACAGTTTTCGTTTTTGAGATATGTTGACTTTGTGAACTCTTTAGAACAGCCACATACACTCCCACAGATTTGTGCATTCAGTGCTTTTGGGTGTGCTCAACACTTAGCTTGAGTGCATGAGGCTAGAGAACATGGAGGAATGGAAATGCAAAGGATAGCTAATGGAAGTACTGTTCTTTAACATATTCATTTTTAAAGAGATAGCTTGCCTATGAAGAGCAGCAGCAGCGGTATCAAAGCCAGGGTGCCTGAAAGCCATTACAATAACAGTACATTTTCACAGATTATTTATTAATCTGACAATGAAAGGTGCAAGAAGCTACCTTGGAGGAGACATTGTCCTACCTTTCTGTCTTCTGGAGGAAGATGGAGTGACGGTATACACCTGAAAAGCCTCTTTTCACCTTGCACCCTTTCTGGTTGGTTTTCATTGTTGCTGCTGTCAGATCTGACAGACCTAAAACACTCGAGACAACAGTATCCTCCACACATATGCCCTTACTGGTTTTCTGTGAGATCTTGGATGGACTGTTAGAGATGTTAAATAAACTTGTGTGTCCTTGATGGCTGACTTTGAAAGCTTCCGTGTTACTTCAATTCCTTTTGAACACATTTGATCTTCAGAAGGTTTTGTTTTTGGAGTGAGTAAGTAGGTTAGAATTGCCTTTGCTAAAACCAATTTAAAATCTGACACAGACAGTCCCCTTTATTCCCCTTACTTCAAATTTAAAAGAACATACTATTCCTAAAATAATACTCTTAAATGCACTTGAGGGCTAGAACCTGCCGTGCATGGAGCATCTGCATTAGGACACAACAAAAGGATCTTCAGTAAAACCTACTCATATCAAATACAGAAAGCTTGTGAGTTCACTAAGGTCACGTAACTAGTGGCCTCAGTGAACCACTGTAAAAAAATTAAGTACAAAAGCAACCGAACAATTTCGAATTGTTTTTTAAATAAAGAAATATCACAGGTGGGTAGCACTGAATAAATCAGATGGTCCACAGATTAAGCATTTCAGAAATACTTTTTTTTCTTAACCCTTTCATTAAAGCCAGGTTTTGGTTTTTAGACTGGCCCACAGTTACTGTCCATTCAAATATGAGGCCTATGGTATAGGTTAAGAGTTTACCACCATCGGGAAAGAAACTCCAGTTGTTGATATTCACAAGCATATTTCACACACTTTACATACTCTATTCTCCCTCCCAAGCTAAGGACAATATTATACAGGACCAGCAGCTATGGTGGTTGAGGAATTAATAGAGTTCTGGTGTTGTCAGTGCTGCTGTATTTTTACTGGACGTGCTGCTGTGGCTTGTGACTAAAACTGAGTCTGATTACATTTGATAGAGGGTGAAGAAAGAGAATATGTACACAGAGGCACGCGATAAAATTATCTGCAGGGGACTTGTCAGCACAGAGAATCACCGTATCTTGGTCAAAGTGATGTTGTTTAAAGTAATCTGAGAAATACAGAAAGGTCTTGGTAGCTAGGCTTTAACTTGCTCACATATATTCACTAGGTAGAGCAGGGTGAGGATTGTGATGCTATGAATTTTTATTTGATTGTATTTTTCAAAATAGAATGAGTGCAGAGCCTGCCCCGTAACCTTGCTTTCACCACATTATGTGTTTTGTCTATGTACACTGAATGCTTGATTTCATCCTAGCCCCATCCGTCAACAAATCA
Organism: Rhamphochromis longiceps; assembly: GCF_057381845.1. NCBI lineage: Eukaryota > Metazoa > Chordata > Actinopteri > Cichliformes > Cichlidae > Rhamphochromis > Rhamphochromis longiceps. The sequence goes on from NC_140558.1 coordinate 36,326,358, forward strand.
GGATCCACTGAGGGTGTCAATGAATAACAAAGGTCCATCTTCGAGCAGATTAGGTGTCAGCTAACTTCCGCTCCGCCCCACGTGCCATATAGAAGCCTCGGGGGGCTTGTGTCCCGAGAATGATGGGTAATAAAAATGAATCATAGATGAAGGCCAGAGACAGGGTGCTACAGGAGGAGTCTTGATGCATTAAACAGGAACAGTCGATAAGTCCTCTTGTGATAATAGAGCATACAGGAGCTGCCGCCAAGCCATTTAACGCTTGTCAATCCAAACCACAGAGGGCTACAAAGGTGTTCCTGAAAATGTTTCATTTGGCAGGTTAGAAATTATTAACTTTCAAACTGTTTAAATCAGAACAAATCTGAAACTGTTTATTCATCTGATAAGAAATTTGTGAAACCTGGAACAAAATTAAGGTGCAAAATCTTCCTTTTTTGTTTTTTGCAAAGTACACCATTAGTGACAAACAACAACAACAAAAAGGGATGGAAAAAAAGCAGTTGTGATTTTCTTATGCTGGTCTGAGTTACTTTGGTAATTAACAACAACACAAACCAAGTGCTGTGTAGCAATAAGATTTAGAGCTCTGTGACTTTACACTCCTAGTAGTTAATTGCTTCTGATCTCACTTCCTTCGGTCATCATTCTGAGGAATGCTTTCTGCAAGCGTAAAAGCCACTTCCTAGTTCCACCTTTCAGGAATAATTACCTCCACTGCACACTGATGGATATATTAGGAACAGAGGCTAAGAAAAATCCACTAATCTTATGCTTTCTTAGAACCACACTGGATTTTTGCAGCACGTCACTTTATACATACTCTCCGACTGCAGAATTGGATGTGAATCAAATTGGCCCACAGCAATGAAATCTGTTGTGGAATGTGTCACTTCCTAGGAAGTAAGTACATCAGTTACATCAGTGTAGCCTCTAATTGAATGGAATATGTCACTTTTGGACAGCTTTTGGACCCGATGGTTTTGCATAATTATATTAATATGATGGCTATTTACATGACCTTATACAAAGAGCGTGAGGCTGCCATAGCAAGGTGACAGGGCGTACTAATTACTGTCAAACACAGTCAGCTGACCTGTAAACAAATGCACAATGTTACATATTTGAACTCTCGGTGATCTCTGCCCCAGGTCTACATGGTAAAATCTACACACTGGGTCTAGGACACGTAAAATTAGTTCAAGAGATCAATGAATGATGGAAAAATTATATAGAAGGAATGAGGGAATCAAAAAGAGTTTGGGCTTTATGTTCTGACAAAATGCAGATGAAATTACCTGGAGAGCTGGATACAATCAACTTTAATGGAAAACATTACAGAAACTCTTCACTCACTTTGCATTTCAGATAAAAAAAAAAAATCAAGTTTTTGCAGGTTTTATTTTCCATTGAAATGAAGTGTTTCTCCCTGAATTACTTCTACTTTTGGCTTAGTTAGTGACAGAGGTTTGGGGGTTTTTTCAATAAAAGAGAACAGCATAGAAGAGAAAACAACAATGTTCAATGTAAGGGCCATTACATTGCAAAAAATAGCTTAAAAAGAAAGAAAAACAAACAAAGCAGCAGTCCGGGATTTCTGTACAACGTTTTCAATAGCAAGAGGCCAAATAATGTGGTAACAACAATACAGGCGATTGATTTGTTACGTTGCTGTTAATGCAAACTTTTAGTAATTAGCTGTAGAAATGGCTCAACATGATATTCCTCTCACACATTCCCACATTAAACATCTTTCTATTTCTGGCTTTGCCCATGTTGAGACAGGGAAAAAAATGTATTTATATCTGTGTGTAAGAGTATGTTCCCAATACAAAAGCAAGTCATTACCGCGCATTGTGGTAAATCAAAATTATGGTATTAGGGTTGTTGTTGTTTTTTTTTCTATTTATGTATTTTCAATTACTCATTTTATTGTCTTCCACTGTTGTGGGAGATTCTTTACTGTTGCTGCACAATGACGGCTGTAAATAAAAAGTAAATGATCCATAGAGTCTCAGTTTATTTAGTGACATGTATAAACTGCAGTTTACAGGTCAGAAATGAAAGCTGATTTAATAAAAACTGAAAAATAAAACTTGCTGTTGGCAATGTTTGCTGTTGTGTTAAGCAATTATATATTAATAATTTACTATCAATTTGACATAAGGTTAGCGCAAACTTTTAAAAGAGTGATACGCACTACCTTGTTTTCCCCTTAGGAAGCTAAGGTAAACCCAGACAAGAGGTTTGAATGTAGAGTAAGTATTTCGTGAACTACTGTTGCTCATATTCACTCCTGTTGATTTATTTTTGAAGTCTTCTCACTGTTGTCAGTGAAAAGAAAAATCAATTTCTAAAGAAAAATCAATGCCAATTCCCTTCCCTCTGGGCTTGTCTCTAGCTTACAGTATATGGAACAAGTGCAATGGAAGTAATGATCTTGTTCTTCTGGCTACACTACCACAGTTTTTTGACCGTCTGAAAGTGCTCTTGAGGTCTCCTGTGGAATAGGCTCTGAGATTTGAGTTCGCTCAAATTAGTGTAAATTACCCCAACTCTTCCCTCTCTCGCCTCACAGAGAGTCCCTTCATTTTGCAGCCAGCATAAAGTGCTGCAGTGAGACAAGACAAGATCACACAGCCAATCAATTTAAACATTTCGGCTTCCTTGATTACATTTTATTTATTTTTTTCGTTTACAACGTTAAGATTGTAATCACATGTTTACCGGATGATTGGTCCCAGCTGCAGGTATCATATTTTTAACTTCACGTGACACGTAAAGCATCATTAAATTTTTAGCCTTTCATAGCTCCACTATGGAAATTAAGGGGAAAAGGTGATATAGTGTGTCTTATTATATGAATTTTGCAAGACAGGGCTTATAGTAACAGCAGCTCCAATAAATATTAAAAGTATGGTGCTGTTTGTGCTCTGAGAGGCAGAAGCAGTTGTTGCCTGTGTGAGAATGACCCCTGATATGCATGTTTTCGAGACAATAGGAGAATAGGGGTCCCAATTTGAGCGGCAAAGTATTGATGTTGGCATATTTTGTTGTCTTGCTTTTGTTTATCCTTTTTTTTCCAAAAACCCCAAATTAATATAGAATGTGCATATGTTTTTAATATGGACTCCTGGCTGTGTCAAGCAGTGTTGATAAAATGCAATCTTTCTGCAGAGGGCAGCTGTGAAAGCCACAGGGAGCAAATAAACAGATTCATGAATACAATGCATACTCAAACAAATAGCACCATCTTCTGAATACCAAAAATGGTAGCAACTACCCTCTGCTTTGATTTAGTACCACGACGTTTATTTTCATCCATTTATATTCCATTCTTGCTTTGTAATCACCGTCAAGATGCTTTTTCTTGTTCTCTTCTTAAATCTGACTGAACTATTATGCAATTTATAAACCCAAACACAGTCTTGTTTACAAAACTTGTTTGATTTTGTTCTTTTTCGAGCTATATATTTTTCCATCAAGCTCGCAGCCATGTTCCATACTTTTGATGTGATGACAGTTTACAGAAGGGGGAAGATAAGAAATAATCCTGGATTAATTGAGTTGAAGACCTATATGAATGTTAGCCCACACTTATCTGTCTTCTTTTGAAGCAACAGTTGATAATATCTTTAGCTCTCTCTCTTCCTCCTGTCTATATCCCTCCCATTCTCCATCTCTCCCTGTCCTTCTTTTGGCTTTTCACTGCTTTAATCACAAGGGGGCCACAGGCAACTTCTGATGGGCCGTGGCTGTATTGCTGTCACACTGTTTCTTCCCCCTCAGCTCACGCCATGCCTCAGCCAGAGCCAGAGCAAGGACACAACCCCTTCAGGCGACCACCACCCAAATCTGAAGGGATGAAGCACATGTTGCCACAGATAAACCACTGTGATCAATCTCATGGATGCGCAGCGAATCACTGGAGCGAAAGGCTTTGAAAATCAAGCCTTGTCCCTGATGTGCCCAGCAATGATTATGTGGTCAGTGGTGCCAAAGGCAACCAGCAAACATCAAGGAACTTAGAGCAGCGGGCCTGTCAGTTCTCAACACTAATTAAACATACACAAGTATCCCAGTGATATGATGCCAGCAGGGCAAAGGCTGACATCCTTTGGTGTTTAATAAGTTGAAAATCCCAATCGCCAATGAACTTATATTATTAAGAGGTTATAAATTGTTATCAAACATCAAGGTACGACTTTCGAGATGGACACTGTAAGACCTGTCAGTTGTACAGGTTTCTCACCAGAGGTGGGACCAAGTCATTGTTTTGCAAGTCACAAGTCAAGTCTCAAGTAATGTCAGGCAAGTCAGAGTCAAGTCTCAAGTCACTGGTGTAAAAGTCCGAGAGTAAAGTCACAAGTCTGAAACTTTGAATTTCAAGTCCTTTCGAGTCTTTAAAAAAAGAAACGAAAAAAGAATGTCGCAGTTATATGCTAAATGTAAATATTAGACCATGTGATTTTTAAATCTGTGTTTTTCTGAACACATGACAAAATAGTGAACTTAGAAAATATACACAAATTGTTAAAACTGCACCTCTATAAAATGCAGCTCAATTAAACTTAGCTCCAAGAATAATTTTCATCGACAGTTCTGAGATAATCTGCATGTTACTCTTGGATGCGCTTGTAGGACCGGCTTTAAAATCGCATGACAAAAATATCATACACATTTAAAAAAAACTGTATCACCAACGTAGCCTGGACAACGTTTGCTAGTTAGATGAAGTCAGCTATCTCATCGTAGCAAAAGAGAAGCACCATCTACCGTTCTTTATGCAATTTCAACTGTCCAAAGTTGGAAGTTGTTCCATCTCTGTCTGTGATTCTCTTCTTGCATGTTTTGCATATTGCATTTTGTTATTTTGTTGACTACTTCATAGTTTATGTACCTGAAAAAAACAACTACTTGCAGCATTTTTGAGGGTTTTTTTTTTCTTTTTAAAAAAAATCTGGTTAATTTGATTGGCTGTGCTACAGCTCACGCACACATACGTACAGAGTGTGGTTTGAATAAACGAATGAATGAATTGAATTAATGGTGCACACTTTCTATATAATATGCGTGTTAAATTTTACATTTAGGGTGAAATATATCAAGCCTTTTCAAGGAAACCGGTTCAAGTCCAATTCAAGTCCCAGGTCATTGGTGTAAAAGTCCAAGTCAAGTCACAGTCTTAGAACATTTTTTCAAGTCAAGTCTAAAGTCATAAAAAGATTAATGACTCGAGTCTGACTCTTTTACGTCACTGACACAAGACAGATGCCAATTATCAGCGCCAGAGAAGACATCGCGAACGCTTCCTGGCCATCCAGTGTAGATGTCTGTGAAACTGTTGGGAAGGCAACGTGAACATTTTATTTGTACTGTATAATCTGCAGTTTCTGACAGAAATCAGCAACTATCCTTTGAAGCACCGCTCCTCTAAAACAGCAATAAGGATAATTATTAGGTTATTTACATTATTATGTAAATAACAAAATAACTTAAAGCAAAAATTGGGAAACGTAAAGTCCGAAGTCTTTATATTAAGGGCCATCAGTCAAACAATATTGTTTGCTCTGGGTCTAAACAGAGCGCGTTGTGTGTGAAGTCTTCTTTTGCGCATGCGGGCCGCTTTGAGCGTTCACACTAGAGCGTGTTTGCTGTCGCATTTTATTTGTAGTTTGAACAAGCAGACAAAAAAATCGGATTTGATCAAAAAATCGGAATTGAGCATTAAGACCTGCAGTGTGAACGTAGGCTAAATGTTACTGACTTAACATATCTGATAACTTAAACAATAAAAAAAGAAGTTAGGAAAGTTAAGAAAGGGTCAGAATTTTGAATTTTATCAAATTCAGTGTTAGATAATATCCAATATGTTATCTGCCATTTGTTTTCACAGTCAAATTTGCACAGGCTAAATTCCATTGAACTCTAATTAGTTTAAATAAGAACTCTTTTCTCAATTTTCTATTTTTCGTAGTTGAGATTCTGTTAAAAACAATCTGTTGTTAAAGCAAACAGATATAACACCTTCCAAAAACAATTCAAAAACCTTTTTTTTCCCTTCTTTCCAGTACAGTTGATGTCCTCAAGATCATATAGACCAAACAAATGCAACATGAATGAAATACTAAAAAATGCCTTTAGAATTTTCAGGATTTTGATGTAGATTCAGCAAATCCTAAATGTAGCAACATTTGGGACAACCTTGCATCCAACCTATTCTTTGGAGACCTTCCACATGTTTTACCACCACTGTGGTACCCCAGGAACCCCCCTGTTCAATCCAGTATTTTTCGTCAGGGACTGGAAGCCGCCATTTAAGCTGCAAAAAGGAAACAGTGTAATTTTTGCATTACAGAAGAGTTGAACAGCAGTTAAAGTTTCTTTCTGCATATTTATGAATTGTCCATTACAAAATGTGAAAGACATGGCAGCAACTGTTGTGTGACACAACTGAGCTCATGCTGATGATTTTATGGTGCGCCAATGCATCGACCGTATGGAAAGCTGTCAGCGCCAATGAGCTGGTTCTGACTCTGGATATACTTTATTGGCACTGTCAACAAGTTGATTAACACTGCTATTAGCTAACTACCACTCTCCAGCCATCATAAATATCATCTGTTAGGCTATAATTTGAAATGATATGAACCACATGTTGGTCATAAACCATGTATGGATACCAGCTTTGATGTTTGGGGTTTATATTAATATGAGTTTTTATTTAAATCATATAACTTCAAATCTAAATGTTCACTTTGAGTATTTTTGTCTGAACTGATTTCACTTTATCTTACAAAAATGCAGGTTAGTTGGAACATTTAACACATTATGTGTTGATCAACAGGGTAGTTTTGAAAGGTAGGAGATCATTTTCTCCTTTTCTGCTGTCTCCATCTACAATAATCACTTTGTCTTGTACTTAGCACAAACGCTCTTGCGACACTGAGCATATTCTTTCCCTATCCTATTTTTTACCACATTTCCTTTGAAAAACAACAGTGTGAGAACATTGTTGCATCTATACACTTCATGTTGCACTGAACGTCAAAAATTTAAGCTATGATATGATTCTCAGTCAGCATCGGTTATCATATGACATAGTCTAGGGAGTGTGCGAGGCTCTGAAAATACTTCAAAAATAATCCTTAACATAATCTTGGAACAGAAACAGAATCTGCAACTGATGTCTGCCAGACTCCCAAGACCTAAAGAAAGAATACAGATAGGTTTCTTGAGCTTTTGACATTTTGATATTTGTAAATTCGAGGTTGGTATATTTTACTTAATATCAAATGGCAGTTTTAGTATTGCAGTTCAATCAGACTGGACTTCCAGATAAGCTTTTGCACTTGCACTGCTCTTAAGCTTTATAGTAAGGGCTTCTTTCAGATATAATTTTCCTCTTCAAAACCTTCTAGAACTTTAGTTATTAGTCCAATATGCAAATCAGCCTTTGACTTGTCAAAACTGACATTTTGTATCGTTCTACCACCCTTTACATTCTATGACCATTTCAAGGATACAGAATAATAAATATTAATACTGCTAAATAATTATCGAAAAACTCAGCAGCAGTATTCGCAAAATCCCAGCTGGCCAGAGCTTCCCAGGAGGTGGAAGAAAATATTTTTTTAGTTATGTTGATTCCGTGAGAGTATCATTGTACCTTTGCACCTAAAATGTGTGTTATGTGAATGCAGGTAGCCAATTGCTTTATCAGGTTATTTGCAGCTATGACCTGTCACTCATGACCGTGTAGGCGGGCTGAGGACCTGTTGCGAGCTACAATCTGAAACAAAGTGCAGTAATGCCATCTATCATTCTCGTGCACACACTTTGCCAGATGCTCACCTGCACTGCGAACACGCTCTTGTTCTGTGATGCCTCTGACCCTGTAGTTAAGTAAGGCTAACATTGTGTGATGTGTTTTGGGATTTTTCTTCCCCTTGATCTGGTGATGCCACCTGCATAAATTAGAGCTGTGTTCCTTGGCTTCCTAACAGAAACCCATACTGGCTGCCATCCAGCTCAATCACATTGATTTTCCATAACAATATGAAGAACACTGTTCACTGCTAAGGATTAATGAATTGCATCTTCAGAGTCACTTTGGCATTCCTAATGAAGGTGGATGAATATCCCTGCACAGACCAGCTGTGTTTGAATTGGTGCTGACTGTGCCAGGGCACATCCATGGTGAAGCTGAAGAAAAAATACAAATAATTCGCAGACTCATAAATCTTCCTTTGGTCTGTCAGATCATTTTAGTAAAAACATATGATTCAAAGTGTGACATTTATCATCATCAGAACCACGGCCCTTAATCCTGTTTCTCCCCTCCTCCTCGTTTCTTGATCTGAAATGAACACGGTTGCTGATGGTAGAATCAATTCAGAAACCAGTTCTGACATTTGTCTGTGGCTTAGCCATCAGTTGCAATATATCTGATCTGGCAAGTAAATATTAACAAATAACAGTGGGATGATCTCATTGTGTTATTAATGTTATTGTTATCACTTTTTTTGGGTTTTTTTTTTACATGAAAAAGTAAGCCCAAAATATTTTAAAAGCAGGAGTGGAAAAGTAAAAGAGCTAAGTGCAAACATATGTCAAAACACAAAATATTATATAGTAAAACAGAAAAAATCTTGCTGTTGCTTTGTTGGGATCAGTTTGCTTTTTATCTTACACGGATTAAAGAAAATATGAGGTTGGTTTCAGCAAGCGATAGGGCAGCCAATGAGCAAGAGTGTACAGAGTACCACTAGCTAACAACAACAAGAAAGAAGCTACTGAAAACATTTTAGAATATTATAATCTACTTTGACAATTAATATCTTTATGTTTACTCCCAACTGTAAAAAGCATAGCCAAATTGCAAAGTCAGCCAGTCTGCCTTTATTGTCAAATAAATATGCTCATTTTGTCTTATCTGTGAATCAGCATCAGTCTCACTACATTTACAGGTAACTGCCCTGTCCCCTCACAGCAGGCCCTGGATTTGAATGCACCAGCCAGCTGGGGCCTTTCTGTGTGGAGTTTGCATGTTCTCAGTTTGCCTGCATGGCTTCTCTCTGGGAATGCAGGCTTCCTCCCACGGTCCAACACATGCTTGTTAGGATAATTAATGATTCTAAATTGGCTATAGGTGTGAATTTGAGCGTAAATGGTTTCCTGTCACTCTGTCAGCTCTGCAAGAGACTGGTGATCATCTCTGCTTTTGTCTTATGATAGCCAAGATGTGGGAGCAGCGAGTCTCTTTCAAAGGGTGGAAGCACATTTACTCTGCTAGAAACAGACTAGCATTTACCCCCCGGGTTGTCAAAAATCTGCATTAGCAAACTACAGAACAACCTGCATCTATCACCTGCATCCATCGTTCTGCTATTAGGCTAAGATACAATTGACTGTTACAATCAATGTCTCCTTGCTGTGCCTGCAATCCATAGTCCTATTCTCAGTGCTGAAGTATCAGTGCTATTTAGAGTCTGTTCTTATACTCCTATATTATTCCTTCCTGATTCAGTAGCATCTGTGCAGCTAAAAATAAATACCAGACCCGTCCACTTCTAACAAGATACTTTAGAGGAGACGTGACTACAGATATGGGGGTTTTGCTATATATGTTTGGTGTGAGCCGTGAGTGGAGCAGATAATGTGAGTAAATTAACCTGCACTGACTGCACTGTGCACAGTTGATACACAGAAACACAATTCAAGGTTATGTAGGATTACCTAAAATGGCCCTGCTTCTGGTAAATCTTGTGAATTATTAGAAAACCCAGTCTAAATAAGCAAATAAGCAATAACAACAAAGAAATGCATAAAGTCATGAAAAGTGGGAGTAAGAGAAGGAAGGAACTGACAGCTGTAAGTCCAGGGAATGTTCCACAAAGCCCAAGAACAATATTCTACATACAGATTAATACTTTTACTCTGTCACACGTGTCTATGTTAGTGCTGTTAGGAGCTCCATGACCCTTGTGCTGGTGCTATGCCAATAGCAATCCTTTGAGTTTTTGCTTATGTAAAAAAACAACTCATTGGCACCGTCGCCATGTTTCGATCACGGTTAAAAACTGGAAGTGACCTTATCTACGTCACTGTGCAGACTTTATAATATCTCAGCGTAACATTGGTTTTTCAGGATGTATCTCTTGATTCCCACAGCAGCCGTTTCAACACATTTAGCGGGACAACTTATTACGGAGAGGTTCATACATTTTTCTTTGTGATGAATAGATTAATGAAATGGAAATGAGAAAAACTTGCTTTGACAAGTTGTCCCTGATAGACTGGGCAAGAAGTGGAAAGGAACAATTTTCTATCTTGACATCAAAGTACAGACTCAAGCAACATGTAAGATTGAACTGCTGCTGTGGGATATGCAATAAGAAGCAACAGTATACCTGATTTTTTTTTCCTTTTTTGGGGGGGGGGGGGGTTCCTCTAAAGAAATTGTTCACCTGACTTTTCTTTTAATTTAAAAGACTGTGTGTGTATAAATTGATTCGCCAATTTGCCTACATGGTGCAAATCATGAAGGGAATAGTCCCCACCGGTCTTTCATACCTCATCCTGATTACTTTTGTGTTGTCACATAAGAAGGGTCCTGTGGGGAGATTGCGGCAGCCCTGCTGACCTCCAGCTCCCACCCTCGCAGCTGATTCTGATAACAATTAATTCACTGAATCGGAATCTCTGCCTGACATCCATTCCCATTTCAGACCACCAGTTATGTGAACATTGACTCAGGAATAATCATTTGTTGAACTTTCACACTGGCTTTCTTGATAAGCAAACCTTTGAATTATTTTTCTGCTTGACTGTCCCTGTGAAATAGCTCTTGGCTAATGTAAGCCTGTTTTCAGATACAGTGAGCTGGATCTGTGGCTACAGAAGCGGCACTGCTATGCTCATAAACACTGATCTGGTGGGTGAAAAAGTGCTGTACAAGTTGCATTTTAATAGACATATACTGGTACAAAATTGTAAAGTGCAGAAAACTGTTGCCTGAACAGCAAGCAATGGGAAAGAGAGAACTTTTTTCTGGGGGGGGGTTTCTGTTGTGAAATAACTCACTGCAGCAAGAGTGCGCTTCACTCAAGAGACTTGGAATAGGGAGACAACAACAACATCAATGTGCAGAGCATGGAGCTTGACCATGTCAGCTTCTCTGTGGGTTAAGAAGATGCACAGGACACTAATCCAAGTGGTACAGTAACACACATAACAGACACAGATAAACTCCTTTCTCAGAATATCCCTCCTAATCTCTGTACTCTGGTCCCAAGAGGAATCAGAGATGATACAAGCAATAGGCAGGTTGTATTTCACAGAAAATGACAAGTCTTTTTCTCTTCACTCATCTCTCCGTCTTCACACAAATATACACTCTTCCCTCACACTCTCCCGTTCTTCCAGTATTTTCAGTAAACATGATAAAAGTGTTAAAAAACACAGCTCTAAATCCAATTTAAGTAAAAAAAATGTAAAAGAAAAACAAAACAACAAAAATAAGATGCTTTTTAAACAGAATTCACACAAAATGCAACGGGTGGCCTTTTCGAGTATGTATGTAATTTAATTTCTAACAAGCATGACATCACTTGCAAGAAGCTAAAATAAAAGGGAGAAAACATGGAGGAGACCTGCATGGAGGCTTCATCCCAAGTCGCCCCAAACTGGCTGGAACCAGCGTGAAACATTGCTCACAGGCAAACGAGATGAGGCACGGTTGGAACTGAAGGCAAACAAATCGACTCTCCACACTTGCATATGCTGTGTTTCTCTGCAACAGCCATGTACACTCCCGCATGCACAGAGACATACAACAAGAAAGGAAACAAGGGGCACAGCTCTGCCTCGGGCCACCTACATGATACCCTGAACCATGTGTGGCTTTGTGTGCCAAATTTGAAATGTCTAACATTCAGGTCAGAACAGGAAAGTACATCTATCTTCTCTCTGTCAGGGCCAAGCATTGATGGATGACCTGGCCTGTTGAGTTGTGGTGGCCAGGTGACAGATCTCCATTAATAAACAGATTGCAGGGCTTCACTCCTTTGTGTGCCATCAACAAGAGGTGCTCTTCTTTATTATTTCCGTGCCACAGATAATAAATACTCATAAACCTAATGACGCCTGATTACTGCTGCAATCTTTGGCTCATTAGGCTGATTAGCTGCAATTGTGCAAGTCTGTGGATGCTGGATATTTAAATATACTCTCCCGGTGCTTTGTATGTCTACAGTATTTAGGGTTAAATGACAGATATACTTTGGGCTCCTTTGACAGAACACTAAATACAACAGTTTACTGTTAACATCGCTATTACATCGCTGTCTTACTATATGTTTTTTAGCAACGCTGCATCTTCACTGACCTTCAACCCTGATAGGGTTGTGTGTTTTGCATCAACAAGGGTGTTCTGTAGTAAAACACTTCAATCATATTGCCTTCCATGCACAGCTCTGGTGCATGTCTCTTAATTTACAGTCCTTGGTGGTGGAAAAATGTCCTTCAATGTCAGTGTGAGCCTTCTGTGTCCACAGACAAATCAACAGAGCGGGTGGAGTCACTGACCTCAATAATTTAGTGCATTACTCTAGACATTTTCAGATGCTGCGGAAAGTGCCCATTTTCCTCAAATTGAGCCTTGGCCCCTCCTGTTTATTACCGGTTTGTGACCCACGCTGGGCCCTGCTGAGCAGGGGTGGAAGCAGGAGGTGGAGTTACAGCAAACAGGGGTCGTAGCAATGACATCATGAATCTCTACATCAAACAAAACTGCCTGAAAGCTGTTAGAGCAAGTAAAACTTTCTAAAGTCCCTAAGGTAATAGCCTGAGAGTCAGCACTGATTAGACTTGCCATATTTATGACAAGTAAAAAATAAACTCGAGAATATTTTACAGTGATTCATGCACTTGCATTCTCTTTCCTTTGTTACTCAGTAGCATTGTCCTGAATTAGCTTTTACATTTCAAGTTTTCAGTCTAAAGGAAAAAAGCATATAAAGAAATAGTGAAAATTCCATTCTGCTGAGTCCATTTTCAATACAAAACAACATTTTATTTTTGCCATTACTTGTTAAATATTAGTTTGGCTATCCAGTCTGTCCACAGACAGAACGAAAACATATTACATTTCCCAAATAAGGACCAGGAAAGGAAAGTTTAACAGTTTCACGTTAATAAGAGTAATGACACTGCATACAACCTAGAGCATTATGCATTTTCCCTCACATTTACACAGGCACACCGTTTTATCATGTGTTACATCCTAATAACAGAAACCGCTAATTTATTCATCTCTTACCCTTTAATTTGTATCTGTGATATCACTTTTCAGGACACCTTTTTTTCATTACCTGTAGACCAAACTTTACAGTAAAGTCTTTGCAAGCGTCTTTCTTTGGGTGGTACCTTATGCGCTCTGATTTTGAGTGCCGTTTTGTGTATGTTAAAATTTGCAAGTCTGTCATCTGCCAAAAAGAAAAAAAATTAACAGACATTACTCGACGACGCCACGCTCCCAGTGGACCATACAAAGGCAGGTAGGTGTGTCATTCCACAAAAATACTTTTAAGTGCATAAAAATCCAAGATTTTTGTTTCCACTTAGAAGAAAAAAGTGTTCCAATCATACTAAACAACTTAAGACTTGTCAGATTATTGTCAACATCAAAATGCTCCATCTTTAAACATGAGAAAATGCACACTGGTAATTTAATGTAATGTATCTGAACCTCAAGCTGTCTGTGCATTTTATGTATATTCAAAATATCATTAAGTTCCCCATTTTGTAACATAGGAATGTATGATCTCCATTCACAACAACAAAAATTCTAACTTATTAGCGTTCTTGTTGTAAACACATCAACAGCTCAGAATGTGAAGAATCTATTCGAACGAATGTTAAATCATAATGCGTCTGTTCAGATATACCTTTTAGCTAACATGATGGCTGTCCTTTTTTGTAAATACAAAACGCATTCATATGTTAATGGTGTTTTGTATTTTTAAATCACAGCATATTTGTTATTGCATCGTAGTGCATTTGTAAAATGTGTTTTTCATTTGTTAACTGTTGGCAGGAAATTAGCTCCATAAATGACTTTTTATTGTGTATTTCAGTGAGGGAGGCTCTGGGCATTTTTATTTATACATGGCGGAGGAGGAGAGTGAATAAGGGGTGGCAACATTGATCTAGGACCCCAAGGCTTCATTTTCCCATGGAGACAGCATGGCTAATTAGGCTAGCATGTTGCCTGTTCCAGCACAGCTGCAGTGAGAGATTAGACAGACAGAAGCTGCCAGCTGTTACTCAGATGCAGTATCACTGACTAATTGAGACCGGCAAATGTTCATGGAGCAAGGCCCACGCCGGTCGTTCACATCCCGCCGTTCATAATGTGTCTAAAGTATATCATCCAATGATAAGGTTAATCAATGGGACTGCTGTGGAACAGAGGACCTGATTAAAATGTAAATACCCCAAATGTAAATGGCTCAATTGAATCATGGGAAATTACAAGCCTTCCTCTTGAGATCTAGACTTTGCAACTGTTTCGGGATTTTGCCAGAATCCTGATAGATTTCACTAAAAAAAAAAACGCATGATGACCACACAATAACTAACCTGCATCATTGAATCGCTGATAAACATAAGCTCAAGGTGCCCCGAGTGTGTATTATATTGTACCGGTAGTTAAGAAAGTGTGATGTTTAATAATCTAGTAGCATTTCAGACTCCACACATCTCGCGGGACTTGTTTCTTTTCATTGCAAGTTTTATTGTTTCATCGTTTTCAAATGTTGACAACTGAGTTTGCTAGATGTCCTGGGAAATTCCTGCATGCAGAGGAGCCCAAGTGCAATTTCTATAATGCATAGTACCTATGATTTTTAGTGAACATTATCTTAAAATTAAGAAATTATTCGTTTTACTTTAGTTTTGGGTGTGGGGTAGGTGAATATTCTGCAGATTGAGCCAAAGTGGGTATGGACTCAATTGCATCTAAATGTTGGGTCTTTATCATTCACTGACCTAAAAATAGCATGTTTCATTTGTTGAGGTATTTGTGCTGTGGTCCATGTGGAATATTGTGATCATCTTTATAGTTTACCAGCGCTTAGATTTTTTTAAGAGAGAAAAAAAACGAAAGAAAGAAAATGCAGTTCTGGTGCAGCTTTCATCCTCTATAACTATCTGCAGCTATCCTCTATATAGCCATATATACTGTCCAAAACAAAACAGAAGAGAAAGAGAAACATGTCTGCACCGACATACACGTCTAGCTCAAGCCACTTCTTGTGCACCTCTGTCTCTTGACAAACCATTATGTACAGTCCTGCCACTGTATAGTGCTGTCAGAAGCCTGCCAAAATAATCTCTTCTGCAGGAGAATTTAACTCCATACCTTCTGGCACAGAGCAGCGATGCAATTTTATGCCTCCTGTGATAACTAATGGAAAGAACTCTTAAAACTTCAGAGCTTATAATAAGCTTGTCAGCTTATCATATTAGGCATGTGAGCTTATAACATTAGCATTTAAATGTTCCTGGGTATACAGTAATGTGATTGGAAGGCTTTGCCATTTTGACTTTGCCATTGAGGAGAGAGGTAGGCTGCAAGACACAGAGAAAGTGTGTTAATACTGTCATGTGGAAATGTTGGGGACTCTTGGATCTAAGCTTACAATTGTTTGCAGCAATTGTGCAAAAGTTCTAATGCATACACAGAGAGTATACTGTAAACTATAAAAACTCTGTGCACCATTTTGTTCCTGTCATCTTCCTGTACATGACTACAGCTTTATACAACATTATTACCTTTTTTTTCCATCTTAATCCTGTCACTGATGTTTGGTGTCATGGTTTCATATGTAACTATGACTATAAATGTAACTTTTAATATTACAATTTTGTGTTTTTTGTCTTCTTTTCTCATAACACTTTCAAATAAGTCCCCATTTATTCTTAATACATTAATAATTTCCAACGATTTCGCAAGAAGAGAAAAAACGTAACAAATGTGGACTGGATGTTATTATAAATAATAAAGAGTGACAGTGTTATAAGTTATAAAGTTGAGCTTACAAGCTGCATAACTTCTCAATATATTTCTGAACCTTTTTCTCTTTAGGTCATGAACACGGTAACCTTTATTGTTTCAGTCAGCTGACTATTCATGCATGATAAAATGAGCAGATTCCAAAGAGCAAAAATAAAATGAGCAAATCCAAAAAGTTTGCTCTTCTTTTTCGGTCTGTGGCTTTTCCCCACTGAAGACTAACTGAATTGAGATATATAGATCACATACAGCAAAAGGAATTCAGACAACCCACTAACAGTAACTTTAGTCTTTTTGTTTGCTTTTCAGTTTCTTTTTCTTAATGCACAGACTTAAAAAAGGACAAATATACTGAACAGCCTGGCATTTAAGGATGCCAAGTATAATATGAAAAAAGTAATAAACAAGTAAAATGATGATGCAGCTAATATGTTTGCTCCATATTCAATGTCTAGAATATTACTTGAAGTTCAGCCTGTTACCTATTCATGGTCAACCTTTGTCTCCTTTTGCTATAAAGATTCCAAAATTAATGATCGTCCCAGCAAGATGTGGAACCAAGCAAGTGAGCAATTTCAGGATTGACAGAGATTATTAAACAAAACTAATTATAGTCATTGGTATAGAACAATAATATCCTGCATACTAAAGTATTAATATGGGAGATTAAAATAGGCCTATCTATTAAAAATGACAATTTTTCATTCTATCTAAAAGGAGGAAATAGGTTTAACAGGCTTTTTCATCTGTGAGGAAATGGGCACCAGCAGTGGTAGATCAGTTAATCACTGAATATGCGCTCCCATCAGATAGACCACTGGCTGTGTACTTAGCACTGGGCAAACACAACTGATAATACACCATGTTGGTTTGGCATCAGACTATTGTGAAAATGTATAAATAGTGTTTTGACCTGTTTTTCAAGCTGCTATGTAGTTCTTGCGTTGTATAAGAAGCCTATGTTGTGTTCAGCACTTAAAGATATTTTCAGCTTTTCTGTTTATCATCATTTTTTGTACTTTTTCATAATTTGTGAAATTGAATCTTCTTCAAAAAGTGAGTACACTAATAGTGCAACAGCATGTGCATACTAAAGTTACTATTGCAATATAGTTTGGTTTTGTTCAGGATAACAATATTGATTGATTTTTCTTCAAAATATAGCCACTAATGTTATTGAGAGCACTACACTCATTTTCTGAACCCCCCCCCCCCCCCCCCCCAAAAAAGTGTTGCTCTCCACTCTATGTAGGTTACTCATTCCACTCATTAATATAACTGCACAATTAAGATGAAAAACCACTTCTTAATATAATTTTTAAGGCATTGTTTTTCAACTGCACTAATCCCCTTTGTTGTTCATTAAAGATTCCCATTAAATCAAGTTCAAGTAATTTTCTGGCACTATTGTTCAGTAAAACCAATTAGGTCACTAATTATTTGGACTTGATGAGTATTCAGTAGTCGGTCTTCTTAAAAAAAATTTTTTTGGGGGGGGGAAAAATGTAAATAGTATTGTGTATTAATCGCCACATTATCCGATTATTTTAGACGCTAGAGTTATACAACAGCACCTGATTATTTCTTCCAGGGCAGCTGTGCTTAGCAAAGCGGAGGAATGTCTCATACTGTTTGGTTTTTTTTTTCATCTTTGTATGTCTGACTGAATCTAATTGAGGCACACAGACTATGGTGGTTTTGACCATTCACTGTCTATTCTCTGTTCTACAGTCTTCATTTAAACTGCAATCCCTGGCTGCTCATAGCAAGCCACACAGCAGTGCTACAGCTGCTGTTAATAAAAGTCAAGCCAACAAGCACAAGATCAAACAGAGATGGAAAAGGATGACGAGAATTTTTATACCTTCAGATTTTCTCTACCAGCATAATGTCTTGTCCTAAAACATCTTACAAAATGAGGACTAAAAAAAAATCCTGTGAAAAACGATATCTTATTACTCCCCTTTTGCAAGCAACAAAAAACAGAAACTTTAATTCTCTCTCTCATTAGTTTGAGAAAAAAAAATGTCAAAAACTACCTATTATCTGCTACTTGTCACCTTTAAGATTTTCTTGTAAGGAACACTGGGAATAATTAATGATTAAATATCAGAGGAGTCCTGATTGAATTATACATGGATCAATGGTGTTAGTGAGTGAGTCATCAATACTTAAAGATGGACTAAACATGCCTTTCCCTCTAGGATGTCTGTATCCTTTCTAAGTGGAGCCTCATATTATAATGAGCTACTTAACGGCTCAGGAAGACTCCTGTCTCTTGCATGTCTTATAATCTACTAACATTCGGTATGAAAACAATGAAAGTCTTATTAATTAGTAAGGATCCTCATTC
Source organism: Rhamphochromis longiceps (assembly GCF_057381845.1). NCBI lineage: Eukaryota > Metazoa > Chordata > Actinopteri > Cichliformes > Cichlidae > Rhamphochromis > Rhamphochromis longiceps. The sequence goes on from NC_140558.1 coordinate 36,344,789, forward strand.
ACATGGTAGTGCCAACACCAGTACTTCTTGCATGTGGTTTACCAACACTAATCAGATCAAAAATCAGATCATATACTTTGCTTTATATACTCTATCTTCTCATGTATTAAGGTAGTTCAACCAACAGTGGTTCATAATATTAAAAAGAAGTTCATTTTTACCCTTTAAAATGCCAGCAATTTTAAATATTCGAATGGCACGTCAGCACACAAAACACCCTTCCATCCAATTCAGAAACAGAGCTCATGCAGGCTTAAGTGTCTTTACAATGCGAGCCCCGTGGCACTTTAATGCTTTATCAGCCTGGAGCAATCAGGTGTGTATTCAAATCAAAATGACAGACAAGGATATTAAAGCTCAATGACATTTTTGAAAACCTTTGATATTTATGCATGTTATGCGTTTGTGCATTCAGGGATTTAAATTTAAACCTCTAAGGAATTTCACTGTTTTTGACGCAAGTCTGATTCTGAGGGTAGGAAAAACAGTTTCAATAACCATCATGTTTCAACTAAGATGATGAGAGGTAATGCAACTCTGTATAACAGAAATGAGGGAGTTCTGTCTGCAATCCATTGGTACAACTATTTTGTAAAAGCAAAGATAAAAATACAGGCGATTGACAGCTTTTGTTGACAGAAACTTTCTCTGTTTCTTAGTAAGCACTAACTGATTTGAAAGTTTTCATGTGCTAACAATTCTCATAGTGCACGAGCAGCTTTGACCTCTGGGGCTTTTAGCGAAGTCATTTCATGATTGATATAAGCATTCATGCATAGTGTGGGTTTAATTAAAAATAAATCCATAGGTATTAATACAGTAATTCCTGACCTGTTATATAATCTTAGACATAAGAGACAGGGGGAGGGGAGAAAGTAGGTGGGGCAAGAAGAGGAAAGATAAAGGGATGAGAGACACTTTTTTTAAGAATTAAGAAAAGCGTTCTTTTGTTTAGTCAGGTGTGGAGCCCTGTGGTGATTAGGCACTCATATGGCAGCCATGGCTGCTGGAAGCCATGCAGAACTAACAATAAGCCTGATCTCCGTGGGCCAATTAGCCTTTGGAGTTCCCATGTAAAACCTTTCATGAAGAGCCTGTGAATGGAGGCCATTACAGACAGAGCCGTGCCAGAAGAACTGCTGTGTCTCCAGTGGATATCGTCTTCCCTGTCCAGTCAAGCCTGCACTTGTGACAAGAAGCCATGTCCTGAAACTGTACACACAGGCTACTTGGGAATAGAAAACTGACATTGTGTCCTAGTGGAAACCAATTACAACTGTTAAATCAGAGACTTATTTGCCATTAGAGTGGGTATACAAGACTGACTGATCTCATTTCAAATGATCATTATAAACAAAATTTGGCTATGAGGCAAAGATTGTAGCTATCATAAACTGTATCGTTGGATGTAAGGCTCATGGAAAGTCTTGAAAACATATTTTCTCTTTGTTAATTCTGAACTGTCGTGCACATGGTTCTTCAAGCTGAAGTAAGGCTTTTAACGTGCTTTTAACATGAATGGCATTTTCAGGAAGGGCCTTGAAACATTTCTCAGTGTACTGGGATAATCCTCACAGTCACTGTACCCTCAGCCTCTTAAGTACTCATACACTATGCAGGAAACCTCAAGTTTGTCACACAGAGAAAGTGCACTATTGTTCAAAAGTAGATAAGACTGTTGTGGAATGAATGCTGCATGCTTGCTTTTTTGGGAGAATGCATGTGAAAGGGCTTGTGCAAGTCTCTCCTCTACTGTTTGCCATTCTTGCGGCTGCTGTGCTTTGCCGATGTTCAGGAGTTGACATTTTTCTGTTTTGTCTTTTGGTGAGCGGATGTGTGAATGTGAGCGTATACATACCAGCTGTTTGTGTGTATGTGGTAGTATGAACATATGTGATGGCGACCCACTGGCGTGCTTACACTTTTCCCCTGACTGTGCAACTCCCCAGTCAACGGAGAGGGTGAAGGTCCTCCTCATTCTAGATTCTCCTCACACCCAGCTGTGGATGTGAGTTACGTTCACACTGCGAGGTGAGCAGAAGCCCCAGCTTCCAACTTTTGAGAAAACAAGAGCTGAACCCATAACAACAAGAAGGAAATAATTTCTAACACTTTGTTTTTCATATTTGCTCTGCTCTCCTGAGGCACTGAACTCTGAAGAACAGTTGGGGTAACATCCTCAAAGCTTGGCATTTCCAGCGAGGATTAAATACCTCGAATTTGAAGGCAGTAGAAAATGAAAAACTGTCTTGCCTGCATCAAAGAGCAACCTTGTCATTATTAGCTGTAGAGGGAGAAATATGCAACTTGACAGAAGTGAATATTGTCTTCAGCTTTTTTCTTTCAAGGTGTCCTTCTTTTTTCTGTCAAGATGTTACACAGTAACAGCAATGAAGTGTTTCTGTTTAATTGGGATTTTTGTAGATACAGTTTGCACAGTTAGCTAGTTTACCGTGATCAAAATTGTCACATCGTTCATATTACTTGAAAGGAACCCCCAAAATGATAACAGTAACTCTATTAATACTGACTCATCTTATCATCAGAAAACAAAATTGACTGACTCTCAGTAACCGTCATAATAATCAAATGCATGTAAATGAAAGTTTTGATGCACAAATATTGTGTTTATCAGTGTTGAATGGAGTCATGTGATTGATATAGTAGCATGTAACTCAAACGCGCCGTTCAGGTTTTCTTTCCTGCTAACAGAAAGTGAAAGCCAAGCAGCCACATATTAGCTTTTGACTGAAGCTGTTCCAATCATACAAATTTGAACGCAGAACTAGAATAGAAAATAGCATCATCTGGATTGTGACGGACAATTATATTGTTCCAAAAGTTAAGTCAAGCTAAAATGTAAATGCCCAGATTGCCACCTGGCATGCAGAGTACAAAGCAAGCTCTCCACCTCTGGCTCAAGCCAAAATATGTGCGGCTGAAGAAGCTGTTAATCACTGTTAAGCCTCATGTTGTTTACAGCTTTTCTTTCTTAAGACATTGTATTGTAAGGGTATGCAGTTGTGGCATGATAGATTATGACAGGAACACAGGTTTTCTTTGTCCTCAGTCCTTGTTCTTGTAAAAATGGCACATTGAGACAAATGCTTCGTTCAGGCAGATTGGACTTCAAAAGGCGTGTGTGTGTGCATGTGTGTGTGTGCATGTGTGTGTGTGTGTGTGCATGTGTGTGTGCATGTGCTGGCCATCTAACTGAAAATGAAGACAAGCAACCTGCACAGAGAAGTACTTCCATTTTTCTGGGTGTGTGTGAGCCCCTTTCAGTCAAAAATTATCAAAATTTGTATGATAGAGCTCGGCGCAATAAATTTCATTTTACATGTCAATTGCAGTCACAAAGCTCACCCGATATCTGAGGACTATGATTTGCTGTGTGGATACACTGCCACCCCTGCAATTCCATCAGTCCCCAGTAGCTGACAGGAATGGATAGGCTCTATTAACGTAGATACAGGGGGCCTAAGGCTGTGTTGTAACTAGTGCTATTAATCCATATAGTTGATCTATCAAGGTGCTACCCTGTATGGGATCAAAAGGAGTAGTTTGCTGTCATAGAAACACTTATGGAATTCCAAACGATTGTTTCTGTGCATGAAAATAGATTTTTTTCTGTTTCCGTCTGCAGCGTGTTCTGTTTGTTTCCAATATAATGCAAATAATTATTTGAATATTGTTGCTAAGGTACATTTTCTATATATTTTTTAATGATTTATTCAGATCCTGTTTATCGTTTCTCTATCCTTGATTTCTGGTGGGAGCACGAAGTGGCAGTTATTAAACAATATAAACATTCCACAAGAAAAGAATATGTTTCAATGCATCTAAATGTGTCCTCCATCTCTGGGGAGGCGAGTGACATAGCTGGGCCCTTTGATCAACACCAGCGCCATCAGATTCGTGTCTCCAAGATACTCGGTCTTGAAAGGGACACACAGGGCTTATATAGTGTGTACATTAGCAATTTAGATCCAACATGAAGAATATTGTTAGAGCATTTGCACCTCAAAGGCACAATTTTAATTTTTGAAATTGGTCTGGAGTTGAGGTGGGTTGAATCTTTTATTTTTTTTCTTTCTCTCTCTTTTGTGCCTTCTATTACTTTTATGTTCTGGGGAACTGGGTGAACATATTGTATTTTTACAAATGGAAATTAGATACAGAAAAAAATGAAAATGCAATCATCTGTCACTGAAAGTGCTGCACCTTTTACTATAATTTATTAAAAAGGTTACACTGACATTCCTATTGATGTAAAACAAAGGGATGGTAATTTAATTTTAATTTCATTGATGCTGCTGCTATTTGAATATAAATCTACTGGCTCTTGATTGTTCAGCGTATGAATTTCTAAATACTATAACTTTATAACAAACACAAACTCAGGATACTGTGACTTTGTCGATGTGTTTGCATAAAATGCCCTTCATCTACTGTTCTACATTGTATATGCTACCCCAAGTAATGAAAGCCTGATTTAAAAAACATGATAAGTCTACGGAAAGATCACATTCCCTTTAAAAGCTAACAAATCACAGTGATCTTTACAGCGTCCCTTAATGAATGACACCTCAGGCATCCTCGCAAGTTCTTCTATCAGCTTGCAAATGTCTCTGGTAAAATGTACAACTTATATTGATTGTTCTAAATGTTAATGCGTTTTGAGCCAGGACATCTGATGTTTCACCATTAAAGAAACAATAAAGCATGCACTATTATAATGATATTTACCAACAGCTGTTCCTCAGCTACTCCCTAAGGGGATTGGTTGGGGGTGGGGCGGTTAATGCTGCATGGGTAGAGTTTTCTTTATTGATCTATTAAAAAAAAAGTCAAAAGCCATTTATTAATATTGTATTCTTGAAGCAAGAGAGACCACAGAAGTAGCAAAAAAGCTCAACTTCTTTCTATTTTGCCTCTATGGGTTGAGATATTTTCAGGTGATAAGCAGTATCTGAAAGTCATGTCCTTACGTAATAGTAAGAAAAAACAATCAAGACCTGATACATGACCTCAGAGCTCTGGATCTCGGCATCCAGCTGATCTATCTACTTTTCACTAAAACATTGATGTTTTCAGTGGAAGGGTGGCTGCCAAGAAACCCTTCTTAGGGAAGGGGCATGGGGAGAAAAGGCTGTGGTATGCCAAATGACATGAGAACTTCACTGAAAATCAGTGGCAACAGGTCTTATGGAGTAATGAATCTACTCTGTAAGAATCTAAATTGTCATCAATATGTGCAAAAGACGTGAAAAAAAAAAGAGGTACAGTAATGAGTGTTTATAGCTATCTGTAAAACACAGTGGAGAGTCTGTCATGGCTTGGGGCAGCATTTCAGTGCATGATGTTGTGATTAAATTATGAAAGCATAAAAGTGCCATCAGATTTTGATAAACTACGCAATACAATTTGGAAAACATCCGATTCATTTTGAACAATCCCAAACACTGCAAATGCAGTAAAATATTGACTTTCAAGCTTGTAAAAATTCTACAAAATGTTTTTCCTTTTTATACTTATAATGTATTCCTATGTATGTTTGCATTTCTACAAAGCTACGTTAGTTAGGAAAATATAATGAAATTAGGGGTGGTTTAAGCACAGTAATATATAGAAATTATATTAGTTATTTTATTAAGATTTTTTTTCAATATGTTCTGAAAATCGACAAATAATTTCAAAATGTAGCATACACCACAGGAAAGTTGAGGAAAGCTGGACACAGTGATAAATATGGTATTATTTATGAAACACTTATTAAATTACTTTATTCTGATAGAGAATTAGGCCATATTAAAATGATCTAAGGCCTCAAGAGCAAAGAAGGAAAGAAAAGGAAAAAAATTCCGGCATTGCTTAAAACATGAAAAGATTGATAACTTTGTGCCCAAAAACTAGGGCTTCATCAAGGAAGAAGCTGGTGGAGAATGGAAGCTGCAGTGCAATGTAGTGGAAGCTGTTCCCATAATTGCTTTGTTAAAGACCAGTTGCTTTGTGTGTCCTAGAGTAATTAAGCAGTTGGAATTTTACATTACACTAGTGAAAATTAACAAAGAGCACATCTGGGTGTCCCATAGGTTTAGTCATTAAAAAGCCCATTATTTTTCAAATTACTTTTTCAATCTTTCAGCCCCCCTAATCCGGAGGTATTTCCCAATAGACAAGTTCCTGTTCTTGTTTTGAATGACTCCTTTAGGAAAGTTAAACATTTAGCGGGTGGTGTGGCCTGCAATGGCTGCTCGTTGCTTCTGAACTCTATTTCCAATACAAATAGAGTTGGGGAGAAGACACAACAAAGATGTTAGAGCCAAATATCTTTTTGAGTCACGAGGCCTACTCATTACTGGCATTAGTGTGAGGGGGAGAAAAAAAAATCCCTTAATACTTTTTGGTTTGTTTTATGTGGTTTCTAGAGCCTCCCTTGTTGACCAAAGTATTTTCTGAAAAGCAGTTCAATCATTAAAAAGCAATAGTGTCACTTGAATGGAATCCTTCATTGAAAACCATAATTGAAAGTATCTCATGGGGAAAGCAGAGACGATCATATAATTATTAAGACGTTTGATATTTTGATTTTGTCCGTAGAGAATTTTGTTCGTCCTACAAGAATATTTACCTTTTTTTAAGATGTACAGTAAGAAAGGCTGAACATTAATATTGTTTTAAATAGATTAGTTGTGGGAAAGCCTTTGGGCTTATCTCTCCATCACATATAAGTGAATAATGTAAACACACCTTATTGTGTCCAAGGTTATCATAAAGTCCAACAGCAAGTTGGAAGTAAGTTAACTATTTCTACTGTTTATCCAAAACAACAAAACTATTAAATTCCAAAGAAAAAGGAAGCACTCACTAATTCAACCTATTTCTACACTAAATAAAACGGCTGCCACCACAAGTAGTTTTGTGATCATATCTGTTGGTATATCAACTGTCAGGGCCACGGTTGCTCCAACATGCATAGTTTGGAGTTTACAGTCCAATACTAAAATTGTAATTTCATAGTAATTGTAGGATGCTCAAAATTAAAAACAAATCATGTTTTATCCAGAAAATTGCATTTATGATGCCTCAAAAAGAAACAAATAAATAAATAAATTTCTATATATAATTCTGCAAATATTTCATATCAGTACATATTTGATATTAACTCAGTGCTTAAGGTCTCTTCCCATACTTTTTTAGGTCATGTTGTGATGTTAAATTAGGCTTTAAGATTAGAGTTCTTACTGTTAAGCATACATTTTTGTATCATAGTTCAGCTTTTTATTTTAATACATGAAGTCGATACAAACAGAACATATTTTCATATGTAAAACAGCAAATCTTTCAACGTGACCCTGATATAATCTCAACCCCCGGCTAACTTTTTATGTGCCACCTTTTTTGATTAGGGTCTCCAAGTGTAGGGAGCGTAGCATAATGTACTCGCACCTCCTCAAAAATTCTCAAAGGGTACAAAATATGGGGGATGAATTATTTACCAATGCTGGAATATTTCTGGAGGTTTGCAACAGTGATGGAGAGTAGCCAAGTCTTTCATCCATGTGAGACTCTTGACAGTGGTTGTTGCTGTAAAAGGCAGAGCCACAAGATAAGAGAACGCTTTGACCAGCCTTGCCTCCCCACAATAAATCTTTATCATTTTAGGTGATGGCATGACCTCTAAGACGAGTGCTGGCCAAGAGGGTCCTCATTAATACAACTTGAAATCCTCTTGGCTCATTCCTTCTATTTTCTTGATGCCTGTGACCTTTGCAGGATTGCCAGTGTAAAGCAAAAGCCCATTTTGAGGAGGAAAAAAAGCAAAGTAAACCAAGGAATCATTATTATTCAGTTTAATATTCTCATATATAGTATACATCATTGTTTGTGAAAGCCATGTGCTTAAAATTTATTGTTTAAAATTGTGTCTGTTATTTTCATTCAACCGAATGTAAAATGACTAAAAGTATCCAAGTATGAACCATATCCATGCTAACATAACTTCAAATCATAGTGCACATGGTGGAAACATGTGGGCTTAGTCTGTGAGAATGTTTTTGTTTTTTTGCTGTTATGATCACTTGTCAAATACACTGACATAAAACCACATCATGCTTACATTCTGTCCTATTCCTTCAACACCCCTCAGCAGCATAATTTCCCAAGACTATGCTTGTTGTTGTATACTTTTTGTTTGCCCTTTTATCATAGATGGTGAAAGTTCCCCTATTTGAAACCATGCCTTTTTCAGCAGTCCACCAGCAGACAGTATTCGAGCCCAGTTCCCAGAGAGTTATTGTCCCTATTCACACATTCATGCTTATTTTATTCTTGCAACTTCTTCTTCTTGAAGAGATGCTCACACAAAGGAAGAACATTGAGTAGCAAACAAACTGTTTCCAGATCACTGAAGCACTAGCAACAAAGTATATATGACATGCAAATATACATAGAGAGACGGAATCTACTGAATTATACAAAAGGAAAATGACCAGCGTCTAGGACCCTAGGAGTTTCACAGAGTACATTATTGAGATACTTCATCTACTATAAAATGACATTGATCTAATTCCTTTAGGAAATTGAGGTTTTGTGTTACAATTAAGCCACTGACTTTAATTATAGTTTGATTAATTGTATAGTAATTGCGACCCGTCCATAAGACAAGTAACCCCCGCCCTTACAACACACACTGACACAAAGAATTACATTAAAAAAAATAAAATAAAATACCAATTTAAAAATTAATTGTGTTTAAGGAATAAATGTCTACTGAAAGCTACCACTGATTTCCCACTGATGTCACTGAAGTCCCAATAGTATCCCGTAATATGTTGTTTGTTTGTTTTTTAATAAAGCAATTCCAGTTAGAAAGTAACTAGAGTAGTACTGATCTATTATTTAATACTTTTTAATATTTTCTAACATAAGTTGCTGTTAAAAATTGAACTTAATATCTTGGCTACTTTCCATGCATGTTATTTTGGAGACTTTGATAAAATAATAGCAAAGCCAAACAACATGTTTTTTTGGATCGCCCCCTTGAAAGGTTCTTTTAAAATAACTTTGAGCAGTTAGCAGAGGCTTTAAAGCTGGAATGTTTTGCTTTTATTCATGCACATACTGTAAAGTAGCTAGTCTAAGGGGGAAGAGCTGAGACAAATTGATCTTAAAAGACACAAACTAGTGTAGACTGCCCCATAGACATTTGTTTGGTTGTAGTGTTTATCCCGCCACACAGCACCTGTAATTTCTCCCATATGGTGTTTAACTGATATGGATTAAACAATTAAGACCATTTTCTCTGCATGACTTCTGGCTGCTCTCCCTGCCTTGAAGAACTGCGTTTCAAATTAAATTGCCCCAAAAGATGAGCCTGCTCTACTTCCCCTAAACAATTAAATATGGCAGGTCTTATTATCTATAATTCAAGCAAAATGGATACGTGATGACTTAAATTTAATTCAGACTTCCTTTTTTTTTTTTAGAGTGGTTATTTTTTTCTTGGGTTTTGTTTTATTTACATGTTGCCATTCACTCCAATGAATCTCCCAAGACAATTGCTTGCTGCTCCATTGTTAAGAATTTTCAGGTCAGGATAAAGGCCTTTCTTTCTTTAGCTTGTTAGCAGTAAAATTGAGCCTGCTCAGATTTAAGAATGAGGTCTGTTAAGGAATCATTTGCATGCTACATTTAAAAAACAAAACAAAAAGAAAAACATATCTGCACAGGACATCTGACCCAAACATAAACCTGAATTTCATTAACTTCACATTAGACAAGATGAGAATATAAACCGCTGCACATAATAAATCAACAGCACATCGTAATCTTGTTGTACATCACGGATAACGCTGATAAAATCTTTTATTTAAAATCGGCAAATAAAAATATAAACTTGAACCTGACCTTCTTGTACATCTCTGTGCAGATAAATGTGATTCAAATAACAGTGCTTCCTTGTTATAATATACCTTTACATTTTAATGCAGGCTTTCTGATGACAACACTGTGAAAAGATAGAATAGAAAAAAAAAACTGTCTGTTGTGACATGCACGCAGGGGAGGGTGGAGGTGCTGGGGGTCTTTAGACTGAGGAAGAGCTCAACCCAATTAAACTTTATAAAAACAGTAAGGACAGGTGTGGTTCTGTGTTGACTTAAAGATTTGTGACAATGCCCCAAAGCAAAGGCTTGAAATGCACAAAGGACAACCAAGTGTGTTAGGGTTAATTGGATGACCCAATCCATCTCAATTAAAGATTTTGAGGCACACAACCCCCCGTGTGTGCGTGTAGAAATTGAAATCAGCTACAGATGGTTCTTCCTGTGGGGTTTCTCTAAATAATTGCTGCAAATACCACCGATGCTGGTGATGCTGGGGTCGTGAAATACTTTAACGTATTTGGGTCAAATTCAGTGTTGACTAGTACCGTGATGACATAATAATTCTAACCCTGAGAACATACTGGTTGGGAATCTGTGAAGTTGTATTGTATATATGGTTTTGCGTTGTCCTTAGCAGGGGTTAAAGTGGGATTTGGGGCATCATGGGGAAATCCAATCAAATCTGTGAAAAACTGCCCAAAAATAAGGTTTTAAAAATTTTGTTTCCTCTAGAATTTATACCTCAAGCACTACCTTTGCTGTTGCAAAATTTATAAAGGTGAAAAAGTATATCATATTTAAAACTAGACTTAACTTATAAACTTTAGATAACCTTTGAATAACACAAAACACTGATTTCATTTGTTGACGATTCATTTCACAAAATAAAATGACCCGAAAACACACCGTGTACAGACGTACTATTTGACTAACATGAATTACAAGAGAGAATTATAAGAGTCCTATTTCCAGTTTATCCAGCGTCATGGGCAGAGCAGTAATACCTTTCAATTCAATTCAATTTTATTTAGCACCAAATCACAAAAAGTCAAGGTGCTTTATATTGTAAGGTAAAAACCCTACGATAATACAGAGAAAATAATCACCTTTGAATATAATCTCTCCTCTTCCTCGCCTGGCTCTTTTTTTCTTAAATCTTTTGTCCATATCATATTTTTCATTTTTCTCCCTGGGAAGTACAAAAACTGAGATAGTATTTGTAAAGTTCCCACTCTTTTTCATTTGCCACAGTTTATGTTCACTCCTCTTTGGTAGAACTAGTTAGATTGGTCTTGATGCATTCTCAATCATCCAGGTAAGTAAATCTCCAAAAGTTGATTTTGTTCATTTGGACGTAGCGTTTTCTGGACAAACAGAATCAACTTTTGGAGAACTAGCTAGATGCTAAAGTACCACAATTGCAATTTTATTGATATTTGCAGCATGAACACATGAAAAGGATAAGAAGGAAAACAAATATCTTAACTGTCTCTGTGGCATCAGCTACAAGAAGTGCCAGGCTTGAGCATATAAAAAACTAACTTACTTGATATTATTTTGTATTAAACTGCCTTTCAGATTTATTTACTCATTGACTGAATGTACCCTCTGGCTCTTATCATGTCTTTAAATTAGCCAGATTTCGTGTGCTGTTCCTGTGTCTGACTATCTAATGCTATGACAGAGGCTCACTGAAAAATAGTTATAATGTTTTTATGCTTTTTGTGATGCTTCTGGGACAGTTAAAACACCCTCAGCATTTCTGGTGGAATAACCAGCATTATCGTGTGATTGCTTCAGCAGCTTCATCGGAACCAGAACGCAATGCAACTGAACCATGTGTGTGTGACACTACGGAAGGTTAAGTGTTCAAAAATATGTTGCTAAAGACTCTGCTACCTTAAGTTAACCTCAAGTAACTCAATGGCATTGACAGCAAGTAAAATGGACATTTTATGTTTGTGGAGAAAATGTTTTACTTCTTTTCATCATGTTATCCAGTGTCAGCAATACTCACTGTGCCTCTTCAGTTTTACTAATGTACTTCAAGTAACAGTTTAAGTATTCAGAATTCAATAGTTTAGTGCTTCTGCAACCAGCAAGACTGATGAGGATGCTATGCAGATAGGCCTATGCAGACCAGAAGTATCCCTCATGTCTCTTAAACTAAAAAGTGGTGATTCATTTTGTTTTGTTTTTTTCAAGAGAATACCAAAGGGACTTGAGCTAAATTCTGTCCTGTCAAAGTTGGTTGCCTGTCCAAGTCATATATCAAGTCATTTGATCATTGGTTGTTCTTGTTTTGCTCTGTCAAATTCTTTTTGGGGATGTTGGCTTTGACCAAGTTTTAGGTTATTTCACCATTTTATTACCTCTCATATTATAAGAGGTTACTTTCCCTTTTGCTCTTTTTATGTTTTTTGTTGACTTTAAACCTTTAAAGTGACTCACTACTGCCCCCTAGTAGTACAGACAGTATTATTATTATTATTGTCTTTTTCCTTTGATGGTCCCACAACATCTCATTGCCATTTCATTAATCTTTCTTGAACATTCTTGTGCTTAACTAATGTTTAACAGTACACAAATGTTTAACACATAGTATACTCACCAAGCAAACCACAAACATTGCTGTAACAATGAACCGGCTTTGTACTTCAGTACCTACAAACCATAGATTTTCATTTGGATTAACCAGGCCAGCTGAAACTAGTTAAGTCCAAAGGTGTAAGCAGTGGGATTTAAATCTTGACCTTCACAAGTGAAGCTGAAATACAGTGTTATGTAATGTCTTTTTCTTTACACACTAGATCCTGGCTTTGAATCTTCCAGACTTTTATAGACCATTAAAAAGACAGCCTAATAACAATCCAATTCACATTTAACAAATCAAATAACTACCCAACTCAAAAACAAACATAATATGAAGCCTTACTGTGAAACGATTGCCTTTTTTTCATCATTACCATTACTTTACTGTGTTGAGGACCTTTTGTACCCAATTGCTTACTAATATAGTATATATTATACAACACACACACACACACACACACACACACACACACACACACACACATATATATATATATATATATATATATATATACATATATACATATATATATATATATATATATATATACATGCATTTCTGAACTATACAGAACTGTACTGAAAGAAAATGGGTTTTGCTCCATTCTGCAACATTTTTGCTAATGGTCTGCACTTTAAGCCTATATATAACTATAGACCTAACATAGCACTAAAACAACTGGGTAGATTACATTTTAATATATATTAATTCTAATGTAGGGAAAATTCAATCATTTTAATGTGTTTTCAATAGTTTTGTAACAAAATGGCATTTTGGGCCAGAGGACTGAAGACTTGTTGATAATAAGGAAATATAAAAGGTCAATGAAATTCTTTTAAAAAGCTATTACTTCTTCTATAACGTACCTACTCATATCAGTTATATCAGACTGTCATTATTAATTATTAATGCATTTAGCTTTTTAAAGTACATATCTCTAATATTCAAAGAACATTAAATATTCTTCAGCTTTATTTAATCATCTATTTGTATGCCTAAAGATGTCTACATAAGAACTAAAGCAAAGGTCGTCAAAAGCTATCAAATAAAAATACAGACTGGTATTCAGAAAATGTCTCTTTCATTGAACGAACATCTGGTTCAGTCTTAGTAGCATTTTTGTGTGTTTTTGGGCTTTCATCTAAGCTGTTCATAAGATTATAATTGATTGCTTAGATTCATTTTTGCTACTTACTGCTGGTAATTATCATGATTATCACTATTAGAAATAAAATGCTATTCTTCTCTATGTGATTTATAATTAATAAAAGCACCTGTCAGGTTCAGCTGTGTGGCAGGCAAAGTAGGACCCAATGGCAGGACTCTGTAGCAGGATTGTAATGCTGATTCTCAAAAATACAAAAAACTCAGTGAGGAGAAAACTAGGGACAGTGAACATGAAACTAGGAAACTTGGAGATTACAAGGGAAACAAACAGGGGAGGACACATGAGGAAGACACGGCGATGGACATAGGGAGACTGAGGCTGTGTCCAAATTCAGAGTCTGCATCCTTTGAAGAGCCGGGTCTTTGACCAAAAGTGGCCTGTAAGCCAGAAGTGAATGGCTCTGAAATTAGACAGTCTCGCCTTCGATCTATTCCCGCCCTTACCACAGCTGTTTTGTACCTCAGACTCAGAGATAATCATATCCAGGTAAAACAATTTTGTTCAATCTACAAGCTATAAAGAATTACACGTTAACTTTAGCTAGTTTCATGGATAATTTCAGCGACCGAATGACTGGCGATCACCCGTACACATTTACTATAGTACATGAACTAGTATATAACATATATATATATATATATATATATATATATATATATATATATATATATATACTGCAAGACCAGACTGACCAACCTGTGCACTGCCTGGATTGATTACAAGAAGGCCTATGACTCAATGCCCCACAGCTGGATACTGGAATGCCTAGAATTGTACAAGATCAATGGGACCCTAAGAGCCTTCATCAGGAACTCAATGGGGATGTGGCGTACAACACTAGAGGCCAACTCCAAGCCCATAGCACAAGTCACCATCAAGTGCGGGATCTACCAAGGAGATGCTCTGTCCCCACTGCTGTTCTGCATAGGCCTGAACCCCCTCAGTGAGATCATTAACAAGACTGGCTACGGATACCGACTACGGAACGGAGCAGTTGTCAGCCACCTCCTGTACATGGATGACATCAAGCTGTATGCCAAGAGTGAACGAGACATCGATTCACTGATCCACACTACCAGGCTATACAGCAATGACATTGGAATGTCGTTCGGACTGGAGAAGTGTAGTCGGATGGTATCAAAGAGAGGGAAGGTAGTCAGAACTGAGGGGATTGAACTACCAGAAGGCAACATTGCAGACATAGAGGACAGTTACAAGTACCTGGGGATCCCGCAGGCAAATGGGAACCATGAAGAGGCCGCTAGAAAGGCTGCAACCACCAAGTACCTGCAGAGGGTCAGGCAAGTCCTGAGGAGTCAGCTGAATGGTAAGAACAAGATCCGGGCCATCGACACGTACGCCCTGCCCGTGATCAGGTACCCTGCTGCGGTAATAGGCTGGCCAAAGGAGGAGATAGAAGCCACTGACATAAAGACAAGAAAGCTCCTTACCATGCATGGAGGGTTTCACCCCAAGTCCAGCACCCTGAGGCTGTACGCTAAGCGGAAGGAAGGGGGCCGGGGACTGGTGAGTGTCAGCACCACAGTCCAGGATGAGACAACGAACATCCAAGAATACATTGGGAAGATGGCCCCAACTGACCGAGTGCTCAGTGAATACCTCAGGCAGCAGAAACCCAAGAAAGAGGAGGGAAACGAGGAACCATCATGGAAGGACAGGCCCCTGCACGGTATGTACCACCGGCAGATAGAGGAGGTGGCTGATATCCAGAAATCCTACCAGTGGCTGGACAAAGCTGGACTGAAAGACAGCACAGAGGCACTAATCATGGCAGCACAAGAACAAGCTCTGAGTACAAGATCCATAGAGGCTGGGGTCTATCACACCAGGCAAGACCCCAGGTGCAGGCTGTGTAAAGATGCCCCAGAGACAATCCAGCACATAACAGCAGGGTGCAAGATGCTAGCAGGCAAGGCATACATGGAACGCCATAACCAAGTGGCCGGCATAGTGTACAGGAACATCTGTGCCGAGTATAACCTGGAAGTCCCGAGGTCAAAATGGGAGATGCCCCCAAGGGTGGTGAAGAATGACCGAGCTAAGATCCTGTGGGACTTCCAGATACAGACGGACAAAATGGTGGTGGCTAACCAACCGGACATAGTGGTGGTAGACAAACAGAAGAAGACGGCCGTAGTGATCGATGTAGCGGTTCCGAATGACAGCAATATCAGGAAGAAGGAACACGAGAAGCTGGAGAAATACCAAGGGCTCAGAGAAGAGCTCGAGAGGATGTGGAGGGTGAAGGTAACGGTGGTCCCCGTGGTAATCGGAGCACTAGGTGCGGTGACTCCCAAGCTAGGCGAGTGGCTCCAGCAGATCCCGGGAACAACATCGGAGATCTCTGTCCAGAAGAGCGCAGTCCTGGGAACAGCTAAGATACTGTGCAGGACCCTCAAGCTCCCAGGCCTCTGGTAGAGGACCCGAGCTTGAAGGATAAACCGCCCGCAGGGGCGTGCTGGGTGTTTTTATATATATATATATATATGTGTATATATGGCACAAATTGCATCTTGCCAATATCTGCTTTACCAGCTGATTGCACGACTCAGTACACCTGGCCTGCTGAGGAAAAGCTCTGGCTTGTTGGTCCAGTGGCCCTAATCCTCTTCCATACAAATGTGATCCCCTTAAACTGTTATCGATTCTGTAACTATTTAGCTAACATAAGCTAATCTAAGTCTATTATCCGCAACCAGCTAACCAACCAACCACATGATGTCACATTCCATACTGATAGAAGATGGCGCTAAACATGTTTTTTAAACTTTAACTTTAAGCACTCTTTTCTTAAGTCCAGTTTCATAGACAGAGTTACATCTATGTTAGTTTTTGAGAGCAGGGATCCATGATGTAAATTAGTGTTTATATATGTAGGTTTCATGTCCCCTTTAAGTAGTCTACTTGTGCTGTTTAGCTTAATTTGATATACATCTGTCTATGAAACAGTTTTTGATTTGTCGCTACCATGCTATTTGTTAGAAAAAAGGTAATATTTGGTGTCTGGCAAACCGTGAGCTCATTGCCTGTAGTTGCATGGTGAGGTTTTAAAAACTGAGCTGCACATGAATAGTGTTAATAAAAAGCCAGGGATGCTGACAAGGAGGGGGAACCAGTCTGTCACAGTGCTAACAATCACACCTTTGGGCAATTTAGAATAACCAATTAACCTACCCCCAATATCTGCATGTCTTTGGATTGTGGGAGGAAACCAAGTTACCCAGAGAGAACCCACACAAACATGGAAAAACGAACTCCACACAGAAACTCCTGGACAGGCTGTGGATTTTAACAAAGGACCTTGTTGAAGTGAGGTAACAGCGTTAACCACTGGACCACAAAGCTTGTTTATTGTGAAAAGCAAATAAAATCCAAAGCATTACAACACATTAAAAAAAAATACAGCCTTAATGAATGCAGTAGGAGTTATGTATCACTGTGTACCACTGGGAATTATTATTGAATAACCTATTATTAAAAGTCAGGGATTCTCATGGCAAGTCCCATAGTCGACCTGTCCAGGGTGTGCCCTGCCTCTTGCCCTAAGACAGCTGGGATAGGCTCCAGCGCCCCCCGCAACCCTGAAAAAGGATAAGCGGAAGCAAATGGATGCATCGATCGTTGAATTTACTAACAACTCCAACTGGATTTCATGGTTAAAATGGAGTCTCACAGAGAAAAACATAGTGAAAGTCAATTAAATGCAGCAGCAACAAAATTTGATGGTACATTCTGGATTCTAGAGGTGGAAAAATCGATACAAATATCAATAGTATCGATACCAACACTGGTATCAGCATTGGATCGATACTAACGCAACCGGATAAGCCTAGTATGTATGGGTGTGCGGGGGGGGGGGGGGGGGGGGGGCTGGAGCCTATCCCAGCTGTCTTAGGGCGAGAGGCAGGGTACAACCTGGAGAGACAGCCAATCATTCACACTCACATTCACGTCTATGGGCACTTTAAATTTAGAATCACCAATAAGCCTAACCCCCACTGTATCCCACTGAAATGCGTTAGATACCTTTTTTTGTCTTTTTTTTGTTTTTGAAATGAAAAACGTATCGTCAGATGACGTATTTATAGCACATTTAAACAACAGAAGGTGACCCAAAGTCCTTTAAAGACAGGCAAATTTACATTTCAGGTCTCTAAAAAACACAGTATCAATATACAAGAAAGCTAAAGTGTCTTAACATATTATTGTGAGTAAAAAACACATTGTGGGTACAGTGTTCCCACCTTCATCACGGGAGTTACGTTCTAAAAGTAACCCGTGATAGGTAAAATCCGTGAAGTAGTCAGCTTTATTTTTTTTTACAATTATTATGGATGTTTTAATCAGAATCAGAATCAGAATACTTTATTGATCCCTGGGGGAAATTATTTTTTGTTACAGTGCTCCATTTTAAACCAACATTAAGACAAGACAGACAATACACTAACTAAGAATAAGGCTGTAAAACACCCATAATACACACTTTATACACTCTTCTCAGACAGGCATGAATATTTTCTCACTTTTCTCTCTTGTTTAAGTCCAGTATTGTAGAATGAAACCAAAGATCAAACTCTGGTTTCAAGTCCAGAACATGAGCAGCTGCCAGAGAATTCAACATTATTGAATCAATGGCATGGAAGTAGAGGAAGCAAGAAGAATGAGTAAACTTTGACTTATCTGACTGTTTCGCTTAATGCGCCTTGTAATCCGATGTGCCTTATGGTCTGAAAAATACAGTAACTTCTACCTTCCTTTAGCCTGTCAGGAAGTCCAACTTTTTGTGGTTAGCATCCTCTGCCTTTTGTGTGCTACCACAGGTGCCTTTGATGGTGCAAAATGTTTCGTCTACATTGTTGTGTTTGTTGGGGAGAAAACTTACAAACATACAGTACAGCACTTCAGAGTCACACTGCGAGCGATTGAAGATTTATGTAAATTTGACAAGCTGACCGCATTCTGTACTGTACAGGAGACGCAGCACGAAGGAGATTGATTGACAATGGTCTACATTCGATCAGGATGCAGAACACAAAAGTAAGCATGCAAAATTGCACACACAAAAAAATAAGTGAAACAGCGAGGCTCCGAAAGGTGAACCGCGTTATAGCAAGGGACCATTGTAGTTGACCATATCACAACACTGTTGTGTTGGTGTTTATTAAAATGTGTTCAGAATATGGCAAATGTACGATGATTCAGCTAATAAATCATGACACACTGCTCTCCCCTACATAAGCTCCCTATATAGGTTAAAAGTGTTGGTATTGGTATCAGTAATACTGCTCTTAATCTACTTGGTATCGGATCGATACCAAAATTTGAAGTATCACACACCACTAGTGGATTCTACTTACGCAACAAGACAGCTGCTATGGGAGAGACACTGCTCTTTAAGATGTAGTGCTAAGTAATATATCCTATGTATCCTACTGTGTAGGTTTCGGAAAGACATATTAACTGACAGTAAGGTACGTATAAGCGAGTAATTTGTATATTAATTTCAAAACAATCATTAAATAAGTAGTAATACCACTTAAAGTTGCACGCTAAACAAACAAAGGACATTTAGATTAAAAAAAAAAAAACAAGTTCAATTAATCTTTTGTGAATACTGATCCCTGGAAACAGTGTTTTGTACAACCCCAAGTTGGCATTTTTAAAATCAAATTAACTCTGTTAAAATGAAAACCTGTCATTTCATTTTTCATTAGTTTTCCTGAAATAGCCTTAAATACAAAATTTTGGGGTGTGTGGGTTCAAAAGAAAAACATAAATTATGACCACTTATACCTAGATGTCATTTTGACCCCCATGGAAATGAATGCAAGAGCACTACTGCCAGATGCTGGTTTGCCTAGCAGATTGTTAACAATTGTTTGCATACATTTGACATTTAACATGACAGCTTTATATGACTGACAAAAAAAATATAGTAAGGACTGTAGTTATATAGAAGATGAATAATTACTGCAGAGATGAGTGGGTCATGGATGGGACCTTGAGCCAGGGCACCGTGTGTGACCAAACACGTGGAGAACCGGGTAGGGATCCATAGCTGGACGTCCAATAATGAGAAGTAATCTGAGCAAATAAGGAGTGAAATGGAGGCTCAAGGTGACCAAGCTAGGTAGCAATATCATTAGCTGATAACTCCAAAGTTTCAAATGTGCTGTCTACTGTATACAGTCATATCAAAATAGCAAATACTTCAAAATAGTAGTTCAGTAACCACTAATACTTCATACACAGTTTATAAATCTGAATTTATCTTTTGATCTTGCCTGCTTCACTGCAAAAAACGATTTTCAAGAAAGTTAAAAAAAACCTTGTTTATGGACATTTTTTCTTATTTTTTGCCTAAAAAGAAAATATATTCTTAACAAGCAAGTTTTGGACAAGAAAATAAAGCTTATTCTAGGAAAATATGTCTAACTTTTCCTTAAAAGGATATTTCAGCTCATCTTGAGCTTTATTTACCAGTTACAAGGCATGACAATGGTTTGGTTGAATTTCCAGAATAAAAATAAGATTATTTTTCTCATTTCAAGAGTAAGGGCATTTAAACAGCTGCTCAGTTTAAGAAATGTATTTATTGACACTAAAGTTTAATATAATTGCTGTCAAGTTTGACACAATATGCAGTATATGAACAAAGGCAGGAACTAAAAGCACATGGTAAACATGAAATACAGGCCCATTTGAAAAACAGAAACAGCACAACTCATTCACTTTAGGCCATGTCAAACAGAATAATAGATCAGCATCAGTATATCTATACTATGGCAATGCTAAAATCGCATTCAACTGTCAGAATTTATAGGAAAACAACAACTTCATTTTAAAAATTGTCACAAAACTGTCCAAAACAATAACCTGAAAATACAGTTCATGCATGTAAAGCAGTGTACCTTTTATAAAACATATGTTGAGCTCACGTGTAGTCCAATTACATCACCCAGGTAATATTTCATGACCGCACATGTCATATCTTTGTGTGTGAAACTGTAATATGGAATGGAATCTCATATCATATCATTGTTGGCTGGCTTTCCACCACTGAATCAGTCCTGTATGCCCACATGTTACTCAGATTTCTGTTCACTGCTGATGAGGGTTCCCTCCTAGAACTGCAATTGAGATTGGTTGATTAATTGACTAGTTGCGGATAAGGAAATTAAATACAAGGTACACTGATAATTTCTAAAAAATTTTAATGTCAGAAATATACTGCATTTTATAATTTACTCTAAAATATGCATGTTTTCAAGCTGAGTTTAATAAATGGATATTCATTTAATGCTCATTGCTATTTGGCAGCTTAACTGTAGTTTAAAAGCCTTGAAAAATCCTCAAAAACCTAAAATGGGAAAGCTAAACTAAAGAACACAGGAAACATGGAAAATGTTGCAAAAACCTTACAACCTTGAACAAGGAACATAAGACATGAAAACATCAGGGAGGGAACACAGATGATAACACAGGAGAGAATACAGACGATCCGACAAAGAACACACTAAATATACACACACAAAAGGAAACGAGGAATTGGCAGACAGGCACGAAACACAGCTGACACTAATCAGATGAGAAGAGACCAGGAGGAAGCAAAACAGAATACACCGATGCAGGGCAGGGACTATCAAAGTAAAACAGGAATAAACACGAATATCGAACCAGGGACAATACACTGAAGACAAGGGAGGTACAGAGAACACCTAAACACTGGAAATAATTAACAAATAACTAGGAAACTAACTGACACAATGAATATTAATAAACACAAACAACCAAGGAGACTGCGGACCATGACAATCGGTTTATTTAAAACAAAAGTTAAAAAAAAATACAAAATGTTGTTTTCTCTAGTAGAAGAAATTAAACACTATCAGAATATTCTTTATAAATAGATAGCATTGTTGTGGATTATAAGGAATAAGGATTAACATATCTACTGTTAAGCTGTAAAAACAAGTAGGAATCTAACATGAATATTTTATATGATTATTTTCAAAGATATTAAAGTATATAGTCAGTCTCACCTTACAGATTTTTGTGTCCTAATCGATCCGCTGCATCGTCCATTGGCAAGGTGGTCGGAGTGTGTTCGAAGAATGTGATACCAAAATTAGCTGTAAACACGATATTCTTTGACACATCCATCTATGCCACAATCTTCACGGAAATCTGGACTATGGCTATGTGCAGAATTAATATGACTCAGTAGGGATTTGAGGGTCAGACCCACAAAAACGATGTAGATAACACAGCGCCAAATCATTTTGTTTTACTGGTCTGTGAACTACTTTTCCCATAAAGTCAAGATAACCAGGATTATTCCATTATGGGGTAGGAATGGCTATCCTAATTCAGTGCCTTATAACAGCTGTAGTAAGTAACAGCACCCACACGTCAGTATTTACAGAACATAATCTAACTAAATAGTCAAATATTTAAATATATATCATTTTATAGGTATAAAAGAGCGAACTAAACCATTTCCGTACACAACCCCATACTCCTGAGTTGGTACAGCCCACCTTCCCGCCTCTAGCTCCGTGCCTAAGCGGTTGGATTGCAGGATTTTGGGGTCTGGGTGTAGATGCGATACAGTTGGTACAGTGTGAAGAAATTAAGGCACGCTATGGAAAAACTGGACGAAATAACAATTGCCAACCTGAAAGGTATGTGACTGTTTTGTTTTTTCTATGTTTTGTGTTCTGGTATGTTGCATGTTAAGTCGCTAGCATGGCAGGCTATACCCGGTTGTTAGCTTAGCTTAGCTGTGCGGTTAGCTTAGTTGCATTAGCATTTTTAAATATGCTAGTGCAGAAAGTTATGAAAGAATTCATGTCCAGTTATTAGTTTCAGTGTCTGTGAATTTATTCAACAAGTGTGCAAAGTGCCATAAGTTAATGCCAGTTTTACAGAAATTGTGGGAGTTTCAAATTTCTATTAGTGAAGTTATTTCATTATTATACTTTAGCCCAGGAAGCAAAAAAAAAAAAATACATTTATATGTATACATGCATTTAATTGATGTATCACAAATATATTACTTTTACCAGTCAATAGGAGGAAGGTAATTTAGAACCTGTGGAGCAGTGAGGAGGGAGAATAATGGAATAGAGTCATGGTTTTAAATGGTAAATATTAAATTATGTTTCCTATGTATCCTGTCTGTTACCCAAGCAAAGCTGTCAGCTGGCTTGCACATGAGGATAATGCAATGTAGTGATAATTGGAAACTCGTATTGCAGAAGTAAATGTTGGAGAAGACCTGCTCTCATCACTTTCACGAGATGACATCAAAGATCTGTTTCCTGGTCCTGAACATTGCCTCAGGCGTCGGGCTCTATGGCTTGCAGTGCACAAATGTGAAGAAGTAAGTTCTGTCCTATCGCTGTGTGACAAAACTGAGAACACACCAGCTTGTTTTATGCAGTTTCAAATAATTCCACCAATACTCACTTAACAGATAGACAGTAGAATCTTCTTTAGTTTTGATTTAAATCAAGTGGCCTACACATTTATTAAATATACATATTTTTTATTGTTCAACACTTTACTGATATTTTGTTGTACTATCTTTCATATTTAGAGACCTAAAGTTCTTGTGCAATTTTATGTGAAATTAGCCCTATGTACACTGTATTTTAGAACAAGACTGCTGCTGAAAAAACGCTAACAACTACTGGAGATGGTGACTTCTTCAGAGAGGAACCCAGCACTTACCTCCATCCAAAAACTTTGGATGGAGGTAATGCTACAGTATCTTGATTTGTCTACATTTATGCTTTGCAGATTACATTATTTGCAATGTTTAATGGTGTTGCCCTGTCTTATTTTTCTTTTTTCAAACCAGTGGAACATGCAGCAGCTGTGTTCAGAGCCCTTCCCATGCTTTTCCCTTCCAGCACAGTACCACCTAAGAAGCTGGGCATCTGTAGTGAGGCTTTTTTCCATGTCCTAAAGGTAAGGCTGCAATATATATGTATATATTGTTGAATTTTGCAGTTACTCATGTTTTCATTTTATATATTTTACTGTGGAGTCAGTCAAATATTCTTAAAGTTCAGATCCCCATAACATGTTGATGTTAATAAAACCTACAAAAAAAGTTGATCTATTTTAAACTGTAATGCAACTCAAAAATTGTGTTTCTTACAGTCTTGTTCTAATACTCTTTTTTTTCTGTCATGTAGACTTCAGAAGACCCTGAAGGCTACCTGCGTCAGCGACCCCTGGCTTGTCCAGTTCTGCTTGTCTCTGAAGGCAACTGCATGATAGCTGTTGGAACCACACCGGTGAGCACTTTTGACCGGAAGGATCTTAATGAGGGACTGCTCTATCTGATGGCATATTACTATGCCCTCCACCTCACATATCCATAGTGCATTTCCACGCTGCTGTCTGTCTTGCAAACTGAAATACTCAAAGACTCCATCCATGACCGAGATTCAACCCCCTCTTACAAGAAGGCGCTTGGTGAGTGGAAGTCATTCATTGAGTGAGTCTCCCAGATGACAGACTCCATCTGCCTTGTTTATCAGACTCAGTGTTAGTCAGTGAGGTTGTTTTTTTTTCTATAGAAAAGTTGTTCAAATGTAAAACACATGTTTGTTTGTGTGGTCGTTAAACTTGTTCTTCTAAAATGTTATGTAATATAGGATTTGAAATAGTGATTGTTTTAAGCTTCAGCAAAATTTATTTTTGATACCAGCCATGAGTGTGTTATACTGTTATTATTCATTTTAAGAGTATCTGGAATATGCACTTCTTATATTGGCCATGTTACACAGTACCCTGCTGAAATGTATAATTTTAGGCATGATTCTCCTGGAACAGACCTCAGTGAGTTACTGACCCATTGCTGTGTCAATAAAAGCGCAAAATCTAAGAGTGCTTTTGCTGTCTTAATTTAAGATGAATTCCCTTATTTTTAGTAGCTTTTTGAAGAGATGGTGTCTTATTCTCAGGAATTTTTGCTGATTATTGTTCTCAGAGTCGAAACATAATTCTTATAGTTAGCTCAATCAAGAAAGAAACAATTCAGTTTTAAGAAAATTTGTCCTATAGTAAGGTGTTTTTTTTAATGTGAAAAATCTAAATTAAGGTGTAGAATCTTAAAGTAAGCAAATAATTCTTGAAAACAGCTTGTTCAAGAAAGCATAATACTCATTTTAGGTGCAGATTTTCTAAATATCAAAGTGTCTTTTACTTATAATAAGTCACATTTTCTTCAAATAAGCATACATTTTAGACAATTTTGTCTAGTTAAAAGGCATATGGCAGTTAGATTAATTTGCTAGTTTTAAGAATTCTAGTCAAGCAACTTTTGCTTACCCCATTGGCAGATTTTTTTGCTCAAAACAAGAAAAATTTGTCAGATTTAAGAATATTTGGCTTGTTTCAAGTATAGCTGTTTTTGCAGTGTTGACATGCACTTCTGTAAGTGTACTGCAAAATAATTACCCCAATTTGTTGTTTTGGTAGGGCATCTTAAATGGGTTTTCTATATATTTGCAGATTTTTTGTAATCATTCTAAAGATACACCACATCAATTCTAATGATCATCAGAAAAGAAAGGAAAAGAGGTAGAAACATGTAAAGATACATTAAAGATCCAGACAGACACCCATGCACTTGCAGTCATTTCCACCATGCACAATCCTACCTCACAATAGCCATTTCAGTCGTCTGTGTTGACACTAATAGAGTTGATTTCCCATGGCAGCATGGTCCATCTATTGCCACAAACATTGGCAGGGCTGCAGTCACATCGTGTTGACACAGAATACAATCACTTCTGCTTGTCTGCATCGTTCCTGTAGCACAAAAAAGGACTAAAGCATGTCCACTGGGATGTAACGCATCATCTTTGAGATTCAACGTTAACCTCATTTTGTCATTAGTACCGAGAAAGATTCATCTGCACAGAAAACAGAGAAGAAAGCAGTTTTGTAATCAAAGACTTTGCCTTGCCAAATGCACACATGCTCTCACGTATATCAACAGATTGAAGAAGAGTAGGGGGTGCAATATCAATTCCCTCAGGGAAAGTTTTTAAAGACTTGGCTGGTGAATGTTCTTGAACCTGTGACACAACCCAAACAACAACCTAAAAATTATATTAAAAAATATCAGCAAGGCAAAAACAGATACATAGAAAACTATTCTAATGTAATGACTTTCTTCATTATTTCTATATATAAGAATATATCCTGAGTCCTGGGTTTAGTATGTATGCATTTTGGATATCCTTTAACACCTGGACACCAGTGTTGATTTTGTAACATCCAGATTGTAATTATACTTCAAACTTAAGTGTTTACATGCTTCTTTGTCTTTGCTGTACTGCACCACATGATTTGTGGCTGCATTTTTGTGTGAAAATGTGAGAAACAGAAATAATAATGACATTAAGACAAACACTTACTTTTTCATCTGTTACTATATAGCCATACACACTGATAGCTTTACAAGCTTGTGTTTTTCCAACACAGCAAAATATGTAAGTTTATATTGGTATTCTTTTAAATGAAGGTTTTTCTTGTAAACAGTTTTGGAAGACATGCTGGCTAGATAATTGAAACAAGAGTAGGCATAGTATTTCATTTTTACATTGAACCTATTTGTTCAACCAAAAATATACGAAACGATTTCTATAGTGGGTGACTGCTAACAGTATTAGATCAGAACATTGCTACTGCTGTAAATATCCATGGTACTAAAATTGTACCGAGAGATAAGATGAATGCTTTTTACTTACACGGCATGTAAATTAACTTGGTTGCATAAAGTCCATGAACGTGCATTGACAAATATAGATGTTTGCACTTATCTGAAAAACTGCATGAGCCGTAGTCACAATGATCTACAACCACTTACTTGTCTGCTACACATGCTAATGTGAATAAATGACAAAGCAGCACGTTTGGCTGCACACAATTGTCCAAGAGTCATGAGGCTAATCAACCACTGTATACCAGAGCCAGACGAGACTGAGTTTCTATCCATTTTCCAACACCAGGTAACATATCTAGTTAAAACAGTTCCAGTACATTCACATTTCACTTATGTTTTGTGTCGCACTAAATCAGATATCTCTTATTAATTACGTTGTTTTAAAAAAGAATCTATTTCTTAAATCCAAGTTGTACATGTTTCTTAGAAATGAATGGAAGTCTTAAAAGTATTGTGTAGTATGGAGTTAGCAGAGCAAAAAGCACAAATATAAACACTTCAAATCATACCGATACATCATTGCAAACTCAAAGGCCAAACAACAAGACTTTTTTTAATTGTATAAAGTATGTCATTGAAATCTGGTCGCTTTACCTCAACTGGTGTTTTACTAGATATACATGTAATTCCTTTTATTTTCTTAGTTCTGTGCTCTTAGTTGCCTAGGTGTTATCGCTATATCAAGATAACTCAAGAATGAAGCAATGTGGTAGTATAAAATTAATACCATAGATGTATCTACCGAAAATCTCAGATGAGTTTGAATCTCACTGACCTCGACCTGAAGGTCAAGGTCAGAGGTCAAATTTTGTGAAACCCTTGTTAATGTGATAACTCAAGAAGGAAGTCACCTAGGATTTTGAAATTGATACCACAGGTGCATCTACTAAAAATCTTGGACAAGTTTAACTCTGAGTACCTTGACCTCAAGGTCAGAGATCAAATTTTATTAAAATGTGACAACTTGAGAAGACGGTGACATAGGATTTGACACCATAGGTGTGTCTACTAAGAGGATGAGGAGTACCACTGGCCACCGTGACTATTTTTAAGCAATCCAGTCATCCATCCATCCATCTTCATCCGCTTTGTCCGGGGCCGGGTCGCGGGGGCAGCAGCCTAAGCAAAGAGGCCCAGACCTCCCTCTCCCCAGCCACCTCCAGCTTATCCGGGGGAATACCAAGGCGTTCCCAGGCCAGCCGAGAGATATAATCTCTCCAGCGTGTCCTGGGTCTGCCCCGGGGCCTCCTCCCGGTGGGACATGCCTGGAACACCTCACCCAGGAGGCGCCCAGGGGGCATCCTTGTCAGATGCCCGAACCACCTCAGCTGGCTCCTTTCGATGTGGAGGAGCAGCGGCTCTACTCTGAGCCCCTCCCGGATGGCCGAACTTCTCACCCTATCTCTAAGGGAGAGGCCAGCCACCCTTCGGAGGAAGCTCATTTCTGCCGCTTGTATCCGCGATCTCGTTCTTTCGGTCACTACCCACAGCTCGTGGCCATAGGTGAGGGTAGGGACGTAGGTCGACCGGTAAATTGAGAGCTTCGCTTTTACACTCAGCTCCCTCTTCACCACGACGGACCGGTGCAGCGTCCGCATTACTGCAGCTGCAGCCCCAATCCGTCTGTCGATCTCCGGCTCCCTTCTCCCATCACTCGCGAACAAGACCCCGAGATACTTGAACTCCTCCACTTGGGGCAGGAACTCATCCCCGACCCGGAGTGGGCACTCCACCCTTTTCCGGCTGAGAACCATGGCTTCAGATTTGGAGGTGCTGATCCTCATTCCCGCTGCTTCACACTCGGCTGCGAACCGTTCCAGTGCGAGCTGGAGGCCCTCACCCGATGAAGCCAACAGAACCACATCATCTGCAAAAATCAGAGATGAGATTCTGAGGCCACCAAAGCGAAAGCCCTCCGCCACTTGGCTGCGCCTAGAAATCCTGTCCATAAAAATTATGAACAGAACCGGAGACAAAGGGCAGCCCTGGCGGAGCCCATCACCCACCGGGAACGAGTCCGACTTATTGCCGGCAATGCGAACCAAGCTCTTGCAACGGTTGTATAGGGATCGAATGGCCCGTAGCAATGGGCCAGACACCCCATATTCCCGCAACACCTCCCACAGGACACCCCGAGGGACACGGTCGAATGCCTTCTCCAAGTCCACAAAACACATGTAGACTGGTTGGGCAAACTCCCATGCACCCTCAAGTATCCTGGAGAGGATAAAGAGCTGGTCCAGTGTTCCGCGACCAGGACGAAAACCGCATTGTTCCTCCTGTATCCGAGGTTCGACTAACGGACGAACTCTCCTTTCCAGCACCCTGGCATAGACTTTCCCAGGGAGGCTGAGGAGTGTGATCCCCCTGTAGTTGGAACACACCCTCCGGTCCCCTTTCTTAAAGATGGGGACCACCACCCCGGTCTGCCAGTCCACAGGTACTGCCCCTGATCTCCACGCAACATTGCAGAGGCGTGTCAACCAGGACAGCCCTACAACGTCCAGAGCCTTCAGGAACTCGGGGCGGACCTCATCAACACCAGGGGCTCTGCCACCAAGGAGTTGTTTAACTGCCTCAGTGACCTCGCCCCCGGAAATTGGCGGGTCATTCCCCTCATCCCCAGACTCTGCTTCCTCCTCGGAAGATGTGTCAGTGGGATTAAGGAGGTCCTCGAAGTATTCCTTCCACCGCCTGACAATTTTCTCAGTCGACGCCAGCAGCGCTCCGCCAGCACTATACACAGTGCAGGTAGAGCACCGCTTTCCCCTCCTGAGACGTCTGACGGTTTGCCAGAATCTCTTCGAGGCAGTCCGAAAGTCTTTTTCCATGGCCTCTCCGAACTCCTCCCACACCCGAGTTTTTGCTTCAGCCACTGCCCGAGCCGCATTCCGCTTGGCCTGTCGATACCTGTCAGCTGCCTCCGGAGTCCCACAGGCTAACCAAGCCCGATAGGACTCCTTCTTCAGCCTAGTGGCTCCCTTCACCTCTGGTGTCCACCATTTGGTTCGGGGATTACCACCACGGCAGGCACCAACCACCTTGCGGCCGCAGCTCAATGCAGCAGCTTCGGCAATGGAGACGCTGAACATGGTCCATTCGGACTCAATGTCCCCAGTCTCCCTCGGAATGCTGTTGAAGCTCTGCCGGAGGTGTGCGTTCAAGATCTCGCGGACTGGGGCCTCTGCTAGACGTTCCCAGCACACCCTCACTACACGTTTAGGTGCACCAGGTCTGTCCAGCGTCTTCCCCCGCCACCTGATCCAACTCACCACCAGGTGGTGATCAGTTGACAGCTCAGCCCCTCTCTTTACCCGAGTGTCCAGAACATATGGTCGCAGATCTGCTGATACGATTACAAAATCGATCATCGACCTACGGCCTAGAGCGTCCTGGTGCCACGTGCACTTATGGACACTCTTATGTTCGAACAGGGTGTTCGTTATGGCCAAACTGTGATTAGCACAGAAGTCCAATAACAGAGCACCGCTCGGGTTCAGATCAGGGAGGCCGTTCCTCCCAATCACGCCCCTCCAGGTCTCGCTGTCGTTACCCACGTGAGCATTGAAGTCTCCCAGCAGGACAACAGAGTCTCCAGGTGGAGCACCCTCCAGCACCCCCCCCAGGGACTCTAAGAAGGCTGGGTACTCTGAACTGCCACTCGGCGCATAAGCGCAGATGACAGTCAGGACCCGTTCTCCGACCCTAAGGCGCAGGGAACAAACCCTCTCGTCCACCGGGAAAAACCCCAACGTACCGGCAGCAAGCCGAGGGGATATTAGGATGCCCACCCCAGCCCGCCGCCTCTCACCAGGGGCAACTCCAGACTGAGACAGAGTCCAGCCCCTCTCCAGGAGACTGGTTCCAGAGCCCAAGCCATGTGTAGAGGTGAGCCCGACTATATCTAGCCGGTACCTCTCAACCTCCCGCACTAACTCAGGCTCCTTCCCCACCAGAGAGGTGACATTCCATGTCCCTATTGCCAGTCTTGGCAGCCGGGGGTCAGTCCGCCAGGGCCTCCGCTCCTGGCCGCCACCCGGCACACAATGCACCCGACCCCTATGGCGCCTCCTGCGGGTGGTGGGCCTGCGGGAGGATGGGCCCATGTCTCCTCTTCGGGCTGTGCCCGGCCGGGCCCCATGGACTAAGGCCCGGCCACCAGACGCTCGCCCTCGGGCACCCTCCCCGGGCCTGGCTCCAGGGCGAGGCCCCGGTGACCCTATCCCGGGCAGGGTAAACTGTTCCCTCGGTGTCCTTTTCATAAGGGTCTTATGAATCGCTCTTTGTCTGGTCCCTCACCCAGGGCCAATTTGCCATGGGAGACCCTACCAGGGGGCAAAAGCCCCCAGACAACATAGCCCCTCGGATCCCTGTGACACACAAACCCCTCCACCACGATAAGGTAGCGATTCAAGGAGGAGCAATCCAGTCATGCCTAAATAATTGTGTCAACTACACATGCATCCCAGGCAGAGCTCAAGTCGACTACAATAAATAGAAAAGGCATAACTACTCAGTTGTCAGATCTCCATTTGTTTGTCCATATCCGCAGTGGAATATGACACAGCCTTTACTGTACTTAAGTAAAAGTTTAACACATTCTATGTTTACTTCATACAATTTAACACATTTATCTCTATTTTCAAAATGTGCTTTAGGTTTAACGCATTTCTGGAAAAATGTTATTGGCTGTCACTGCACACCTTATAGACTTTCTTTGTCCATATAACTATAATTATATAATAATTATACAGACTGCACGAAAGGCTTGAAAGGCTCCTCCAAATCAGCTCTACAAGGACTGACAGCAGCCCATTCATTCATTTATATTACTTACACTGGAGGGGGGCATAGTGCAACTAAGGTTGAGGGGGGTGTAATTAATGTGGCAAGAAAATACACAGAGGGACAAAAGTAGGAAGGGAAAGATTCAAGTAAAATGAATATTTTACTAATAAATATCTACTTTGACTCTGAACCACTAATCGCTGAAAAGCATGATATTATATATCTATTTAATTCTTTTTCTTAATTATTACTATTCAATAATTTGAAATTAAAGCTGATGATGCTTAGATTCATTCACTGAATTCCACCTATGGTCTAATATATTGACGGCGTAAACAGCATACTGTCAGGACAGATGATGGAAATCAGACAGGTAACTTAACAAGAAACATCTGCTTCTATCTTAATGAACTGACTTGTATAAATCCACAAAGAGCAGTAAACCTCAGAGCAGCAGCAGTATAGGTCAGTTGATCACATAGCATACAAAGAAAATCTACTGGAGTTCATAAAATAAATTATTGTGTGTTGTGCGATTCTGAAATGAGTCAACTTATCTCATGTATCAGTGTAGGTGTGCAAAATCATACAGCTACAATGTAGGCAACAACAAACAGTAAAAGCAAAGTTTTTATTCTCATGTGAGCACAAGGCTTAGTTCCCTTTGCATAAAAATACAGAGTATAAATGTTCCCTAAAAACATACAATTGAAACAAATACCTGTACTTTTTTTTTTTTTACTGTACCCAGTAAAAGTACAGACAACTTCTTTTCTTGAATAAATTAGTTGAATCAGCACTTCGACTTTTA